>NC_134152.1:15416428-16019642 GCF_033958435.1 Carettochelys insculpta
CCTGTGGAGAAACGGGTCGGCATCGCTGTCTGGAAGCTGGCCACTCCGGACAGCTACTGATCCGTGGGCCAGCAGTTTGGTGTCGGAAAGGCCACCGTCGGGGCTGTCTTCATGGAGGTAAGAGAACCCACAGGGGGAGGCCAGGGCAGAGCAGGGCAGGGCAGGGCAGGGCAGGGGGGCCAGGGCAGGGCAGGGGGGCCAGAGCAGGGCAGAGCAGGGCAGGGCAGGCCAGGGCAGGGGGGCCAGGCCAGGGCAGGGGGGCCAGAGCAGGGCAGGGCCATGCACACCCTTCTCACCCCTCACTGGGGCTGTCCCATGTGCTTTCTCTGCAGGTCGTGCGTGCCATCAACGCCATGCTCCTGCACAGGCTCGTGAAGCTGGGGGACCCACATGCCACTGTCGCCGCCTTTGCCACCCTGGGCTTCCCCAACTGCTTCGGGGCTCTGGATGGGACTCACATCCCCATCCGCGCCCTGCATCACAGTGGAGGACGATACCTCAATCGGAAGGGCTACCATTCTGTCGTCCTGCAGGCCTTGGTGGACAGCCGGGGACATTTCCAGGACATTTACGTGGGCTGGCCTGGCAGCACCCACGACGCCTGGGTTTTTCGGAACTCGGGCCTGTGCCGCCGGCTGGAGGCGGGACCTACATCCCCCAGCGGGAGATCCCTCTGGGGGACACCACCATGCCCTTCTGCATCATCGCAGATGCGGCATACCCCCTCCGGCCGTGGCTCATGCACCCCTACACGGGCCATCTCTCCGCTAGCCAGGAGCGCTTCAACGAGCGCCTGAACCGTGCGCGCCAGGTGGTGGAGCGCTCATTTGGCCGCCTCAAGGGACGCTGGAGATGTCTCCTGACCCGCCTGGATGCGGGCCCCAACAACATCCCCCAGATTGTGGGTGCCTGCTGTGCCCTGCACAACCTTGTGGAGAGCAAGGGGGAGACCTTTCTGCAGGGCTGGGCCGCGGAGGCCGGCAGGGCACACGTGCAGCCACCTGCTGCCCCCAGTCGGCAGGTGGACCCCGAGAGGACCCGGGTCCGGGAGGCCCTGCGGGCCTACTTCGACCAACAGGCCGCGGGGTGAACTCTGCCCAGGCCCCCTACTGCCCGCCCCTTCCTCCCCCACACTCCTGCCCCAACGCCCACACCATGGAGCACCCCACCGCCCCCCCTCCCACTTGTCCTGGACAAATGACAGCACGAACTTGTGGCTGAACGTAAATTTTTTTTTCTGGCCGAACCTTTTTTTTGGGGTGTAAATAAATATGTGAAGCACAAACAGAAAACTAAGTACAAACGTTCAACCAAAGCAATATGTACACAAATAAAACAATCCAAAGAAACAACTGTGTGGCATACATAATAAAAAGAAAACCAGGGAGGAGAGAGGGGAGAACTATTTACATGGGGGGGACGGGGCAAACGGGGGCACCAAAAAAACAGGGTCCAACTATATACAAGGGGGGGGCCACGTCCCGGGCCCCTCGCCCCTATAGCCCGGCACTGGGCGTGCCCAGCCGGGAGCCCCGCCGCGCCTGCAGTCTGGTCCACGGCTGGGTGGGAGCGGGCTGGACCGGAAGGTATGAGTGCCGGCGAGTCTCAGGTGGTTCCAGGGGTCCCTCGGCACTCTGGCCCTCGCGGGTGGGTGGTGGGGCGACGGCGGATGGGCCGGCAATGGCCGGAGCAGCTGGTGGTGGGGCTGCAGGAGCGGGCAGGGCGGGCGATGGTTCGGCCGGCGCGGCATGGGGGGCCAGGTAGTCGACGAGCCGGTTAAATGTCTGCATATAGGCCCCCCATGCCTCCTGGCGCCAGGCCAGCGCCCGCTCCTGCAGCTGGAGGTGCTGCTCCGAGACCTCCAGCTGCCGGCGGAGGATGGCCAGCAGCTGGGGGTCCGTCGCTGTCGGTGGTAGTAGGCGCGGGGTCCGCCGTCTAGCCCTCCACGGGGCCGGTCATTCCTCGGCCGAGGGGCTGCCCTGGAGCAATGGTCCCGGAGGGCTCTCCGGGACAACTGAGGCCTCGCCGGCGCTCTCTTCCGGTCCTTCTGATGGTGCAGGTGCAGGACACAGGAGAGGAGGGGGGAAAGAAGAATGGAGACAGGCGTTAGTGTGGGCCCCGAGCCGTGGCCTCTGTCCCCCCCGCCCTGTGCTGCAGGTTCCCCATCCCCGTCCCCGTCCCCGGGAGATGCTGCTGTGATGGATGGGGTTCAGGGGTCTCCCTGCCCTGCACCCCGTCCCCTGGTGGGAGCGACTCTCACTTCACCCTGCAGGGTCTGAGAGCAGGAGAGGTTTCTTAGGCCACAGATGGCCAGTTTCTGGCAGGAGTGACAGCACCAGCTGTCGGAAGAGACAGTCCTTCCAACCCGTCGTGGGGAGAAGACCCCAAGGGGGGCCCCTCTGGGATGCAGCTTTCCCCCTCCTCAGGCTGGCTGCCTACCAGCTCTCCCTTCCCCTAGCCTCTACCTGTGGCCCCCGCCCTCGCCCCCCAATTCCAAGCCAGCTCGGCTCCTCCCTCCTGTTTGTTCAGGGCAGAGGTGTCACCTGCCAGCTGTAGCCCCAGGATCATCCTTTGCCCCTGGGAGCTCTTCGGCTCTTGTGGCTCATATGTAGCCTGAGTCTCCCTTTGGCACTCCCCCCACTCCATCACATGCTGCTGCTGCGGGGTGTCCCACCCACTCCGCCCGGGGGCCCCTCGAGGTTCCGCTCCCCCCTGGCCCGGGGATGGGGCATGGCACTGTCATGCGGGGTTGGGGTGGGCAGGGGCTGGTGGCTGCAGTGCTGTGAGGGCCATGGCCCTGGTGTCCTTGGGGCCATGGCCATGTGAGCGTGTGGGGGGCCCTGGACACATCTCTGTTACCCCCACCCCTCAAGCCCAGGGGTGTCCACCAGAGAGGGGTACCTACCTGTGGGTCCGCTCCCACGGTCCGGAGATCCCCGGGGGTCAGAGGCACTGCTGCTGCTCCGGGATGGCAGGAGGAGGATCTGCAGGCTGGATTCTGCAGAGGAGGAGCCCCCCTCCTCCTCCTCCTCCTCCTCCTGCCGCGATGTCCCGGGGATGGCCTCCAGGGGGGGCCCCCGGGGTGCGGGGCTTGCCTCCGGGGCGGACTCCGGCTGCAGGGCCAGCTGGGGCTCGTCAGCCGAGGTGTCAAGGGTGGCCGGAGGGGAGGAGGTGTGCCGGGAGCCCAGGATGTCCCTGAGCTCCCTGTAAAAGGGGCAAGTGACGGGGGCAGCCCCAGATCGGCTGGCCGCATCCCAGGCCCGGGCATAACCCTGCCGCAGCTCCTTCACCTTACTCCTCACATGATCCGGAGTGCAGGCAGGGTGACCCTGGGCAGCCAGGCCATCGGCCAGCCGAGCGAACGCATCCGCATTCCGCCTCTTGCTCCCCATTACCTGGAGCACCTCCTCCTCGCTCCAGAGCCCCAGCAGGTCCCGCAGCTCAGCCTCCGTCCAGGAGGGGCCCCGCTGCCGCTTTCCAGACTGGCTGGCCCTCTGGCTGGGCTGGCTGCCCTGGCTCCCCTTGGGGGGGGGTCCCCTGGGGGCGCTGGGGGGGCTGCTGGCTCGCCATCGCCGCTGGCTGGGTGGCTGAGGGCTGTGCAGGCTAGCCGCGTGTGCAGGCTGCAGCCTGCACGTTGCCTCAGCTTCCTGCAGAGTCAGGGAGGGGGAGGGGACCTTTAAGGGGCCGCTCCACGCGGCCACCAGTGAGCTGAGGGGCTGGAGAGAGCGTCTCTCAACCCCCCAGCTGATGGCCGCCATGGAGGACCCGGCAATTTCGACGTTGCGGGACGCGGATCGTCTACACTGTCCCTACTTCGACGTTGAACGTCGAAGTAGGGCGCTATTCCTATCTCCTCATGGGGTTAGCGACTTCGACGTCTCGCCGCCTAACGTCAAAGTTAACTTCGAAATAGCGCCCGACGTGTGTAGCCGCGACGGGCGCTATTTCGAAGTTAGTGCCGCTACTTCGAAGTAGCGTGCACGTGTAGACACAGCTTGTAGGAGCACTTGTGGATAAGTGACTTACAAGAAGCAAGTGGTGGAACAGCAGGGGAACCAGCTTAAGTAATGTCAGGCTGCTGAAGTGATGGCACTTAATTTGAAAACCTCACAGCTTGGTTACTGTAGCAACAGCCACTGCCCTCCTCACTTTCCCAGTCTAAGTTCAGGTGGTATAACATTTGTGTCAGTGTTTCCATTCTAAACTCTCATTTTGAGAGGCTTATAACTGTCCTATAAAAATTCATGCCAGACTCAGAGGTATAATCTTCCTTTGCTTGGTGTCACTTACGTATGCACAGAAAATGTGCGTGAGAATTTTTCTTTTAACCCATTTCTGCACCAGCTCATATACTTGTAAGCTGCAAGAGCTGAGTGCTTTCATGAGCTTGCTGTTCAAGGACAAAACAACTGAACAGGGGGAAGAAAGATAAGGACCAGGGAAAGGGAGGAAAGACAGGGCAGTGGGTAACAGAAGACTGGGATGGAGAAAGAGAGAGAATAACAGAGCATTTTGCACAATGTTTTCCCTGTGTTGACTAAACAATCCTCATAGTAACCCTGTGTGCTAGGCAAGTATTATCCACATTGGCAAAGGGTAAGCGTGTCACACTGGACATAACACACTGAAAGATTCCTTTTGGTGCTGATGAGATAAGTTGGGGTTCTGCACTTCCAACGCTCACAGAGTTTAATGGAGTCTCTTATACCTTTTCTGCTCCCAGCTGTTCTCATGACCAGAACTGCTTGGCAGGACACTTCCCCTGGAGACCTAGCTCACCCCAGCCCTCCTTGGCCCTGGAAGTTCTGGATCTCCTGCCCCAGCCGGGAGCCAGAGGAGCTTGCTGTTATTGTCTTGGAGGAGCCAGTGCCTCTGCTGATTTGGTGGAGCGCGGCAGGCTGCTTGCCTCTCTTGTGCCCACCTCTGCGTATAGGGCAGTCCCCAAGTGTAGAACTTATGAACTACCTGTGGCTTCTGAGGAACTTCCTATATTGCACGAATCCATTTGACATGTAGTTAATAACCAGCCATTTTACACATCAGCCTCACAACTAGTGGGTATCTGAAACCTCTGTCTATCTAGCCACATAGTAGGCATCCTTCAGTCTGCATAGACTATGGATTGCGCCCTTTATAGTTTCAATTAAGGACTTCATTTACAGTGTCTACTGTGACTATGAAGACCCACACAAGAGTAATAGTCCTTGCTGCATCTCTTGCAGATGTGGTGGGTGTCTGGCAAGTCCTTAGTGTGCTTTCTGTGCACTCACTTCTCCTCTGCTAGCTGTCTGATCCTCATCTCGCCCTTCTGAAGGCCCTTGTGTAACCCCTGCCTCCATCTGCTGCGGTTGTCTGCTAGTTCTTCCCAGTTATCCAGCTTGATGTCTACCTCTCTGAGGTCTCTCTTGCAGACATCTTTGTAGCACAACTGGGGGCGTCTGGGAGGTCTTTTGCCAGAGGCTAGCTCACCATACAGGATGTCTTTTGGAATCCTTCCATCATTCATCCTGTGGACGTGGCCAAGCCAGCGGAGCCAACGCTGCCTGAGGAGGGTATGCGTCACTGGTAAACTGTTCGCTCGCGTCATCCTTGGCAGACTCCAGAAGATTGCTGAGAGGGTGTACCCCAAATATAGCCACATAGATCAGTGTTTATGCAATAGCTAGTTCCTCCTTGTTTGGAAACAACTGACAACTGGGGTTTTTCATCTTAGCAGGCTACTTTACTGAGAGACAATGGCTAGAATGACAGGCACAATCAGCAGAGCCTTTTCTTCAAGGGTTAGTGTTTATTACAAGAAAGCAAAATAATAAGAAAGCAACTATAAAACCTACAGGATCCTAACAAAAGGAAGGAAGGCGACCAGTAAAATACAGACCTTGCGCTTTGGAAGGGCAGACTTTGACTCCCTCAGAGAACTGATGGGCAAGATCCCCTGGGAAGCTAATATGAAGGGGAAAGGAGTTCAGGAGAACTGGCAGTATTTTAAAGAAGCCTTACTGAAGGCACAGGAACAAACTACCCCAATGCGCAGTAAGAAAAGCAAATATGATAGGCAACTAGCTTGGCTTACCAGGGCAACCCTTGGCCAGCTTAAACTCAAAAAGGGTGCACATAAGAAATGGAAACTTGAACAGATATCTAAGGAGGAGTTTAAATATATCGTTGGAGAATGCACAGGAGGCATAAGCACAATTGGAACTGCAGCTAACAAGAGATATGAAGGATTTTAACTGCCATGTTAGCAATAAGAGGGCCATCAGTGGGGGGAGGCATTCCTGGATGAGGGAGGTAACCTGGTGACAGATAATGTTGGAAAAGCTGACGTACTCAATGCTTTTTTGCCCCTGTCTTCACAGACAAGGTCAGCTCCCAGACTACTGCATTAACCCTCAGTGGGGAAGAACAGGTTAACCGTTAAGGGCTGTTTAGAAAAGCTAGACATACACAAATCCATGGGTCCAGATTTAATGCATCTAATGGTACTGAGAGAATTGGCAAATGTCATTGCAGTGCCTTTGACTATTATCTTTGAAAAATTGTGGAGACTGAGAGAGGTTCCCGAGGACTAAAAAAAAGGGGCAAATATCGTGCCCATCTTTAAAAAAGGAAAGGAAGACAATCTAGGGAACTATAGACCAGTCAGCCTTACCCCTCAGTCCCTGGAAAAATCATGGAGAGTATCCTCATTTTGGAGCACTTGGAAGAGGGGAAAGTGATCAAGGGAAGTCAACATGGATTCACCAGTGGCAAGTTATGCCTCACCAATCTGATTAGCTTCTATGACAAGGTAACTAGCTCTGTGGACATGGGAAAGTCAGTGGATGAGATGTACCTTCACTTTAGCAAAGCTTTTGACACAGTTTCCCACAATATCCTTGCCATAAGTTAAGGAAGTATGAAGTGGATAAATGGACTGCAAGATGGATAGAAATCTGGCTAGATGGTCAGGCCCAATTGGTAGTGATCGGTGGTTCAATGTCTGGTTGGCAGTCGGCTTCAAGTGGAGTGCCCGTAGTGTTCAACATCTTTACTAGTGACCTGAATGAGGGAATGGATTCCACCCTCAGCAAACTTGCAGAGGACACTAAGCTAGGAGGACAGGTATGCTGGAGGGTAGGAATAGAGTCCAGAATGACCTAGATAAATTGGAGGATTGGGCTAAAGAAATCTGATGATGGTCAACAAGGACAAGTGCAGGAGTCCAGCACTTGGGATGGAAGAATCTCAAGCATTGTTACAGGCTGGGGACCGACTGGTTAAGTAGCACTACAGCAGAAAAAGACCTCAGGATTACAGTGGATGAGAGGTTGGATGTAAGTCAACAGTGTGCCCTTGTAGCCAAGACAGCTAATGGCATGTAACCCTTCTGCCAGAAGGAGTCGGCAGCAACCAGGGCCAGGTTCAACATCTAGGGGTTCCTTTTCAAACATCTCACATAGAACTGCTGGCTCAAGCCCTGACCCAGCAGCCTGGGAAAAATCACACACCCCTGGGCACCTCAGAGAGGTATTGCTTCCCCACTCACAAGTACAGAGTCTGAGTGTAGAAAAGAGACTTCTAATGAAAGAGACAGAAAAGCCATATGGCATAAGCTTGGGAAAATACCACACCCAGAGTTCATAACCAACCCTCAAGCAACGGTCCCAGCTCAAATGGCTTGAGCAGTGTTCTTTGCCTCTTAGGCTCACCAATCCAATAGTGTAAGGATCCACAGTCCACACACCCAAACTTCCTCCGTACCCCCCTTCAAATGCCCCACATACAGCTCTGTCCAGTCCATGCAGGTCCTAACACATCATCCTGATGCATTCTCTCATTGAACCTGAGGCAATGCCACCCTTGTGCTGGTCTGTCATCCCACTTGCCCCTGATAGCTGTCCCACCGGCTGCCCACCAGCTGCTCCTGCCTGCCACCCTGCTGGCTGCCTGCTGCTTCTCCTATCAGACAACCGCCGCCTGCCCACCACTTCCTGTTTCTCACCAGCCACCTGTCTGCTGTGCTCTGCCAGCTGTTTGCCCGCTGTCTGTGGGCTTTGCTCTAGGCAAAATCCTGTGATTCCAGCCCTCTGTGGCTTCAGCTACCAGAGATTTCAGCTCAAAGTGGCATTCAGTTCTGGGCCTAGCCACAGCATCTCCATATCCACCAATGTGGATTCTCACAAAATGGCTATAAGACCCAGCTTTAGCTCTATCTTTGAACAAGAGGAAGAGGAGGAGGTGGAAACTAGTCAAACCAGTCTTACAGCTGAATGGTCAAAAGGCTCCCAGCCAGCTGGTTCAACCACTATTCCTCTCCACTTCATCCTCATAATGCTTAGATGGAGGGAGCCATGTGTGATCCATATCGTACACAGCAGTGAAGACTGCCCTGTACTCACACAACAACTTCAAGCATTGGTGAGACTCCACAATTTTTATACTGGGTGATAGCATAAATTGTGACTTTACAACAAGTTGTTTACAACTGATGAAATCTCATTCTTCACCTGCTACCCATCAGGCTTTGTTTACCAGGCATTACATATGCATACCTTTGCATTTTCATGAAAATGATCTCTAAAGGACACATTCCCCAAATCCTTCAGCAGTATTGAGCTCCTGCTGGCGCATTCCTTACAGGCATATAAAGGTACATCTGGAGGAGCATTTCCAGCAGACCTAGAGAAGTTATTATTCCCCTCTATTTGGCACTGGTTAGGCCACATCTGGAGTACTGCGTCCAGATCCGGGCCTCCCAGTATAGAAAGGATGCATTGGAATGGGACCAGCAGAGGGCAAGGAAAATGATTAGGGGGCTGGACCACATGACCTGTGAGGAGAGGGTTAGGGACCTGGGTTTATTTAGTTTGCAGAAGAGAAGACTGAGGGGCAATTTGATATCAGCCTTCAACTTCCTGAAAATGGGCTCTAAAGAGGATGGAGGGAGGCTGTTCTCAGTGGTGACAGATAGCTGAACAAGGAGCAATGGTCTAAAGCTACAGAGCAGGAGGTGTAGGTTGGATATTAGGAAAAACTCTTTGACCAGAAGAGTGGTGAAGCACTGGACCACATTGGGGAAGGGATAGCTCACTGGTTTGTGCATTGGTCTGCTAAACCCAGGGTTGTGAACTCAAGCCTTATGGACGCCATTTAGGGATCAAGGGCAAATAGATTAAAAATAATAAAATCTGCCAGGGATGGTGATAGGTCATTCTGTGGGTGCAGAGGACTGGACTCAATGACTTCTTCCAGTTCTATAAGATTGGTATATTTCCATATATTTTATACACACACACCCCTAGAGAGGTGGTGAAATCTCCATTCCAAGAGTTTTTTAAGTCTCAGCTTGACAAAGTCCTGGCTGGGATGGTTTAGTTAAGGTTCATCTGCTTTGGGCAGCGGGATAGACTCACTGACCTCCTGAGGTCCCTTCCAGCCCTAGGATTCTGATTCTATACTCAGCTCCCTCGATGGACATTCCTAGCCTTCCATCAGCTATCCTCAACTTTTTGCCTTCTAAGCAACCACTTTACCTCCACGGATACCTTACCTCAGTTAGACTACGCTGCAAATAACCTGCCCTAGGTCACAACCTAAACGCCTGTATCCCCACCTGCACCCCAGTCTCCTGCACAGGTGACAACCCTCTCCTGCCCAAGGTCAGAACACAAACCCCTGCACCACAGTGCTCTGCCCCAAGTCACAACCTCTCCCTTCACTCAAACTCTCTCCTAGATCCCACAACTCCTCCTGCACTCCAATCCTTTACCCGAAGCTCCTTTCTGCGTCCAACCTCCATCCCAGACCCCATACCTACTCCATTAATATTATGGAAGAGTGCAGCCCTTGACCCCTTATCAAATTCTTGGTGTGGACTTTCCATCAAAAATTATTGCCCACCCCATCTTATAGGCTTGGGGGAGTGAGTGTGACAATTTGGGGAGCATTTCTGTGTCTAGTTGTGAATTCTAGTTTTGTTTTGTGGAAACCATGTTGTATTTCATCCTCCTTTTTGAATGTACCCCTTAGTATGTCTTTGAGCATTAGTTTTGAAGTAAGACCATGACTAGGGGCTTGTCTACACTTAAACCATTACAGCAGCAGGGCTGCGCCACTGTAGATGCCTCTCCCAATAGAGACACCACAGGCCAGCCAGTAGTGAACAATTACACAGATCTCCAACCCTTCAGATCCTTGTAAAACTCTGTGCCCCTTCTAGACTCTCTTCTCCTTAGCAGGAGGATACCCTTGAGCATAGCCCCAGTGGGAAAACAGCTCTAGAAAGCTTGACACCTATTCAACAGCAATTTGTTATCCAAACCTCAATCCTCCAGGTATGATTTTGTCAGTGAGTGAATTGTGCACTTGGTGGTAATTTTTATTTCACTAACATCCGTGATAGTTATGTTTCCCCTTTAACAAATATCACTTAAGGAATTCCAGAAAGCACACAAAGCAGGGCTCTAAGCATCTGCCTTTACGTCAGCATTTGACCATTACTTTTCATTGTCTGAAGAAAGCTACAAATTGAGTATGTTAATTGTTCATTTCAATTGAAATGAAACAAGCTTTCTGAATCCATGACTAAGGAGGCTAGTCAGTTAGGCCAATGTTCTTTTGTCGAGGCTCACCTAAAGACAAACACTGAAAATAACTGAATAATCTAATTAGCTCATCCTACGTTTTTGAACTTCAGAAGCAATTAGCTCCTACTCAAAATTTCCCTCTCTGGTTAAAAAACGAGTAAGATCCCAGCTACATTAATAAAGTGTGCTAGTATTACAATTTTTAAACAGCTTATTTCATTGTTATATGGTTTAAAAATTCACTGGCCAGTTCAGGTCAAGAATACTCTTTAAAACTCATGTTTGCATTTATAAGAACAAACTATTGTAAACAGAGTGTTTTTGGCTATTATAAAAAGTATTATTCTATAATAAAGGCCTTGCTCTAAATTGCATTATTTTCATGCTTTCAAACAGCTATGCTTGGTTTACACTGGTCAGGAAGCCAACTTTAAATCATGTTAGTAACCTGTCTGTTGTTTTCTCTACTTTATTCATACATAGAAATTATTTGCCAAATATCTGAGTAATTCTTAGTATGTATGTTGTTTATGAGCAGATGAGTGCGAGCATTCAATTTTCAAAATTCAAGCTATTTTGTCTGGACACATAGTTAGATCAGGGCCACATAAAATATGTCCTGCAGGCTCCCTGCTTGCCTTGCACGCTGCTCAGAAAAGCAGCTTCTGGGCCCTGTTTCTTTCAATAGCTGTGAGCCCAGAGGCAGTGGGAGAGAGGCTTCAAGCCCTGCCTCCATCCCCAGCACAATCCCACTGGCTGCCTTCTGGCCAATGGGCACTTCCTGTTTGAAGCATCCCTCCCACTTCCCTCAGCTTGCAGGAACACATGACCTCTGCCATTGTAGCACAGGCAGAGACTCTTAGTCTGAAAACACCTGGGCTGCTGGCTGAGATTTGCAGAGGTAAGTCTACCAGCCAGAGCCTGTCTCTGGCTCCCCAGTCCCTCCCTCTGCCAAGCCTCTGCCTCACTTCCTTCACCCATACTCATTCCCAGACCTTGCACCCCACTCCTGTGCACCAGGTCACAATGCGTCCATCACCCAAGTCCCCTTACAGGCACCGAACCCCCTCCTGTACCCCAATCCCTTATCTCAAGCTCCCTTCTGCATCCAATGTCTGTCCCAGACTCAGCACCTCCGCCATTAATATCATGGAAGATAGTGACCCTCTACCAGTTTCCAAATTCTTGGAGCGGCCCCATTCCAAAAATTATTGCCAATCCCTGGGTTATATTGTATGTTCCTGTTTCTTGAATGGAAGAAAATAAGAGTCAGGTCACTGGAATGAATCGCATTTACCTCTGAAAAATTCAGTTCTGGCTTGAAGTGGTTCCATCCTACAGGCCAGGTATCTATAACCGAAATAGCAAGAAGAGTCATTTTTTCTAATTCAGTTACAAATCAGTACTTCAAGAGCCGCAGTGCATGTGAATACAAGACAGTCTTTACTAAATAATATGAAACCGTGCTTTGTCACCACTATTCTAAGAACAGCGCACACACAATGATCTGTACCAGCTAGAAAGTTAAGTTACCCCCATCCCTACGCTTTATCTGCCTCAGCGCCCAAATCTACCCCCTACCCGCAAGCTTTATGTCCCCATCCCACAGACCCTCCCCCCATCCCCAGGCTTAACCCCTCTCAGTGCCAATTGCTTCCCCACCCCCAGGTTTAACTTCCCTCAACCTCAAACCTCCCTGCAATCCCCAGGATTAAACTGCCTGTCACCAAGCAGTGTGTGCTGTCACTGATCCTCCACAGCTGCCACCCCCTTCTCCCACTGCTCCCCCACCTCCTTCTCCTTAGCTTGGCTCTGGCAGGGGCAGACTCTGCCACCTCTCACCACAGTTTTCCTGCAGGCTTATATTTCCACCATGTGCAGTGCGAGTGGCTCCGTGCCCTGCCGACTTCCTCTTCTGGGACTCCCTGCTGCAGCTGACTGCTCACTGGCTCCAGAGGCTGCCACCTCTTAAAACCAAAACAAAAACAAAACAAAAAAAACCCTAAGTTCAGTTGGTTTAATGGTGGACAACTGAATTTAGTTTTTCTGTTTAAGCAGCAGCAACCTCCAGAGCTGCAAGAGGAGGCAGCAGCGACAGCATTCAGAGCCTCAAATGTCTCCTTAAAGCTCAAAGCTGCAGGTTGCCGACCCCTGCTATAGGGTTTACGTCCAGTTCAATGGCTCCTAGCTCCTCCACTGTACAAATTGTTCCAGCACCATCAGTTCCAGCTGTGATTCTAAATGATTCTCTAAGTTAGTTGTTTCTGCAAACTCTTGGGCCAATGAAATTGTTCATCAGATGCTTTGTGGAAAGGAAACAAGTAGGGAATTACTTAGATGATATGTTGTTTAGGGCAGAGATTGTCATTTTGTTCCCTGTTGGTACAGAAACTAGTCCAGATCTGTGGCTAGAGCTCTTAGTCACCACCATTGTAAAACAAAACAACAATGTTAAAACACCTATGCTCGCAAAATTTAGAAGAGCATTCATGGAAACTGCTACTATCAATACACAGATTTTAGAACTGCATCTTTGAACTAAACCCATCAATTATATTAACTCAGAAGGTGAGCTTCCTGGTAACAAATTAAAGCAAATGCAAGTGAAAAAGGAACCTTAACTTTCTTTGTATTGAAAATGCTCCACTGGCTGCCCAGCTACATTTTAATGACTAAGGCCTTCAGTCCAATTTTCAAAGCACAGCTGAATCAGCTCTACATGAGTGTGCAGCTCACTTTTCCATAGCTGAGACTGACTTGGTCCAATCAAAGAATTTTCCTCTGAGGAAACATTGTATAAAGTATTAAATGCCTAAATCAGTTAGACACACTTGAAAATGTTCCCCACAACTACTCAAAGATGCTTTGAGGAAGGTATTTCCTTCATCAATTTTCAGCTTCCCATTGCCAGCCATTTAAGCTGTAGAACTACTCACTGAACAGTTGCAAGACTGAAATGAGTGAAATGGGTTTTTTTTTCTAATGTCATTGCAATGAACAGCTGAACTATCTTGGCTCAATCTTTGCAAAAATAGTTCACCTTTAGGCAAAGACCAAGCCTGGAAGATTAAGACTGAAAGTATTTGGGAAAGTTGTAGGAAACTGAAATCAAGATAAACATATGTTCACCACAGGAGATACTCCTTCCATTTGCTGTAATAAAGAAATCAGCTAAATGAATGCATTTCGTATTCACTAAAATTGAACAGTGACCCCCAAAAGGGAAGAAGATTGAAGATCAGATTATCACCAGTCTAAAATATGGCCATAAAACAATAGAGACAAATAATTCAGCTGTGAAAAAAGTCCAGGTACACTGAACTTGTACAAAAAACAATTCTAACCACTAAATTCTTTTACCTCTTCCTTGTCCCTCCCACTATATGGCTGCGTCTACACGTGCACGCTACTTCGAAGTAGCGGCAGTAACTTCGAAATAGCGCCCGTCACGTCTACACGTGTTGGGCGCTATTTCGAAGTTGAAATCGACGTTAGGCGGCGAGACGTCGAAGTCGCTAACCCCATGAGCGGATGGGAATAGCGCCCTACTTCGACGTTCAACATCGAAGTAGGGACGTGTAGACGATCCGCGTCCCGCAACATCGAAATAGCGGGGTCCTCCATGGCGGCCATCAGCTGGGGGGTTGAGAGATACTCTCTCTCCAGCCCTTGCGGGGCTCTGTGGTCACCGTGGGCAGCAGCCCTTAGCCCAGGGCTTCTGGCTGCTGCTGCTGCAGTTGGGGGTCCGTGCTGCATATACAGGGTCTGCAACTAGTTGTTGGCTCTGTGTATCTTGCACTGTTTAATGAAAGTGTGTCTGGGAGGGGCCCTTTAAGGGAGCGACTTGCTGTTGAGTCCGCCCCGTGACCCTGTCTGCAGCTGTGCCTGGCTCCCTTATTTCGATGTGTGCTACTTTGCCGTGTAGACGTTCCCTCGCTGTGCCTATTTCGATGTTGGGCTGAGCAACGTCGAAGTTGAACATCGACGTTGCCAGCCCTGGAGGACGTGTAGACGTTATTCATCGAAATAGCCTATTTCGATGTCGCAACATCGAAATGAGCTATTTCGAAGTTGGGTGCACGTGTAGACGTAGCCTATAAGTACATGTGCTGATTAAAAAAACATGCAACTCTCACTCAATAGTAAAAACAGTAAGGCGGTGATCCAAACAGAGCCATTTAAATATGTAGTAATGTAAATTTTGCAACATGAGATTCCAACAAAAGGACTGTAGGAAGTGGAAATGACAAGCTCACGGGAGAGATGATTAAATAAGGTGGAGAAAGTATGAATCAGGAAAAACACCGACTATGCATTATAGCATGGAAAGAAGGGAAGGCATATAAAGGAATGAACGAGATCCGTGCTAGTGACACAAGAAAGGAAGTGCATCGGAGTGCAAGAACTACATAACGATTGCCCCAATGAATCATCTAGGAAAGGTGCTGATGATGATACTGACAGAGAGACTAAGATTGCAGATAGAAGCACATCTAGCGGACAAGTGAGAGATTCAGGAAAGATAGAAGTATCATACAGCAGATATTGGCACTAAGACTGATTGCAGAGAAAGCTCGATGAAAGAATAACATCTACACTTGCTTCCCCAAATTTCAGAAGGCATTTGACAGTATAGATCAGAAAGTGACTTGGGCATTGTTGGAGTCATATGGAGTGGATAGCAGACTGATACAGTTGTTGAAGGATATCAGTGACAATGTGGAGGCAGAGGTGAGAACATGTGGAGAGTTGGGAAGTTAGTTTAGAACGATTAGAGATACAAGACATGGAGATTCAATATCGCCAAATATCTTCATCACACTTCTAGAGAAAGCACTGAACACAATCAAGGAAGAGGTAGAAGGGATATCTATGCATAGGATAAGAATTAGCAACTTGAGGTTTGCAGATGAGATAGTTATTGAGGAAGATGAGAAGCTAGCAAAAACAGTGCAGGTCCTAAATGCGGAAGAGAAGCAGTACAGACTGATTATGAACATGCATAAAATAAAAACAGTGGTATTTGGATATCAGGAAATAGGCAGGAAGCTCAGTGTAGATGGTACGGAACTAGAGAACGTAGTGAAGTTCACATATCTGGGAAGTAACATAATGTATGATCTTGACTGTACGAAATAGTGACTAGAATAACAAAAACAAGAGCAAGTTTGAAGGTAATGGATAAGACCTGGAAAAGCTAAGCTATTACTTAGGAACAAAGCTGAGTGTCTCGAAAACGTGTATTCAGCAGCATGTTGTACGGATGTGAGACATGGGTGATAACAAAAGATTTGAAGAGAAGAACATTGGCATTTTAGAGGAGTTGTTAAAGAAATATCCTGAGAATAGGATGGATGCAGAAAGTCACCAATGAGGAATTATATAGGAAGATACAGCAGAAAGAGAACCTGCTGCAGAAGGTTATACAATGCAAGTTACAGCTATTCAGGCATGTTTGCAGAATGAATGACAAATGAAAAATCAAGAGTGTGGTATTTGGCATAATGGACAGTTCGAATGGGAGAGGCAGACCCCACAGAGAATGAGTAGATGATATAGTAGATTGCTGCAGAGCTAGTCTACAGAAACTAAGCCATGCCACACTGGACAGGGAAAGATGAAGTGAACTAGTGAGAGAGGCATCAGACACCAATGGACGCTGAGCCCATGGTGGATGATGATGACAATGAATGTAAATTTTAAGTGAGATACAGCTTAGTGACATCACACTGGCTACGTCTACACGTGCCCCAAACTTCGAAATGGCCATGCAAATGGCCATTTCGAAGTTTACTAATGAAGCGCTGAAATGCATATTCAGCGCTTCATTAGCATGCGGGCGGCAGCCGCACTTCGAAATTGACGCTCCTTGCCGCCGCACGGCGCGTCCAGATGGGGCTCCTTTTCGAAAGGATGCTGCCTACTTCGAAGTCCCCTTATTCCCAGCATTCCCATCATGGGAATAAGGGGACTTCGAAGTAGGCAGCATCCTTTCGAAAAGGAGCCTCGTCTGGACACGCCGTGCGGCGGCAAGGAGCGTCAATTTCGAAGCGCGGCTGCCGCCCGCATGCTAATGAAGCGCTGAATATGCATTTCAGCGCTTCATTAGTAAACTTCGAAATGGCCATTTGCATGGCCATTTCGAAGTTTGGGGCACGTGTAGACACAGCCACTGTTGTTATGATGGTGATGGGCATGCCTGTTTTTTGGAGCAGAGCAAATCCACAAATTGCACAAGTGATCCACTGTAATAAAAGCAAAAGCAAAACTGCAAACATGCTTAATGCTTACAATTAAAAATGCATGCCATGACATACCAAACAGATTAACATACAGATGGCAGTGACTTTGTATAATGCTATGCAAGCTTGACAGAAATCCATCAAAATGCACAGCACCATCTGAGGACCTGATATGTCTGGACTGGAGGAATCAGCTGTGCTATTTATTCATTGCTGTGGGTAAAATGTGCACAGTTCAGTTTTGGAGTGGTTTTTTCCCCCTACAGCTTCTCACATTGCCCCAAAACGATTCTGGGAGGGGGATGCAGGGTGGTGCAGACACCCAGTTTGAGAACTTCTATTCTTCCGCATACTCATTCAGAGAAAAACTTCAGCATTATCTTCAGTTCATGCCTTTGGGAGCGGGAGGGACATTTTAAAGCATATCTCACCAGCATTTGTAATTTGACTCTCTGCCTTGTAAACATGTTTTCCTGGTAGTTCTACCACATTATTGCTTTGAACTTGCTGACTCAAACTGTATTAATTTCTAAAATGCTTACTTGGAAAAAGCAGGAAAGATGTGAAGGGCCCAAAGTCGTTTTTAAAAATGCCTTATACAGGTGGGTTTTGTCAGATCTTTCACTGCAGTATTGATATCTCATTCATTAGACTATACATACAAACATGATATTTTCTTATTGCTTTTATAAAACTATTGATCTCTCACTTAAGATCTATGAACCACAGATCATCTGGATATCAAACAGGGGGTATGTTGTACAGTTTGACTATTACATGAACAGCAAATTCTGCCAATCCTGATCTAGTTGTTTAAAGCTTTTGTTATAGGGTAGGCATTCAGTAGACTTATCAGGTCATATAGCTTGCAATACTCTATGGCCACGTCTACATGTGCACACTACTTCGAAGTAGCGGCGCCAACTTCGAAATAGCGCCCGTCACGGCTACACGTGTTGGGTGCTATTTCGAAGTTGAAATCGATGTTAGGTGGCGAGAAGTCGAAGTCGCTAACCCCATGAGGGGATGGGAATAGTGCCCTACTTCGAAGTTGAACGTCGAAGTAGTGCACATATAGACGATCCGCGTCCCACAACATCAAAATAGCGGGGTCCGCCATGGCGGCCATCAGCTGAGGGGTTGAGAGACACTCTCTCTCCAGCCCCTGAGGGGCTCTATGGTCACCGTGTGCAGCAGCCCTTAGCCCAGGGCTTCTGGCTGCTGCTGCTGCAGCTGGGGATCCATGCTGCATGCATAGGGTCTGCAACCAGTTGTCGGCTCTGTGGATTTGTGTTGTTTAGTGCAACTGTGTCTGGGAGGGGCCCTTTAAGGGAGCAGCTTGCTGTTGAGTCCGCCCTGTGACCCTGTCTGCAGCTGTTCCTGGCACCCTTATTTCGATGTGTGCTACTTTGGCGTGTAGACGTTCCCTCGCAGCGCCTATTTCGATGTGGTGCTGCCCAACATCGACGTTGAACGTCGACGTTGCCAGCCCTGGAGGATGTGTAGACGTTATTCATCGAAATAGACTATTTCGATGTAGCGTGCACGTGTAGACGTAGCCTGTGGGAAGATATCTACATTTTAATTCAATCCCAGTATTTGTTAGTGACAAAATGTGCACACTGTGACGATCCACACAAAGTACAGAGTACAGCTATACCAACCTTGTTCCTGACCCTTTCTATAATTTTCCTTATAGAACCACAATTTTTAGTTCTGCCACATCAGATAGTAGATTAATTACAGGGTTCAATGTCCCAGTAAATTTGTTGCACTAGACAAACTAGAAGAGCAATCTTAACAGAGGAGGGATGTGGTATGCAGGAGGAACTAATGCAATAATATATCACAGCTGGCTGTGTTGGTTATTAACACAAATTACAGAACACATGCAGCTGCAGTATAGCCTCAAACTCAAAGAGGTGTTTTTAAAACCAGTAGTTTGGGAAACAACACTAGCAAGGAGACAGACCCTGAATTACCGCCATACTCACTCCCTTCTGCCTTGCTGAGTGACCAATAAACCTATACCCACTAATGCCTGAGCTTGGTTTTTAAAGAATTTTAACTGAAAAGGTTTCCCACAGCCTCCTTTGTATCCAGATTTCAAGCTAACTGGACTCACAAGATAGCATAACTCAGCAGAAACTGCCAGCATCTAGTACAGGACGTTAGCACCTGAGACTCTGGAGCGGGACTGAACTGTGCTGTACACTGAGAGGAAAAACTATTCAGGGAAGAAAACTAACATTAAACTCCAGATAGGAGAAACTGATTACAGGATATGCCCCCTTGAACTGGTTTCTACCTTCCTGATTATCACAAGGAACTCTCTTATCTTAAATCAGGAGTATTTTCAGAATGTTTCAGGTTTCCTCTACAAGGAGCAAAAATACTATTTATACCCACACACAGAACCACCAATTGATAGGAATGTAATGCAACTGCTTCCTATTGAACAGTGGGAAACTGCCAAGTAGTTGTGGTTTTAGTGGCTCTGTTCTGATTCATCTTTATTGTCTGTTTAAGTAGGTGTTTGGCAGCAATTTATAGTGCTTAAAAACAAAACAAAAAATAGAAAAGCTATTAGGAAAAAATCCAGCATGGAAAAGTGGGAGGGGTATATCAGCTAACACCCCCAGAGGCTGGAGCCAACAGAGGCTCCAGAGCTGGAACACATTAATCCAAGGTGCAATTTATAGAGTGCTCCTGCTATTATCCTAAAGGCCTGATGTTCCATTTGAGGGCAGGGGCACCCCCACACACTCAGTTGCAGGATTAGGGTCTATTACTATAAATTTGATTCTTTGGAACAGGTATTTTGACAGTTCTGGCCCCTTTCACTGAGCTGCTATTAGTAGTTTAATGGAGGGAGTGCCGTTTCAGCCAAAGTGACATTGTGATGGGTTTAAAGGTGGACTTTCTATCTGCCCCAAAGTCAACATGCTTAGTGTTATTTCTGTGAAATTTGGGGTGCCTCAGGAGGATGCGGGATTGCTTTGATCAATCAAATGTTAGGGCACTTGAGCTGAAAGTTCTGCAGATATAAGTCCTGAAAAAAGAGCCATTAATAAAAAAAGGGCTTTAGGCAGATTATTTGGCCCATCAGAATTGACGTGGTGCTGGCCAAAATGGGCAACTGATGAGTCAATTGGTTTCATGCAAGATAGCAGATGATACCTGCTAAAACCTTGGTTAACAGTCTCTGTCTGAGAATGGCATTTCATGTGTATATTTTTACAACCAGCATGTTCCACTTTAAAAACACTGAGAGGGTTTCCATTTGTGCCCTTTTTTATACTTCAGCTTGACTCTTTAGCGCTCAAAAATTCAAATACATTGCCTCGAAATTTGGTGGGCTGCATACAGATTCCCAAGTTACAGCCTCCTTCCTTCTGTAAGCATTTGGGTTATGCTTACACTAGAGGGTTTGTCAACAAAACTGGTGTTTTGTTGACAAAACCCAGGAAGCATCCAGATTCCCAAGGTGTTCTGTTGACAGCAAACTCAACAGAACACAGCACTTTTGTTGACGGTCTCATCCCATTTCTCAAGACCCAATGCCCTCTGTGGACAGACAGACCTTCCGGGACACTGTTGTACTTCAGGTTGGCCATTTTGTCAAGAGAGCAGATGGGCAGTCCAGCCATTCGCTGATGACAGAGCGGATCACTCTTGTAATCTGCTTGGCAATTTGGCTACAATCTGTCGGCAATTTGGTTACAATCTGTCAACAGATGTCTTGTCAGAAGATATCTTCCAACAAAACCTTCTGTCGACAAAGCCCTGTAATCTAGACATAGCCATACTGTTAAAATAAAAGGTAGTAATGACTGGATGAATCACAGACCTATTTCTAGCTGTGACCTCACCCTTCAATTAATTTCACTAAGAATAAACTAATCACAAGCCCCCACCTAAAACAAAAGGAGGTTTGGACAGAGTGGCTGGAGGTTGAGATACACTGCCAGTCATGTTGAATAGTGAAAGGTAGCCATGTTAGTCTGTAGCCTAACAAAACAAAAAAGCAGTCATTTAGCACTTTAAAGACTAACAAAATAATTTATTAGGTGATGAGCTTTTGTGGGGCAGACCCACTTCTTCAGATCTGTGAGTCATGGGTAGCAATCTTACATTGGAAAGAAGGTAGTCCATATATTGGGGGGTGGGGGAGGGAGAATTAGAGGTGTGAATGCTTCCAGAGAGGAGTTTGGGCCTGCTGTGCGGGGAGGGAAGTTATGGGATAAATGGCAGCAGAGGCAAGAGAGCTTGGGGAGCAGGGTTACCATATTTCAGGTTTCCAAAAAAGAGGGCTCTGCTGGAGTGGGAAACTGCCATGGCCCTCCTTGTCGGAGTGAAGGGACAGCTGCCTCTATAGGACCCAGTGGCAGCCATGGTCAGTATTTTCCATTGAAAGCCTTGGTATAAGGCAAGACACGATAATTATTAAGGCATGTATTGCATCACCAGCTAACCAGGACAGGTTAAACAGTTGCCTTCTGCTTGACTGGGCTTTCACTGAGACATGATTCCTGACGTCTTCACTTTTACTCCAAATCCATAACCGAATGATGTTATTCCTGAAGTATTACCTGTATTACCTCAGCCCCCAAACCCACCCCCCATCCAAAACTTTACTAACGCATCCCACAAACCCTTCCCTCATCCCCAGGCTTAATCCACCTCAGCCAACAAGCTCTTCCATCTACATGTGCTGCCACTGCTCCTCCACGGCCACCGCCTCCTCAGTGGGGTTGTGTGGCTCCAGAAGGAGCAGACTCGGCCACCCCTCCCAGCTGCTCCCCTGTGGTCTGAGCAGCTCCGCCACCTTCAGTGCGGGTGGCTCCCTGCCCTACTACCACTGAAATAATGGAACTAAATGTAATTGGTGTAATGGAAGGATCCCTCCCACTGCCCTGCCGGCCATTAAACCAATTACATTTAGTTCCATTATTTCAGTAGCAGCAGGGCAGGAACTGCAAGAGGAGTCAGTGGCAGCAGCACCACAAATGACTCCTAAAAGAGACGTAGGTTGCTGACCCCTGCCCTGTACTAGACAGATTTCACAAGAGAAGACCAATAGTTCTGAAACTGGGGGGGTTCTGAACCCCATGGGAATTGCAGTGGTGTCACAAGGATATTTATGGAAGCAGCACCCTTTCATCTACCTCACTTTCAGAGGTGGATGCCAAGAGAGTGGTGGCTGATGACCAAGGGCCCAGCACTGAAGGCAGCGGAGCAGAAGTGAGGTTGGCAGTACCATACCATGCTCCCAGCCAGCAGCCTCCTCCCTCTAGCTGCCCAGCTCTGAAGGCAGCACCACTGCCTGCAGTGACACAGAAGTAAGCGTAGCAGTACTGGAACTCTCCACTACAATAACCTTGTGATCTTCCCACAACTTCTTTTGGGTCAGGACCCCAAGAAACTCAAAGTACTGTGAAACTTCAGAGTTAAATAGCTTGAAGGGTTTTTAAAATCCTCTGACCCTGAAAATGAGCAAAGTGAACCATAAATTTGGTAGGGCTCCACCTAGACACTACGACCTGGTGAAGGGAGCAAATGTACCTCTTTCCTTTCCTCACACACATGAGAGAGTGCAAGACATAGATCTTCTCTTTTCACATCTGTCACACACCTCAGAGTCGTGCACACATCTCTTTGGCACACACACACTCCTATTAAGCAGAGATAACTGTCACCATCATTGTTCAGCACATCTACACCTAACATGAGCCACACTCATTTTACCAGGAGCACGTCGATAATAAATGCTTGGACTGCTCTCATTTCCTAGGTCACTACTGACAATAGACTTTGTAATAACATTACATAAGATGCTCATTTCTGCACCAGACAATGAATACTGGATCCTGAAGGCACACATGCCACTTTTCCTTTTATTCACATGCCTCCAATGGTGCAAAAAGAGATTTTCTGATAGAATCACTGCTCTGTCATATACTGCAACCTATTCCACAATGCTCCTTTGTCACAAAACACACTTTCAGCAAGCAGGCCCCGCTGTTGTCACCACCAACCAGCACAGGCACACCTATTAACTGACTGGACAAGGACTGTATGCAAATGATTGGTACAAGTGCTGAGGGAACAAACCAAGGGCCCTGCACAACTTGACCTGCTGCTCACAAACAGGGAAGAAATAGTAGGGAAAATAGAAGTGGGTGGAAACATGGGCTGCAGCGACCACAAGATCGTAGATTTCAGGATCCAGACAAAAGGAAGAAGGGTGAGCAGTAACATACAAATCGTTGATTTCAAAAGAGCAAACTTTGACTCCCTGAGAGAACTGATGAGCTGGATCTCTTGGGAAAGGAAGATGAAGGGGAAAAGAATTCAACAGAACTGGAAGTATTTTAAAGAAGTCTTACTGAAGGCACAGGAACAAACCATCCCGCTGCATAGTAAGAAATGCAAACGTGGTAGGGCAACCAGTTTGGCTTAACAGGCAAATCCCTTCGTCAGCTTAAACTCAAAAAGGACACATACAAGAAATGGAGACATGGACAGCTGACTCAGGAGAAGTATAAACATACATCTGGAGAATGCCGGGGAGTAATCAGGAAAGCAAAAGCACAATTGGAACTGCAGCTGGCAAGGGATGTGAAAAGTAACAAGAAAGGTTTCTACAGGCATGTTAACAATAAATGGGTTATCAGAGAAGGTGTGGGGCTATTACTGGATGAGGGAGGTAACCTAGTGACAGATGATGTAGGGAAAGCTAAAGTATTCAATGCTTTTTTTGCCTTGGTCTTCATGGACAAAGTCAACTCACACAACACAGTCCTTGACGGTGCAGTACAAGAGGGTGGAGGGCAGCCATCTGCAGGGAAGGAACAAGTTCTGAGCTATTTAGAAAAACTAGATGTACACAAATCCATGGGTCTGGATTTAATGCACCCGAGGGTACTGAAGGAATTGGCAGATGTCATGGCCGACGCTTTGGCCATTATCTTTGAAGACTCTTGGAGATTGCGGGAGATACCGGAGGACTGGAAAAAGGCAGAAGTAGGGCCCATCTTTAAAAAAAAGGAAAGAAGGACAATCCAGGGAACTATAGATCAGTCAGCCTTACCTCGGTCCCTGGGAAAGTAATGGAGGGGATCCTCAAGGAATGAATTTGGTGCACTTGGAAGAGGGAAAAGTGATCAAAAGTAACCAACATGGATTCACTAGGGGCAAGTCCTGCCTGACCAATCTGATCAGCTTCTATGATGAGGTAATAGGCTATGTGGACATGGGGAAATTAGTGGATGTGATACACCTTGACTTCAGCAAAGCTTTTATACAGTCTCCCACAACATTTTTGTCCATAAGTTAAGGAAATATTGATTGGATCCTTGGACTATAAGATGGATGGAAAGCTGGCTTGACGGTCGGGCCCAATGGGTAGTGGTTAATGGGTCAATATCTGGATGGCAGTCAGTTTTGAGCAGAGTGCCACAAGGCTTGGTTCTGGAGCCGGAGTTGTTCAACATATTTATTAATGACCTGGATGAGGGACTGGATTGCACCCTCAGCAAGTTTGTGGAGGACACTAAACTAGCGGGAGAGGTAGATACATTGGGGGGTAGCAAGAGAATCCAGAGTGACCTGGATAAAGTGGAGGACTGGGCCAAAAGAAATCTGATGCAGTTCAACATGGAGAAGTGTAGAGTCCTGCACCTGGGGCGGAAGAATCCCAAGCATTGTTGTAGGCTTGGGACCAACTGGCTCAGCAGCAGTATGACAGAAAGAGACCTAGGGGTTATGGTGGATGAAAGGCTGGATATGAGTAAACTGTGTGCCCTTGTAGCCAAGAAGGCTAATGGCATACTAGGGTGCATTAGGAGGAGCATTTCAAGCAGATCTAGAGAAGTAGTTATTCCCCTCTATTTGGCACTGGTGATGTCACATCTGGAATATTGTGTCCAGTTTTGGGCCCCGCACTATAAAAAGGATGTAGATGTGCTGCAGCAAGTTCAGCGGAGGGCAACAAAAATTATTAAAGGGCTGGAGCACAAGACCTATGAGGATAGGCTGAGGGATTTGGGTTTGTTTTGTTTATAGAAGAGAAGACTTAGGGGTGATTTAATAGCAGCCTTCAACTTCCTGAAGGGGACCTCTAAAGAGGAGGGTGAAAAACTGTTCTCAGTGGTGTTAGATGGCAGAACAAGGAGTAATGGTCTGAAATTGAAGAGGGAGAGGTGTAGGTTAGATATTAGGAAAAACTACTTTACCAGGAGAGTGGTGAACCACTGGAATGTGTTGCCTAGAGAGGTGGTGGATTCTCCATCCCTCGAGATTTTTAAGTCCCAGCTTGACAAGGTCCTGGCTGGGATGACTTAGTGGGGGTTGATCCTGCTTGAAGCAAGGGGCTGGACTAGATGGCCTCCTGAGGTCCCTTCCAGCCCTATGATTCTGTGAGATCTGTAGTTACCACTAGCTACTGCTAGCACCAGGGGAATGAAGGGCGGTGACATGGGCAATACTTCTCTTTCTTTGGTCCTTTAACAGTGGTAGATGGAAGGATGTGAGGGGAGTGTATATGGGTGGCAAAACAACAAGGAGTCCTGTGGCAACTTAAAGACTAATATATTTATATGGCCATAAATTTTCCTGGGCTACCTCAGATGCCTGAAGTGGAAACTTCCATTTGGCAGGGTTAGATACACACGTTCAAAGATGGGAGTGTTAAATTACTATGTAGAGGACCAGTGCTAATGAGGCCACAAGGTGGATGTGGCCCACTCCCAGCAGTTGATGAGGTGAAAATATTGAAAGGGTAGGGGGGTCACTTTTTGTAGATAGCCACTCCCAGTCTCTGTGCAGACACAGTCTGATAATGCCAAGTTTACATAAGAACTCCAGCTCCCCAGTTTCGTGCTGCAGTCTGTTTCTGAAGTTTCTTTTGCTGATGTATGGCAGCATTCAGTTGTGTTACTGAGTGCCCAAGGGAGATGGAAGTGCTCTCCAACTGGTTTGTGAATATTGCCATTCTTGCTGTCTCATTTGTGCCCATTTGTTCTTTGGGTGACAGGAAGAGATAAAGATCTTGTACTTCTCAGCAACTGAAGTTGGCAGAGTAATAGTATGTGTAAAGCAGGGGCTGGGGCACTAATGAGAGAAGGCAGTGTTAAGGCAACTTTGACTGCGTTTCTTGGTTTTGAGAACTCTGATTTTGCTTACTCAGCTTTCTGCAAGGGGGTGACGTACCATCAAGCCACATGAACTCTGTGTTAAAGTAGTGCTTTGCCACTCAAAACTTATGGGTTTATCCTCACAATGCCCATAGGAGGAAGGGAAGAATTAGCAGCTGTAGTACAGATAGATTATCTAATTTGCTGAAAGTCACAGAGGAAGTCTATGAAGAGCTTGGACTTTGGCACAGATTTACCGAACCATGTCCAGTGCCTTACTGCCAGACCATCCTTAATTTTGTTCCCCTTTTTATAAACCAACTTTTCTGCTTTCCTCAAACTGATTTTAAAATAGTCTGACGCAATTCCATGCTACAGCTGTAGCATGAGAGTGACTCAACAGAAGAGCTCTGAAATCCTCGATGTGGTCTTAGTCTGCCACCCTGTTATAAAAGGATTTAAAGTTAAGAAAGAATACACCTACTATATGATCTATTTTGGGTACAACAATTAGATAATGGCTTAAAATTCTATACTTATTGTCTCAAGATAGGCGAGAGCTAGAACCAAAGTTTCCATGGGTGGAATGACACATAGACTCTTCCTAATGTAGTACAAAGTAAATTCTATACAAAATACATTTAGAAGAATGTTACTCCAGCTGCAAAGTCAAGTGTTTGAAAGTTAGGAAAGAAATAATACAATATCAATTATCTATTTAATCATTCCTTAAAGGGGAGACCACACCGTTACAATATTCCGAACCCTGAGATCACAACATTAAATCTCTAAATAATTCAATTAGTCACTGGATAATTCCAGCAAATAACTAATTTCACCTCAGGTCCAGGCTGTTCCTTTATACAATCCTGCTAGAATGTTCGGGCCAGGATCAGATAATAAGTGGTGGTATCTGTTAGAGTCAGACTAAGAAATGATGAGTAATGTTGTTAGGAGAAGCTAACCAGATGTGGCAGACGTACTTATTAAAGCTGTTTATAGAGCTGAAGATTCCAAGATAGTCAAAGTAGATGAAGTGAAAATAGACATACATGACTAAGATTTTCTTAAGCACTATTCCGAACTCTTCCTTGCAGATACAACTTCAGCAGGCATCTGTCTGGCATAATGTCAATTATCAATTCCAACACCAGAAATATCCCTACCCATTCTCCAGATCATCACATTGTCATGGTGAGTGGGCTGTGTTCCAATGAATCCAAGAGTGATGCCATAGGGAGTCTCACACTCCTGGAAGGGTCACCTATGGTGGCAAGGTCAAAGAGGAGGGCCCAGATAAAGAATGATCCTAAAGGTTCTCAGCCGCAGAACAGGTGGGGGCTAGCAAGAGTAATGCTGCAATGGCTGTGAAGGCAGATGAAGGCTGCAGCAGACAGGAGACTCCCAAGCATCGTAGATCCCATGCCATTGGTCCTGAAACTTCTATCCATACAGGACCACGTGGCGGCTGCAGTGCAACAGTCGCCCCATATTAAAAGTCAAGCATAGGCATCTTCTTATGCGTACTACTCTCCTGGTGAACAGGGAGTTAGAGAGGAAGTTCTCCAGGCAGGTAAAGGAAAAGGCAAAACAGGATTTTTAAGTAAGAGGCTGTCTGGAAGCCTCTGCTGATTGGCTGTGCCTCAGTCAGGGGAGGGACTTTGATGCAGTTCAGGGCTTTATAAAGCAGTGTCCAGGCAGGTGAGCTTGTGAACAGGGAGTTAGAGAGGAAGTTCTCCAGGCAGGTAAAGGAGAAGATAAAACAGGATTCTTAAGTAAGAGGCTGTCTCAGATGGCAGACATGGATAGTGACAGGTCTGCTGCTGTTACCTGCTTGGGATGTGCCATGTTTGCCTTCCTCCCTGAGGAAAGAAGGGATTTCGTCTGCACTAAGTGCAAGCTGGTCTCCATTTTAGAAGAAAAAATTAGAGGACTGGAGGCTCAAGTGTTGACCCTATGCTCAATCAGGGAGGATGAAGATTTCCTGGACAGAAGGGAGCGTTTAATCTTGCAAGCACGGCAGGCGGAAGAACTGGGGAGGGTGGTAAGGGATGAAGCGGAGAACTGGCAGCATGTAACTTCTAGAAAAAAAAGAAGGCTGATACACGAGTCCCCCATCGATATAGAGATAAGTAATCGCTTTCAGGCCCTCTGCACTGGTTCTGCGGTGGTGAATGCTTTGGAAGGCACCTCACAGGAAGAAAATCGCAGGAGAACTGCTTCTACTGTTCACTAAGCTAGCGGGAGAGGTAGACACACTGGAGGGTAGGGACAGGGTCCAGACTGACTTAGACAAACTGGAAGACTGGGCTGCAAAAAATCTGATGAGGTTCAATAAGGGCAAGTGCAGAGTCCTGCACTTGGGCAGGAAGAATCCCAAGCATTGTTACAGGCTGGGGTCTGACTGGCTCAGTAGTAGTTTTGCAGAAAAGGATCTGGGAGTTGAAGTGGATGAGAAGCTGGACATGAGTCAACAGTGTGCTGTTGTAGCCAACAAAGCTAATGGCATATTAGGTTGCATCAAGAGGAGCGTTGCCAGTAGATCCAGAGAAGTGATTATTCCTCTTTATATGGCTTTGATGAGGCCGCATCTGGAGTACTGTGTCCAGTTCTGGGCCCCCATTTATAGGAAGGATGTGGACACACTGGAGAGGGTCCAGCGGAGGGCGACCAAAATAATTAGGGGGCTGGAGCATATGACTTATGAAGAAAGGTTGAGGGAATTGGGACTGTTTAGTCTGCAGAAGAAAAGACTGAAAAGAGGCTGCAAAGAGGCCGCAGAGAGGCTGGTCACAGTGGTCACGGATGGCAGAACACGGAACAATGGTCTCAAGTTGTGGTTGGAAAGGTCCAGGCTGAACATTAGGAAAACTTTTTCACTAGGAGGGTGGTGAAACACTGGAATGGTCTCCCCAGGGAAGTAGTGGAGTCTCCATCCCTGGATGTGTTTAAGTCTCACCTCAGCAAAGCCCTGGCGGGGCTGATCTGATGGGTTTGGTCCTGCTTAGAGCAGGGGGCTGCACTCAATGGCTTTTTTAGGTCTCTTCCAGCTCTATTGTTCTCTGATTCTATGATTCCTTTAACACGTGAGGGGGTGGCAAAATTTGAGAGGTCCAACTACAGTGCAGCTGAGGAAAGGTGGAAGAGAATTAAAGAGCAACAAAAACTGCTCTGTGCCCCTCCAACAGCTACCAACAACTGCCCCTTCTGTGATAAAGCCTGCGGCTCCAGAATCAGGCTGATCAGCCATCAACAGACTCACAAATGGGATGGTGACATCAAGACATGCTACTCATTATCAAGTGACCGCCAAGAAGAAGAAATACCCCTAGTAAAACTGCCCTGAGATATAACTAAATGCTAGTCCTTAATCTATTAGTGCTCTATTCAGCACTGGTGAGGCCACACCTGTGGTAGTGTGTCCAGTTCTGGGCCCCCCCGTACAGATGGGATATAGATGCATTGGAGAGGTTCTAGCTCAGGGTACTAGAGCACATGACCGTTGAGGAAAGGCTGAGGGATTTGAGGTTATTTAGTTTACAGAGTAAGGGACGATTTGATAGCAGCCTTCAACTTCCTGAAGGAGGGTTCTAAAGAGGATGGAGAGAGGCTGTTCTCAGTACTGACTGATGGCAGAACAAGGAGCAGCCCTGAAGTTACAGAGGGAGAGGTGTAGGTTGGATATTAGGAAAAACTATTTCACCAGAAGGGTGGTGAAGCACTGGAATTCTTTACAGAGACCAGTGGTAAAATCTCCATCCCTCGAGGTTTTTAAGTCCTGGCTTGACAAAGCCCTGGATGGGATGATTTAGTTGGGGTGGATCCTGCTTTGGGCAGGGGACTGAACTAGACAACCTCCTAAGGTCCCTTCCAGCCTTAGGATTCTATGAATTGAATCAATCAGCCTCACTATCATGGGAGTGAAGAGCTTCTTCTAGGGTTGCCTTTATAGTCCTTTTTGTATGGCAAGCCCAGCATAAAGAGGCTGGAGTGGAATCCAAAATCAGTCTACTGTGTCTATGCCACTCTCCTTCAGTACTACTGCTTTTGATTAGTGCTACTTAGGGTGAGTAGATGGACTGGTTTTAAAGGGACTACTCCATGTTTAAGCTCTCCTGCAGGTTTTCCAACTTTTTTTTTTAAGAAAGGGCCATATTGTCCCCTATTTTCTATCCTACCCTCATCAGTACTGGTGGACCCTGCTGCTTGCTGGATTCCTGCTTGTCAGCTGCCTGCCCTGGAGTAACGTCCAGTAGCAGATGATGGGGGTGGGTGTGCAAGGCCGGTGGGGAGGTGAAGACTGAGTGCATGGGGCTGACCGTTTCTCATGCTGTTCCATCAGTGCAGCTTCTGCTATGCGCCAGCTCTCAGCCAGCAGGGCCTGCTGCCTGTGCTGCTTCTGGCTGGCGCTGGCTGGGAGCTACAGGGCTGGTGAGCATAGGTAGCCACCAGGTGCTGGATACGTGTCAACTCTGCTGCCCATGCATCAGCCCTTTACATGCTCTCCCTCTCTACCCTGCTTTCCCCCTTCATTCCCCCCAACTCCATTGCTCCCCCAGCAAGGTGTATCCCACTCCCAGCACCACACAGAGAATCACTGGAGCACTGAGCTCACCAGCAGCCTCGCTGGCCAGCTCCTTCCTGTCCTCACTGCTGCTGGCTGGGCCATCATCCTGGGAAGGGCCAGAACTTCCGGCACAGGGCTATGGCCAGAAGGAGCCAAGCCCTGCCTGTGCCAAAGCCGTGTACAGCACGGGCACAGGCAAGCCCTTTCCACGCCTCAGCTAAGCTCTGAAGTAGCGGCGTGGGAGGAGGAGAAGCAACTTCCAGTCTTCTCATGTGCTGAACATGCAGCTTCACAGCAGCCCCCAAGACGGCAGGGGCTTGGCTTAGCTCCCTCTTCACTCGCCCTTTCCACATCCCAGTCGAACCCCCCAGGGAACACAGGGCCACTCCTTTGCCTAGGCCCCTTCCTCTGCTGAGCCATCTCTCTGGCTAGGTTCTGTGAAGCCACTGCAGTCAGGTTCCCTGGGCCTGTTGCACAATGCAGCCTCAAAGGTTAACCCCCTCCTTGCCCATACTGTAGCTGGGGGACAAGACGCAGCTGGATTATGTCAGCAGCCAGCAGTGGCTAAGAGATGTTAGCTGCCTTTTGACGCTCTGCAGGCAGGCAGGAACTTCCTGCTTTCAACCACATGTTGGGGGTGGGGGTAGTAAGGGGAAGGAAAGAGAAGATCTCTGTGAAGACATGGGCCAGGTCATCCCTTCCCCCTCTCCTCCTGCCCTGCATCTGGAAGCTGTCCCCACTCCTTCCCGTCTGCACAACGCCATATCAGGAATCAGGTGGCCATGTAATCCTGTTTGCCCCAGCCACAGACATTTCCTCAGGAAAATACAGTGCCAGGTACCAGGAGAGGTGGGTCAATGCTGGGGGCCCAGCCAGCAATGGAGGTGGAAGAGTGCTGGGCAAGGAGGGTTGGGCTGGTCAGTTACCCCCAGAGTATGATAGAGGTGTATAGGTGAGGGGAGAGTGGGTGTGTGCCACCTTTCCCTGTGTAAACCCCAAAACTTTAAGGGTAAGAAAGTAAATAAAAAGAATCCAACTTCTCAGTACTGTATTTTTTTCAGTAAGAGCTCAGTCAACTTGAAGTTAATTTAAATTATTTGCACAATTGATTGCCATTGAACTCACTTAAATACAAGTAATTCTCTCATGTGTCCTGTATTCAGTATAGGGCCATATGGTCACCGTACTGCTACTAAACAGCTGAGAATTGCCTATACAGCTGGTTTATGCTGAAACATTCTATGTTACCCTGTCTTCCCGCCTCTATCCTCCCCCTCCCTGCCACTTGTCTCATTCACATATTGTGCCTAGTACAATTGGACAGTTTTGAAAGGTATGGCGAACAACCAAATCAAAGATCCTTGTAAACCATGTGGCATTCATACACAAAGGATCCTTACTTCTTTAATTAGATAAAATTATTTTAATGATGCAATTTGTAGTTTACTCCACTGAAAAACCAAAAAGAATAGTAATATTGTAAGTACTATAAAATCCAATGAGTTTCTCTGTAGTTTAGTAGCCAGGTTTTTGTTCTTGTACAGATGCTTTTATAAGACTTGATTGCTTGTTAATCACAAGCCTTTATTTGTGACCGTCTTCACCTCCTTTGTGCTATAATAGTTGTTTTGTGGAGAATGTAGGACCTTCCAAGTTTAGGCTTAAACTGTTTGGCTTCAACCAACTAGTTGAGTACCCTCACTAGCAATAATTCCTCTGATGAATTGTGTGTCATGCTGAATTTCAGCATTCATAAGGAAGTTCATATCGTTCCTGAAGTGGTTTCCTTAAAATGATTTGTTGTTACAAATATACTCACTTGCTCCCTTTTGCTACAGATATATGGTGCTAGCTGCAGGGGGAGGGGCTCCCCACCCCTAAAAAAACCTGACAATTTTGCAGTGATTATACAGCATTTCTCAGAAGTTAATGCCATTTCCAAAAAGAAACACTAGGTCACTGCCTAGTTACTTTTGAATGTACTAATTTAACACCATTTATTTCTTTAGATCAGGGATTATATAACCCAGAAGAAAATATAACTAGATCTCTATTATTAGAACTGTTAAGAATGCTTTCTTATTTTTAAATGTTAAACAAGAAAACTATTTTTCCAGCAAAGCTTGAGTGGTGGGGTATAGAAGTGCTGAAAATGACAAGTCTCACCCCAGATGTGTGCACAAGACAGTTTATAAAATTAAAACCCAGTAAAACATATTCCAGTTCCAACAATCCAGACTTAGGGGTTTAACTCACTGACTCCCACAGACCTGTTCTGAGCTTGATATTGTACAGGCCCCAAGACCCAAATGCTGAGTGGCAGATTGGCTTTGACACCTTGTACTTGCTTTCACAATTTTTTCCAAAAGAGAGTTTTCTAATTAAGGATTTTCCAGATGAGAATGAAGCTACCATGGAACAACTCCAAACAGCCAAGCCTTTTCCCCCATTACATAATACAGCTTTTGTACATAAGCTGACTAGCAGTGACTAGTCTACTATCTAACAATATTGGTTTATCTCCTTGGGAGAAGGGTTATTAGGCAGCAGTGTGTGGTGTAGCTGATAGGGCACTGGAAAGGAAGCTCTGTTTCTAGCTCTGACTATTATCTTCCCAGGGTTAATTATACAGTAGATCATTGTGACATTAGATTTGTCATTATTCCAGTTCCTTAAGTTTATATATTGTATGTTAGCTGTTCATGACTACTCCAAAAAACCCACCCTCCTAGTGAATACAGTTTGAACTTGCTCTACTGTAATCAACTTAGTTGCATCCATTTATAAAATAAATTATTCATTCTGAGAACACAAGTGTCATCAAGAAGTGGGATATGTTCCAAAAAGATGGCAGCAGGGCATCCTCCATGAGCTAGGTGTTTTTGCAGAGGGTATCAGCACAGCAGTTGTACTAGGATGAACAGGAGCAGAGTCAAATTGGAAATCACTTTGAAACAAACATTCTTAAAACTTGACTAGAAAATTATCAGGCTCCAAATTTTACCTTCAGGCCCTTCAAGATCCTGCAGGTTCTCACATGTTCCTGATTTGAGAAGACATTGGAGCATTTCTTTCTTCCAAAGGGAAGACCTGCCTAGCAGCATCTGTAACTCTCTACTATTACATAGGACATACTGAACAAGAAGAAGTCCTGTTAGGGAATGCTGTTACAGTCACACTCCAGACTGTGACCACTGGCTACAAGGCTATTAATTACACCATCAGTCAGACCAGAGTGGTAAGAGCTGACTGGGGCCTCATAGGTCTCCTTCCATATGGCCACTTAAGCTTTATGTCAGGTCCTGGAAATGTGTTGGTAGTTTACTAATGTTCTTCTTAAATAGTCTGCTCTCACTCCCACTGAAATGAATGGGAGTTTTACATGTAGTGGAAGTGCCTTCTCCACACAATCAGTGCACACAGGCTCAGGGGACAGCATGACATGCACAATCCAAAAGAGCCATATTTTTGGTACTTTGTCTTTAAATCAAAAGCTATTTCACAGCTGATCCCCAATCAGTCTGGAAGGGTGTTGGAAGGGGAGCGTTTATAAAGTGGGTATTTCAGGCCATACCAGTCATTCACTTCCACTGTTTCTGATTTGTAGCCCAGCCCCATATTTCTTGTGCACACCAAAAAGTATATATAGTGGGGAGGCAAGTAAACAGTTAGTTGTAGTTGTTTGAGAACCTGTTTGTTGATGAGTAACAATTCACTTCTCTAATGCCCTACTGAGCTGCGTAAGAAGCCCTACAATTCAACTGCATCAGACAAAACAAAATAAATTTTATGAACCACCTTAATGAATTGCCAATATCTTCAGTGTTTGCAGGCAGACTGTACTATGAATACAAAACTACTGTGTCAAGCTAGGGAATTTATTTTGACATAATTTCTCTTGTTGTGCTAGTTAACAACTCAGGAAAAATCTGATTTAGTTACCAGCTTTGTAAGTTGGCTGTATGCTCTCAATGACATCTATGCAGTTTTTACACTGACTGCAGCATGTACAATTACTGCCTTGTGAGCTGGTGGCATACTTCTACATTTACAGCAAGCAACTCATGGCACTGAGAGAAGGAGTAAGCTCTCTTGAGAGCAGCGTAGATGCACAGGAGGAACTAAGGAAAATGAGGCTTTTCATGAATTCAGTAAAGTGATCTCATCTACAGTCTGTGCTGTTGAAGAAAATGAAATTCTCAAGGAAAGAGAACATCAAGCAGGAGTAGATAGACACATAATTGGGAACATCCTCCCAGGTCATGTTATAGCATGCTCTGAGCCTGAGTGTACCTCCCTAATTATTAGTAAGATAGGGGTTAATATTAATGTGGAATTCAATTATTAGAGATTTAGACAGTTGGGTTTGTGATTACTGGAATAACCACATGTTGAATTGAAGGTTGGTGCAAAAGTTGTGAACTTCTCTGGACATCTAGATACTTATGTGAAGTGCTGCAGAGAAGCCAGTGGTCATGATACATGTATAAACCAATGACACAGGGAAAGGTAAAAGAGAAGACCTAGAGGCCAAATTTAAGCTGCTAAGTAAAAGATTAAAATCCAGGACCTCCATGGTGGCACTCTCTGAAACACCTGCAGTTCCACTTCCAAGGCCAGTAAGACAGAGAGAACTGCAAGGTCTCAGTGAGTGGATGAGACAACAGCATCAAGAGGAGGGATTTAGGTTTATTAAGAACTTGAGAACACTTCTGGGAAAGAAGGCACCTAATCAGGAGAGATGGGCTTTGTCTAAATCAGAATGGAACCAAATTGCTGGTGGTAAAATTAAAAGGTCATTTAAAAACTCATTTGTAGGGAATGTGGCAGCAGGAACGCAATGCTGCTGAAGGCTAGGAGGAATGTGTCTCCCAGACGTCATCTGCATGAGAATGCAAAGGGCTGCAGGTGTGATATTGAGGCTGGGAGGAATGTGTCTCCCAAGCTGCGTCTACACGTGCACGCTACTTCGAAGTAGCGGCACCAACTTCGAAATAGCGCCCGTCGCGTCTACACGCGTCAGGCGCTATTTCGAAGTTAACTTCGACGTTAGGCGGCGAGACGTCGAAGTCGCTAACCTCATGAGGAGATAGGAATAGCGCCCTACTTCGACGTTCAACGTCGAAGTAGGGACCGTGTAGACGATCCGCGTCCCGCAACGTCGAAATTGCTGGGTCCTCCATGGCGGCCATCAGCTAGGGGGTTGAGAGATGCTCTCTCTCCAGCCCCTGCGGGGCTCTATGGTCACCGTGGGCAGCAGCCCTTAGCCCAGGGCTTCTGGCTGCTTCTGCGGCAGCTGGGGATCTATGCTGCAGGCACAGGGTCTGCAACCAGTTGTCAGCTCTGTGTATCTTGTGTTGTTTAGTGCAACTGTGTCTGGGAGGGGCCCTTTAAGGGAGCGGCTGGCTGTTGAGTCCGCCCTGTGACCCTGTCTGCAGCTGTGCCTGGCATCCCTATTTCGATGTGTGCTACTTTGACGTGTAGACGTTCCCTCACTGCGCCTATTTCGATGTTGGGCTGAGCAACGTCGAAGTTGAACATCGACGTTGCCGGCCCTGGAGGACGTGTAGACGTTATTCATCGAAATAGACTATTTCGATGTTGGCTGCACGTGTAGACGTAGCCCCAGAGATCATTTGCACGAGAATGCAAAGGGCTGCAGGTGTGATACCTTTCAGGCAAAGCCTAATGGGTAGCAAGTAAGCCATGAGATTTGGTCTATTGTAAACATGTAGTTGTAAAATCATAATTTAAGCTGACACTTAGTGCGGGAGTTGTGAGATCTCACCAATGCTCTGGGTTGTTGTGGGGGACAGGGCAGTCACCTTAGCTGCGTAAGACATTGATTACACAGGGCTCCCTGGTTTAGAGCATTGTAAAGAAGAGGGAGGAGATGCTGGTTGAGTCAGTTTGCTGAGTGCCTTGCCCCTGCCTATGCTTTGGCTATATAGCTATATGACTGGCTTGATTAATCCTCCCCATCTGTTCAAAGGTAGAGCTGGTACTAGGGTGTTAGTGAAACCCCACACTAGAGATATCAAGACCTGAAATATCAGAGTGACAGTTGAGGCTAGACAGAGCTGACATCACAGAGTTCTGCCTCAGGGCAATCCCAAGCAGGGGGGTTGGGAGCAGTGGATGATGGTGACTGATCGGTGGCTGGTAGGAGGAGTGGTGGATGATGGTGACTGGCTGGTGGCAGCAAAGGGAGGCTGCAGACAAGTGCACAGCTAGTACTGCCCTGTTGATGTATCTGTGGGCTCTGGGTTTGGGACTGCACCGCAGAAGGTACACCCTGTAACTGTGTGTGGGGTAAAGGGCCAAGAGCCCCAGCAAGAGACTTGGTTCTACTGCATATGGGGATGGTATCTTGGTGATGAGGTTTGTCTCTTCTTTGCTTAGATACACTGTATCTGTCACTGTAACCTTGGGGTAGGTTATGGTCATTAAACAAGCCATTTCTATCTCAGACTCTGTGCTTGCAAGGCGGGGAGAACCGCCTTACAGGCACCCAGCACAGGGGTGATATTGTCCCAGGCTACTGGGTGGGGGCTCGAGCCAATTGGTTGTATCCTTGACAGGAAAACCCCACAGGAGTTGAACCCGGCCCTTCTGGCAGGCATCTGGCATTAATAGAAGGGTTACATAAGTGGGGGCTCGTCCAGGATTTCTTTTGCTGGGTAGTACCCCTCGCACGCACACATATATATAACATTGTAAGAAGCAGTTCTGTTGTTGCAGGATATGTTAGAGTTTATACCATGGCTGGCCGTATGCTAGAAGACTGGTGTGGGGAGTTGAGTATCGATCCTAGAAATTGTCTGTTTTAGGGATACCTGAGGGTATGGAAGATGGCCCAATTGAGGCCCTTCTAGCAAAAGCCATTGATTCTCTAACGAGGTGTCGCATACGGGGGTGTAGACCTCAAGGAGACGACAAAGCATTTGTGGTGCTATGTGAACTGGCAGTAGCTGTGGACTCTTTGCAGATCCCAAGTGAGATAAAGATTCCCACTGGCACCTTGAAAGTTGTGATCGCCAAGGCCTTTGCAACAGGCCCCGCTTCACATGCCAGATTTGAGGAGAAGATGACAGCCTTCTTGGCACAGGAAGGAAAGACTATGGCAGACATGTCAAGTCTACTGAGTGCTGAACCATCGGCCCCTGGCCCTTCCACGGATGTATGGGCCAAAGCTTGGGGACAAGCACTGGAGAAGGTCCTGCGACTGCATCATGAGTCTAGTTCGTACCGTAAGTTATGCTTATTTTCTGGTGGTGCAGTCCCAATACCAGGGGAAGAAGCGTTTGAACCCTGGTTAGAACATACCACTGAAATGCTCCGAGAGTGGGCAGTACCTGAAGCTGAGAAGAGAAGGCGACTGATAGAGAGTCTCCGGGGTCCCGCACTGGATGTCATTCTCATGTTGAAGCTGGATAATCCAGAGGCTAGTTGAAATGACTGCTTAGAAGCTCTCAATCATGCTTGTGGGAGGACTGGAGATTCGGAGGAAGTGTATTGCAAATTCCTGAGTACCAGACGACAGAGGGGCGAAAAGTTGTCAACATATGTTCAGAGGTTGGAGAAACTACTGCAGAGAGTTGTCTTGCATGGAGCCATCACAGTGGAGCAAATGGATCAAACCCGAGTGTCCCAAATTGTGCAGGGAGCACAATACCAGCACCCAATCCTATTCCATCTTCAGTTAAGGGAATGACTGGCAGCCCCACCCAGCTATTCGCGATTGATTAAAGAGATCTGAGAAGAGGAAGAAAGGCAGGCCACCAGTGAGAGCGGGGGCACTTAATCATCCAAACATGGCAGTGCGGCCCCCTCGCAACCCCCCAAAACATTGATGGTGAACAGTGGAGAGGAGCTCACCCAGAAAGTGCAAGACCTGATGGTGCAGGTGAACGAACTGAGAGGTGCTGTAGGTTCTGCCCAAGCACCAGGGAGTGGTGTAGAGCTAGCAGCAGCAGTCCATAAGAGTGGGCTCAGGACCGCTACTTCTGCAGGCCGGCCAAGTATAAGATCCTTTTTCTGCTACAAATGTGGTCAGGAAGGACACACTGCAGCAAGATGTCGAAATAAGGAAAATCCAGCACTGGTGTACCAAAAGCTGAGGGTCACCTGGGAAAAGTTGGGAAACGGCTACAAGGTTTGGGAAAGGAGCTGCCCACACCCTCGGGAATTGAAGGCTCCCCTAGAAGAGACAGACCCACAGCTTTCCCATGAGGACTAATACAACCTAGAGCAGAAGTCAATGTGAAAATAGAAGGGGTGGAATGTACAGCCGTACTTGATACAGGGTCTCAAGTGACGATCATATTCCAGTCATTCTATCAACAAAGGCTTGGGCACCTGCCTATCCAGCCATTGACAGGTCTCGGCCTGTGTGGACTCAGCCTGAATGAATACCCCTATGCGGGAGATATCTTCGTTTACCTAGAGTTCCCAGAAGAAGTGGCAGGGGTAAGAGAGGAGGTGGACACATTTGCCTTAATATGCCCTGACCCCAAGGGGATCTCTGATGTGTCGGTGCTAATAGGGATCAACTCCAATCTCTTTAAAGTACTGGCAGAATACTGCAGACGACAGGCTGGGGACCAGTACCTGAGCACCCTGATGATTCATGCACTTTGTGCTGAAGTCTACAAGAAAATTGAGGATGCTAAACAGGAGTCTCCTGAACTACCAATGGGTGCCCTGAGGTATGCGGGCACAACTCCCGTAGTAGTACCTGCAAAGACAGAGCAAGAGGTGCTTACCAGGAGTCCCTGGCCATGGAGCAGCAGAGGGACTCTAGCTATGGTAGACCAACCAGCTGACAGAGGCGTTCCTGACAGGATGCTGGTTCCTGGTGGAGTTATAGCCTTACCCCCTGAAGCCCAGGAAGAGGTGACTATACTAATCGCTAATGAGATGACTCGTGATATTGTTGTAAGGCGAGGGCAAAAGATAGCAGACCTTTTTGAGCCCGAAGCAGTGGTAGGGCCCCAAGGTGACACTCCGGCCCCAACAATAGATCCAGAAAAATTTGACTTTGGAGATTCACCACTGTCTGAGGAATGGAAGACACGGTTAAGGGAGAAGCTTTGCAAGAGAACAAAGGTATTTTCACTGCAAAAGTGGAATGTGGGATGTGCAAAAGGGGTTGAGCATAACATCAGACTGCATGATCCTCAACCATTCCAGGAGAGATCTAGGAAGACTGCCCTTTTTGAGATGGAAGATGTGTGACAGCATCTTCAAGAGCTGGCAGAGAATGGCATCATTACAGAGTCCCGCACCCCATATGCTTCACCCATTGTTGTGGTCCATAAAAAGAATGGAAAAATTTGGATGTGTATTGACTACCGCACCCTAAACAGCCGTACTGTGATTGACCAGTACACTATGCCTCGGATCCAAGATGCCTTAGACTGCCTGCTAGGAAGCCAGTGGTTCTCAGTTTTAGACCTTTGAAGTCGATATTATCAGATTCCTCTGGGAGCAGAGGATAAAGAGAAGACAGCCTTCATCTGCCCATTAGGGTTCTACCAGTTCGAACACATGCTGCAAGGGATTTCTGGGGCACCAGCCACATTCCAGCATCTTATGGAGAAAGTTGTGGGAGACATGAACCTACTGCAAGTCTTGGTTTACTTGGACGACCTGATAGTATTCGGAAGAACATTGGAGGAGCATGAAGAAAGACTTCTTAAGGTCCTCGACCGGTTGGAGGCCTATGGGTTGAAACCTTCTATTGACAAATGCCAGTTTTGTAGAACATCGGTGAAGTATGTGGGTCACATTAGCCGTGTCTACACGTGCACGCTACTTCGAAGTAGCGGCACTAACTTTGAAATAGCGCCCGTCATGGCTACACGTGTTGGGCGCTATTTCGAAGTTAACATCGACGTTAGGCGGTGAGACATTGAAGCCGCTAACCCCATGAGGGGATGGGAATAGCGCCCTACTTCGATGTTCAATGTCAAAGTAGGGACCGTGTAGTCGTTGCGCGTCCCACAACATCGAAATTGTGGGGTTCGCCATGGCGGCCATCAGCTGAGGGGTTGAGAGACGCTCTCTCTCCAGCCCCTGCGGGGCTCTATGGTCATCGTGTGCAGCAGCCCTTAGCCCAGGGCTTCTGGCTGCTGCTGCTGCAGCTGGGGATCCATGCTGCATGCACAGGGTCTGCAACCAGTTGTCGGCTCTGTGGATCTTGTGTTGTTTAGTGCAAGTGTGTCTGGGAAGGGCCCTTTAAGGGAGCGGCTTGCTGTTGAGTCCGCCCTGTGACCCTGTCTGCAGCTGTGCCTGGCACCCTTATTTCGATGTGTGCTACTTTGGCGTGTAGACGTTCCCTCGCTGCACCTATTTCGATGTGGTGCTGCGCAACGTCGATGTTGAACATCGACGTTGCCAGCCCTGGAGGACGTGTAGACGTTATTCATCGAAATAGGCTATTTCGATGTCGCTACATCGAAATAAGCTACTTCGAAGTAGGCTTCACGTGTAGACATAGCCATTGTGTCCCAGGAAGGTGTGAGTACTGATCCAGACAAAATAGAGGCACTTGTCACATGGCCACATCCCAACAATTACCGAGAGCTTAAAACCTTTCTCGGATTTAATGGATACTACCGTAGATTTGTGGAACATTATGCGTCCATTATCAAGCCTTTGAATGATCTCACTTGCGCATACCTGCTCAACAAGAGCAAGGCTAAGACCAAGGGTAACGTGGGGCCCTCAAGACTTCCAGGGCAGAAGTGCCGGGGTCCTCTAGAGCCTTTTGGATCACAGTGGGATGAGAGGTGTGAGAAAGCTTTCTGAGAGATCATTAACTGCCTAACTCATGCTCCAGTCCTAGTGTTTGCTGACTCAAACAAACCCTTTATCTTGCATACGGATGCCAGTTTGGAAGGGTTAGGGGCGGTGTTATACCAAGACATGGACGGCAAACATAGGCCTGTGGCCTTTGCTAGCCAAGGATTGTCTGACGGTGAGACCCGTTACCCCATCCACAAGCTGGAGTTCTTGGCCTTGAAGTGGGCCATCACTGAGAAGTTTCGTGACTACCTATATGGTGCTAAATTCCAAGTATGGACAGACAACAATCCATTGACGTATGTATTGACAAGTGCTAAGCTGGATGCTACTGGGCAGAGATGGGTGGCTGCCTTGGCCAGCTACGAGTTCAGCCTATAGTACCAACTGGGGAGAAGCAACATCGACGCCGATGCATTGTCATGACGCCCACAGCCACCAGAGATTGCTGAGATTCCTCTAGATGGAGTAAGAGCCATTTGCAATGGCAGTTATCACAAGTCCCAGGCCCCTGAGAGTTGTATTGCTGAAACTCTGGGTTTACCACCCAAGGGTGTGCCGTCGGCCTCTGTGAACTATATTGCATTGGATCAATCGCCATTGCCTAGGCTCAATGCAGCAGACTGGCAAAAAGCCCTGTTGCAAGATGCTGACATCCGTGACACCTTACTCGCAAAAAGAGAGGGGCAAGACCCTCAGACTATTGTTCCCTCCACTCCGGGAAGTAAAATACTACTAAGGGAGTGGAATAAACTGAGACTGATACAAGGCGTGCTGCACCGGGTCACCGTAGATCCATTGCAAAATCGACGAACACAACAGGTACTACCAACCAAGTACAGGGTTCTGGCCATGAGGGCTCTGCACAATGATTTTGGACATTTGGGTATGGAAAGAACACTTGATCTTCTCCGTAATAGATTCTACTGGCCCCAGATGGCCGAGGATGTACGCCGGAAATGTGAGGCGTGTGCTCGATGTGTTCAACGCAAACCTCTGCCCACTAGAGCAGCCTATCTGCAGAGCATCATGACCAGCAAACCCTTGGAAATGGTATGCATTGACTTCTTGTCTCTGGAACTGGATAGGAGGAATATTGGAAACATCTTAGTGGTAACCGATCACTATACCCGATACGCTCAGGCCTACCCCACACGGGACCAGAGAGCCACCACTGTGGCACTGTGGCACTGTGGGAAAAGTACTTCTCAGTGTTTGGACTGCCAACTCGGATACACTCTGACCAGGGGCGAGACTTTGAGAGTCAACTCCTAAAGGAGGTGCTGAAAGTGGCAGGAATAAAGGAGTCCAGGACAACACCTTACCGCCCACAAGGTGACCCTCAGCCAGAACGGTTTAACCAAACCTTATCGGATATGCTGGGGACATTGCGCCCAGAGCAGAAAGTGGCCTGGAGTCAACATGTTGCCTTTTTGGTGCATGCCTACAATGCCACAAAGCATGACACTACTGGAGCCACCCCATATTTGCTAATGTTTGGACGAGAGCCCAGACTACGAATAGACTTATGTTTTGGGGTGTCAAGGGATGGGGAAGGCTATGAGACACATCTGCAGTATGTTTCCCGACTAAGGGAAAAGCTGCAGGATGCCTACCGTTTGGCTATGGCAGCTGCCCACAGGAACACAGATTGTAACAAACACCAGTATGATGCAAGAGTGCGCCCTCAGGAGCTCCAACGTGGGGACCAAGTTCTCCTGAGGAATCTAGGGGCTGCTGGTAAACACAACATTGCCGATAGATGGAAGGCAACACCCTACCTGGTGGTGGAAAGACTTAAGGACCTACCTGTTTACAAGATTAAACCTGAGAGCAGATCAGGGCTAATGAAGACCATACGTAGGAATCTCCTACTGCCCGTGGGAGAATTGGTTGGTGTACCTTCAGAGATGACTATGACATACGGCTAGGGTGCAAAGAAAGTGAAAGGTCACATCCATTACCCAACACAGGCAATGGGTGCAGTGCAGATGATCTACCCTTATCCAGCACCTTCGAGAGTGACTCTGAAGAGGATGAGGTTCCCATGGAACACCCTAGAATGGGAACCAGATCCCAGAGTCTATCACGGGAACCTGGGGAAAGGGCAACGCCTTTGGCACTGAATCCCAGAGCAGAAGTGTTTAGGCCCAGGCCTGGGGACCCCCCTTCCACAACAAGACTAGTCTGGGATGATGAACCTGCCCCAATTACCGACAGTTTGGAGGAGAACCAGGCATATGCAGATACACCCCGATTAGCTGACGGACATGTTTTTGTCCAGGACATCCCAGTCTGTGAGCGAGAGACACAAGGGCCAATGCGGGTAGAAAGGGAGTCCCCGAGTGAACGCCCCTTATCCCTACTGTCAGAGGAAGATCCCGCAACCCCTGTTATCCCCATCCTCAATAGGCGAGAACAGCTACGTCTACAGGGGGATGCTACATCGAAATAGCTTATTTCGATGTAGCGAAATTGAAATAAGCTATTTCGATGAACAGCATCTACATGTCCTCCAGGGCTGGTGCTGTCGACGTTCAACGTCGACGTTGGGCAGCACTACATTGAAGTAGGTGCTGCAGGGGAGCGTCTACACGCCAAAGCGGCCCATATCGAAATAAGGGTGCCAGGAACAGCTGCAGACAGGGTCACAGGGCAAACTAGCACTTCCCGGGCAACAGCAAGCCGCTCCCTTAAAGGGCCCCTCCCAGACACACTTGCACTAAACAGCACAAGATCCACAGAGCCGACAACTGGTTGAAGACCCTGTGCATGCAGCATGGATCCCCAGCTGCAGCAGCTGTAGCCGTAGCTAGAAGCCCTGGGCTAAGGGCTGCTGCACATGGTGACCATAGAGCCCCGCAGGGGCTGGAGAGAGCATTTCTCAACCCCTCAGCTGATGGCCACCATGGTGGACCCCGTTATTTTGATGTTACGGGACGCAGATCGTCTACACGTGCCCTACTTTGACATTCAACATCGAAGTAGGGTGCTATTCCCATCTCCTGTTGGGGATAGCGACTTCGACGTCACGCCACCTTACGTCGATTTCAACTTCAAAAGAGCGCTCGCCACGTATAGACGTGGTGGGCGCTATTTTGAAGTTGGCACAGCTACTTTGAAGTAGCCGGCTTGTGTAGAGCGGCTATAGAGTCATAAATCCCATAAATAGACTAACTTCTGAGGCACCTGGTGTAGTTGGGGAGGATGTAATATGTCTGGCACACAGACTTGTGGAAGCCATAGTGAGCTTTCTCAGGCCATTAGAGGGAAATTCATGTGGATGTTATAATCAAAAGTGTGTTTTGCCAGGACATCAAATTCTCGGCTGGGAAGAGGATGTAGGGAATGTGGCAGCAGGAGCGCAATGCTGCTGAAGGCTGGGAGGAATGTGTCTCCCAGACGTCATCTGCATGAGAATGCAAAGGGCTGCAGGTGTGATACCTTTCAGGCAAAGCCTAATGGGTAGCAAGTAAGCCATGAGATTTGGTCTATTGTAAACATGTAGTTGTAAAATCATAATTTAAGCTGACACTTAGTGCGGGAGTTGTGAGATCTCACCAATGCTCTGGGTTGTTGTGGGGGACAGGGCAGTCACCTTAGCTGCGTAAGACATTGATTACACAGGGCTCCCTGGTTTAGAGCATTGTAAAGAAGAGGGAGGAGATGCTGGTTGAGTCAGTTTGCTGAGTGCTTTGGCCCTGCCTTTGCCTTGGCTATATAGCTATAAAACTGGATTGACTAATCCTCCCCATCTGTTGAAAGGTAGAGCTAGTACTAGGGTGTTGGTGAAACCACCCACTAGAGCTATCAAGAGTTGAAATCACAGAGTGGCAGCTGAGGCCAGATAGAGCTGACATCATGGAGTTCTGCCTCAGGGTGATCCCAAGCAGTGGGATGGGGAGCGGCAGATGACAGTGACTGGCTGGTAGGAGTAGCAGCAGGCAAGAGTGACTGCTGGGTGGCTGGTAGGAGCGGTGGTGGACTGGTGGGCAGCCTGTAGGAGCGGCAGCAGGACTGGTGGGTGGCTGGTAAGAGGAGTGGTGGATGATGGCGGGCGGCCGGTGGCAGCAAGGGAAGGCTGTAGACAAGTGGACAGCTAGTACTGCCCTGGTGATGTATCTGTGGGCTCTGGGTTTGGGACTGCACCGCAGAAGGTACACCCTGTAACTGTGTGGCTACGTCTACACGTGAAGCCTACATCAAAGTAGCCTATTTCGATGTGGTGACATCGAAATAGGCTATTTTGATGAATAACATCTACACATCCTCCAGGGCTGGCAATGTCGATGTTCAACATCGACGTTGCGCAGCACCACATCGAAATAGGCGCTGCGAGGGAACGTCTACACGCCAAAGTAGCACACATCGAAATAAGGGTGCCAGGCACAGCTGCAGACAGGGTCACAGGGCGGACTCAACAGCAAGCTGCTCCCTTAAAGGGCCCCTCCCAGACACACTTGCACTAAACAACACAAGATCCACAGAGCCGACAACTGGTTGCAGACCCTGTGCATGCAGCATGGATCCCCAGCTGCAGCAGCAGCAGCCAGAAGCCCTGGGCTAAGGACTGCTGCACACAGTGACCATAGAGCCCCGCAGGGGCTGGAGAGAGAGCGTCTCTCAACTCCTCAGCTGATGGCCACCATGGAGGACCCCGCAATTTCGAAGTTGCGGGACACGCAACGACTACACGGTCCCTACTTCGACGTTGAACGTCGAAGTAGGGTGCTATTCCCATCCCCTCATGGGGTTAGCGGCTTTGACGTCTCGCCGCCTAATGTCGATGTTAACATCGAAATAGCGCCCAACACGTGTAGCCGTGACGGGCGCTATTTCGAAGTTAGTGCCGCTACTTCGAAGTAGCGTGCACGTGTAGACACGGCTTGTGTGGGGTAAAGGGCCAAGAGCCCCAGCAAGAGACTTGGTTCTACTGCATATGGGGATGGTATCTTGGTAAAGGGGTTTGTCTCTTCTTTGCTTAGATATACTGCATCTGTCACTGTAACCTTGGAGTAGGTTATGGTCATTAAAGAAGCCATTTCTATCTCAGACTCTGTGCTTGCGAGGGGGGGAGAACCACCTAGCACGTGGGGTGAAATTGTCCCAGGCCACTGGGTGGGGGCTCGAGCCGGCTGGTTGTATCCTTGACAGGAAGACACCACAGGAGTTCAACCCGGCCCTTTTGGCAGGCATCTGGCATTAATAGAAGAGTTACACATTTATCTGAGAACTGGGGGACAACTGACAGCTGTAGAGGAGCACTCAGTTCAGAGAGGGATCTTCCATAGGAAAGGGTTTATTAGAGGGGATACATTATACCCTAGTAAAAAAAGAGAGGACAGAAGCTGATAAAGTAGTAGCAGGAACTAAAGAAAACTAATCAAATGGAAGAGTCCTCTTCAGTTCTATCACATCCTTGCGGGAAGGGTACCAAACACACCCACCACAATCGTCATTTCAGGGGAGATGAGGAGAGTCCTACACAACAGATATTTTTAGATGACAAAGCTGAGTAACTGCCCCAAATCTAAGTGTTAGAAGATGAGATTTGGGAACAACAATTAAATAAATAAATCACCAGGACCAGGTGGTACTCATCTAAGAGCAATGTTCCCTCTATTTTTTTCCATCCATGAGCAGAATAACTGCTGCTATGTGCACCAAGATGTACATGGATGTGCACCACCAGGCTGTGGGTGCTCTGCTGGTCAGCTGGGCTGTACCTGAATGTCTCCTGGGTGATCACCCAAACAATCAGCTTACAAGGAACAGGGCCCTCAAGTACTGAAATATGAAATTGAAGAACTACCAATTGTGGCATGGAATGCATTATTTAAATCAGCCTCTGCACTGGATGATTGGAAGGTAGCTAATGTAACATTAATTAAAAAAAAAAAAAGACTCCAGAGGTGATTCTGGCAATTCTAGGCTACTAATCCTAGTTTCGGTATTAAGTAACTTAGTTGGACCTATAGGTAAAATAGAATGATCAGACACAGATGACTAAAGATGTTGAGGAAGAGTCATAGAAGAGTAGGACTGGAAGGGACCTCGAGAGGCCATCGAGTCCAGCCCCCTGCCCTCGTGGCAGGACCAAGCACTTTCTAGACCACCTCTGAAAGCCATCTATCTAACCTCTTCTTAAATATCTCCAGTGATGGAGATTCTACCACCTCCCTTGGCAATTCGTTCCAGTGTTTGATCACCCTGACAGTTAGGAACTTTTTCCTAATGTCCAACCTGACCCTCCCCTGCTGCAATTTAAGTCCATTGCCTCTTGTTCCACCCTTAGAGGCAAGGAAGAAGAAATTCCCTCCCTTTGCCTTATGACACCCCTTTAGATACCTGAAAACTGCTATCATGTCCCCCCTCAAACTTCTCTTTTCCAAACTAAACAAGCCCAATTCTTTCAGCCTTTCTTCATGGGTCATGTTCTCTAGACCTTTGATCATTCTTGTTGCTCTCCTCTGGACCCTCTCCAATTTCTCCACATCCTTCCTGAACTGCGGTGCCCAGAACTGGACACAATACTCCAGCTGAGGCCTAACCAGCGCAGAGTAGAGCGGGAGAATGACTTCTCGTGTCTTGTTCACAACACACTTGTTAATGCATCCTAGAATCATGTTTGCTTTTTTTGCAACAGCATCACACTGTTGACTCATATTTAGCTTGTAGTCCACTATAACCCCTAGATCCCTTTCCGCTGTACTCATTCCTAGGCAGTCCTTTCCCATTTTGTATGCGTGACACTGATTGTTCCTTCCTAAGTGGAGCACTTTGCATTTGTCCTTATTAAACTTCATCCTGTTTACCTCAGCCCATTTCTCCATTTTATCCAGATCCTTTTGAATTATGACCCTATCCTTCAAAGAAGTTGCAACCCCTCCCAGCTTGGTATCATCTACAAACTTAATAAGTGTACTTATTAAGTACACGAGTCAACATGGCTTTTGTAAAGGACAATCATTCCTCACCAATATATTAGACTTTTTTGAGGAGGTCAACAAATATGCACGTGATCCAATAGATAAAATGTATTTGGACCATCAGAAAGCCTTTGACAAAGTACCTCAAAAGGCTTTTAAACAAAACAGGTATTTAGGGGACAAGAGGGAAGGTCCTCTCATGTATCTAACTGGTTAAAAGATGGGAACCAAGGTAGAAATAAATTGTAAATTTTCACAGTGGAGAGAGGTAAACAGTTGGGTACCCCAAGAATATGTACTAGAATCTATGGTGTTTAACATACTCAAAAATTATCTGGGAAAAGGGGTAACCAGTGTTGGGATTGAAGATCCAAACACCCAAATTGACTATACCTCAAATTGGAGGATGGTCACGTGTCCAAGGTGAAACCCCTATCTGACACTGAATCCCAAAATGGAGGACCATAATTTGCTGAGTCATTCTGACAGCAGGTTTTTCCTGCTTTTTCTAAATTACTTCAGGAGCTTCCTACAGGGACTCCTGGCAGGGGTTTGATTACTATATAAGGACAGCATCCAGCCTTTAGCGGGGGCTGCCCATCTGAGTGGCACGGGCTTCCACCAACATCAAGTACCTAACACTGCAGGACTCCCAACAAGAAACAACACTCGTTGCCACCGAAGACATTGCCACTATAGATATTTGAGATAACACAACCTCTACTCATCATCGAGGGATTGCCCCAGAGTTCCTCCTGAAGGACTTACAACTAGTCCGATGGTGGAAGGTCCTGGGCAACCAGCCGGAGCCTTGAAGAAGGGCAATTATGAACTTATATGCAATTTAACTTGGGACTGATTGCTTTGATCAAGGGTGTTTATATTATTAGCTTTCCCTCTTTGTTAGCTGTATACCCTCACTTCTTAATAAAAGGTTTTTCTGTTTGGTTTACTTAATCATTGCTTTTATCATTATTGATTCATATGGTGGTCAACCAGATGATAGATGCTGGCAGGCAGTGACACGAATCAGAGGACTATCTTTGTTAGGGGTCCCAGCATAGCCTCATCCTGCCAGAGACCTAACACCAGTGAGGTGGCACAGTTTGCAGGGGATACTAAATTACTCAAGATAGTGAAGTCTGTAGCTGACTGTGAAGAGTTAACAAGGGATTTAACAAAATTAGGTAATCAGGCACTTGTAGGCAATTCAGGGCTCCACCCCTTCCGGGTCCTACTGGGGACCAAGGGACTGGGTGGGCACAGCCATCCCACCCCACTGCCACAAGTCCACCAACAATCTAGACCCTAGTTTGGGTGGCGGAGGGGTGGGTTGCCACCTTGCTTCAGGTGGGTGAGAGGAAACAGTTCACACTCCCCCCGCGCCGCCTTACCTCAAGCAGGTGCTGGGGGAAGTTAGCTCAAGGTCAGGGCCTACACCTAAAAGAAAGTCTTTGGCGGCCCCTGGCTCTAGCTTTGGATGGGGTGGCAAGCCCAAGAAAGCCCACGCCCTGGAGCAAGGTAGGGGCAGCAAAACCAGTCTTTGGATGGCCCCCAGCCCTAGCTCAGGACAACGCAGCATACATCCAGCACAGCACAAGCCCTGGTGCGGGGCGGGGCAGCAAACAAATAGTTCACAGTTCCTCTGACCTTGCTGGCAAAGAGGGGGGAAACTGCCTCTCAGCAAGTGGGTGGCAGGGGGGACATGGTCCCCCCCTCCACCACATCCAGGCTCAGGGGCCTGGATCACAGCAGTACAGCCTGCTGTGTGGGTCAGTGGGGAACCCAGACCACAGCACTCTGCCCAAGGACTGGTCTGCTCCATCCCCTGGGCCACTCCCAGTCTCCCTCACCCCCAGCACATACCTAAAGCCCACCAACATCTGAGGGGTCTCAGGGTATCAGGTCCAGCTGGCCCAATCCTGGCCTGCACAGCCTCTCACTTCTGCTGCCTCAGGGTGCAGGCTGCAGTGGACACTCTGGTTAGCCCTCTCGGCGCAGCTGGTCGTCTTCTTTCCCTGACAAGCTGTGTGCAGCCTGCAGGTTGACCACCATTACACTACAGGAAAACATGACCAAACACAATTAGGACTGCTGACTCCAAGTATCTAAAAATCATTTAGTCATACTCACTCACATCTCCAGCCCCCACAAATCATGAGGTTGGCTTAAAAATCATGAAACCACAATTGTTAAGAATAAGAAGGTGGTTTTTTTTATTTTTTGGCCTCTGAGGCCCCAATCTTCAAAGTGTTGATAAGCCTAAATCCTGTGGGTTTCAGTTGGAATTGGGCACTTAATGCCTTTGTAGATCTAGGTCTGCTTTACACTAGCACTCGCTTCAAGCTTTTTCTTTGCAACCATGAGAACTAGAAAGGGGGCTATTATTTAATTAAATTGGGGAGTCTTACCAAAACACATGCCTCCAGGGGGAGGGGTTTTAAGAAAATATGAAATAACATGATTTGGAAATACTGACTGTTGTTCTTAGTCCTGGAATTGGTGCATCCTTACATCAAACCAGCATCCTGCTAGCCTCACTGGGAATCTGCATGGTTCCTAAAAGGCACCTATTACCCAAGTGAAGCAGGTATATGGTCTTTTCTGGTCACAGTTGTACAAAGTAACTATCAAATACAGTCCCAGTTACAAAAGGCATGGCCAGACATTAGGCATGGCACAGACAGGCCCTTGTTAGCTTCTCTGCGCTCTACCCAAGTTTGCCTGCACAGACCCCGCTGGAAAGATCAGAGCCTTATTCCAGTTTAGTTTAATTGCCTTTGTGCCTAGTGAAGAATTCTGGGGCCATAAACATTTGCTGCAGTAAACAGTTTACCTAATATATATACATACTGTCCCATATTAAATTTTCCTAAACTCTTTAGCATGCAAGATTCAAACTAGTTTTCTGTGAGTGTTTGCAAAATGAAACTCATTTGCTCAGTTGTACACAGGAAGCAAACAAACTGGGGAGTGTAACAGTACCCAAGTGCAGGTATTGTTTTGAACTAAATTCTTCAAAGGGCTTTGCAGCATTCACCAGCTTTCATTTTTATACATTCATAATATAACAAGTGAGGATGAGTATTAGAGCATCTTAATGGGTAAAGTGACTTAAAGGCCAGCTAATTTACATGCTTTACTGTGGCATGTGCCAACCCTCTGCCCCAGGGGGCCTTCACAAGAAAGGAATAAGGACCCTGACTGTCCCTCTAACACCTGCCTGCAGTGCTCTAGCTAGCAGCGATGATTCTTGAGGAAGGGGCACAGGAAATAAAAAGGAAGTAAGCAAATCGCTTTGAACCAGTATTGTTTCATTGTGCACTTGTTCCCCATCTAGCTATGTCTGTTAGTTATCTCCCGGCTTATACTTGGATTGCAAGCTTCTGTTCTGTGTTTTTGTACAGAGCATATTTCAGTGAGAACTTGCTCCATGACTGGAACTCCTAAGTGTGCTGGTAACAGATGTAATAATGAGTGCCAGGAGCCTGAGACCTTTTTAAAGTTTGGCCAGTAACAATTTTTACAAAATTTTTTTAAAAACATTTGCTTTCTTGTGATAGCTGTACTAAGAAGAGAAAAGTGCACTGTGCTTTTTTGAGGAGAAGAGGGTCTATAATAGAAGTCAACCCCCTTTGGTTCACAGTTTAAGGATAAGCTGCTGGTGGGCCACAGGACATTTTGCTTACATTGACCATCCTCTGGCCTGGCTCTCCACAGCTCCCAGTGGCTGCAGTTCGCTGTCTCAGGCCAATGGGAGCTGTGGGAAGTAGCAGCCAGCGCATCCCTGTGGCTGCACCACTTTCCACAGCTCCCATTGGCTCGGAATAGCAAACTGCAGAAACTGGGGACTGTCTGGCTCTGCTCCTGCAACCGCTGAAGGTAAACAAAATGTACAGTGGCCCACCAGCATCTACCTTGGGCTGGGATTGGGTTTTGGGGTGTGGGAACTCTGGGTGGGGGTGCTGGCTCTGGGGTGGGGCTGGGGACACTAGGTTTGGGTTGTGGGAGGGGACACTGGGCTGGGGGGGTTGGGGTACAAAGGGATGAGGGATGAGTATGCAGGTTCTGGGGTGGAGCTGGGGATGAGGGGGCTGTGGAGCAGAATGGGGCTCTGGGTTGAGGCAGACTTTTGGGTGTTAGGGGTGTAGGATAGGCTCTGGGAGGGAGATGGATGCAGGAGGGGATGCTAAACTGGGACAGTGTTGGTGTGTGGCAGGGGATTTAGGGTACAAGGCCCCAGTGGCACCTACTGCCACTCCCAGGAAGTGGCTGCCACCATCATATTGCCCGTAAGTGCATAGGCTGCCTGTGAGGCTCTGCATGCAACCCTCACACCCACACGTGGTGCCCCCTGCAGCTCCCATTGGTTGCAGGTTCCAGCCAATGGGAGCTGCAGAGCCAGCACTAGGGAGGAGCAGTGTATTGGGTGTCCCTGGCCACCCATGCCCCTTGGGGCCACAGGGACCTGGTGGCTTCTTCTGGGAGCTTCATGGAACCAGGTCAAGTAGTGAGACTAGACTGCCTTAGCCCCAGTCACCAGTGTGCTGTCAAAACCCAGAAGCCTGGCAACTTTACCAGTGCCTCCTGCATGCCACTGAGCATTCCTCTAGCATGTGGGAGGCACTGGGAGGGAGGAAGGGAGAGAAGTTGATCAGCGGAACCTGCATACCCCCTGGAGTTACTTTGTGAATCCCCATCTGAGAAACACTGCTCAAGCTAAAAGAGGTGTGATTCCTGTTCTACAAAAGATCCTGGATAATGTTATCACACCATAGACAATAGCTTGTTTATTTGACGTCTCCCCAGACTTTTGTGCAGGGTTCACCTCATGCCGTTTGCCCATAAATGGAACACTCTCTTGAAACTGAATCTACACAACACGTTTCCCTCTAATCACCCTTAAAGGAACAGAATTTAAAAAGATGGATTGCTGCATAATTATACCACTTATACTTGTAACTACACAAACAAAAGTAGTTGACCTTGCATGGTAAAATCTCTGTTCCTCCTTCCGTAACTGGTGAATAATACAGCTCACACACAAGCAGAACAACTTGTTTATGTAGAAGATAGAAAATGTATTAAACACTTGAACCTGCGCATTTTATTCTGAGGTTATAAAGCACACTTTTGCTGGTATTCTTGGCATAAGATTCTGTGTAAATCTAAGAAATGGGATTCATTCCTCTCAGCACACTAACATATGGCAATTCCATTTCTGTCAGAATTGCAACATAAATAATTTGTCTGACATTAGAATATAAGATCTCCCAGAAGAACTGTAGTTTACATGACGATGGTGAACATTTCATTAAGATTTTATGAAGAAAAATGAAGGCAGCAAAGGAGAAAGAAATATCAATTGAGCTAGAAATCTCAAAAAAGAAGTGCTAGCACTCAACTGCATGGCACATCTGTTCTAGTCAAGCATTTGTTTGACTGGGCATCCCTGGGGAGTTTATTTTCCTATACTGGACAGGGAAGCAGTTAGTCTAATTTGTCATGCTTCTATGGGCTTTATTAAATAGTGTCAACTAAAACAAACGTAGATTATTGGTCACACAAGACTTGGCCATGTACAATGACTAAAGGCATCATTCAATTTTCTTTAGGTTACATGTTTTAGATGTTGTAAAAATGTTGTTTGTATAAAAAAATCAGTTGCCACACAAAATTAAGAGCTGTTCATTTGCCTGAGTGCTAGGTTCAGTTGGACTGCAAAGTGTTATCTTGCAAGAAGATCCACAGCAAAGAAACTACTTCATTATTAAGCATCAGAATAAAAGTAGTGGCCTTTAAACTGAACCTAAATTGGTATCCTCACAAATACTGAGTTTAAGCATAGCAAGTACAGGGATGCAGAAGGAAATTTTGCAGCTATGAAGGCAATACCACCACTTTCCATAAAGCTGGCAAGTGCAAATGACACTCAAAAAATAAAATCTGTTATTTTTTCCAGAAAATTATGTTTCAAACTCTCTCCAGTGCAAACTCTCCAGCTGCTGCTTTAGGAGATCCTTCTGCCAACTGCTCCTTATTGCAAGGAGCACATCCCAACCTAACCCAGCTTTGTAACATCAGTGTCAGCTTTATGAAGCTTCAAGAATATGCCCCATTTCCAGGCTCATAGGCCCCAGGACATCATGATACTAACAGGCAGAGATTCATGCACTTGAAAAATGCCTACAGATAGGAAATAGCAGCCTGGCAGGGGACATAAATAACATAGATGTAAAACACTGTTGGGAAGTATCAATGGAAGTCATTCTGGTAGACTTTCAGCAAGATTGTTACATTGCATTATCAGGCTCCTATGCAGCTTACCCTACCATTAGCTGCTGAAGGGGGAACACAAGATCCAAATTGGTAATTCCCTTTTATTCCTGAGGCCAAGTTCACTGCATTGCCCAGGAAAGAATTTCTAAACCCTGGGAACCAGGACTTTCAATGGAAATCTGACAAAGCTCTTCCAACACTAAATGTACCTTTGATGTGTATAATTAACAGCACAGTTTGTACATGTGTTCCAGTGTTCATTATTCAGCACCCTAAGAATAAAGATTGGGCAGTTCCTGGTCTTGCCTAATGAGCAGCTGTTAATTTTATCTCTCATTCTGAGTGGAAAACTATTTTTGCTTTAAAATGCAAATGTTTATAACAATAGCATGGAAATATTTTGTTTTCTTAGGCAGACTCTGACCATTCACTTTAACAGGGAGTCACTCAGGGCTGCAGAATTTGGCCCTTGTGTGTGCAAAAGGGCTCCATAACTTTAGTACTAGAATTTATGCACCTATTTGTGTAAATTAGACCCAAGTGTCTTGAGGTCTCAGCTGTGCCCTTTGAGTGTCCCTTGCACTCTCAATAATAGAGCAAGACCTTGCCATAGCACTAGAGAACAGGCACTAGTGTGGGGTGTACTGGTCCATACATCACTCATGTACAAGGAGTTCCAAGCCCTCTCACTGGAATCCTGTTCTGGCCAGCAAGGCAGGGGCATCATCTGGGGGGGGGAGTGCCAGGAGTGGCAGCAGCCCCCCTCCCCCCCCCCCCGCAGAACTCAGCCACTGCAAACACTCATACCCCAGAAGGAAGAATGGAGCATGTGGCAGACACACACACATCCCAGAAGGAAGAGGGAGCTCAGCCAAACACTGACTCACTCACTCAACTCACACACACACACACACCCTGACAAAAACCGGGGTCAAGCGTGGAAATTGCCCGCAGGCCTGCCCTTCAAAGGTGGCTGGGATCCCATGGCCCTGTGAACTGCTGCATGGAGCAGTTCATGGGGGCTAGAGTGGCATTGTGCCTCTCTGCCACTCTGCCAGCATGGGAGGGGGTCCGAGGCCCTCAGTCCTTCCACCCTGAGCCTCACCCCTTCTGGGAACATGGAGCCAGGCCTCCTCCCACCTTGCCCTAGGGCCTGGAGTGGCTATCAGCTCCACTGTCCTCCCTCACCAAAACCTGAATTGATGCTCCTGCAGCAAGGTCCTTGGGGCAAAGAATACACAGGCCCCTTAATATGCCAGCAAAGGCAGGATTTGGCCTATTGCTTACAGACATATGTCAAATGTTTGACTCATTCTGGAATATTTTCATATTTTCAGCTGTTTGCCACCACAGTATTACTCTTTGCTCGTTGCCTTTCCAACTGACACCTTCCTTTGGTTCAGTTGTTTTGTGTGTTGTCATGCTCGCTATTCAGACTGATAGCAGAGCATCTTATTCCATTAACTCACATGCAAGACCATTCACCTTGAAGTAAAGAAACTAGATGCAAGAATTGGAGCAAGGAAAGGAAAGGACAAGTTTCATTTAGAATGCTCTTGTAATGATGGCATGGCTGAAACAGGAACAAAAGAATGGCCATACTAGGTCAGACCAACAGTCTGTCTGTCTTTGGGCAGCGGCCAGTGCCGGATAAATTAGAAGAAATGAACAGAAAAATCATCAAATGATCCATCTAGCTTCAGTCAGTCAGAGGTTTAGGGGCATCTGGAGCTTGTGATTGTGTCTCTAACCATCTTGGCAAATAGTAATTGATGGATCTAGCCTCCATAATTTTATTTAATGCTTTTTGAACCCAGTTATACTTCTGGCCTCCACAACACCCTCCAACAAGTATATTAACATGTTGACTCTGAGTTGTGTGAAATATTTTCTTACATTTGCTTTAAACCAGCAGCTTATCTATATCATTGGTTGACATCTGATTCTTATATCATGTGAAAGAATAAATAACACTTCGTATTTACTTTCTCCACACTATTCATGGTTTTAAAGACCTCCATCATAATCCCACTTACACATCTCTTCTGTAAAATGGACTGTCACTGCCTTTTTAATCTCTTCCCACATGGAAGCTTTTCCATGCTCCCAATCATTTTTGTTGCCTTTATGTGTACTTTTTCCAGCTCTAATATGTCTTTTTTTTCTTAAATGGGGTCACTCAAGATGTGAGTGTACCATAGATTTATATAATGGCATTATGATATTTTCAATCTTCTCTATCACTGTCTCAATGGTCCCTAACATCATTGGCTTTTTTTGACTGCTGCTGCAGATTAAGCAGATGTTTTCAGAGGACTATACATAATGATGCTAAGATTTCTTTCTTGAGCAATAATAGCTAATTTAGACCCCATCATTTTGTATGTGTGGTTGAGTTTGTCTACCTTACACTTACCAATACTGAGATTCTCTTTTTGCAGTCAACTTTGGACTGACCTGGCTTCAGTAATTTAGTATTGTCTGCAAACTTTGCCACTTGCTGTTTATCCATTTTCCATATAATTTATGAATATGGAAAATGTTCCAAGTGCAGGCCCTTGTGGGTCCTCACTATTTACCTCTTTTCACTATGGAAGAAATGATTTCTACCATTCATTACCTATCTTTTGAACAAGCACTGATCCATGAAAGGACCTTCCCTTTTATTCCATGACTTCCCGTTTTGCTTAAAAGCTTTTGATACTAGAGCTTTTCAAAGGCTTTCTGAGGGTATGTCTGAATTGCAAACACTCATACTTGGCCATGTCAGCTGACTCAGGCTAAAAGGGCTTTGGCTATGGAGCTGCTTAACCGTGTTGTAGGTGTTTGGGTTTGGGCTGGAGCTCAGGCTCTGGGCTCCTGCATGGGAAAAAACTATGTATTACACTAGCTAATCTCCAGTCATCTGATACCAAAGCAGATGTATGTGATAGGCTGCATACCAATGTTAGTAGTTCTAAAATTTCATATTTGAGTTCCATCAGAACTCCAGGGAATACCATCAGGTCCTGATGATTTATTGATGTTTAATTCCTCAGTTTGTTCCAAAAGCTCCTTCAGTTTCCCAGTTACTAGGAAACTAGCTAAACTAGATGTAGTTTGGGTTGGTCCTGCTTTGAGCAAGGAGTTGAATTAGATGACCTCCTAAAGTCTTCTCTGACTCTATGACATTCAGAAGGGATGTATATTCCAATTTAAAGTGGTATTTCAAGATGCGATGTTTGCCAGTCGATGACTTGACACTGCTAAATTTCTGATTTGAGGTTCTGTTGAAAGTGAATTGCTATTTCAGTGTTAAGTTTTGCTGCACTGCATTTTTAAGAGGCCCTCTGTAAGCACTTGAAAGGAAATGGGAGGAGACTACTGGGGAGTAGGAAATATTTGTAATGAAGAAATAGTGCTTTCGTGTATTAGTTGGATTATCTACCTGATTAAGTCATTGAAACTGATTGGGGAATTTAAGCAGAAGAACATGTGCTGAATAACTTTCAGCAGCCCCAGGGGGGGATGCGCCTGGCCACTGGGAATGTCTAGTGGCTTTTGAGAGCACACCGCCTTTCAGACACCACAAGAAGCATTTCACCATGATCAAAACATTTTACTTATTTATTTTTTTTTTGGTTAGTGTAGGGCTCAGACTTAGAACATAGTTCATCCTGGTTTATTTGTGTGATCTGACATAACTTGCACTGTGTTTATGTCATAGTTGTAAAACTCCCTCCCCTTTCCGGCTTTTGAGAGAGATCCTGCCTTGACTGGCCACTATGGTCTGTCCAATATGCCCTCTGTTGCAGCAAAAATGCTGTACAGGATTCCCACAGGTGGGGTGGCAGGGAAAAATGTCAAGACAATTAATACTGCTTCTGGGGAGTGGAGTAACAGGTGGGAGAGAGCAGGCTCTAGTTTCTACATACAGCTCTGATTTTCTTTGTATATATAGATTTTCTATAAATATAGATAGTGGTAATTGTCATTGGAACAGCCTATTGTCTCACTACTTTAACAAAGAAGAAATTCATTACATTTTAGAACATTACAAATAATCCTCTACCTATCTTCCACCCTCTCCATGGAGCAGATAATGATAACATTAAGGAAAAGTTGAACTGTGGGAAAAATATATGTAACCTCAACTACATTAATCCCCATGAAATACTTTATTTTCCCACCAAGGATTTTTATAAGACTCAACGTGTGTTTATCTCCAGGAGAGGCTAGTGCTGCCACAGCTTACTTAGCCAAACAGAGGAAAAGTGGCTAAAAAGTCTCTGTTTAGACCAGACCAAAGTGGCTAACTCCATCCACTGAGAGAGGATGTAGGATGGGTCGCCACATAGACACACTGCCAATTCTCTCTCCAGTGCATACATCTCTCAGGAGGGTGGATTTTGCATAGCCCTGGGAACTGTATCTATGCCAATGTAAGTTTTCTGTATAGCTCAGCCCTTGGTCAAAGCAAAGAAGACTAGGTAGCCTTCCTTTACTGCAAAAAGAAGGGATTCTCCCCTCAAAAGAGCTGAGCTCTCCCATTAAATTAGGATAACAGGAGATACACACACTGGGAAGACACACTCTGGCTACGTCTACACGTGAAGCCTACATCGAAGTAGCTTATTTCGATGTAGCAACATCAAAATAGGCTATTTCGATGAATAACGTCTACACGTCCTCCAGGGCTGGCAATGTCGATGTTCAACATCGACGTTGCGCGGCACCACATCGAAATAGGCGCTGCGAGGAAACGTCTACACGCCGAAGTAGCACACGTCGAAATAAGGGTGCCCGGCACAGCTGCAGACAGGATCACAGGGCGGACTCAACAGCAAGCCGCTCCCTTAAAGGGCCCCTCCCAGACACACTTGCACTAAACAACACAAGGTCCACAGAGCCGACAACTGGTTGCAGACCCTGTGCATGCAGCATGGATCCCCAGCTGCAGCAGCAGCAGCCAGAAGCCCTGGGATAAGGGCTGCTGCCCACGGTGACCATAGAGCCCCGCAGGGGCTGGAGAGAGAGCGTCTCTCAACCCCTCAGCTGATGGCCACCATGGCGGACCCCGCTATTTCGAAGTTGCGGGACGAGCAATGACTACACGGTCCCTACTTCGATGTTGAACGTCCAAGTAGGGCGCTATCCCCATCTCCTGATGAGGATAGCGACTTCGACATCTCGCCGCCTAACGTCGAAGTTAACTTCGAAATAGCGCCCGACGCGTGTAGCCGTGACGGGCGCTATTTTGAAGTTAGTGCCGCTACTTCGAAGTAATGTGCACGTGTAGACACGGCTTCTGTGTTACTTCTGACTAGCAGCCAAGTGAGTGCAGTATTATCAACTGAGTACATTTATTCTGCTCCTTTTGTACTCCATGTCTTTACCACCTTCATGGGACAGTTTTGTTGCAAAGATTCAAAATTCTGGAGATGAGTGAGGCAGAATCCCTTTGCAATGTTTCTTGGCTTCTGAGGGAGATAGGCAAAAATCCCATCTGGGGGAGAAAAAACTGCAGAAAAACAAGCCAAATTCATTGACATCTACAGGTTCATATTCCACTGACGGTCAATGTCACTCATGGAGAATTAAGTTATTTTCTTCATTGAGGTGTGTCAGGTAGTATGGGAGTTGCACCTAGAGTTCCCACCACTGCTGCCGCTATTTAGCTGAAGTCAGGTTCTCTCAGGCTGTGCTCACTCACCTCTTTTTTAAAACAAAAAGCAGTCAAGTAGCACTTTAAAGACTAACAAAATAATTTATTAGGTGAGGTTTTGTGGGACAGACCCATTCTTCAGACCATAGCCATACCAGAATGGTCTGAAGAAGTGGGCCTGTCCCACGAAAGCTTACCTAATAAATTATTTTGTTAAAGTGCTACTTGACTGCTTTTTTGTTTTGATAGTATATAAACTGGCATGGCTTTCTCTCTGTTACTTCTTTTTTGATTTCTCGAAGTCAATATCTGTGCAACAGAAAAGCCAAATGTAAGGGTTGGCATGAGTTGGTTAGGGAGAGGTATTTGGTTGGTTGGTTTTGTTTTTTGTGTTTTTCATAGATGAAATGCTAGATTTGGAGGGGAAAGAAAATGGAAAAAAAATCCTTAAAACTATAAAAACATGCTTTTCCTCAGGTTTGTCTCACTACAACCCACCAAATGTCACCATCTACCTAGGATAGCAGGGAAGAAGATCTTTTAAAAACTAGTAATCACGATGGGTTTGGTTGAAATAATAAAAGTGGTGCTGCCCCATGTCCAGGCCTGATTCCATTAATTACAGTTGTGCTGTTTTCTGTTACACAACAGCATTCTTCTACAAATAGGAGAGGAAAGTGAGTTTAAATGCAGAGTCAGGGTATTGGGCAGCTGCTGCCAGAGCAGAAGCTGGTGGCATTGCCAATTATTAGTGTGAACACATTGTGATTAGCTTGTCTTTTTCTACTGCTGGCTTTGACAGCCCCAAAACTAAAAAGACATGAAGAACCCAAGCATTGCAGGCTACTATAAATAGGATGGGGAGAGGTATCAAAGAGCCATTGTCCATCTTTTCCGTGCACTCTTAATGCTTTGTGACAGCTATGTAAAACCAGACAGGCTGTGGGTAGCAATGCAGCAACTGAACTAAGCACCAGGGTGCTAATTTCAATAGCATTTCCTCTCTCTTCACACATTTTAAAAAAGCAGGCTGGTAGATGTAATCTTGACACCAACATGAATGTGTGCTGACAAGTTTTGTTGACAAGTGAAAACTAAAAGTCTCCTTTCCTTGTTGCACTCTGCCCTAAGAGTATTTTACTCACGTGGTGTGTACATAATCATACAGCAGACATCCCTAGTGTGTTTGTGGAAGATAAATAACGTGTATTTTACCAAAGAGGCACTGAGATTCCAACAGATTAAAAACTAACATTAACAAATAACAGCAATGTTTCACCATTTGGGGCACTGCTTCAATGTCACTGACAGAACACCTCTCAAATGAACTCATAGAATCTGTTGGGATTTTCTAAATCTTACCCTGCAATGGACACTATTCTTAGTTCAAATTCAGTAGTTGGAGGTTAGAGATGGTGCACTGGGGCTGATTCCCTTTGAAATCTGAGCCTGTCAACAGAAAATGCCCAAAAAGGATGATAATCTAATGCCACTAATCTAATCCCAACATTTAATGTCACTATTTTCTTTGGTTCATTTGCATTTGGGTACTTGCTTCTCTTCAAGAACACCTGCATTTCTGTTTTTTTAACTGTTTCAGATGCAGACAAATTAAGGCAACATTTTCACATGCAAATACTATTTAAACCACCTGCCTACAAACTGCTAAATACATATCAGTCATAGAAACAATGTACACCACCATGTCTTTTCCCAGTGAGCCTCTCTCTTATATTCTGTGTATCTGTCAGTATTTAGATGTCAGGAATACTTTTTGCTGACCATTTGGAGTGCTAGGCTAACCCAGCTCTGCACAGTAGCTTGTTTGCAATGTTAGTCCAAAGATATTGGAAAGACAAGGAGAATAAGAGGATGTATTTTATTATCACACCCAACCTTGTCTCTTTACTGGCTTGGGAGTTGAGCCAGCTCACCAAAGTCCATGAAATAACTTTGCACACTAGCTTTTTCTCCACTTACATTATTAAAATTATTGTAGAGGAGAAAGCAAGGACAGCTGTGATGACATAATAAAGAAAGCAGTGTTCAATGTTCCTGGAGTTTGGAAATAGAGACTGGATGGTCCAGTAGCTTCTTATGGCACTAGCCTAGGACCCAGATTCAATTATCTGTTTTGCTACAGAGTTCACGTAAGACATTGAGAAGTCACCTATGAATCATCTGCATGATGGGGTAATATGTTTTATGTTGAGGGGAGGTGATTTCTGGAGTGTAGTAAGTGATCTATTTAGATCCATGCTGGTACACTTCCATGTTGTGCTGTTTGAAACAGTACTATGTTAAACAGCTGACTAGGGAACCTTTTTTGTTCACCAGAAGGAGCTACACGAGGGGTGAACACACAACCATAAGAATGGCCATACTGGGTCAAACCAAAGGTCCCTCTAGCCCAGTATCCTGTCTTCCTACAGTAATGTATTGCAGGTGCCCCACAGGGAATGAGCAGAACAGGTAATTATGAAGTGATCCATCTGTTGCTCATTCCCATTCCCTCCTGACAAACAGAGGCTATGGGCACCATTCCTGCCCATCCTGGCTAATAGCCATTACCTAGCCTCCATGAATTTATCTAGCTTTTTTTTGAGCCCTGTTATAATCTTGGCCTTCACAACATCCTCTGGAAAGGCGTTCCAAAGATTGACTGTGCTTTGTGTGAAGAAGCATGTCTTTTTGTTTGTTCTAAGCCTGCTGCCAATTAATTTTATTTGGTGACGCCTAGTTCTGGAGTTACGCGAAGAAATATTCCTTTATTCACCTTCTCCACACCGGTCATGATTTTATAGACCTCTCTCATATCCTCTGTCATAACTTTAATCTCTTTTCCAAGATGAAATGTCCCAGTTTTATTAATCTTGCCTCACCTGGCAACCATTTTATACCTCACTCTTTGCATTTGCTTTTGCACTGGTCTGACCTGTGAGCTGAGAAAGTGCTACTTAACCTAGGTATCTTCTGAGTAGCTTGAACTCCTCTGAAGCCAAGGCATATCTAGATGCTGGAAAGGGCAGAGCCACATTTAACCTGTGGGCTTTTGGGAAATGTAATTAGGTAGCTGGAGCCTGCATCCTCAAGAGGTAATTTCCTCCTACCGTCCACTGAAATCAATGGAAGTTAGGTACCTTCACATCTTTGAGAGCCTGGGCCTAGGTGACTATCTTGTTACAGACACTGTTGTTCCACCATTATCAGTTATTAATGGTTTTGCAATATTTGCTATCTTTTTTTCTTGAGTTGTGCTCCTGGAGCAATGTGATTGCATGAGAAAGTCAGTGTATAAAAGGGGAAATCAGTTGCCTGGTTTGTTTGCAGAGCTAGAAGTTGGCAGATAACTGGGACCAGAAAACCAACATAGCCATGCTGACAGAAACTCCAGTGCTGATGCAGCTATGTCAACAGAGGAGTGCTTCTGTCAGTGGGGTAATGTGATGTTCTCATATTGTCTACAGTAGGGAGCTAGGCTAGCATAGACTCCATGATGTAAAAAGACTAAATCTGGCAGCAACTTGTGGGGTTGTGTTCTTCTCCCAGAGGTGACACAGATCTCCCATGTGTCCTTAGGAAAACAGCTAAAGCAAAAATGTATGGAGCTTGAGATTTTTTTTTCAGAGATGTTGTATATCTAGAGCTGCCACAGACACACTTATGATGGAGTGCTCTGCAGCCCGGCCTATTGCCCCTGGGTATCAGGTTGACAACAAAACAAACCTGTGGAGCTTTAAAAAGTAATGGAAGTTAAAAATGTGGGTCTTATTATCTCTGCCTCCAGGCTCTCGTGTAAAATGGGTGTAATGATACTTTTTAACATCAAAAATCTTTTTACCACTAATGGTGATAAGCACTAAGATTCTTGTGTGGCATCCACTGTAGAAGGATGAATTATTATTTGATAACAAATTGGATACTGAGAAGGGCCCAACAGCTAGTAATCAACAGTTCTGTGTCTGTTTGGCAGTTGGGTTGAAGTGGAGTGCCCAAAGGATCAATTCTAGAGCCGGTATTGTTCAACGTCTTTATTAATGACCTGGATGAGGGGATGGATTGCACCCTCAGCAAGTTTGCAGGTGACACTAAGCTAAGGGGACAGGTAGATATGTTGTAGGGTAGGGACAGTGTCCAGAATGACTTCGATAAATTGGAGAATTGAGCCAAAAGAACTCTGATGAAGTTCATCGAGGACAAGTGCAGAGTCCTGCACTTAGGACAGAAGAATCCCAACCATTGTTACAGGCTGGGGACCAACTGGCTAAATAGTAGTGCAGCAGAAAGGGATCTAGAGATTACAGTGGATGACAAGCTGAATATGAGTCAACAGTGTGCCCTTGTAGCCAAGAAGGCTAATGTCATATTGGGAGGCCTTAGGAGGAGCATTTCCAGCAGATCTAGAGAAGTTATTATTCCCCTTTATTCAGCACTGGTGAGGCTACATGTGGAGTATTCTGTCCAGTTCTGGGCCCCCAGTAGAGAAAGGATGAGGATGCACTGAAGAGGGTCCAGTGGAGGGCAACCAAATGTTTAGGGGGCTGGAGCACATTACCTATGAAGAGAGGCTTTGGATTTGGGTTTATTTAGTTTGAAGAAGAGAAAAGTGAGGGGCGATTTGATAGCAGGTTTCAACTTCCTGAAGGGGGGAGCTCTAAAAAGGATGGAGAGAGGCTGTTCTCAGTAGTGACAGATGGCAGAATAAGGAGCAATGGTCTCAAGTTACAGAGAGGGAGGTGTAGGTTGGATATCAGGGAAAACTATTTCACCAGGATAGTGGTGAAGCACTGGAATGTGTTACCTAAAAAGGTGGTGGAATCTCCATCCCTAGAGGTTTTTAAGTCCTGCCTTGACAAGTCCTGGCTGGGATGATTTAGTTGGGGTTGATCCTGCTTTGGGCAGAGGGAAGGACTTGATGACCTCCCGTGGCTCTCAGATTTTATATGTCCATAGCTGTCCATAACTAGATAAAGTAATGTAAAACTGGGTAACTGCCACGTCTAATTTCATGATTTTACCTGTAGGATGTGTGACCGGAGCATAGAGATGTCCCTTCAATATGTAAACCCTGACTTTTGTTTGAGGTCTTTTTAAAGCAAATAGATCCAGGAAGCTGCATCTCACAGAAGAGCTAACACGTAAAGTGCACACGCGGCTTAGAAACACGACAACAACGAAAAATGAAACTAGCCAAGATCAGCATACAGAAGGTTAGAAAATGTCATGGCAAATGAGCATCCTATTTTGACATTCACATTCTGTGTGCAAAAGAAATAATATTTGCACATGTGTGACCTGGAACCTCTCTACTCTCTGACAGCAAAGGGATCATGTGGAAATTCTTGATCTCATGAGCTTATCATGAAAACCTGTTTGTGAACATACAGCACTAAGATAGTGTCTCACACAGTCTTGGTCTGAAGTTACTGCACTTGATGCATTTGTCTACTTATGTCTGACATGATTTTGTTTTCCTCTGCTGCATATGCCATAGCACAGAATATGTATTAGAAGTAACATGAGATATACTGGATGTACCGTGGAAGGTTAAAAATATCTGGATAGTAACTGGAGCTTCCAGTCTTTGGGAAATGAGTGCTGATGTTGCCTAAGATCCGGGGTAGGCTATCAGGGTTAAGAGTTCAAAACAGGAAGAGGCTAATAAGCAGTTACATTAGCTTCAAGGAAATATTATGATGGTAGAGAATCTTATTTTCCTGTTGCTGCAATTGAATAACTCTTCCTGTGTATGCAAGACACTGATAAAGGAGCTGAGTAGTGAAAGAGGATGAAATATGTAAAATGTGGGTGTGCTAGGGTTAGTGTTATGGATATGACAATATCCTGGCCAAACATTATGAAATTAAGATAAAATGTTTTGAATTAAGTTTAATACCTTTAGGGTCTATTTATTAAAAAATAGAATTGTGTCTCTGTTATTGTGGAGTTGTACATAACTTCTGTAGGAAAATGACTAATGCATCTCTGGGAAGGGTTAGGAAGATTCTACTGAGGCAACAGGTGAAGTAGATTTCCTAGAAAACAGGCTGAGGGGAGTGTGAGCAATTCACCTTAAAGTCTGTCTTTTTGAAGCCTGCACCTTGAGAAACACCCCACGGTCCACTAGTTAATGCACTCCTGTACATGCCATTTCAAGGACCCCTGAACTGTATAAAGGATGAACCAAACTTTTTGTAAGTGTGCTGGCTTCTAGCAGAGGTGCCTATGAACTTGTGAGTGATCTTTGTGGGTTCTGAAGAACTTACCACTTGACAACCGCATGTCAGATTTGAGTGACCTCTGCCAAGCTTATTAGAATTTATATAGGTTCCATTATTCATTTTAATGTGCTTTTTCTGTAATGGTTTAACCCAAAGAAGAAATAAGCTTGGGCAGAAAGTGCTATGAGGTAGCTTGCTGGGGGCAGTGACATTGCTCTTAATCTCTATAAAGAAAGCTAGCACATCTTTTTCTGGGAATAACATAGTGATAGGAACAGTGCACCCTGAATCTACTCGTCAGAAGGGAGAGAGAGAGAGAGAGAGTCTCCATCCACGAGGGGCAATGGCTAGTGGGCTGGAAGTCTAAGAGCAAATGCTCTTGCTGGACCTAAATGGAAATGCAAATCCTGTTGCCCTGAACTGTGAAAGTCCAAATATCTCACACTTGCTATGCAGATACCATCAGAGGGCCACCTTCTGCTATGATACTCGGGCTCTGAGCAATGTGCATCTTGAATACCAGCACATAAGAAAGAGCCAGTTTCACCCCTCCACTGTGCTTTATACAGTGCTGAGGGTAAATGAAAATCCTAAATCCCATGAAGTGAAAGGTTTCCATTAAAAAGAGGAAAGTCACAGTATGTTTCACTATGCTCACACTTGGCAGCATAGCCTACCTCTTTTTTCCTCTGCTGATGCTACACAGGAGATCAGTAGATGGGTCACAGGAGGATATGGCTAACAGAGGACAGAGATTAATGGATTCTACTTGATATATTGCCTTATGTATTAAGTATCTTGCATTCCTACTGCTTAGTGTGGAAATAATTCGTCCTTTCCCACTAGCCCTGATGCACAGGTCTTATTTACACAAGACAGGACACTGGAGCAGGAGGGCCAGGAAGGCATGATTTCCCACTTTTTACCAGCTGTAAGTGCAAGGACCAGGGGAGGAGTGGAGAGAAGTGAGTAGTGGGTGGGGCCTTCGGGGGGAAGAGGAAGACCTTGGGGAAGAGGGGGCATAAGGGCTGGGGGTCAGGGTCAGGGTTCGGATATCCGTGGACACCCCCACACACACTTTTTGGGCAATTCCACCGCTTCTGAGTCAAAAATGCTTATGAAAGGAGGACTGAAAAGAAAGCCTCTTTATTCTGAATGAGCTGTCCTCAGAGGGACTTAATCTGCTTTAAAGTCACATGTTTTGTTAATTCATCTTACTTTCCCTGAGTGAGCATGCCCAGAAAACCCCTTATATGCTGTGCAATGAGCTATGGTCTGTCAGTAATGAGAAGAGAGGGGCTAGCTACTGTAGTATTCCCCGATCCTGACTGCCACAAGCAGAACACCCAGGGGCAAGATGGCAGGAGGGCCTGGCCCCCCGTGCCAGAAGGGGTGGGGCCAAGGGCAGAAGGGGCGGGATTTAGGGCAGTCAGCCCTTGACCCCTCTGTGCAGGCTCCCTCAGAGCTGAGTGTGGAGCGGCACAATAGCGCTGCTGCACCATTTCAAAGGGGTTCACTGCTTCAGGCCCCGGGGCAACTGCCACATTGCCCACCCCCACCCCCATCGGTGGGCCTGCCTATGCTCCACAAGGGCCTTAGGTGAGGAAGTGAGTAACTCACACTGAATAGATCTAATAATCTGGGGGTTTATATGCACTAACTTCCTTGTCTGACAGCTGCCAACCACGGAGAACAAACAAACTATTCTTGATACATCTATAAATAAAGATCTCTGCAAGTGACAGCCTGGATGTCAGATTTGTGCTGGCAAGATCCTTTGAACTCACCCAAAAGCCAGGAACTGGCTCTGTCAGAATGATCTATTTATATTACTTTTGAAATTTGTGAAGAGGAAAGTCTGTGAGGCTTCATTACCCTGAATCTAGTAAGAACTCTGGTCTCCCATGAAAGTCAGGAGCAGACTTGCCAATGGGGGGGGAGGGGCAAAGAGGGGATGAGCGAGGGAAAGTGGCCCGAGGCCCAGTGATTCAAATGGGCTCAGTGCTCTTAGCCAGTGCAGCTACTATGGCAGCAGCAGCGGCTGGATCCCCAGGCCCTTTAAATCATCACTGGAACACCACATGGTGCACTCCAGGCAGCCGTGAGGACTGGCGGGAGGCATGTGGTGCAGTCCCAGCAGGGCTGAGAGCTGGCTGCCTCCAGCCCCACCCCTTCTGCCCGAAGCCTCACCCTTTCCAGGACTGCAGAGCCTCCCTCCCTCACTTGCCAAGGGGCCCAGACAGTCTCTCAGCCCCACCAGTGAGAGGTAAGGACTATAATAATCCTTAAACCTTTCCAATGTGATCCTTTTTTAGAACTAGGCGTCAGAGCTTGTCCTACCACCACTAGCCCAAGAACTCAGTACAAAAACATATGTCTCCTTGCTGCCTTAAAGATAATAAAATTAACTCCTATTTCAAAGGGCTGATTTTTTTGAAAAAGCTAATATTGCTGAAGTCTTAGCATGATATTCTGGACCCCGGACTGACTTTTTTTTTATTTTTTGCGAACACCGGTGATTGTATAGTTTACCGCTGGGGACTCTCCCTCAAATGCTCCGGCTATAGTCATTTAATGCTCCCAGGTCATTTTGATCCTCTTCCTGAAATTTGTCTAAGCCATGCTGGCTGCAATCAGCTCCAACTGTGGATCCTCTCAAACAAATTTATATAAGAAATCCAAGGATCACCACACCCGCCATCAAAACTCCAATATCCATCCCACGACACACCAAGAAATCTATTAGCTTCAGCCAGGCACTACAGAATATTTTCCAAGGAGGAAGTCTGGATATATATCTTAACATCCTTAAAACCACTTTCACCAAACTAGAGGTTGGATTGCTTGATAATTAGCTGTTTTGTTCATTCCCTCTGGGTACCTGGTATTGGCCACTGTGGAAGAGAGGATACTGGGCTAGATGGACCTTTGTCTGAGCCAGTATAGACATCCTTATGTTCTTATGTCATTCCACCAAATAAATAGATTGCTCTCATGACTAAGCATGTGGGCAACCTAACCTAGTGTGAAAAGAAGAGACAGCTGAGTCAGACACCAGGAGATCATAATCCAAAACAGGCCTATGATGGGCCTCTTGCCCTGCCCCTCTTCCAAGGGGTCTTGCTCTGCAGTGGCTCTCCCATTACTAGCCCTACAAGGCTTAGTCACCCCGTCAGTCAGGACCAGCAGCCTAGTCCTTTAAGCACAGGCTCATCAGCCCAGTCACTAAGGCCTCAGAGGCCTAGTCTCTCAGGCTATGTCTGCACTAGCCCAAAACTTTGAAATGGCCATGCAAATGGTCATTTCGAAGTTTACTAATGAAGCGCTGAAATACATATTCAGCACCTCATTACAATGCTGGAAGCCGCGGAGCTTCGAAATTGACACGGCTCGCCACCGCATGGCTCGTCCAGACAGGGCTCGTTTTCAAAAGGACCCCACCAACTTCGAAATCCCCTTATTCCTATCTGCTGTTAGGAATAAGGGGATTTCAAAGTTGCCAAGGTCCTTTCGCAAAGGAGCCCCTGCCTGGATGAGCCGCGCGGCGGCGAGCTGTGTCAATTTTGAAGTGCCGCGGCTGCTGGCATTGTAATGAAGTGCTGAATATGTATTTCAGTGCTTCATTAGTAAACTTCGAAATGGCCATTTACATGGCCATTTCGAAGTTTTGGGCTAGTGTAGACACAGCCTTATAGTCATTGCCTCACTCCCTGAGCCACTTCCCCTGTGACCCCCATGCACCTTCTGGGCTTCTACCTCAGGGCCTACAATCTGGTAGCAATCAGGCTGGATGCTTCTCCAAGCTCCCCTTAGCCTGCACAGCACTAAGCTATCTAAGGTGCTAGCTCTTTCTGGGAGCTGGTCCTGCACCCTCCCTGGCCAGGACCCAACTGACCTTATATGCAAGGCTGCTCCAGTGAGCTGCCCTCTGACTGGATCCCCACAGAAGCCCTTCTCTCATTGGCTGTTGGAGCACACAGGATCCCTCCAGCCTTCCTTAACACCTTTAGTAGAGGAGCATTTGCCCCACTACATGGCCAGAGGGCAAAACTGAGAGTTGGGTGTCAAAGGGCAGGCAGGTCAAGTTATGAGAAAATCAGTAGCAGGAGACAAATTTGAGAACAGAGTCACAGATGTCAATGTAAGGCTGAAAAAAGATATCTGGAAGTCAAGGAGCAGGAAGTATTCCCTCCCGAACAAGACAGTTCCCATTTGCACAGACAACTCCCTATTCCTGCGCTGGTTTTAAACTGGCCCATAATCCCTGTGAAAGCCTACACTGTTCTGGCATTCAATTCCCAGGACTACAGTCCCTGAGTTCAGTTATAATTCTGACAATGGTTAGCAGGTCACTTAGGTGACAGGTTGGAACCTACTAGCATGAGTCCCAAATTTATTTGATTGCTCTATTCTTCATTTTTTAGTATCATAGGTGATTAGGGATGGAAAATCAGGAGGTCGTCTAGTGCAACCTCTGCTCAAAGCAGGACCCAAGCCAACTACATCATTCCAACATGGCCTCAAAAACCTCTAAGGATGGAGATTCCACCACCTCCCTAGGCAACCCATGGCAGTGCTTCACGACCCTCCAAGTGAAGTAGTTTTTCTAATATCCAGTCTATACCTCCTGCACTGCAACTTGAGACCAATGTCCTTGTTTTGTCATCTGCCACCACTGAGAATAGCCTGTCTCCATCCTCCTTGGAACCACCTTCAGGTTCTTGAAGGCTGCTATCAAATCTCTCCCTCATTCTTCTCTTCGGCAGACTAAATAAGGCCAGTCCCCTCAGCATCATCTCATAAATCATGTACCCCAGCCCCCTAATCACTTTCTTTGTTCTCCACTAAATTTTTCCCAATTTGTCCACATCCTTTTGTAGTGGGGAGCTCAAAACTGTATGCAGTACTCCAGATGTGGCCTTACCAGTGCCAAATAACAGGGAGTAATCATGTTCCTCAATCTACTGGCACTACTCTGAACATTATGCTGACAGCCCAATATGCCAGTAGCCATCTTGGTGACAGGAGCACACTGTCAACTCATATCCAGATTCTCATTTACTGCAATCTCCAGGTGCTTTTCTGCATAACTGCCTCTTAGTCAACCAGTTCCAGTAGCCTGGAACAGTGCATGGAGTTTGTCCATTTGCAGGACTCTGCACTTTTCATTCTTGAATCTCATCACATTTCTTTTGGCCCAATCCTCCAATTTCTCTACGTCACTCAGACCCTTATCACTACCCTCCAGCATATTTACTCTCCTCCCAGCTCAGTGCCATCTGCAAACTTGCTGAAGGTGCAATCGATCCCATCATCCAGACTATTAATGAAGATGTTCAAAAAAATCAGCCTCAGGACTGACTGTTGGGACACTCCACTTGATACCATCTGCCAAGTAGACATCAAGCCTTTGATTGCTACTCATCGAGCCTGATGACCTAGACAGCTTTCTATCCACCTTATAGTCCATTCATCCGAGCATATTACTTTAATTTGCTGGCAAAGATAGTGTGGGGACCATATCAAAAACTTTGGTAATGTCAAAATAAATCATGTCTGCCACTGTCCCCACATCCACAGAGACAGTTATCTCATCATAGAGGGCACTCAGGCTGGTCAGGCAAGACTTGCCCTTGGTGAATCCAAGTGGACTGGTCCCAAACACCTTTCTCTCCTCCAAGTGTTTCAGAATGGATTCCTTGAGAACCTGCTCCATGATTTTTCCATGGGCTGAGGGAGGCTGACCAGTCTGTAGTTCCCTCAATCCTCCTTCTTCCCTTTTGTGAAAGACAAGCACTACATTTGCCTTTTTTTCTAATCATCCAGGGTCTCCCCCAATTACCACAAGTTTTCAAAGATAATAACCAGTGGCTCTGCAATCATATCAGCCAGCTCTCTCAGCACCTTCATATGTGTTGGATCTGGCCCCATGGATTTGTGCATCTCCAGCTTTCCTAAATAGTCCTTAACCTGTGCTTTCAGTATGGAGGACTCCTCACCTCCTCCACCTGCTGCTTCCCAGTCCAGCAGTCTGGAAGCTGACCTTGTCTGTGAAGACCAAGGCAAAAAAAGCATTGAGTACTTGAGCTCCATATCAACTATCACCAGGTTGTCTTTCCCATTCGGTAGGGGTCCCTCATTTTCCCTGACATTTGCCTTGTTGCTAGCATATCTATAGAAACCCTTCTTGTTATAGAATCATAGGGTTGGAAGAGACCTCAGTAGTCCAACCCCCTGCTGAGAGCAAGCCCAATCCCAACTAAATCATCCAGCCAAAGCTTTGTCAAGCTGGGACTTAAAAACCTCTATGAATGAAGATTCCTAGAGTTACACCAAGTTTCCTGATATGGATGGCAGGATCCCCCTTCGGAGGGAGTTCCTGCCCATCACTCCGCAGCTTCTCCTCTAGGGAATGTGGTCATGGAACCCCTCCCTTAGGACAATGAATCCCAGGCCATGCATTTGATGGGTTCCTCAGACAACTCGTCCAAACAACTGTCCACTGTAGTACCTGTGCAGACAGACTGAAAACAGTGTCTCACTTCTGTCTGCATAGGGGTATTTGAGTTCTTGTCTTTCTTCTTCCAGAGGTCACATGCTGCCTGTTTTGCTCCCTTCTCTGCACTGCTGACCCTAATTCTTCAACATGTTGTGGGTGAAGCATCAAACACTGACTTCTACCCAGAAAGTCAGCATTTGCTCTGATGCAACACAGGGTTGATAAAACCTTTCACACTACCATGACCCTCCAACTACATACATCACTGCCCAGGCAGAGCAGAGAGAAGCAGCTGCTGGCCAGGCACCCAGCTGTGAATGCAGCACTGCATAAGCAGCAGCACAGAAGTAAAGCTGACAATGTGAAAAGAGATATTTGTCTTAATTTCTGCACTCCTGCTGCCACCCTAGGCTTACAGCTGGAGCCCTGCCACCCTCTCCAGGTGAGGGATTGGAGGGGGAGGCATTATAAATCGCAGCTGGGATGCCATCCAATGTTCTCTCTAATTTTTTTCTATCCATGGGCAGAATAAAGTTTGTTATGTGCACCAAGGCATGAACAGATGTGCACCACCAGTAGAAACACATGCTGCCAGTTCTGGGCACCTATGAGCACTCTGCTGAATAGCTCAGTGACACCCGACTCTCTCCTGGGTGGCCATCCAAGCTCTCAGCTTGCAGGGAACACTGAAGTCACCTAGGATCTTGTGGTTTTTTTGTCTGGGTGAGGGTACACCAGACATCTTCAGAAAATGGGGGATCAATAAAGTGTTCCATTGTTGAGCATCGTGGAATAGATTCAAATCGTGTCTTTAGAGACCGTGGATTTGTGATTTAATAGAAATACAGAAATAAGCCCCTCTCCACCAACACAACTCTAGTTGTGACTTGGAACGCATATGGGATATCAAACAATTACTAAACACACTTGAGGAGGACCACAGCCTGAAAAAATGTGTCCTGAACATCCTCTTTCAGCCTTTAATCCTCCAACCTCAACATCATAAGCAAAAACTCCCTCACAAAAAGCAGCATCAGAAAAACAGACCTATAGACATATCTAAAACCTGCTACAAAGACTAACACATCAAACCTTTCAAGATCTATGAATCCGATATGTGTACCTCATCCAGAGCACTCAATGACCCAACAACAACTATGTGGGTGAAATGAAAATCAATGTGCTCTCAAACTCACACAGAAAAATTATTAAAAATAAAACCCCAGATTGCCTGTGGGTGAACAGTTCCCACACAGTGACTGGTCTGTATCTGACCTCTCAGTCCTCATCTTCAAAGGAAACCTACATAACACCTTCAAAACATGAATGTAGGAGCTTAAATTCATAATTTTGCTAGATATGAAAAATCATGGACTGAACCAAGACGCCAGATTTAGGGCATCTTACAGCAGTCTATAACCAACGCAAACTGCTTCCCCAGCTTTTTCTCTCCTTCCTCCTGCATGACTGGTGAGTTGCTAATGTGACACAGCATCTTGCATGGTCCTTTGAAATGTATTAATTATACAATTTGTTCCACCTTGTATTTAGCTGCGACACTTTGGGCTTGTTTAGCATTATAAAACAGCATGGCAAGGGCACCACAAGGTAAGGTGTACTACCCCCACACTGAGCTACCAGCAGCAGACCAATTATTGTGGACCCCACCTTCCTCACTGCACTTGCTCAAGGTGGAGAATGCAGATGAAGGGAAACAGCCACGCTCAGTTGGGGCAGGTGACGGTGGAGGACGGACATACTTTGCTGGTTCCTGTGATGCTCCTGGCAGCAGAGCCACACAATGTGTCAGCTGACTCATTGACTGCAGAGACTTCTGGAGAAGCCAAGCTGCTGCCTACTGAGGAAGCTGCTGATTGTTCTATGTCCCAGCACAGCGGGAAGTAAGGCCTCCAGACTGTTTTGTTTTGCCCTGCCCAGGGGCCACAGACTGAGATGTTGTGTTTCCAGGTGGGCCAATTCTCTCCCTGTAGATACCTGCCCTCAGCCTGAGGGTTGCAGGGCCATAGCCTGTTTTCTCACCCTGCCCAGCAGTTGCAGACAGCTTGCTGTTGAGCCCTGCTCAGAAGGCTAATTCACTGAACTGTTCGATTGTTCTGCTGCCCCAGCACAGGGCGTGTGGGATCCCACCTACCTTGATTGTTTTGCTCCACAGAGTACACAAGCTATCTAAGACTGGTCCCATACTGGACCAACAGGGCATCGCAGTCCAGTCCACAAGGCCACTGCAAGGCACCGCTGCAGCCGTGCCACAGAAGTGCTTGCGAGAATGGCTACACTACAGCGCTGGCAGTGGTACAGCCAAAAGATGATGGAAGCAATATCTCCTGTTGGCAATTACTCCAGCTGCCCCTCATCCCTCACAAGTGCTGGTAGCCATGCCAGCAGAAGAAGCTCTCCCACCAAAATAGCCCTGTCCACACTGGCACTTATATCACTTGGGGAGGTGGGGAACCAGGTGGCTTAACGACACCCATGAGCAATGTAACATATCCAGGTAAGCTGTAGTGTGCACCTGCATGGAAGTGAAGATACTACCTAGGCTGACCAGAAGAATTAGGTTGATTTAACTGCATCATTCAGGGGTGTGGATTTTTAAAATGCCTGAGTGACGTACTTGTACTGGCCTAATTTTCTAGGCCTCTGAGTAAACTTCCCAGACCTGAGGAAGAGCTCAGTGAGTTGGTCCAATCAAAGATATTACCTCAGTCACCTTGTCTCTTTAGCAATTCTGAGGACATTGTGGGTCTCTCAGCAACTGCTGGTATCCTGTGTCTATAGTAAGCAATGCCTTACTCATAACTGTAGCTGTGAATAAGCAGAAAACACAACAATGTGATTTCTACACCAGAGCACCATGGAAACAGATGCTGTAAGTCCCCCTCTATCAGAAGAGTTAGTTTAGATTTAGTTATTACATCAACAGTCATAACCAGATTAAAATCCAGAGTATGGATGAATAACACTGGACCAGATTTTGCTGCTCAACAGTATACTACAGTATGATTTTGAGCAACCAATATGTAATCTGATTGCTCCAAGAACTAACAGAGCAGTCCAAATCATTAAGGAACTTAAAATAATAAATGAAAAAAAAAAAAAGAAAAACAATCCTGCTAATCTGGCCACATTGCTTCAGCCCCCAAGCAAACAGATATAGCCTAGATCTACTAAAAATGCAAATACCACCTTCTGTTACTGCACCAACCACAGACTCACTCTCTTGAGAAATCAGCTACATGGGAAACCACACACTATGCAATGCAAGGCAATGCAAAACAAAACACTCCTGCACAGCTAGCAATATACATTAAATACCTCATAGTAGGAAGAGTGAACATGTTAAGTGCAAGTCTATACTAAAGAGTTAGGTCAACAGAAGGCAGCTTATGTCAACTGTGAGATACCTTCTGTTTATTCACTTAGGAAGGTGTAACTCGCCTGTTACATTGACCAAATAAAGACACCTCTATAAGAGAGATCACTCTTAGGTCAATGTAGTTGGAGCAACGGATAGCACATTGCTTACATCAACCTATGTGGCCTCAAAGAGGTCCTATGACACTCAGGCTACGTCTACACGTGCAGCCAACATCGAAATAGCTTATTTCGATGTTGCGACATCGAAATAGTCTATTTCGATGAATAACGTCTACACGTCCTCCAGGGCCAGCAACGTCGATGTTCAACTTCGACGTTGCTCAGCCCAACATCGAAATAGGCGCAGCAAGGGAACGTCTACACGTCAAAGTAGCACACATCGAAATAGGGATGCCAGGCACAGCTGCAGACAGGGTCACAGGGCAGACTCAACAGCCAGCCGCTCCCTTAAAGGGCCCCTCCCAGACACAGTTGCACTAAACAACACAAGATACACAGAGCTGACAACTGGTTGCAGACCCTGTGCCTGCAGCATAGATCCCCAGCTGCCGCAGAAGCAGCCAGAAGCCCTGGGCTAAGGGCTGCTGCCCACGGTGACCATAGAGCCCCGCAGGGGCTGGAGAGAGAGCGTCTCTCAACCCCCCAGCTGATGGCCGCCATGGAGGACCCAGCAATTTCGACGTTGCGGGACGCGGATTGTCTACACGGTCCCTACTTCGACATTGAACGTCGAAGTAGGGCGCTATTCCTATCTCCTCATGAGGTTAGCGACTTCGACGTCTCGCCGCCTAACGTCGAAGTTAACTTCAAAATAGCGCCTGACGCGTGTAGACGCGACGGGCGCTATTTCGAAGTTGGTGCCGCTAATTCGAAGTAGCGTGCACGTGTAGGCGCAGCTTCAGTGTGATTGATTTGGTAACCATTTTGAACTCTGTTGCCCTGCAGCCACGCAGGTATGCAACCCTTCTCTTTCAAAGTCCTGGGAAATTTAGAAGTTAGTTTTCTTGTTTGCTCAATGTGAAAAGCTAAAATAGAAACTTTCCGACTGACCCTGTTGGCTCCATGCATCAAACATGCTCCTCCCTGGAACATGTGGAAGGTGCAGGGGTGTCATTTGGTGGTGGGAGCAACAGCAACTCAAAGAATATTGCCACTACAGTATGTTGGTTCCTGCCTCCCCTCTACCCAGGAGTGTGAGGAATGTAGGGCATTTTATTTATGCATCTCTGTCTCTGCTGTTTCTCTGAGAACCCCTCACCCACCCCTCAGCCTGTCTCCAGCACTGATTGAAAAGCAAGTTCACTCTTCTCCTTCTTCCCCCAGGCTGGCTATTCTTTGTCATATGACCTAGGAATCTTTGCTGCAAAAGCAGCAGAGCTACAGAATGACCATCTGCTGGGATCTTTCTCTTCTGTCAAGAAACAAACATGCTGCCACACCACGAAAATTGCTTAAATAACACCTAAATTACACTCATTCCCTGGATGGTCACCGTGTCATGGTGAGTGGGATTGTGTGTTCCAATGAACCCAAGAGTAATGCTGTACGGAATCTCGAAGTCCCAGCAGGGTCACCCATGCTGGCAAGGGCAAGGGGGTGGGACCACACAAAGAATGACCCTAAACATCTTCAATGGCCGAACAGGCGGAGGACAGCAAGGGTAATGCTACAACAGCTGTGAAGGCAGGTGGAGTTTGCAGCGGACAGAAGACTCCCAATCATCATGGAACCCATGCCATTGGATCTGGCCCATCTATCTCTCAAAGATTGTGTGGTGGCTGCAATGCAACAGTCTCCCCACATTAAAAGAAGGCAAACACAGGCACACAGATGGAAGTGGGAAGTCTAGCCACACACACACACACACACACACAGGGAAGGAGGAGGCCTGCAGAATAGTTTATTGATGTCCGTGAATCCTGTGAGGCTGCATTGATGGGCAATGATCAATCCAGCGGGGGTCAATTTATCACGTTTAGTGTAGAAGTGATAAATCAATCGTTGAGTGCTCTCCCATCAGCTCTGGTTCGCCATCAGAATAAGAAAAGTAATAAGAGTCAATGGGAGCGCATCAGCTCTTAACTTACTGTGGTATTAGGCTTAAATACGTCAACTTCTGCTACATTTTTCACATAGCTGAAATTGTATCACTTAGGTCAAAAGCCCTCAATAGTGTACAAAAGCTTTTCTGTAATAATTCTGCAATCCTCCGTCAAAGCTTTCTTGGAAGTGGTACCTTGTTTCTCTCCCCAGAGGAGAATAATTTTCTCCGCCACGCAACAATTACTTCAGCAGGCACCATCGCAGCACACAGGCGAGCAGTCTACAGACTGGAACTGCAGCCAGATGCAGAGGGAGGCTGCTCCCTTGCAGCCTCTGTTACCACCAGAAGTGAGATATCAGTTACAGTCAACACCACCTGTGGAATATAGTGCCAGTATTCAGTACAGTAGCTCTGTCCACTTATACTCATACCCCTGTGCTCCACCCCATTGTCCCAGCTTGCTCCTCCCACCTAGTCTAGGTCTACCATCATGTTCTATGACTTGCAAGAAAAAGTGAGAAAATGGTGCCTGTAACTTATTAGGATCATTATTAGGAGTGTAAGTGCACTAACCATAGGACCTCTTTCAATTATATCTTCAGCAGCTGCAAATGTGGTCTTGAGGGTCTCTTCAAGCACACTGGTGGAGTAGCTTGGCCAGAGAAAACACAGAAATAGGCTAAGGAAAACATAGTCCAGGAGATCTTGCAAGCCTCAGGTGCTTTGGCTTTCAAGGAGATCACTTGGAGGGTGAATAATGATGATCAAAATGTGGAGAAATAGAGAACAGAAAACATGGGCAGCAGAGGTGACAGTCCTGATGAGGGAGCAAACATGCAATGGTCTCTGAATGCACTTCAGACTAAGCACATCTTTGCTCACCTCCCTCTGAAGCCGACAGAGAACTACATTCCAGGACCTCGGTACACTCCCTCCCCTCATTCAAAGGATCTTCCAGGACCTCTGCAGTATCCAAGGTAAACCACGCCCCAAGAGAGTATAGTCGATGACAGTCACACATACGCTAACAATGTTCTAAGAGCTGGGTGCATGTGCTTGTATATTCCATGTTTCTTCCTTTTTAAGGATATTTTCTCCTGAACGTGTGATGTTTACCTCAGCATTATGTAGGCAGGTTTGCAGAGGAATGGAATAAAAAAAAACCAAACACCTCTTATGGGAACTGAATTTATCTTTATGCTACAGTATATAGTGGCTGATGCTAACATTCACAGACAACAGCTGTCAAAACAAAAAGCAGTCCACGAAAGCTCACCTAATAAACTATTTTGCTAGTCTTTAAAGTGCTACTTGACTGCGTTTTGTTTTGATAGTGTATAGACTAGCACGGCTCCCTCTCAGTTACTAGACAACAGCTGTGTGTGTGTTGTCATGTAAGGGACACAACACAATCATTACAATGTTTATCTCACAGTGCAAGAAACTCAGTCACAGATTCAACACATTATAGCAACACACAATATTGTGGCTCATTGTTAAAATGCTCCTTCAAAGCCACCCTGAGCCAAAGAGAACCACTTCAAGCCATTTTTATAGCCCTGGTATCTGTCTGCTCAAAATTAGCAGACAGCTGATCCACCTCCAAGTTCGACTCCAGGAAAATTTCTTCCCCTTTGTTTCACAAATATTATGCAGCACACGGAAGATAGCTATGATCACACGGATATTATCCTCAGTGAGGTCTAATTTCCTGATGAGATAGAGACAGCAACCTTTCAAACATCCAAAGGCATGGTCAGTCATTCTGCACCTGATGGCCCTATTGCTGAAGGGTTCCCTGCTGCTGTATGGCTTCATGAGCCAGAGGACAAGGGATAGGCTGGTCTCCCAGGATAACTGTGGGCATTTCCACATCCCTAGTGGTAAGAAAGGAAAGAAACTCCCTGCTTGCAGCATTTCGTATAGGCTTGTGTTCCTACAGATGCATCCACGGTATGCGTTCCCTGACCATTCCCTGACAAATCAAATACATGAACTGAAGGAGTGGGGTGAGGGACACTTGCAAGACAATTAACATCCCTCACCCCTCTCCTTCAGTTCATGTATTGATTTGTTAGTTTTTATTGCAATTTTTTGGACCTCTGGGCTATATGGCTGGGTCTGGACTGGAAATGTTGTAGATCTGCAGAAGTGGGTGTGTCCCACAAAAGCTCATCATCTAATAAATCATTTTGTTAGTTTTTAAAGTGCTACTTGATTGCTGCTTTGTTTTGTTAGAATACAAACATGGCTACCTCTCTGTTACTACAGTGATATGTATTCAGGCTGATGACAAAATGTCTGATAGCAAATAAACTGCAATTGGACAAAACCTGTGTGTATGTCTCTCTCTCTCTCTCTCTCTCTCTATATATATATATATATATATATATATACATTTCTCCACCACCTTCTGGCCAGTTTTGGAGTCCCGAAAATACAGATGGAGAGAGGAGTAAAAATATGAAATACTTCTTACAGAAGCAGCTGTAAGAATGGAGATCTCCAGAACTGAACTCTTGTTGAACTAAACATTAGAATATTTAAGGACAAAAAAAAAAAGAATCTGGTGCTATTTGAAAGCTTTTGAATTTATCTTGTAGACTCTGAACTGTAAGACACTAACTAGTGTAAGAAAGCTATCCCACCATCAATTAGCAATGGCCAGAGGAAAATCCTGTAGCAAATTCTCTTATCTGACTGCACTGTGCACAAAAATGAGGCGCAGCAAGATTATCCTAGAATGGTTGCTAGGCAACCTATGTAGTGCCTAGAAAACATTTGATGCTGACAGGTACTCTAAACTGTGTTGTAGTGAGCAGTTCTATTAGCGTATTAATTCTTCTGCAATAATGGACTTTCCAGACTACAACTCTTCAATATCCGGCAGCCCCGGGACTGGGAGGTTGCCGGATAGTCAACTATTCTGGACAATAAAGAGGTGTACACCTAGCAATGCTTAACACAAAAGAAAAGCAAGATTGGATATCAAGAAACAAACAAAAATGTATGCAGAGTACTTTATTTACCAACAACAGTAGTAAACTCTAAACTTATACTGTATTTGTTGTATTTATTTTCACTATACTATACTTAGGGAAAACATAACTAAAATTTACTTATGGTTAAAATGCCAGTTATTTGAGAGTTATGGATAACAGAAGGCTGGATATGAAAGGGTTTACTGTACTTGAAAACATCTAATTAACGTCTATTGTATTTCAAGTGTCTTATGCCAAACACACACTATGAATCCCTTCACTGGGTTCAAATCCTCAAAGACTCTTCACTGCTTGGCACCTGCTGGCTACTCCTCTAAATCTGCTCACTGTTCCTAGGTTCATGCCCTGGATCCTATGAACTGGTCACTCCCTAGTCACCTGGGCATCTGTCTAAATTCCAGCCCCTCAACCGGACCACATGCATGACATCACCCTACCATGTTCTGGCTAGCCCCTTCCAAATCTCTCTTACTAGTCATTCTCTTTACCCTTGCTTATTGTCCCCATTTTGTGCTACAATGAACCTGGGTGGTAAACCTCTTGGGGGCAAGGAACATACTTTTACTTTAATCTGCAAACCACAATCAATGTCTATGATTCTGTAGAAATACTATGTGGTTGTGGACACTTTTAACACAATGAAACCTTTTGCATATGACAGCTTCCATATAAACTATGTCAAATACTTCACCATGTCGCAGAGGAAGAGTAAACTTAATGGCTACAATTACACTACAGCAATCTGTCAACAGAAATCACTGCCGTAAGAGATTTCCCGTCAAAACTTCTGTCGAGAGAGAGCAACCACACACAAAAGCCAATCAGAAGAGCGCTCTGCTCTGTCGACAGAGTGGCCCGACTGCCTGGCTGCTCTCTCAACAAAACAGGCCCCCGGAAGCACAGCAGACAGGGCAGCCCATTGTTCTGGATGTTGCTCCGTCTATCAAGAGAAGGCCCCTCAGAGCATTTACGCAGATTTTTTGTTGATAAACTGTTGACAAAACACATTTTGCGTGTGGACGTTCCACCACTTTTGTCAACAAAACTTGCTAGTTTAACCAATAGGTACAAGTAAGGGACAAAAGAAGTCTTCAGCCAAGACTTGAAAGAGAGGAGTCAGTGAAGCAGAGTGACACAAACATTTGTCCACGGGGAGAAAAACACAAAGAAGAATTTCTTGCAGTGGCAAACCTGTGGATCCAATATGGCTGAGCTACTACTGCTGTGCAGGACCGTAGTCTGAAGTTCCTGGATTGAACCTAAAATTGCAACCATTAATAGTCTGAACCAGAGTGAGTAGCTTAACGTGTCCTGGATACAAAGGAAACAAGGCAAGAGCTGTATTCTCTGGAATGGCTGGACAACAATATCCTGCCAAAAGAATTATCAAATGATCACTCAGTGAGTCCTGATGTAATGCTCCCACCCTGTATTTCATTGGCTGTTTGCTGCCAGTTACTACTTTAGTGGTTGAGAGAATTGTTAAATTCCCTGGAATGTATTTAATTTAGCAGAGTGTGGATAGAATGGTGAGAGGCACGATAGCCAGATAAAAGACTAGACAGAGCTTTATGACTGTAGTTCTTTGATGAGTACTCTGCTCTCCAGTTTTGCAGCTGTGTCCTATTTGTGTAACTGCTTGTCTTTTATTTGCCTCTGGCCTCTTTACTAATATCAGGCAACTCTGATCATAAAGCTGAACTGGAAAAGCCTTCTTACTAGGCTACAATGCTTTGCATGGATTTTCTGGGCAGTATAATGTGTGTGTATTAATCCTTTTTCTACTATGTCTGCGACTTCAGATATGTAATCCTTCGCAACATGACTTGCGTTGGCGTGGCTATGAAGAGGAGGGTAGGGGAATACTGATGTCTGTTTTAAGAAAGGAGTTTGTCATAGTGACCGAGGTGTGCAAGGGCTTACTTCTTGCCATGGCTATGTCCAGTAAACAAAGAGTCTGCAATGATTCTGTACACTGCTTCACCTTCACTGTGCAAGCCATGGTCTACACTAGTGGCTATAACCCTCAGTGGAGCCCACACCCAAAAGGTTAAAGCACTGCTGCTGACAGTGCTTTATTTATTTTCGGGCATTCTTACCAGACAGCTTTGACTTTTCATAACAAAGCAGTGATGGATTGGCTGTGGATTATTAATTGGTGATGGTGGGCATTGCTTCAGGATATTAAAAAATACTCGGGGGCTGAGGCCTTGATCCACAGAGGAACTTCGCCATTACAACCCTGAACATCACAAGGCCTGACTTTTAAGCACCTAGAAAATGACAGGAACCAGTTCCTCTGTAGCCTTGTAATTAGGACACTCCTTGGGAAGTGGGGAAACCAAAGGGCCAGTCCTCTGCTCCAGTCACTGTGTCCTTATTTATCCACAGTGTAACAGTTGTAACAGAAAAGACGAAGGGACTATCGCCTAACCTAGTGACAGGGCAGCCTCCTGAAAGCTAAAGACACTTGTTCAAACTTGTTCAAACATCTGATGAAGTGAGTCTGTGCTCACAAAAGCTCATGCTCAAAACTTTTCTGTTAGTCTATAAGGTGCCACAGGACCCTGCGTTGTTGTTCAAACTGGATCTTCCACATTCGAGGTGAAAGCTCTAAATAAAGGGCTAAAACATATAAGGAAGGTAGATGGTTGTGGTGGCACCTTCTCCTCTTGTAGCAGTGGGATCCATCCATGCTCAGAGGGCACCTACCTCATTAGACTACAGGCAGGTATTGGCTGCCTTGCTCCCATCTGCAGCTGGTTTGTGAGTCACTTTGAGGAATCCAGATGCCTAGACGGAGGCAGCTATGTACATGCCCAGAGACCAAAATTAGGCACCCAGGTAACTTCTAGCCTGAAAAACTTAACCACTGAGTGAGTTCTGGTGCACACAAGATGTTTCATAGATCACAGTGGAGTCAAATCTAATCTATATGCCTAAGCCTGTATCCACTGATACCTTCAGAAATCCACCGAGATTTAACATCTCCGGGAAAAACAAGTACATTGGTTCCCTTTAAAGAAAAATATTTGAGTGGCTTAAAAAAATAAAGAGAGATGACAGAGTGAAACTCAGGGGACTGTAGTCCAGAGTTTCCAGATACTAGGGCAACAGCTTTTCCTAGGTGTTAAGTCTGACAGTTATTACGTTGCTATGACCTGAATCCCCTGCTTCCTTATTCTGGTCCTGCTTCTAAAACGATCACCTGCCTCTACTAAAAGAGTCAGAACCTTGTTTATGCCTTCTGATAAAAGAAAGAGACCTGAGAAGTGCTGGCAGCTGCTGCTTATTTTAAATTACAGGATTTTTTTCTACTTTCCTTGCTTGTTTTCCATATTAGACATTCAGGCTGTGTCTACTCAGTGCTCTCTTTTGACCCCTGGAGTGCTAGTAGGATTACAATATCACACAGACTAAAGAGACAAAACCTGTGCAATTGAGAGGAGGGGGGATTTACAGTCAGGCTTCTTAGTGGTGACAGCACCTACTTATAGCAAATGCATTAAACCGCTGAGAAAAGACTTTGTCTGCCCGAATCAGTCAAGAGTGAAGAAAGCTCTCCTATTGGTTAACCACAGAAATCTTCAGCAAAATACAAGGGAGACAAGACATACTTTTAAAGTAAAAACTAAACTTGGTGTACAAGGTAGGTAACATTGATTGACCCTTAGGGCCACTTTAATACATTAGAAAAACAAACAAAAAATAAGTGGTAAAACCAAAAAAAATTTACTTCCTTGTAGGTCACTTTTACTACACTTGCAGTTTTGACAAATCAACATTAATTTAACCCAATAAAAGGAATCATGAGTCCTCTTGATTTCCCCTGACCTCCTCATCATTCTGCAGCACATAAGCAAACAATCATCCTGTACAGTAGCTTAGTCACCCAGATTACCAGGAAAAAGTGTTTTCCAGTCAAAAGCTGCAGCTTATCAAATATACTGGAGCAGGGGTGAGCAATAAAAAAACCCAGTAACCTGTCACGGTTAGTTCCTGGCTGGCCACTGCCACTATATTTACCTGAATCTCCACAGTTATTAGGAAACTACAGCTCTTGTTGGCTGCAGATCACTGTTATCAGCCAATGAGAGCGGCAGGAAATGGCATGTACTGGGACACCACTTCCCACTGTTACCATTGGCTGTGAATGGTGATCTGCAAAAGCAGCGAGGGGCCCTGTGGCACCTTATAGACTAACCGAAATGTATGAGCACAAGCTTTCGTGGGCAAATCTGTGACCAACGAGAGCTGCAATTGCCTCATATCTGCAGAGGTGCAGATAAATACAGAAACAAAAAGCAGTCAAGTAGCACTTTAAAGACCAGCAAAATAGCGTATTAGGTGAGCTTTCGTGGGACAGACCCACTTCTTCAGACCATAGTCAGACCAGAACAGACTCAATATTTAAGGCACAGAGAAAATATTGAGTCTGTCCTGGTCTGGCTATGGTCTGAAGAAGTGGGTCTGTCCCCCAAAAGCTCACCTAATAAACTATTTTGCTAGTCTTTAAAGTGCTACTTGACTGCTTTTTGTTTTGATAGTGTATAGACTAGCACAGCTCCCTCTCTGTTACTATAAATATAGAAGTGTGGGCCCAAAAGGAACAACTCTACAATCGTGGCAGACCGCATCCAGTCCACTGGCTGGTATTTGCCCATCCCTGTTCTAGAGGTACAAGAGTCTCTGGAGCAGATTCTCAAATTTCATTTCCTGGAAACCCCCTTCCAGCAATAAAAATTACTTCACAATCCCTAAGCCTGCCCAAGCCCCACTGCCCAAGAATCAGGAATAGCGAACAGCCCAAGCTCCACCACTCTGGGTAGGGGACAACAGCAGAAGCTGTGACTTTTATTCTAGGAGTTCTCTCTGTATGAAAGTGTGATGTATTAGCTTTAGAGAAAGCGATTCGGTTATAGAATTCAGGTGTTTGAACTCTTATTTGGCCATAATGTCTTTTTGTGGCCCCCAAACCTTAGGAGCTGGTTCCTTTTTCCCCCTCCAGCCCCTACTAGGGATCACTTTACAACATTTCTACTAGAGAGCTTTAAATTAACAAAGGTCCGATTCTAATTTCCGTATTCCTGAATGGATGCTTACTTGGCTTTTTTTTTATTTCTGGCTAAATGTTTTATCTTTTATTTTAAAACACGGCTCATGATGGATAACGTACACACTCATTTCTTATGACAATTATCCCAGCACCTTGAGTGTTACGACTTTTCTAGTCTATTTCTTAAACCTCTTCCATTCCTTGAGTGTTCACCTCAAGATTTTTAGGTATGTTGTCCTCAAACTATGAAATGTTGAGCTCACCCAGAAGTAGACCCTTAGAGCTTCTGGGAAGCAGAGGCAGACTAGGGGGTTGCAGGGCCCTAGCCCAGAGCAGTACTCCTTGCTCTTCCCCAGCACTCCTGCCTGGGAACTAGGGCAGGGCACAGGGCCTCCCCCTCTCTGTCCTGTGCTCCTGGCAAGGTCAGGTTATGGGGGCTTCCCTGCTCTCTGGTGGGAACGCTGGGCAGGCAGGGAGAGTGGGGCAAGCCCCCATACCCCAACCTTGCTCCCCAAGCAGGAGCACTAGAACACTAGGGTGGGAAGACAGATTGCCCAGTTTTCTGGGGGAGGGTGGAGGCAGAGGATTGGCAGGTGCCTGTCACCATGAGCCCTGTTGGCCCAGTGGCTAATCTGCCATGTTGGCGAACACTCTGTACGGATGGTTATGGTGAGTGAAAATGTTAAAGAAATTGTAAATCATTATTAGTTTCACTTGTCTGGCTGGCATCTGTGTACAGAAATCTGTCACCAGCATGTCTAGGGGCTGGCTGAACAGCACTGCTGGGAAAACCGAAAATCTAGGAGCCATCTTTTCTTACTCTGTGTTGTTTATAATCAAGGGAAACCAGTCAGCAAAAATGTAGCCCAAATGTTGAGGGATTTTTAGACAGATAAGCACGACACAGAAATATTTCTGTAACTTTGTTTTTATTCCAAATCTTTTTTAATGCCACATACAGTCATTCCTTTCATAGAATCACAGAGCTGGAAGGGACCCCAATAGGTCATCGAGTCCAGCCCTGTCACAAGCAGGATCTACCCCAACTAAGTCATCCCAGCCATGACTATGTCAAGCCAGGACTTAAAAACCTCAAGGGATTGGAGAGTCCACCACCTCCCTAGGCAACACATTCCAGTGCTTCACCACTCTTCTAGTCAAGTAGTTTTTCCTAATATCCAACCTACTCCTCTCCTTCTGCAGCTTCATACCATTACCCCTTGTTCTGCTGTTTGCCACCCAAACATAGTAGCTGTGCTGCTACTGCACAAGAATTTCAAAGTGAATTGGAATAGGAACTAACTGACTTGTCCCTTATTATTCCAGTTGAGACAAATACACAGATTAAGCAAACAGAATACAGAAAATTGATTTTAAAACTATTTAAATGTTTTTAATGAGTGATATCATATTTGTAAGAAGTAATGTCTTGGATCTGGTTCTGCAAAACCTAATGCGCACACTTTGAAAGCAACAAAACCACTAATCATTAGGGATTTGTATTCCTTTGTCTGTAGCATCACTCCCGTGCAGTTTCAAAGTGAACAAAATGCAGTCTTTCTCCTCTCCTCCATAGTCCATATTTTAATACCACTTTAGATTCGAAGAGCTCTAAGTCCCTTGAAAGCCTCTCCCTCACTAACAGAAGGTGATCTAATAAAAGATATTACCTCACCCATCTTGTCTCTTTAATAGCACCTCATTTAAGGATCTCACAGTTTTAAAACAGCAGGTTAATCGTTATATACCTTGTCAAGTATATATTACTGAATCCATCAAACAGCTGTGAAGGGAGAACTGAGGTACAAAGAGGTTATGGGATATATCGAATTTCAAGTCAATGGCTGCATCTACACAACAAGATAAATTCAAATTTAAATCAGTTAGCTCAATTTTACCAAGTGACTGTCTTCACTGCAAAGACCATTAGCTCGACTTTGGGTGCACTAATCTCAAGATTACAAAATTGCAGTTACCTGATGAGTATAGTGTCAAGCTCGAATTCAGAAGTTCGATTAAAGGCCAGTGTGGAAGCGCCATCTCTTAAAAGTGAATTTATTAGCCTCCAGTGGAGTCTCGTATGCAACCCATAATGCCCCTCTCAGTGCTCTGCTCTGGCCGCTGCTCTCCAGTAACAGGAAGACTGTGAATTTCCAAGCAGGAGCAGTGAGCCTGTAGCTGTGGGCTCATGTTAGCGTGAGAGCCTGAAAAATGTCTCCGTCTGTCTGTCTTTCTTTCTTTGCTATTAGCACTGTGAGTGCATCTACCCATTCAAATAGCCCCTGCAGGGAGTTTGCGGCTTGCTATTTTCTTACCCTTATTTTTTAATGCGCTGCCTGGCTCCAACCCCTGACCTACCGTACCACGTGTCAAAAAGGCTGTGCTGGGGGTCGTGCTTTCATAATACACTGAGAAACTTCTTCTCAGCAGTTTCCATTGGTGTGCAAATCCTCTTCCCTCCCCTACAGGCACCACACAGTCTGGGTCTTTCTCGCGCTCAGCCACATCACGTGGGTAGCCCCCAACCCAACCCAAACCAACCCATGCTGAACGCTATGCTGTCCACAGTCTCAAAAATAACCCAGACATTATAATCAAACCAGCTGACAAAGGGGGTGTTGTTGTCATCATGAATAAGTCAGACTATGAACAGGAGGCAGCCAGACAACTCTCCAACACCACATTTTACAAACCTCTCTCCTCTGATCCCACTTTGGAATTCCAAAGGAAATTACAACTACTACTTAAGGAACTCCCTGCTGCTACTCGAGACCTTATTAACTCAGACACACCATCTGAGCCCCATCCTGGGCTATTATATTTACTTCCCAAAATCCACAAACCTGGGAACCCTGGACAACCTATCATTTCGTGTATTGGCACCCTTACCACCAGACTATCTAGTTACGTGGACTCCCTCCTCAAACCCTATGCCACCAATACTCCCAGCTATCTCCGAGATACCACTGACTTCCTGGGGAAATTACAAAATATCAGAAAAGTTCCTGACAACACCATCCTTGCCACCATGGATGTAGAGGCTCTGTACACTAATATTCCACATGAAGATGGATTACAAGCGATCAGGAATACCATTCCTGATGTCACCAAAGACAATCTGGTGTCTGACCTCTGTAACTTTGTTCTCACCCACAATTATTTCCGATTTGGGGACAATTTATACCTCCAGATTCGTGGAACTGCTATGGGCACCCGCATGGCCCCACAATATGCTAATATATTTATGGCTGACCTGGAACAACGATTCCTCAGCTCTCGTCCCCTATTACCCCTCCTTTACTTAAGATACATGGATGGCATCTTTATGATTTGGACCCATGGTGTAGAGTCTCTAGAAGAATGTCACAGGGACTTTAACAATCTGCACCCCATCATCAACTTATGCCTCGATTACTCCATGTGAGAGATACATTTCCTGGACACTACAGTACAAATCAAGGATGGCCTAATCAGTACCACAGTCTACTGGAAACCCACTGATCGCTATACTTACCTACACACTTCTAGCTTCCATCCTGCACACATAACTAGATCCATTGTTTACAGTCAAGCCCTTAGGTACAATCCCATTTGCTTTGATCCTACTGACAGAGACCAAAAACTACAAGATCTTTACCAAATATTCATAAACCTGAATTACCCGCCAGGAGAAATAAACAAACAAATTGACAGGACCAGACGAATACCCAGAGACCAGCTACTCCAAGATAGGCCCAAAAAACCCAAGAACAGAACACCATTGGTCATTACCTACAGCCCCCAACTCAAACCACTGCAACACATTATTAAAGACCTACAGCCTTAATCAGGACGCCACACTCCAGAAGGCCCTAGGTGACAGGCCTGTTCTCTCCTACAGACAACCTCCCAACCTCATGAGGATTCTCACCAACAGCCACAGTCTATACTGCAGGAACACCAGTCCTGGGACTTTACCTTGCAACAAAGCCCCCTGCCAGCTTTGTCCACATATCTATTCTGGAGATACCATTACTGGACCTAACCAGATTAGTCACAGAATCACGGGCACAGTCTCATGTTCCTCAACTAACATCATATATGCCATCATGTGCCAACAATGCCCAGATGCTTTGTATATTGGACAGACTTCAAACTCCCTTCGACAAAGAGTTAATGGGCACAAAGCAGACATCAAAACAGTCCTGATCCACAAACCAGTTAGTCTACATTTTAATGGAGTGGCCCATTCTGTTAATGACTTAAGAGTTTGCGTCTTATTGAGGAAGAATTTTCACTCTGCTTTGGAAAGAGAGACAGCTGAACTCTCTTTCATATTCAAATTCAACACATTAACATATGGTTTGAACCGGGATGCAAATTTTCTGGGAGACTATAGGGGCTTTTCTGCATATTTGGCTTAATCTAATTCTTGACTTCCCTCACCCCGCCCCCGCCCTTCTGCTCTCTGATTTGCTCACCTTGATGATTTTTTTCTGATTTGTCAACCTTGATTACTGTTTTCGGTTCTCTATGCCTTAAATATTAAGACTGCTCTGGTATGGCTATGGTCTGAAGAAGTGGGTCTGTCCCACGAAAGCTCACCTAATAAATTATTTTGTTAGTCTTTAAAGTGCTACTTTACTTCGTTTTTGATTTGATAGTATATAGACTAACACGGCTTTCTCTCTGTTACTACTCAACCCAACAACAGGATAACCTACTCACAATTCCCCACAAATACTAAAATGGCCATAGGAAACAATCTACATGTAACAACACTAAAAAACCTAGTTTATGAGTTCCTATCAGTAGATACCCAACCACAGCTTTGTAAAATCATTACAATACTTCACAGGACAGGGAAGTATCACTTAGAAACAGGATCCTGATTCATGAAATTTGAAACAGGACTACAAATATGAACTTCCCCACAATCTAAAGGGTATCTAGTGTTCTTATTCTGGCTGTTACAGAGATTGTCTCCAGTCACAACATTCCAACTATTAAATTCACACCTTGTGTTTCAGTTTTAGGCCCATCTCCAAACATGTTTTTTTGTTAACACACCCATGGAGTAAAATTTAGTCACCTATAATAGTGACTTAAATCTTTTCCTTTCCAAAAGAAGTAGCACTGTGTCACCAAATCTTGCTGCAGTCTCCTGCCTCTGATACAGACACTTTGTGCAGCAACTCTGATCCACACAGAAAATGAAATCAGCAATTTAAATCTCATGTGATTTCGATATTTTACATAAACTTTGATGGAGCAGTTTTCCAGAGCTACAGAAATGTAAAAAAATGAAAAGACTCTCATAAGAGCTGGGGTGACACTTTCAGAACACCTCTGGCACAAAACAGTTCCATCAAGAAGTGGAGGAAGCCTGTAAAAGCCTCTGTTTGTGGTTTGTCAGTCTCAGCTTGTAATAACCAAAACAAAAAAGCAGTCAAGTAGCACTTTAAAGACTAACAAAATAATTGATGAGGTGATCTTTCGTGGGACAGACCCACTTCTTCAGCCCATGTCCCACAAAAGCTTACCTAATAAATTATTCTGTTAGTCTTTAAAGTGCTACTTGACTGCTTTTTTGTTTTGATAGTATATAGACTAGCACGGCTTTCTCTCTGTTACTATTCAGCTTGTAATAACCAGTGTTCCTTGAGCACTTGAGCAGCCACCCAGGTGAGATTCAAATGCTGCCCGGCAGATTAGCAAAGCGCCCACTGGTTTGTACTGGTGGTGCACATAAATACATGCTTCAGTGTGCAAAACAAAATCTGTTCTGCATCTGGATGGAAAAAATGTCAGAGGGACCCCTGTGAAGTGAATATTATACTAGCTATTTTAGAAATGTAAAGAGGGACTGAAGTACAGTGAGTGTAGTGAAGTACAGTGATGTGAATGCTGCAGGGCCCCTAAAGTGTGGGATATATGCCTGCCTAAGTAGGGACAGACAAAGAAACAGGCAAGGTCAGTATTATATCTTTAACAGACATCTTGTTTTCCAGACACTTGGGCTTTGTGGTGTCACTCGGTAAGTGACATCATGAGAACAGAGTTTGTGGAGCTGGATGAAAACAAGATAGTTTTGTTGCAATCAGACAAAAATGAGAAGCATGACTAGCCTTTTGTGATCTCACTCCTCCCCATCCCGGGTCCTCATTTTTAGCATCTGCAAAACTAGACACAAGAACTTTTTCAAGTCAGAAGCCATAGCATGTAACCACAGGCACTTCCCTTCCCAGCTGACACTTTATGCCAGAGGGGCTTCAACACATTAAAGCTACAGCCGACTTTATGCTCAGATGGGTTTTAGCCATTCCTTCTTTGGCTGCCTGTAACAAAGCCTCCTGCCCCCTCTCTCCTCCAAGGAGTCCTGCCCCATAGCATCTCTCCCCTGTTAGTAGCCCTAAGCAGCTTCATCACCCCATCAGTCAGGCTCAGCAGCCCAGTCACTCACAGTCATACTCGCTGGGCCATTTCCCCTGTGACCCCTGGCACCTTCTGGGCCTCTAGGTCAGGACCCACAGTCTGGCAGAAGTCAGGCTGGAGCCTTCCCTTATCCTGCCTATAAGTTTGCCAAATACCCTGCTATCTGCAGGACAGTCCCAAATTTCCCTGCCAAGTCCCACCTCCCACGTGTATACAAAAGTGTCCGATGGCGATGTTTTTGCATAAGGGAAGGGCTGGTCTTGAAAATTCCCAGACCCTGCCAGTGTTTCTGTAGCTATCAGTGGGCCTCACCATCCAGGGGAAACCCTGCAGCCCCATGCTCAGGGCTGCATGGCCCACTGGCCCCACCAGCAACCCTAACCACAGGAACCCTGGCTGGGGAGCAAGGGGAACCCAGCAGCCTCACAGCTGGGAGCCAAATGGGGCAGTCCCACCCACAGGAACCCTGGCCAAGGAGCAGGGGGACCCTAGCAGCCCTAAAGCTGGGAGCCAGCTAGGGTGGAGGGTCTCCCATTTCCCAACCAGGCAGCAGCAGCTTAGCTGCATCAGCCTCCCCAACATGACCTTGAGTCAACTGTTTTATGCCAACAGCAGGGGTTTAATTGCAGTGTAGACATGCTTATAATCAATCCTCAATAGAATGACAGACAGGCTCAACTTCCTGGCCACTGCAAGAAGTCTCAATTGCCCACACCCTCCAGACAGTTTATGATAAACATTTGCTCATTCTAAACCTGATGGCAATTAAAATTGCTGTGTTAATTGAGCTTATTTTACGATCATCACTCTATTTTCATTAGCACTAATCAGATTCCCTCACTGTGACTCAGCCTTCAATCTAGTTTATCCATGCAGGAATCTGAATATACTGGCTTGTAAAATAAAGCTATATGGACATTGTGGCAATAACAGCTCTACATAGAGCAAGCAATATGACATATGAAAGCAGTGGAGCCTGAACCAACAAAAATAACTTAACAAGCCATTTTTCTCAGAATTAGGACTATGTCTACACTAGCACCCCCCTTTTGAAAGGGGATGCTAATGAGACACTTCATGATATGCTAATGAGATGCTGTAATAAATATGCAGTGCCTCATTAGCAGAATGGCAGCTGTGGCACTTTGAAAGCATCGCTTTCAATCATGCACAGCTCTTTTACACAGGGTCCAAGGACCCTACACACTTCAAAAGGGGGATGCTAGCGTAGACACAGCCTAGTAGTGTTAAAGTCAATTGGAATGGTATCAACTGGCAGACCTACAATAAAATATATCAACGACATGATCCAAAAATTCTGTATAAAATTGGTTGGTATCTCCTTTTTACAGATGAGGAAATATAGGTACAGAGGGTAGAAATCACCAGCCTATAGTGCCATATATAACTAGGGTCCATTTTGGTCAATTTTGTGGTCATGGGATTTTAAAATTTGCACATTTCATTATTTCAGCTATTTAAATCTGAAAATAGCTTTGTGTTGTAATTCTAGGGGTCCTGACTCCCACGCCCCCCAAATAAAGGAGTTATAGATGGGTCATAAGAGTATTGTACTGGGGTTTGCAGCACTGCTACCCTGATTTCTGTGCTGCTATTTGTGGTGGCAGTGCCTTCAGAGCTGAGCAGCTGAAGAGTGGCAGCTGCTGGTTAGGAGCCCAGCTCTGATGACAGAGGTGCCACCAGCTGTACTGCCCATGAGCTGGATCCAGCCCTGGCTTGCCTGATCCAGCCCATGAGGCTTGGGAGTAAGATGCCTCTGTACATTCCCCCAGTCAGGATGGGAGATGAACCCTGTGGAAGCGTGTCTGAACTTTGGGTCTTCTCTGACCAAGGGCAGCAGCTATGAGTGAGGAGCAGAGAATGGCTGGGTTTGTGAAGGGGCCATTTAGACTGTTGGACTTACGAACCTGTGAGGAAAAGGCACCACCCATCCTACACGTGGTTGGACTTTTGCTCATGTTTTTTCTTATGAACTGCATGGTGTTTTCCCAAATTAATGCCAAATTACTTCCCTTTCTTTTATTAAAAGTTTCTTTTCCTATGCTCAGACCCTGTGCTTGCAAGTGGGTAAGTGTTGCCTCACAAAGGCACACAAGGGTGGTGTGTGAATTTTGCAGGTTACTGGATGGGGGCTCAAGCTGGTTCTGTATTGGATGGATGGGACAGTAAACCCAAGACATAGAACCTGGCCCTGGCTGCTGCTGGCTCCAACTAACAATAGGGTTATACAGGCATTTACGCACTTCTGTATGGGGTATTGATTTCCATCTAAATGTGGAATTAATACATCTTAATAAGACACCCATATTTGTATGGTGTGATCTGAAGCTACTGCTGTATCTGTTCAGTTGACAAAAATAAATAGAATATCATAGTGATGATGATTGACTTATCAGAAAAAATAACAAGCAGTTGTGTAGTACCTTAGAGAATAACAAATGTATTAGGTCATGAGCTTTTGTGGATAAGACCCACTTCTTCAGATCATTGGAGTAGAAAAAAACAGAATCCTGGGTGATATAGCAGGGATGGAAGGGAGGAGGAGAGGAAGGGGGGGAGGAGGGTAAGGGTTACCTGTCACTAGTAGGACCAGTTGATGAAGCACATTAAGTAGGATGGGTTCCATTCCTGTGACTATCAAAGGTGGTGAAGCTACAGGTTAACAGGGCTACTCTTCTGAAACCATTGTCAGCATAGTAAGACTACTTGCTACTAACTAGGAAAGACACCAGTCAGTTGATCTTGCATTATTTAAAAAAGTGCAATTTTTAAAACTTGCAGAAAGTGCCTAGTGAATAATTTTTAGTCTCTTCCTTTACACCTGATCATGAACACATGACAAACACAGATGTTTATTCAACTCTTTAAAAGTAAACCATAAGTGCAAAAAGGAGTTATGCAAGTTCAGAGAAACAAATGAAAGATGAAATATAGTGAAACAGGCTAATTTTTGTTTAAAAAATGCTGTAACTTTTCTTGCAGAACGGGTCTCTAGAGCATTCATCAGCCTTTAACTTTTCAAGGGCAGTTTCTGGAACAAGCTGGTTTCTGTATTGTTGAGAATGGCTATCCTGCATCATAATAATGATTACTTGATTCTAGTAATTCTGACAGAAACTAGTACCAGATGCTTCACAGAAAAGTGAAGAAACTATTTAATCTATTTACTAATAGGGTGGAGTACAAGGTATCACAAAATTTATGCAGGAATAGTCAATATTACACACAAGTGTGGAAATAGACATCCCCAGGTAAATTTACATAAATTGTATAGCACTTAAAACAATGTCTGACAGTTATGTTTGTCCACTGGGGCCTGTTTCGCCTTCCACATGCTACCACAATACAAATAAAGCACTTATTGATACTAGAAGGCTTTAAAGAATTTAGGAGTCTTTTGTACAGTGTCTTTCATAATAGGGCCCTCATTGTAACTTCAGTGCTACTAGAATAAAAATAACCATAGAATCATAGAATTTTAGGGCTGGAAGGGACCTCAGGAGGTCATCTTGTCCAGACCCCCACCTAAAGCAGGATCATCCCCAACTAATCATCCCAGCCATGGCTATGTCAGGCTGGGACTTAAAAACCGGGATGGAGATTCTACCACCTCTCTCGGTAACGCATTCCAGTGCTTCACCACCCTCCAAGTGAAATAGTTTTCCCTAATATCCAGCCTGCACCTCTACCTCTGTAACTTCAGACCATTGCTCCTTGAGAATAGTCTCTCTCCATACTCTTTAGAGCCCCCTTTCCGGAAGCTGCAGGCTGTTATCAAATTGCCCCTCTGTCTTCTTTTCTGCAAACTAAATAAGCCCAAATCTCTCAGCCTCTCATCATAGATCATGTGCTCCAGCCCCTTAATCATTTTCATTGCCCTTCACTGAACCTGCCCCAATGCCTCCACATCCTTTCTATACTGGGGGGCCCAGAACTGGATGCAATACTCCATATGTGGCCTCTCCAGTGCCGAGTAGAGGAGAATAATAACTTCTCTAGATCTGCTGGAAATGCTTCTCCTAATGCACCGCAATATGCCATAAGTCTTCTTGGCTATAAGGGCACACTATTGACTCATATTCAGCCTCTCATCCACTGTAATCCCCATGTCCTTTTCTGCTGTGCTACTACTTAGCCACTCAGTCCCCAGCCTGTAACAGCGCTTGGGATTCTTCCGTCCTAAGTGCAGGACTCTGCACTTGTCCTTGTTGAACCTCACCATATTCCTTTCGGGCCAATCCTCCCATTTATCTAGGTCACTCTGGACCCCCTCCCTACCCGCCAGTGTTATCTACTGGACCTCCTAGCTTAGTGTCATCTGCAAATTTGCTGATGGCACAATCCATCCCCTCATCCAAATCATTAATAAAGATGTTGAACAGTACTGGCCCTAGAACCGATCCTTGGGGCACTCCACTTGGAACTGACTGCTAGCCAGACACTGAGCCATTGACCATTACCCATTGGGTCCATCTGTCCAGCGAGCTTTCTATCCATCTTACAGTCTGTATATGCAGTCCATAATTCCTTAATTTATGGGCAGGAATGTTGTGGGAGGCTGTATCAAAAGCTTTGCTAAAGTCAAGGTATATCACATCCATTGATTTCCCCATGTCCATAAAGCCAGTTACCTCATCATAGAAGCTAATGAGATTGGTCAGGGACAACTTGCCCTTGGTGAATCCATCTTGCCTACTCTTCATCACTTTCCCCTCTTCCACGTGCTTCAAAATACCTTCCTTGAGGATCCCTTCCATGATTTTTCCAGAACTTGAGGTAAGGCCTGGTATGAGCTCCCCGGATTGTACTTCCTTCCTTTTTTAAAGATGGGCACTACATTTGTCTTTTTGCAATCATTTGGGACTTCTCTCAATCTCCACAAGTTTTCAAAGATAATAGCGAAAGGCTGACATCTGCCAATTCCCTCAGTACACTTGGATGCATTAAATCCAGACCCATGGATTTGTTATGCGTCTAAGTTTTCTAAACAGCTCTTAACCCATTCTTTCCCCACCAAAGATTTCTCTTAAGGGTGGTAGTCATAGAATCCCCATCCCTAGGACTATGCATCCCATGTCTTCCAGTCAATGGGGTCTTCTTTTGATCTCTTCTCTGAGAGGTCTCTGCCACAGCATTCTTCTCCACCATCTCATCCCTGAAGAGAGCCTGAAAGCAGTTGCTTACCTCTACAGGAATTAGAGGTTCCATTCTTCTTCTTTGCTTTGTACTGCCCACACTGGTTGCTCAGCCTGCTGTGCCTGCAGGACTAAATGCTGTCTTCTGTTGAGGAAGTCTTCACCTTCTCTGATGGACTGGAGGGTTGATATTTGTGCTTCAAGTCCTCTAACCTTTCCTTCCAAGGTGGTGACAGCTTACACTTGGTACATACAAAATCCCTTTTATCTTCTGGGAGGAAGACAAACATAGCACGTGGTGTACAGGTCACAACAGCTGACTTGTCAGTAGACTTGTCATTATCCATTTTTCCCTTTCTTCAAAGAATTCACTTGGAAGATACTAGAGCTGCCTTGAAGGACAGAAGAGGAACAAAACTATAAAAAACCCCAAACCAAATAATAATAATATGGGGCTCCCCCCAAGGTGAACTCCCAGGCAAATTCCCCCGCTGGCAGCCCCGTTTGCAGCTCTCAGCTGGTCATGCTCCCGTTGTTGGTCGGTAGCCTCTGGCTTGTGAAGCCTTTTCTCCTTTGGTCCTTCCTACCCCCGTTAATCACAGGGAAAGGGGCTCTCCCTCTCTCTCTCGTTTTCTCTCTCTTTGTCTCTCTGCCACAGTAACTGGAATTGAAATTCACACAATCACCCTAGCAAACTAAAATTCAGGTTCAGAAATAATACACGGACCACCCAGTAACGTCATCTTCACTGTTTTAGGTTTCCCCTTCCTTATATATACTGTACAGGGCTGAGCATAATATGCTGTTCTGAAATGCTCTGCACTGTCTGTATAGGTTAAACTGCAATGGGAGCTAGCAAGAAGCTTGAGTTGTGCAATAGTGCTACTGAATAGGCCAAAGGCAAATGCTCAAGTACCCTGTTAGCCAAATTGCACTGGAGAAAGCTAGGTGTTTAATCCAGATTACATTGTCCCGTTTGCCATGAATATGTGCTCGACTCTCTTTTGCGATAAGTAGGTTAGGTAGCCATTCAGCAGCTTGTATTCTTACCTAGGATGATGGTGAACACCAGACGTGCAGCACTGCCGGTGCGACTAGGCAGGGCTGAAGGTGGGATTATCTGCATGCCCTGTCTCAAGCAGATTTACTGAGTACCTGCTGCAAACACAAGGGGCCCCCGGAGCGCCCAGAGGTGTGGGGCCCGATCTGATGTGGGTGAGGGCGGCTCTGTGAACAGGAGGCGGCTAAGAGCAGACTGATGTTGGCATCTGTGCGGATGTCCCTGGTGAGCGACCCGAGGCACGTAAATGTCAAACCTGGACTCCCTGGGCTACTGCGGGCGGAGCCCTCCCTCCCGCGCTCTTAGCGCCCGGCCCCGGAGAGCCTCACGGGCTTGGCGCGCGCGTGCCCCGGCCGGGCCCCGCTGCGTGTCCTGGCCCGGTGAGCAGCAGGGCCCTCAGCTGCCGGGGGGCGGCAAGGTAGGGGGGGCGCAGGGGCGGGGGCTGCTCCAGGGCTCAGACTCGTGCGGGGTTGGCTGGTTCGCGGGGGGGCTGCAGGGCAGGAGGAGGCGCCGCCTGGCCCTGTCCCAGCCCCCCCATCGTGTGTCGGGCGGCTGGAAGCCCCCCATTGGCCGCTGTCAGCGAGCCCCCCGCCCGCCCCGTCAGCTGTTGCTAGCCAGGGCCCAGGCCCGGCGCGCCGATTGGCCGCCGCCCCGCGCCGCCCCGTCCCCTATATAAGGCGGAGCTACGGGGAACGAGCCGTCGCTGCCCGGGTCGCTGCTGGTGACTCGGCTCGGGATGGTGCGCGGCCGGCCGCGCTCCCTGTGCACCGAGCCGCGGGGGGCCGGGCCCGGAGCGCCCGTGAGCCGGGGTGAGTGGCGGTGGGGGCGGGCTCCCTACGCGCGCAGCGGCTGGCGCCGCTCCGGGCACGCGGGCGCGCGCTGCGCTCGCTGCTGAAGTCGGTTCGTAGGTTCAGCCGTGTGTGGTCCCGACCCGCCAGGCGGCCCGGCCGGGCAGCGCCCCCCCCCCCCCCCACGCGGCCGCAGGAGTTGGGGGGGCGCGGTACGATCGGCTCCCCCGCCCCAGGCGCGCACACGCGGGGGGGGCGGAGCCCTGCGCCCAGGCTGCGTCCTAGCCGCTCTTTGTGTCTGCGGCGGGTCCGGCTGCCTGGCTCGCCCCTGCGTCCCCCGGCCCGGGAGGGGGCGAGATCCGCCCCGGCAGCAGACAAAGGGGAGGGAGCAGGCTCGGCGCTGAAGCTTTGCCAGTGGGTCTGGCGTTCGGCAGCGCCAGCGCCTCTCCCGCCCCTTCCCCTTCCCCTTCCCCGCGGCGGGGCCGCAGCCGCGCCCCCTTCCCCGCCGGCGAGAACCCGTCTCGAGCCCGCTTCCCCAGCAGCCCTGCCCGGCTCGGGAATGCCTCGCGCTGTCCGTGCGGCGCGCGTCGCAGTCCAGCCCCGCCGCGTGCCTCGGTCCCGGGCCCGTCTGCTGTGGCAATAGGGGAGTTCGCGCGACTGAGTCTCTGAGCTCTCGGGGGAGGGCTGGCCCGGCTTCCCAGCCGCCGAGCCCCAGGTCTGTCTGGCTGCGCCGTCTGCCTACATCACGCTTTTCTCGAGGTGCCCCCAGCTCCGCGGCCCGTGCACAGGCTCACCTTGTGGCTGTGCTTTGTAACAAAAGCACATTGCTGTCTGGCAAACGTAGCGCCCAGGCTGGCCTGCCAGAGGCTTGTCCCAGAACCAGTGCCTCTTTGGAAGCGCTGCACCATTCAGGAGGTGAAAGGGGAGTCTAAATCTGCCTCCTCCTCCTCCACCCTGTTTGGAGGCATACTAAAACTATAGAGGCTATGGTGCATATTCTGCTTGCCTCAGCATTGAGGTTTGCAGCTTTAAAAAACAGGAAAAAGCACTGCGTAGCTGCACTGTTTTCAGAGTGGGCTCTAGTGTGTAGGGGAGTGGATGTGTTTTCAACTCATGGAATTTTTAGTAATAGTTAAGGCTCCTAAATTTGAGGGAGGAGGGGCTGGCTTCTAAATGAAATGTACCTCTTGCAGTGTTTAGGGAAACAGACAACCCCCTTCTAAATCAGCTGGAAACTCACTTGTGTGTTCTGGTTGTAACTTGGTAGGCCTGTCTCGATATTATAACTAACCTGCACATCTTAGTGGTGTCAGTGGTCAAGATTAAAAAGGTCTTAGTAGAGCACATGCGGTGCAGATATAGGATCTAACATGCTTCCTGGCAGTGAGGTAGGTGCAGACCTGTCTGTAGAAATACAGCTTCACTTAGTTGATGAACTGTATGTTGTTACAACCCCTAGTCTGCTTTGTACGCAGACTTTTTTAACGGGCCTGTAGACTGCCAGACCAAGTTTGACTCTGGCAGCTTGTGTTTTTTTTACATCAAGGACAACCTGTGTGTGCAGATGTAGTTATGCAGTTATATCAGCAGGCACAGGACAGAAAAGCTAATGGCAAAATGAGCCTTTGATGTATCGCCCTCTTTACAGACTAACGCAATTCTCCACTGAGTAGTGGAGAGGCACTAGCAGAGGATTTTAGCCCCATGATAGAGGTATGCTTCGGTGCTGCAGTGGCCCAAGTGCATGCAGTAGTGGTTCAGTGAAGGGGTTGCTCATGCCAACAAGAAGTGCTTCTGTTGGTGTAAGACGGTGTTCCACAGCCAAATTATTTTGAGAAACCCTTTTGGGCTTGATTAGTAGCAGAGAGCCATGATACTATCTAGATACTATCAAATCAAAAATGAAGTAAAGTAGCACTTTAAAGACTAACAAAATAATTTATTAGGTGAGCTTTTGTGGGACAGACCCACTGAAGAAGTGGGTCTGTCCCAAGAAAGCTCACCTAATAAATTATTTTGTTAGTCTTTAAAGTGCTACTTTACTGCTTTTGGGTTTGGAATATATTGATGGAACATATGTTCTGGTCTGGGGGGTGGTGGACAATGGAGTAAGAAGGGGATTAATACTGAAATTGCTGCATGTAATAATCTGATTTTACGAGTTGGGTTTTGAGATGTCTTATATTTTGTTCTTTGTAAAATAAGAGAATCTGAACAAACAACTGTCTTTCTGATAGGAAGAGGGTTAGCAATGGTAAGTATGAAAATTAAGAACAAACGCAGAACAGCTGAAAGGATGGTTAGTGTCCTTTTTGTACAAAAATAAATACAATATTTTTCAGAAAAGGACTGTCCTTCCTTAAACTTTAAACATTATTATGAAAAAGAAATACAAAACCAGTTAGGTAAAGAGAAATATTCTTAAATTTTCTATAAATTTGTTTGTTTTCCAGCAGTTCTGTTTAAAGTACCATTTGACAGTATGTTTTAATGGGCAGAGTGCTTTTCATCTGTTTTGGTATGAGTAGCAGGGTAACTATATTATGAATGTGTTAAACATTAATATGCCTACCATCTAAATACTATTAAAATATTTTAGTATTTTGAGACACACAATTTTTTTTCCTATTTTAGAAGGAAAAAATAGCACTAGCATCAATGTTGTTTCATAACGCACCTTGTCAGATTGTGTGGGATGCCAGTTTTCCACAGAGCAGCTTGGGAAATACTGGTGTTGGAAATCCATCTCCCCAAGAGGTAGCGCGTACGTTGATGAGGGTTTGCTCCAGTCTTCAACTGCTGCAATGAATTGCATTTGGCTGACTAGGGCTATGTCTACATGTGAACGCTACGTTGCAATGGCTTATTTCGATGAATAACGTCTACACGTCCTCCAGGGCTGGCAGCGTCGACGTTCAACATCAACGTTGCGCAGCGCCACATCGAAATAGGCGCTGCAAGGGAACGTCTACACGGCACAGTAGCACACATTGAAATAAGGGTGCCAGGCACAGCTGCAGACAGGGTCACAGGGCAGACTCAACAGCAAGCCGCTCCCTTAAAGGGCCCCTCCCAGACACACTTGCACTAAACAACACAAGATCCACAGAGCCAACAACTGGTTGCAGACCCTGTGCATGCAGCATGGATCCCCAGCTGCAGCAGCAGCCAGAAGCCCTGGGCTGAGGGCTGCTGCACACGGTGACCATAGAGCCCCGCAGGGGCTGGAGAGAGCATCTCGCAACCCCTCAGCTGATGGCCGCCATGGAGGACCCCGCAATTTCGATGTTGCGGGACGCGCAACGACTACACGGTCCCTACTTCAACGTTGAACGTTGAAGTAGGGCGCTATTCCTATCTCCTCATGGAGTTAGCGGCTTCGACGTCTCACCGCTTAATGTCGATGTTAACATCGAAATAGCGCCCAACACGTGTAGCCGTGACGGGCGCTATTTCGAAGTTAGTGCCTCTGCTTCAAAGTAGCATGCACGTGTAGACACGGCTTAGGTGAATTGTGGCTATTAAACTACTGCCTTTCTGCATTTCAATTTTGGTAGCATTCAGATGGTGTAAAAGCAAACCAGCTTAGCTGTTAATTGCTTAAATCCATTGAGCAGTTATCAAGATTTTGTTTGGCGAAAATATCTTCCTCTTCCCCCTGCTTTTTTCCTTAAAAAGAAACGGGCTGATCACATTGAAACGCCTTGCCAAAAGTTCTTCTGGATTGAAGGCCTGGTCTACCTGTGAAACTTAGGTTTATCTAGCAACTTTGCTCAGGAAAGTGTTGTGGGGAAATCACACCCCTATGAGATGTCCTTAAGCCTAACCCCTAATGTGGATGCATTTAGGTTGACAGAAGAATTCTTCTGTTGACCTAGCTGTGGCATTGGGGGATGGGTGGGTGGGGGCTTTACTGTAATGGGGTAATAACTCCCACTACAGAGTTGTCACCACAAAAGTGGTATAGGCACTGCTGTAATACTTGTAGTGCCACCATACCCCTCATGGTTGTTGGGGTGGTGGAGAGCAATGGTCAGTATTTTACTGAAACATGAAGTTGGTGTTTACCTTATATTAGTTCAGTATACAGTACAGCAAGGCTTGACTAACTGTATTAAAAGGACAAAATTAAGTTTGGTTTCCTCTTCAGAAATGCTGCACCATTCAGGAGGTGAAAGGGGGAGTCCAATTCTGTCACCTTCTCCACCCTATTTGGAGGCATATTAAAATGACAGAGGCTATGGTGCATTAAAAGGACAAAATTAAGTTTGAGGTTTACAGATGGGTCAGTGGTTAAAGCATTGGTCTGGTAAATCCAGGCTTGTGAGTTTAATCCCTGATGGGGTCTTTCAAGGATCCAGGGTAGGCTAGACTTTTGGGGAGGGATTTGAGCATTGGTCTGCTAAACCCAGTGTTGTGAGCTCAATTTCTGAGGGGGCCATTTAGGGATCAGCAGGAAATAAATTAAATCTGTCAGGGATGGTTATAGGCCCTGCTGTGCATGCAGGGGACTGGACTTGATGATCTCTGAAGGTTCTTTCCACATCAGGTAAGCACAGACTTTCCTTTCTGGGATCAGGTACTGAGCCGTTGTAACTTTAGCTCCACTGTTGTTGGAGTGCTGTAATGGATGCTAAATGAAATATCCCCATCAAAATTTAATGTCCTTGTTACACCAAAAATGAAGATGAATGCCTTGTGTATTGCCCAGTTGAAAATTGGGCTCTTGGTGCTACTTAAGCCAGTAGAAGCTGGACTACAGATGTTAATGGGAACAAACCTTTAGTAGCTCATGGAAATTCACCTTACAGCAGGTGATCTAGTAGCATCTTAACTATGATTAAGAGAACAGTAATTCATGAAAAATTTCACTGAGCACTATTCTGGCCTCCATTCACCTACCTGTTTTCCACTGCTCAGAAAAATGTAACATCCTGGTCAATTTTCATGTCAAAAACCTTCAGTTTGGATAGATACTTGCCTGCAGTTCCAATGCTGTATGGTAGACCTGGGAAAAAATGGTTCAGTAGAAACAGAAATGATCAGGAAGGTTAAGCGTAAGGTTTGTTCACCAAATTATTAACCTACTACTTGTCAGCTAAGCTTGTTTCTTTTTGAAAGTTATCCAACCAGAAACAGAAGAGCTTAGTTATCCCAGGGGGCAGGGAACATGACAGGGAGCCTGTTTCCTGACAGCTGCTCCTCAGAAGGTCTGCATTAAAAAACTAATATAAAATGAGCCCAGTTTGTGGGTGAAAGGATATATAAATGTAATGTGTCAATTCCTTAGAGAATTATTTTTGGTTTGAATACTGTTTACACCTGGTGGAATTCTGTACCACTGCATGCAGAATTCATGGCTCTCTCCCCCAATTGCTTTCCTTCCTGTGGAAAAAGGATTCTGACAAGATGATGTATCCCTCCTCAGTGGCTCCCTGGCACTTAGCGAGCTGGCTGGTTCTTGCTCAGCTGCTAGTCCTATTGGTTGAACCTCTCATCTGGCACCCTTGGGACTTGACTGGTGTGAGATAGGAGGTCAGTACTGTGTAATATACTGCTACCACTTCCACTGCTTACTGGCTCTTAGAAGACATTTAGGGGTAAATGACAGCTAAATAATAGCACAGAACACTGAGAGCCAGGACTGGTGCCTGTAAACAAACTTTATGGGAGTGGGGAAGCTTGGCCACACCTATGGTAAGTGGTTGTGTGGCTAACTGAAGTCATGCTGGATTATGGCTGTTGCTAGATGACAGTGCCAGATTAGAGAGGTTCAACCTGTAGGTGTGATGAGGGCAGGGTAGGACAGAATGCTCCCTTCAGTGAGCAGCTGGGACTGGTTCAGGCCCACCCTCAGGCATCCCTCAGTTGCAGGAAGTGCCATACACCCTGCCACCCCAATTTCCTGCCCCATTGCTCTTCCTCTGTGGGGGAGAGGTCACTTTACTGGGAGCTGCTCGCCCATCCCACCTCCGCACCTGGCTGTGACCTGGTGAGAATCCTGCAGTCAAACCTACAACATAACAAGCTCCACCCCCTCACCAAGCTTCACAGGGCCCTGCTTTCAGACCACTCTGTTGAGCCTCCACCACCTTCTACTGGACATCCTCAGAGTCCCATGCCTCCTGCATCAGGATCCCCCGAGCCACCTGCAACACATAGGGACCTCTTGACCCACAGCTAGATCCTACCTACACTTGAGACCACTTGCCCTGGAGCCAGATGCAGGGGTGAGGGCTAGGCATATGTGAGCCTGAACAAAAACAAACACTCTGGGGCTATAGCTACGCAAGGGGTTTTAGGAAGAAGAGGGCTTGTGTTGGGAAAAACAGGTGGTGCGTCTGTGCACAAATGATGGCTTGCTGACAAGCCCAGCACATCCACCAGCAGTGTTATACCACTCCCTGTTCAGTTATAACACCTTTCTCGACAGTACTCTGTCAAGAAAACAGCCAGGTAGATGCTCTGGGGTCCTCCATGTTGCTGCCCAGCTGGAGCTGCCCTCTCTATTGCAAGCAGGGCTCTATGATCCTTGCTGCCAGCTGCTTTTAAAGGCACAGGCAGCCCCAAAAACCATGTGGCAAGGAGGGTGAGGGCATGCCTGCAGTCTAGCAGCACCATACCCCATAGCCACACCCAGATGCTGTAAAATATGTCTGAGGCTGCCTGTGACCCTCTCCTCCCCTGGATCCTAGTGGGACTCTGGAGAGGGGTCTCAGGACACACCCTAGGACAGCAGGAAGCAGGCCCACCTTGGTCTGGCCCTGAGCTCTGGAACCTGCTTACCTTGTGGGCTGACAAGCTGGTCCTCCTGGACCCCAGTGACATGTACCACAACACCCTGGGCTATAGCTGCACTGTCAGCTCTTGCAAGGTCCTGCGGGTGGGGGGGGCAGGCTGTCCCTGCCACAGCTGGGAGCAGGACAGCTGCACAGGGGAGGGCCTGACCCCAGGCACACTGCCAGGGACTGCGGCTCTCAGCTTGTGGGCACAGCCGCAGGGAACAGGTAGCACCCCTCCCTGTGGATAGTGCTACAAGCCACACCTGTGGGGGGGCCCAGCTGACTTGCTGCTATGCCAGGACTCTTCCCTGGCTGGTCCCCCTCCTCCCCCTGGCCGCTAGCCCATTGGGTTGGGGGATGGGAGGGCACAGTCAGGCCAATCCCATGACACCACAGGCTCTCAGTGTGGCAGGGTGTTCCTTGCAGGGGGCATGGGTGTGCGCATCTGGGACAGCCCCATCTTATGGCTCAGGGATGGGGGCTGCAGCTCATGGGAGGTGGGGCCTTGGGGTGTGTGCTGCATGAAGGAATTACCTTCTACCCCTACAGCTGCCCTGTCTGAGGGCTAGGCCGGCTCCCCCATGCGGCTCTGGGGGGAGCTGGGGCCCATGGAACCCAGAGCCGTGCCACACAAGATGGCACCTCACCACTGGCAGGGTGTGCCTATGCCTGGAGGGGATGTTGCCACCCGGAGGATGATGCCCTCTGTGTTTACATGGCCATCCTCCAATGGCAAAATAACACTGCGGAGCGGCAGCTGCAGCAGGAAGAGGAGTGGTGGTGGGTGTAGGCCTCCAACCAGTGACTCGCCTGGGTTGACCACCTACTGAACCTCATGGAGGCCTGACTGGCCTGCACTGCAGCACCTGCATACCCTGCCACTCCCTTTCCTTTCTCTGCCAGTGCTCCCACACCCACCCCATGCTCTGTGGTGGGCAATGGACAAGGCTGACATCCCTGCCCCCAAGACCTCCCTGCTCCCCCCGGCTAAATCTGACCCCGCAGCAGACCCCCTCATCTTGCTACTTCCTCGTGATCCCGACCCAGCCCCAAGGGAGTGGCAGGGGATCTTGTGGCTGAGGTGGCTTGTGGTCCTCTTCCCCTGCCATGGCTTAAGGCCCCTCCCACACCCAGTTGAGATTCCCCCTCCTTCCTGGTTCAGTGGCCCACACATCACACACACACACCCATATACAGTCAGGCAAGTTGTCCTTTTAAATAGTTGTTGCACATATGTCTATTTTCTAAAAGCTTAATTAAAAGTTTATTTTAAGCACTACCCCCACATCCCTCCTTGGTGGGGTGGAGGGGTAGGGCTGGGGTGACCCCAGGGGTGCCCTGGAGAGCATCATTGGGGGCCACGGCAAGGCTGTCCCATAGGGCCTCCTGAATGCATACCCTGTTTGTGTGCGTTTGCTGGTTGGGGGCTGCACCCAGCTGTCTTTAGGGGGTCCCAATGTCTGCTGCCCACCCGAAGAGGAAGTCCTCCCCTTGTGCTCCTCTGGGTTGTGGAGGGTGCAACAGGCAGCCACGATGTAGGGGACATTCTGCACCCCCACGTCCAGCCAGGTGGGGAGGCGGTGGAACCTGCCCTTCAAGCACCTGAAGGCACGCTCCACTGCCTTCCTTGCCTGGGTAAGGTGGGTGTTTGACTAAGTCCTGTGTGGGGTCCAGGTGCCTGGTGTAGGGCCTCATCAGCAATGGCATGAGCAGGTAGGCTGCATCCCCCACCATGCACAAAGGCATCTGTGTCCCCCGATGACTAGCTTCCCCCAGGGGAATACAGGTGCCCACCTCCATCTGTGAACAGGCTGGTGTTCTGGCACACCCTGGTGTCACAGTTCCAGCCAGACCACCTGACATAGACATCCAGGAGTTGTCCTCCATGGTCCATCAGGGCCTGCATGGTGTAGCCCTTCCTGTTGATGTAGTGTGCAGCACTGCGTTCCAGGGCCCAGACGGGATGTGGGTACGATCCAGCATCCTGGAACAATTGAGAAAGCCAAGGGTGTTGAAGCCAGCCAAGAGGGATTCCGTGTCACTGATGCAGATGAGCCTCTGCAGCACAAGTGCGTTGCTGCCCTGCACCACCTGTGAAGGGAGCAGACCAAGGGGGGGATCGTGAGCTCCACAGCCCCCACTTCCTCCTCCTCCTTGTCCACTTCCCTCTGCCCACTCCCTGCCTGTCCTCTCCCCTGCCAGCTCCTCCTCCCTCTGTGCAGGGCTTGCGGCCTGAGGGTGCTTTGCTTGCGTAACTGTGGCCCCTACAGTTGACCTTCTGATGCCAAATTGGTGGCCCACGGTGCAGTAGCTGTCGGGGCGGCCAGCTTCCACAAAGCAAGAGTGACCTGCCTCTCAGAGGGGAGGGGAGGGTGGGCCACATGTTGGTGTCCAATTGTTGGAGGCAGGGGCTAGCCAGGTGCACAGCTCGAGGAAGGTCTCCTTGTGCTTCCTGAAGCTTCATGTCCACTGCTGGTTGTCCCATGACCAGTACAACCAGTTGGAACTGGTGGAGTACTGCCAGACCTGCCTGAGCACCCCAAGGGGTGAGGGTGGGCAGGGCACTGGGGCACTGCAGGTGTGTTCCATTGGCTATCTGTCAGGGTCATCCCCCCCAGATGTGGCGGAAGACACTGATCAGGATGAGAGGCAGGGCCAGCAGCAGCTGGTCCTAGGTCCAGGGCGAGCCCAGGGGCTGCTCTCGCGTGGTGGTAGTCTTGTAAGAACTGGTTCTTGCTCAAATGGCTAGGGAGCCCTGCAATGGCTTTGCTGTCCCTCCAGGAGGTTTGCAAGACTTGGCATGGGCAAGAGGTCAGGGTGGGATGCGGTTGGGCGGGAGGCTTTCAGAGCGTATGGGGCTGGATGTCCTGGAAGGGCTTGCCCTCCATGTTGGTCTCGCTTCTGGGGTTTTGGGGCCCTCTTCAGTCAAGAGAGCGGCTGGCATGTGTGGGCGCTTTGTGTCGACAGAGCGTATAGAAACACCAATCCACTTTTGTGCGTAGGTGCAGTCTGCCAAGAGAAGTTTTGTCGGGGAATCTTTTCCAACGGTGCCTTCTCTCGACAGATGCTGCTTGTGTAGATGTAGCCTTGATGTGTGTAGAGCAGAGATGTGTCACGTCATCACTGCAGATCTCTTTCCTGGTGGTGCTGCAGAGTTGTCTCCTACCTCCATGCAGACAGTGATTTTTTTTCTTTTTTTTTTTATGCAGAGTTATCTTTGAACTAAATATTCTCAGGGGCCGGAACTTTCTTTAATTATGGTTTGTATTGGCACAAAAACGTGTACTTGCTTATAGTTTATTCATGAAAGAAATGGTGTCTTCATTTCTGTAAAATGCAGGCCAAGAAGGCTGGAGTGGAGGGACCAATGCATGTTAATGTCCACTTGGCAGACTTGTAGCGCTAATATATTTTCTTAAGGCTTTATCTGATTTCTCCACTGCACATCATTTGTACTGGGGTTGAGTTTTGAATGGTGTTACAAATTCACATTGCAGTTTGCATTGAAATATGAGCCATTTGCAGTGAGTCTTAACTACCAAGAAAAATTGAATGTACAAGATAGGCTTTAGTTTGCTTGCTGCTATGGAAGAAAGCGCCCTGCTCTAAAACTCACTCTTAAGAGTGTTGCAAAGTTAGTTTTCGGTTGCCTTTAATATTGGTTTTAATTTCAAAATTCTGTTAATTTGGCTAATGGCCAAATCAGATGTTCAAATAGCAAAGTAGCGCTGTGCAAGAGGCATTAACCTCTTCCTTCCAAGTTCTTTAATTTAAAAATCCATGATAGGAAGCTCGCAAATTGAAATCTCAGCCACTTTTTCTTGAAAGAGTAGTAAGAATACTACCCTAGTGCTATACATACTTAAATGTGGATTTACATTTCTTTGGAAGCATGGTATTTTTAACAGACCTAATACACACGACTTGTTACTAACAAGTAATTCTGTTTAACAGCAGAATGGTCAGAAGTCTGGAGTCCTCTTGACAAGGAAGCCCATTCTCTATGCTGTTTCTATTCATCTTCATCAGTTGGACTGGTTTCACCTTTTTGCTTGCCTCCCCATACCTTCTCCACAGTTATGATCAGAGAGAAGTGTTGCATAGAATCTGGTATTCAAACAGACTGGGTTTTACAGGCTAGCTGAAACTGCTAGCTCCCAACCACCCCCCCCGCCCCCAACAAACAAACCTTTTTGCCTCCTGGCATATCAAGCACAGCCTGACTGCTACCAAAAAAACCCAACTCTCCCACCCCTGATTTCTTAGGTCTTTGGGATAGCTGTGAAGAGGGAGGTTAAATTCACAACAGCCATCACTTGCTGAGACAAACTTTTCCTTGGTGCAGCATGTTGGGAACTGAAGTGTGGATGTGTCCACAGAACTAAGAGCTTGGGTTCATCCACACAAAATTTGTGTATTCGTCTCCACTTAATTTTTGATAGTGAATATTGTACGTGTGTTCATTTGGCAGGATCATGACATTCTGAAGAGTAAGATGGACAGTGGCTGGTGGTTTTAAAGTTAGGGCCTAAACCAGGGAATCAGTAAGCAGACCATGGACCAAACTCAGATGCTTTTGAATGGACCATGAAATCCTTACATATTTTTAGTGTGTTCTCTTAAGTCAGGGCTTTGACTGTATCTTGACCAAGAAATGTAGACATTGACAAAATAATTGATTACCTCTGGTCTTAAGCATGCTACATCTTGAATCAGTTTGTTTGGAGACTAACTTGAAATGTTACAAATGCAGCTAAATGTCAGTAACACTGTACTTACAGTCTTTAGTTTATTCTGCACATCTGTACTGGGGTAGTGGCATCTATTGCTACAGTGCATAGACAGTCCAGCTTACTTCTGAAAAAAAGAATAATTTCTGACCATACTCACCAAGAGTATCCATAGAATATACTGACTGTTCAGACCTCCTTAGACTGTCTCCTGGAGTCTCGTAAGGGAGGCACAGTCTGCTTGCTGACTGTTCACAGTACAGTCAGGCAGTATGACTGCAGCTCATGTGGGCATGTCTCTGAGCTAGCTAGCTTTGCTCTGGCGAGACCAATACTCAAGTAACAGTAGCAGGGTAGCTGTGCAATTGACAGGCGGTTGGCGTTTGTACGCAGGGTCCCAGGTGGAGTTGTATTTAGGAGGCCAGTGCATGCTGCTGCCCCAGCCATAGTGCTAAACACCAGTTAGCTTTGATCTACCTGATACTTAATTTGGCTAGATCAGAGCTGGATCAGGTGGGTGCTTACATGAGCTGCAGTCAGTCACACCTCCAGCTCCAGGGTATAGTTACACTGTGGAGTGGATAAGAAAAGTGAAGTTTTCTGTTCCCCTCCTTCTTGGAAGACCGACTCTTCTCCCATTGGGTCACCTGTGTTCCCTTCCCTTCCAGCTCTCTCCCCTCCCCCCATGTGCAAGATGCTAAAATTTTAAAACTGTACAAGAAGTCCCATCTGTCTTGCACAGTGGCGGGAATTTAACACAAAGATGCTGCTTCAGAAGATGGTATATTCTGGAAGACTGAGCACATTTATATCTCATCTAGAATCCAAGAAACCTTAAGAATGAACTATGTTCTTTGGAACTAGTTGTCTGCTACTTAAAGTAAGAGTCCATGGTACTGAAAATTTTCCTTGTTGAGGAAGCACATGCGCTAGTATCTTATGGAGAAGGTGGGTCCTGCATTAAGACAATAGCTTTAGAGGTCCCATGTGAAATACTTTCTCCATAAACTAGATTTTAATATTTCAGTTAGCTGCTGGTGCAGAGTGGGAATGGACCTGAATGCATGAGAAACATAAGAGATGGAATTTGAAAGGGAAGAACTCTCCAGAGATGCTGGCAGGAGATCTAGAAACTTTTTGTCAGTAGTTTACACTAGTACACTCATCCCTCGTTAAACGAGTACTTTACTTATGAGTACTCACTTAAGCGAGGGACACACATACTTACCTTCATTTGCTAGATGAGTGAACTCCCCCTGCTAATGAGCCTCCCCTCAACCGCAAACCGCCGCAGCCTGATCCCTGGTCCGTACACCCAACCTGCAGCAGCCTGAACACACACGCCCCACCCCCATCCACCCCATAGACCCAACCCCCCACCAGGTTTTAACCCTCCCTCCTGCTTATGGGCCCCAAACTGCTCCCAGCCTTAACCCTCCCCAACCCACAGTTCACTTACCTGTCAAAAGCAGCACCACATGCTGCCACTTCACCCAGTTAGGAGCCCTAGGAACTAATCAGAGACTTTAACATGTATCTAATGGTAATTTAGTGTCCCTCTTACGAGAGTTCACCTACGAGCAGAAAGTTGGGAACCAGTTGCACTCATATAGTGAGGGATGAGTGTATGTCCTAAGCTGGCAGATGTGCTGGGTATTTTTCAACTGGTTACTACATCAGTGCTTCTTTCAATAACTTACTATTAATTCAAGACTAGGATAATAGTAGTGATATGTGACAAAGCCACACAAAGTAGCTTGTTATGTCAGTCTGCCTTAGTTATCCATTTACCTCCAAATGTCAGAGTGAGAATAAAATAGAAATATCCTGACAATCCAGTGGTCTGGTACAGAGCGGAGGTAGATGCGTTGTTCCAAACTACCAAGATAGACTCTCTAAAAATTCACTCAGGCTGGTGACAGTCTCAATTGGATTTGTATAGAAGTACTATTAATAGGAATTAGGCAGCATACATGCCTGAAGCAAGAAAAGGCACAGCCCTGCAACTGTTGTCATTTAGTATTTTAAAAATATTCTTGGTACAATACTGCTGCTCAACGAGGATTCTTTAAGCTCTTGTGTAAGGACTCCTCGATGAGCAGTACTATTATATAATGGCATAAAATGCAGAAGAGAATTGAGTAAGCTGTGTGGCATTTGAGTATACAGTTTTCAGAATTACAAATGGAGTCACAGGCAAACCTGCATGCAGGAACAAACCACATGAAAGGCTCATGCCCACATAAATACCTGTTCAAAGCCATCTGGAATCCTCCCTCAGGCTTACTGTGTGTGTTACCCTGCACCAGAGTTAAACTTTGAGACCGTCGAACACTAAGCAATATTTTTTATGTGAAACACCTGTGAAAATCTCCCCCCCCCCCCCCCCCCGAAAAAATTACAAAAGCAAAATGAAGTAATTTATTCAGGTATCATAGCAATGAAGACGTAACATTATATTTTATTTTAATAACAGAAAATATAAACCATCTGTATATTTTCCCCAGGCGCTCATGGCACACCTGCAAAGTTGTTCGTGAAACACTGTTTAAGAAACACTGCTCTGCACAAGCTTAGTCCATTCTGTTCCACCAAGCAGCTGAATTGCTTGCACCCACTGTCTTAAGATGCAAAAGGACTGGGCAGCTACTTTAAATAGATGTTCCCTGAAAGACAAATTGGAGGCCAAATCTTGCTATTTTCTAGTTGTCTGCTGGGTTGTTTGTGGTTAAAGTGAGCAGGGTTTGGACCTCAGCATGTGGTGTACAGGGTAGCACACAGCTAATAAATGTGGTTCGGTCCCATTCTCTAGGACAGAATGCAGTAATCTTAACTGTGCATGCTAGAGGCCTACTAGTGTAAGGCTTTGCTTCACAGGTTTGAGCCTCGTATGTGCCTGGTCAGTATGTGGTGCTTCTGAAAGTCGTAGGCTATGTGCATGAATGGGCTTGGATTGTGTACTATTTTAAAGGCTTAGACCAGTGGTCTTTAGTTCATTCTGAAAAATGAAGCAGTCCTTGTAATGCGTGAGGTAATTGTTGTCTTTGTTCATGTGACCCCTTAATATCACCTTAATCCTACCCCTCAGGGTGGGAAAGAACTGATTAAATATGGCAAAGATATGGCTGGCTCTGTTGTCCTTAAAGGGTCCAGTCATCCTGTGAATGACACCTTTCACATCAAGATCACTTGCTATCCTAGATTAAATTTCATAAACGTCATACTGTTGCCTGTTATTGTTTCCTATTGTTTTATTGTGACCTATTTGGGATAGTTTAGTACAATTCCAGTACTGTAGTCTACTAGAGGACATACCTCAAATGGCTTTTGGTCACCCCCAAGCCTTTTTCTTAAAATGATGGTTAACTATTTCTTGTCCAGAAGTTAAGCTGTCAGGTTGGAGGCAAACATCTTACAGCACCACTCAACAAGCATGACTGGTTTGATATCCTTGATTTAACCCCTTAGCCTCGTTTTAACTAGTGTTCCTCTGTAGAGACTTCTAAGGTAGAGGAGACGTGATTTTTTTTTTAGTTAAGAAACAAAGTATCTATCTCAAAGTTCCAGACCTCCTTAAAATTGCAAGAGTCTGATTCTACCCTCAGAGGAGACCCCTAATACCTGTGGGGTATCAATGAGATCTGCCCTTAATATGGGATCATTAGGGGCCATGGAACTTGCAGATACTGTAGTCCACATTATCCGTTCAGCTGTCCTCTAACATAGAATCCCTCTGACTTAAATAGGGTGAATGGTGAACTACTTCTGTGATGGATGCTAAAGTGGCTGGACGTGCTTCCTTGGTATGTAAATTGGCTACCGGTTCATTCAGGTATAGCCTTTCTCGGATGTGATTTTTCTGCAGCTCTACTCGTTTTAGTTTAGTTTGCTTGGATAACTAATCTGTTTAAATGGTTACCTTTTTATCTTAAATGTAAACATCAGCATTGCTGTGAGGAATGATCATTTTCCATAATACCCCTCCGTCTGCTACAGTCCACTGCTGAACATACTCGGTTTTGTTTGAGTGCGTAAGGGTTTTGGGGGACACAACCATTCGAGGGGCAGAGGGAGACGGCTGCATTTTGACTATGAAACAAGACTTAATTATCACTTCTACCAGGGAAACAGGCTCTTAAAACTGGACATGTTTCTACTGCCCATTGTTGCAGGAATTACTAGTGCAACTGTCTTGCCAGGGTCAAGCTGCTTCCTAGAGAAAACAGTTGATCGGCAGAAGAGACCATTTAAATCAAAAGTGTAAAGTTTCTTAACAGGTGTTGTAATCTTTGTCAGCCTCCTGTGAAATTCCTTGTTCTGCCCTGCCTGTGGCATCTCATGCAAGGATTTATGTATCTCAGAAGCATCATGTTGATTGGGAATTGCTGCAGTAACAATTAGACACAGGTAGGTTAACAAGGTTCTTTCTGATGTCCACTAGAAGCGAAATACGTGCTGGCTTAAGTCCTCCTCACGGTCATTATACCTGGTCCCTGCGTAGTTAAGAGAAGCCAGTGCTGGCACGTCAACCTCATGGAGTGCCAGTGCGGGGTTCCCATTGCTGGGGTGGTCTGTGGGCTGCACTTGAGAACCACTGCTCTAGTTACATGAGCCCTTGTTGCTTTTTCCTGCTCGGACAGCAGCAAAAGACAAGCCTATAGAAATTGTTGCCCATTAGGTGGGACAAAAGATCTGTGGTACAACGCACTAAAATGAGTGGAAACTTGCTTTAAAGATCTGTGTGAAGAGCCTCCTCATAAATAAGGAGTCCTGGGAGGATTGGTGTCTTTCTCCTGGCCTCTGCTGATGAGTGTGGGTAGATTGAAGAGAAATACTCAAAAGCCTCTAGCCAACTTGTCAGCCCTCCCCCCTCCTTTCTTTGCATACCACTGCCTCTTCAGCTTCAATTTTAACACTTTATTTTGCTTGTCTAGGGCGATGGAGAGGGATTCTGGAAGTAAAGACCCTCTTCCATTCCTGCCAGAAGAATGCAGAAACCCAGAGCAGCAGCTCTCGTCCTAAAAATACATCTAAACTGCATTTGTTGTCACCATTAACAAACAGCCATTGAATGTCACTGTGGCCGAAGCCATTGTATTTTTATTCTAGTTAACTCAGATTTATGGGTCGCAGCAGGTTTTGTTTGCTTTGATCCACTGACATAGCGTTGAGCAATTTCACAAAGCAAACAACTGCAGCTACTGCCAGGTCACGAAATGGTGACAAATTAGGCTCTCTTCTGGAAGCTCAGCTAATGGAGTGGAAGCTTCCTGCCTTCACCAGCTGTAGCAGAGAGAAACACAGAGCTGCTGCTGGTACTGCAGTGGGGCAAAGTGCATGGAAGGAATGAAGTAATGTGACAAGTAGGACAGTTTACTTAGCAGCTGGATAGAGGTGTCATCCTCCTTCCCGTGTAAGCAAGCTATAGATGGCCAGTGATGCTATTGTGCACCATTTTCACACTTGCTGGTTTTGTGCTAACTGCTCTTAAAGGGCTTGTCTACACTACCTCCCTCCTTCAAAGGGGGGATGGTAAGTAGGGTGTTGGGAGTTTATTAATGAAGGAGGGACATAGTGTAGACACAACCAAAGTAGCTATTAACTGCCTTAATGAAACGTCTTGCAAATGCTTGACAAGTTCTACTGTATCTTCCAACTGTTTGTATTTGTGTTCACTGGGGAGGATTCTTTATTGGTGTTTGCAAATATATTGCTTACCTTAGCAGTACACGCTGAGCTAACATAGTATAGAAATTAAAGCAGGTTAGTTTCTATATCATACTTCAAATGATCTTTCTGTTTTCCAGCCCCTTTTTGAAAATAGGGACAGGGATGGCCTAGAAAGCACAGCAGTCTGTGCATTCTCTATTTGCCAGTGTAAATGTCACCCCCATATTAGAGCTGCTATTATTAGAATTCAGTGTTTCATTCTCTTCCTGACTGACTTGTCTGAAGGAACACATGAACATAACCTATCAGATTCCCCTCCCTCACCTTCATGTGTCTGGGAGGAGCAGAGATAATGCTGATATCACTGGTGTTCTGTTCCAAGTTTCAAAATGCAATTTTGGTTCTACTTGTACAGGGACTCCTCTTAAACTATTTTGAAACTATGTTTATACTTAGTGAAATGTTCTAGTGAGACTGTCATTTAGCACCTGATTATGAAACAGCTGAGAATTTGTGATTGTATGGTACACATGCCAACTTCAATAAACTCTTTCACATCTATCAGCCCCAGGATCGAGAGGTTGCCAGAAATTCAAATATTATGGATGATAGAGAAATATACCTAGCAATGCATAACACTAAAGAAAAGGTTAAATATCAAACAAAAATGTATGCAGAGTACTTTAACAGTAGTCTTGTACACTGTAAACGTATGCTGTATTGCTGTATTTATTTGCATTTACTTTCACTAAACTGTACTTATGAAAAATGTAGCTAAAATTTATTTATGGTTAAAATGCTGGTTATCTGAAAGTCCTGGATAATAGAATGCCAAATATGAGTTTATTGTACTATGACTTATAAAACCCTTAACGCTAGCAGGTGTAGGCTACTACTAGTTGTATAGGAAAGAATTTCCCTCCAATCTGGGAATGTCTTTGGTGTGATCGTTAGCTGGCTGGCAGAAAAGGCTTTGACTTGGCTATAGCAAAGCTTTGCAGTTCAGTATTATTGTATGATTACATATAAATTGTAATGTTCTTTTCCCTACCTAGAACTGCTTACTGCCAAAGGGCAGCTCTAGAGATGAGACAGCAGTCTAGGTCTGACTGGAGAACGTGCTGGCTGTCATCTCTGCAGGTCAGATAAAATCCATGTAAAATCCATGTACAGGAACTCCCTGTAATCACCAGTTCAGAGTCCAAAGCCGGTATGGATCATTGTACTCATTCATTCTGACCCTCTGTATAGCACAGGTCACAGCTTCCCCCAAAGCACTCCTAGAGCAGATCTTTTCCAAAGACTCGCAAGGTTGATTTTGAAAAGGGTTATTGAAAGAGAGGCCACCATGCTCCTGGGTAGGTGGTTCCAGTGGGAGATTATACACTGTTTAAAATTTATTTACTCTGTTTCCCATTTGAATTTGTCTGTCTTCAGCCTCCAGGTATTGGATTGTGATGTAGGTTTCTCTGCTGACTCAAAGAGCCTGTTAAATAGTTGTTACTCAGCTCTAACCAACAAGAAGTCCTGTGGCTCCTTATAGACTAATGGATATTTTGGAGCATAAGCCTTCGTGGGCAAAGACCCACTTCATCAGATGCATTCTGAATTGAATAAGGTACCACAGCACTCCTCATTGTTTTTGTGGATATAGCTAACACAGCTACCCCCTCTGACTGTAATCCACGCATCCCTTACCCCTCTCCATTTAGCTAGAAAGATTAACGTCTAGAAAAATACTCAGGCATTCTTGCGGTTCCTCTCTAAACACTCTCCACTTTATCCATGTGCCTCTTGAAGTGTGGACACCAGAACTAGAGCCAGGACTCCAACAGGAGTCATGTTACCTCTCTGACACCAATAACTTCTCTACTTCTAGTTGACTCCCCTGATGATGCGTGACAGGATTGCTTTAGCTCTTTTGGCCACAGCCTCACTGTGGGAGCTTGTGTGCAGTTTATCATCTACAACCCTGAAATCTTTGAGGCAGCGTGTCCCAGGATAGAGCCCCCTGTCCTGTAAGTCTGGCCAACTTCCTTTGTTCTCAGATGGCCACATTTCCATGTAGCCATATTAAGATGCATAGTGCATGCTGGGTAGACTCAGCATAAACAGTCTAGATTGCACTGAATCAATGACTTGTGCTTTCTATGGCTCAGGGCTAATAATCGTAGTGTAGGTGTTTTGGGCTCTGAAACTCATGGGGCATGTCTGCATTAGCCCCTTCCTTCAAAGGGGTCCTGTAAACGAGCCCGATCAGTGAATAGCAATGAGGTGCTGCACTGCATATGTGGCACCTCATTAGCATAACTCTCGCCACATGAACGTTGAATGTTTTTGGAGTAAGGGTACTTCAAAGTGCCCATGGCTACACTGCTCGCCAGAACTTTGAGGCTAGTAACTTCAAAGATTGTGTGGTGAGAATTATGTTAATGAGATGCTGCATATGCAGTGCAGCACCTCCTTACTATTCTCCGATTGCTCGTTTACATACCCCCTTCGAAGGTGGGGGGGCAGTATAGACAAGCCCATGCAGGGTGAGTCTCACAGCCCAGGTTCCAGCTCAATCTCTGCTAGCTCAGTGGTTAGTGCATTGGCCTGCTAAACCCAGAGTTTAGAGCCCAAACCTTGAGGGGGTGTTTAAGGCTCTGGGGCAAATGGATTTTAAAGTGTCAGGGATAGTGCTTGGTCCTGCTGTGAGTGTGGGGGACTGGACTCAGTGACCTCTCAAGGTCCCTCCTAGGTCTGAGATACATATGTAATGTCTGTACAGTTCTGCAGGCCAGAGCCAATGGCTTGGAGACTGTATGTTGGGGGAGGGAGGGCTAATGCAGGGTAGAAGTTTAATGTCAGTTCTGTGTGATCAGCTCCTGTTATGGCTAGATCTAATACAGAATTTCCCTCTATGCTGGCTGCAAGCCTTTGAGTTTGGAAACTATACTATTTAGAAACTTCAAGCATGTTTCACTACTGGCAGCATCAAATGTCAAACATCTATTGGTCACATTGAGGTCCTCCACGATTAGTGTTTTTTTTCCACTACTCATTGTAGTTAGGTGCATAAGGAGGCAGTCCTCCTGTTCACTGTTGTGATTTGGTGATGTGCAGTAAACACCAACTAATGTGGATCAATGTTGGAAGCACAAGATGAGAAGTATTCAGGTTCGCTTTTTTCTGAGTTGTACATGACCTTGGTCCAGTAGGATCAGCATTGTATGTAACCTTCTGAGTCGAAGCTAAGGCAAAATGATAGGGCATAAAGTTTTTTGACATGTCCAGTGAATGATCATGCAAACTGAAAGGCTTTTGTAAAACAGCTTTTTCCCCAAGCAAACAAACAAGGGGGACCCAAAACCCAAACAGGCAAACTTATGTACCAGTCAGCAAGGGGATAGGGTTGCCAAAAATCATCCACTGGCCATGTAATACTAAAGCTATTGGACAAGTGAAACTAATCCTTTTACAATTAGTTTTGTTTGTTTTTTTTCCTATTTCAGGAGTTCAAAGATGCAGCTTGAGGCATCTCAAAACTGATAAGGAATGAAGAACCATCTTTAAGATCTGAGGACTGACCTGAATACTGACCATGTCTATTATGGATCACAGCCCCACCACTGGAGTGGTGACTGTAATAGTCATTCTGATTGCTATTGCTGCTCTTGGTGCCTTGATATTAGGCTGCTGGTGTTATCTGCGTCTGCAAAGGATCAGCCAGTCTGAAGATGAAGAGAGCATTGTGGGAGAAGGAGAAACCAAAGAGCCTTTCCTTTTGGTGCAGTATTCTGCTAAAGGACCGTGTGTAGAGAGAAAAGCAAAGCTGACGCCTAATGGCACAGAAGTTCATAGCTAACTTTCAGCAGTGGAGTATCTGGTCTACATTTGAGATGTCTAATCACCAGAACGGATACTGTGAAGGAGTGACATACATACTGCTCTCTTGAAATAAGACTTTAAAGTTATGGGTTTGCTGGTTTGCCACTGCATGCACTAAGCAGCTACACTATCCACCAATCCTGTATTTTAACTCCTTAGTGCTAAGAGGTGACTTCTCTGGTATAAAGTCCATTGCTGGCAATGGACACACAGGGATATGCTGGCATGAAAAGACTAAATAGCATTTTTGTTACTTGAATGTTTAGCTGAGCCTATTTTGATGGAACTACTGTAATGTGAACTACTTATAACTGTGAACTGTAAATAGGCTGCCAGGAGTTCTAGCGTTTTGTTCAGCATATGGAAGTGGTATGAAGTTATTCTTAGTAACACATTTGGACTTCTGAGCCACATGATTATGGATGGGATGCCAGACCTTCAAAACCTAATCTGCAGCTAAAGCCTGCTTCTGCTACAAAGTTGAGTGCATAACCATAAAGACAATGGTGGCTTATTTTTTGATTTTAGTACTTAAACCTCACATGGGATGTATTCAGAACAATTTCCTTGAATGCAGGTATATAAGTAATCTCAGTGAGGTGACTGAGGCAGAAAGGATTGGGGTTGTAAGGAAGAAATTGTGCCATTCTTCCTTTTTGGTGTCAATAAGTTGTTAGTAGCTAATACTGTGATTGTCCTAGCCATGTAGCTACTGCACGGAAACTGCCATTTTAACAGATTCCAATCTGGGAACTAATGATGGCTACTTGATGCATAGTCCAGAAGGTTTCCAGTGGAGTTTAAAAATAGCAGTAGAGCAGATCTTTCCCTTCTGTTAGTAAGCATGTTAATCACAGAAGTGGCGTTTTCACTAGAACTGGCATTAATGTAACTATTCACCTTTATTTCCCCATAACAATTGTTTATGTGTGTACCTAGCAGCTGGGGCATATGTAAACAAAAAAACTAAACAGTCAACTGTGGCTAAAATGTTCTAGATTTCCTAGTTTAAGCCTGCATGTTCCACAACTACCCCCCTTTTGCCAAATCCAGTTCATATGTAGCTAAGAAGTTCTTTTAGCTTAAATTAAATTCTGTAGCAAAGGGAGATGCAAAGAGTGAGAGGGGTCTGTGGACAAGTAGTCAGGGGGTTCTCTCACTCCTCAGGGGGCCAGAAATTCCACCTCACACCCTGCTTTGCTTCCAACATTTGTAATAGTGCTCTGTGAGAGGAGTTACCACTACAAAAGTTGGAAAACCACTCTGTAGATGATGCAAAAGTTCACCTCCCACCATTGATGTGGGGGAACAGTTATGCTAAACAATGGTGTGAATTATTGCTAATGCGGTGTGAATTATTGCTAATGCAGTGGGAATAACTACTTATTCTAAGATGGCTAAGCCATAATAACTGTCTGGAAGCAAATGATAGTCCAATTAAGAACTAAGTTGCTGGCTCCCTTCAGCACAAGCTATGGAGTTGCATTTTTATTCTTGTGTGCATTGATTGAAGTGAGAGGCTGGAAAAATAAGTGGTTGGCTTACTAAATCTATTGCTGGTAATGGATGAATGCTGTCTTCCTCTAAGAACAGTAAGGAATGCAAGTGTACTGGCTCCAGAGATGCTAATTTTCACTTTTCAGTCTATGGTTTGAGATGCTGCTCTGTGTATGCACACTGGATTCGTAAGACATACTACAGCCTATAATGTGGGCAGTTAGTAAGACTCTGGTTGATGTGAAATCTTATTTTTCTCCCCCTCGCACCTCTTTCCCCGCCCCCCCCCTTTTTTTTGTGGAGCAGAATGCTAGTGGGATGCACAAGGAGGCTGGATGAGAGTTTTATGCCTACTTTTGTTACCTATAACTATCTCTGAAAACCTGTTCCCTAATTTACAATTCACAGCCAGTTAATAGTTTAATCATGAAGCATGCAAAGTAACTGAAATCCCTGAACCGGAACGATAGACTATTTTAACCATTTTGACGTTTCATTAAGTTTACTAAAGACACATTCAGCATTGCCAGTCAACTTTAAAAACATGCAGACAAGATGTCTAACTGCAGCTCTTTCTTTTTTTTTAAAAAAAAGTATGAATTGTCACAGTCCCTAAATGAACTCTTCCTCTGGGAGGAAGCCAGCACAAAAATTGGTCCCTTAGGAGATGTTTCTCTCTGCTGCCCCTGGGAATTCGCTATTTTTAATGTAGGTTAAATTCTACAATGGCGCTCACATTAGTGCAATAGTAAAATGGAAAGTGTTTTCCATATCTTCATTTGGGTTTTAAGATCTGGTAAACTGTTGAAAATATTACAAATATTCTGGGTTGATTTTTTTCTAGACAATTGGAAAATACTTTATTTACAACAAATAAAATTTGCATAAATACCTTCCCAATAAAGTGTCATTCCTGATTTCATCCCCTCCCCCTCTCTTACAGCAAAAAATTAGTCTGTCCTGTTTTCTTTATGCTCAGTCACTGTGGTATCAGTGTTGGAAGTATCAGGCCTTTCTCGTTCATGTGTGCTGTCTACAGCAGTTAGAACAGACTCAATATTGTGGTTGGAAAGAGTTTCATCTGACTGAATGGATTTTTTAGTTTCATCTTTGTGCTGTAGCTTCTCCTCCACTGAGGCTACCAGGACTTTTAGAAGAGCATTCTCTGTGAGAAGGTTTTCTGATGCATCTGCTAATTCTTGAAGCTTTTCAGCCATTTCTTCTAATTCTCTGCTCTTCTGTTCGTACAGTGCCTGTAAGTGTTCACTGTTGCGCTGGAGGATGCTGTGCTGCTTTTCCAGTGTAAGCTTCTGCTGCTGTAGTTTATGCTCTTCTTTCTTGGCTTCAGAAAGCTGCGCTTCCAGGTGATATTGAGCCTGGTGTAATGCACTGACTTCTGATCTCAGTTTTTGAATCTCCCTCTTTAAATGGGCAATATGCTCTTGCTGTAGCATCTCCTTCTGTGGATAGTCTTTGGTGCAGGGCTCTGAGTCAAGTGCCGCTGAAGGTAGATGTGAGTAATGTAAAATGAACTTCAGCAGATTAGGAAGAGTAACTGAAAAATCTTCAGGGAACTTCACACTTTTGTCTTTCCTATGAAAATACACATTTAGATTAGTGCATTCAAAACATCTTTGGCTAATTACACTAATTTTGCTTTAGATTTTAAAAAGTTGATATCAAAACTAAATTTCTAGCTGTTGCTTCTATATAAACGCCCTTAGCTAATAACTTTGAGCAAGAAAACCCTGAGGTTTTTCCATTATGTAACCTACACTTAACATTGTGGAGGGGAAAATTGACTTTTTTTTTCCTTGCTTCCAAAAATTAATTTTCCACATTAGTATACAGCTTCCTAGAAGCTGTACTTTTAGTTTTATACCTTCAGTGCTATTGAATAAACTTCCAAGTTTTTCTCTTCTGACTTCAGAGGTAATAAAGTGGGTTTTTTTCCCCATTTTGGTAATACAAGATGCATCTAAAAGTAGTATTGTATCTTTTCATTTAAAACAGTTTTAGTTGAACTCTTTAGTTGCATGCTACCACTTCAGAATCCATTAGCAAAGCCAGGGAAGGAAAGTTTACAATAAGTACTCTGAACCATACAATGCATTATTTTCCCTTAGGAAGAGGCTCTCCAATGCTATCAATATTTGCTACCAAAACTGGTGCCTACAGAGAACAGTTACGTTAACTAATACTTATTTCAAAACAGTTCTTCTTTCTGTAAGCAGTGGGTTTTTTTGTCATCCTACTATTTGGATTAAACAAATGGAGGCTGAAAGATGACTAACACTGGTTAAGCATGTACGGTGAAGAGAAGTGCTGTAGCATGTTTCAAAGGAGGAGTGCAGGGCTTCTCTACTACATAGTTGGATGACACTGCAGTGATCAATCCACCATCAGTCAATTTATTGCATCTGCTTAGAAATACCCATTTGAAAATTTTGTTTCAGGGATAATTATTGTATGCTTTTATAATGCAATGTTTGCCAAATCAGTACATAGTTTGCAAACTGCTGGAAGACTTCTACCCCTTGTTTGTGAAATGAGTATTCCCAGGGGAGAAAAATGAATTGCCTCTTCTATTCAGGCTTTGTGTACACTTACAAAAAAGTTCAAAATGGCCATGCTGATGGCTAAATGGAAGAATACTAATGAGACGCTGAAATGAATATTTGGTGCCTCATTAGTGCCACGGTTTGTTTGCCTGCAGCTCATCTACAGGGGGAGGGGGGTCCTTTTCGAAAGGACCCTGCCAACATCAAAATCTCTTATTCCTAGTGGCCAGCAGCATGCTAGTGATGCTGAATGTTCATTTCAGTGCCTTATTAGTATTCTTCCATTTGGACATTACCATGGCCATTTTGAAGTTTTTTGTAAGTGAAGACACACCCTCAGCGAGAGGCTTGCTGTATGTATTTCCTGCGGTGAAGTACAAACCCTGATCCAGTCTTACAGACTGAACACTAAAAAGGAAGCAAAAACAACTCATGACTGAGACACATGCTTGTCCTGGGTTAATTAAAGGTACATCAGAGCTTCCCCTTTTTCAGTGCATTACTGCTCAGCTTAAACTATTCAAAATCACTACTCCATTTGATAAGTTTGTCAATCACTACTCCTGGTAGAGGTACTAAAGCCATTCCAGGGAAACAGAGATGATATTCCACTTCTAAGTTCCTCTAGTGCTTGACTTGTACAAGAAAAATAAAACTTGAAGCTTATTAGGGATTGGTGCAGATAAAACACCTATCCTGCAGCAAAATGACAGGCTTCTCTGAGAAAGCAAGCCAGAAACAACTCAGTAAGCTTAGTGAAAAGGTTTTATTTTAAACTTCATAGCCCATTATCTCAAGAGTGAAAAACTGTAATTTTCTGTTGAGCTCAGGAAGGAAACAGCCTTGCATGAAAGAGCTGCTCTTATCACTGTGTTATTCTTAAAGCCTCATTGTGATTTTGAGTGGGACTACAGTGCCTTTCCCTATTAAGCACAGGTATAACTGAGCAGAACTTGAGCCAGAAGCAGACATTCCAAATCAGGGTCTCTGCCTGCACTTGAAGGTAGACGAACAGAATTTGTACAAGACTTTACACCAATTATCTCTCTCTCCCTATTGAACAATTTATGAAATCCAACAGGTAAATCAAATACCTTTTAAAAGCTGTTTTGTCTATAACTCTAGAACAGGCCAAATAGTAAAGCCTACCCCTCTTCCAAGTTCATGAAAGGGAACAAAATGCTAAACCTACTTCTGTACAGAAAAGTGTTAAATTATAAAGCATTTGTGCAGGAGTCCTTTTGGTGTATCTTAAGCAGTGCTACAACAAATGGGTTAACGTCAGGAAGAAAAAGCTTTCCTTTTATTGATAAAATAATGAAGGAGCAAGGGCTTTCTGCAGAAAATTTAGTCACTGATACTTTAAACCAGTTCATCACCAGTCATAAAATATTGACCCTTACTTCTTGTAACAGAGAAACTAGAAGAAAGGTCCTGCTACAGAAAATCAGACTTTCTTGCTGCTTGGAAAGAATCTGAGTTTTAAGAGCTAGGTGTCCAAAGCACTGATGACCTTGTCCTGCTGTAGGATTCTGGCCAATACTAATGACAGGTTTTCTTTTTTTTTTATTTAGTTTTTTGCAGCCACATACTTAAGCCACCATTCCTCCTCTCTATTTTAAAAGGTAGTGAGACCCGACTCTACATTCCACAGTCAGGGAGCAGGGAAAGCTTTCTGTTTTAAGAATAAATGCTTGTTAACCTCAGATGAAGCAAGAGAGATTCTCTCCTACTCCTGTCCTTGCCCTGAGCAAATTACTGGAATGTGCAATATTCAGTCCCTGTATGTCATTTTAATAGAAAAGGCTGAATGACAATTGACACCATATTGCACGTTCCTCCAGTGGGTTTTTAAGTTGCAGGCACCCAACAAAATGGTACTTTTAGACTTCAAAACAGTCCTAGTATAAGGCATCATAGAATGGGTCCAGTTTTACAACATTAAATAAAATGCTGAAGCAATTTATGCATTTTAGTTTTGTATTTCTGAATGGAAAAATACAGTGTACCCTCCTGCCACCTCCTCAAATTAAGCTTTTTCACTTTTGATATGAAGATAAAACATCTTTCATTATACAACAGTGTTTTTTTTTCTGGACAGAACTGGCTTTATGAGTCTGCCCGAATTCAACTGTAAGTGAAGTAACAAAGGAAAAGCTTTAACCAGTCCAGAGGGTATTTTCCCCTTTATACTAGATCTCATTCTATGCTCTTTCCAGATAAAAATTAGTATAAAGGTGTCATAATTCTACAACTTTAACAAGGAAATCCGTTCATAGCCTTCAGTGCTAGTCTTATGTACATTTATGTATTAACTAGCAATAAAACACGGTTACTCACCTTTCATAACAGTTACAAAAGTTGAGTAACTTTTTCAAGTTCTTGTTCATGGGCATTCCAATCAGGTGACTCAAGCCTATGCTCCAGGAGCTGGGGTCACAGTCTTGATCTGATTGGAGCACTGCCCTACACAAGACTACATTGCCTTTGGCCTAATGGGTGACAACAATGCACAGTGAACATGTGGATAGATGACCCTGTTGCCATCCTACACATCCAGAGCTGGAACGTGAGCAAGAAATGCTGTGGGTGAAGCCCATTCCTGGTAGAATGTGCCCAAATTGCTGGTGCAGGGATTTGTACCAGCCTCCACTACTTATGAATACTGGAGACTGTCCAGGAGGAGCTCTGCTGAGATGGCAGGCTGGCATTTCATCCTATTTGAAGCAGCAACAAATAACTGGGCTGAGTTTCTAAATGGCTTAGTTCGCTCAGTATAAAAGATCAACACCAGGGAGCAGTCTCTTTTCAACTGCAGCAATGGAGCTTAGGATAAAACACCAGTGATGTCTAAGTGAGAAGCTATGTTGGGGGGGGAGCAAGGTGATGTACTTATCTTTGAAGAACATGGTACAGGCAGCTCTGATGTTAAAGACGTGAGTTCTGACACAACTGGCCAAGGTTATAGCCACTAGGGAAACCACCTTATAAGAAAGATAAAGCTGTCAATATGTGGCTAGTAGCTCAAATGGAGGACCTGTCAGCTTTGAAAGGACTGGATTAAGGTCCCGTGGAGGGTCAGGTAGCCTGACTAAACCCTTTGAGAATGGGTTGATCCTGGGGGGGTTAGAGAATATCATATGGCCTTGTACCTCAGCCTGGAGTGCAGCTATGGTGGCCAGGTGAACCTTTATTTCACCTAAGTAGCAAGGTCTTCCCATTTCATTTATAGATAGTCTAGGGTATGCGAGACTGGTGCCAACATAGGAGATGAACTGAGCTGTGTTGCCCAGATAGACAACTGCTTGCACTTGGCCAGGTAAGTGGCTCTTGTGGAGCATTTTCAGCTGCCCATGAGGATTTGGTTAACCTGGTCTGATCTGAGAAGCTCCCTGGTATTCAGCCATGGAACATCCAGGCTGAGAGATGTAATGATTCAAGGTTCAGCTATTGGACACTACCTTGGTTTTATGTCAGAAGATCTGGGTAAAGGGGAAGTGTGATTGTCACTTCAACATGTCCAGGAGGGACAGATGTCAATTCTGACAAGGCCAGGCTGGAGGACTGAGGATAAAAGGATTCCATAATGTCAAAGCTCAGTAGTGAAGCACACAAAATTCACTGCTGTTAACATCAACTTCATAAAAGTTGGTGACAAAGGTAGAACTTTCTTTTAGAAGGCAGGCTAGTTTCCCTGCCAAAATTAATTTGGAATTTTCATGATTATAGTGAAGATGGAGCACAAAAATAATTCATTATTGTCAAAAATCAGTCATCTACCAAGCCTTCTATTTCAGTGAGTGTTTTTGCTTAATTAAGGCCCATTCTTAGGAAAGCTGCTCATGCTTTCTGGCTCTTGTTTAATAGAACAAATCTAGAGAAAACTGACATGAATACTTAGTTTAAGAACTCTAAATCTTCTACGCAGCAATAAGCTAAGCAGTAGGATGAATAAATGTTAGACTCCCACTACAATACACACGGGAAAAAAAAACCAGAAACATGAAGATAAAAGTGTAAAGCCAAGTCAGATCATCATACAAATTGGAGAGAGTCCAGTAGAGGGTAAAAAAGAATGATTGGGGGGTGGGACACATGACATGAGGAGGAGGAGAGAGAGAATTAGGCTTATGTAGTCTTCAGAAGAGAAGAATGATGGGGGTAGGGGAAGATCTAAGGTTGGATATTAGGAAAACAAAGACTTCACTAGGAGGGTGGTGAAGCAGTTGAATGAGTTGCCCAGGGAGGTGGTGGAATCTCCATCCTCAAGAGGTGTTTAAGGCCAGGCTTGACAAAGCCTTGGTGGAATGACTTAGTAGGGGCTGGTCCTGTTTTGAACACAGGGTTGGACTAGATGACCTTCTGAGGTTTCTTCCAAGCTAATCTTCTATGATTCTAATGCCTCACAAAATGTACTGCTATCACTTTTGTGAAACAAACACAACTGCTGAATCCAAATACCCTTCCAAATAATCCAAAACAATGCTTCCTGGGCTACTATAGTTGCTTAGACATAAGGAAGAAGGGAGAGCTATTCAATATATTTACATTGAGCTATTCAGTGACATTGCTGTCTCAAAAGCTACTTTCTACGAAAACCTACAAAATACTCCAATTTACTGATATATGGAACATTAATTCTACTTCATGTTGCTTGTTTATTTCATTTAATTTATGGCAGCTTCTCTTTATTCCATTTCAGGTAGGAAAAACAACATGATCCCCTTTTGCTAATAGTTCAAAAACCTGTGCCAAATGAGAGTCCTGTTGAAAGCTAAGCTATTCTTAGAAGAGTAAACAAGTAATGACACAGATAAGGTTCTATTTCCCCTACAAACTTCTCATGATAACTAAGTTACTCCTGTAGTGTCTTGTTTTGTCAAATGCTAACCACAGGAGCACACACATTTAATGATCTGGCAAAAATATGTAGTCTACATAAAGACAAAACTTACACCATGTAATGACGACAGCTTATTACACCACAACCATTTCTTTACTCGCGTGTGCACACACAAACATATATCACAAACACTAAACTGTTGTCTATAGAAACACAGAGAGGAGGAAAACGTGTGTTATTAAACCATGAGCCTAAAATATAAAGGACAGCTTAAATATTATGGTGATGGGCTATCTAAAATTTGTCTTAATCAATACACACATCCTTCGCTATACAGGCACAGTTGGTTCCCAACTTTCTGCTTGTAGGCAAAAACTCATAAGAGGGACCCTAAATTCCTATTAAAATACAAGTAAAAGTCTCTGATTGGTTCCAAATGCTCCTAATTCGGCGGAGTGGCAGCATGTGGCACTGCTTTTAAAAAGTAAGTGAACTTTGGGTATGGGGGTGGACTGGAGAGAGTTAAAGGCTGGGAGCAGTTTGGAGCCATGAGCGGGAGGGAGGGTTGAAATCAGGGGGCAGGTTGGGTCCGTGGGGTGGGTGGATGGGAGATAAGGCTGTGGCGGACTGGGTCCATGGAGAGAGTGGGGTGTTAAGGCTGCAGTGGGTTGTGTCCATGGGGCAGGCGGGGGGGAGGGGGGTTTGAGGCTGCTGCAGGTTGGGTCTGTGGGGTGGGGGGTGGTTGTAAAAGCTGCAGTAGGTTGGGTCTGTGAAGCCAGCAGGGTTTCAGGCTGCAGCGGGTTGGGGCCACAGGGCTGGCGGCAGGGTCAGCTCTGGTGGGTTGGGTCTGTGGGATCGTTGGGGGGCGGGGGTGTCAGGCTATAGCTGGTTGGGTCTGTGGGGTCAGGCTGCAGCAGGTTGGGCCTGCAGGGCTGGCGGGGGGTGGGGGGTGTCAGGCTGTGGCAGGTTGGGTCTGCGGGGAGGTCAGGTGGCAGTGGGTTAGGGCCATGGAGCCAGCAGGGGCGGGGGCAGGCTGTGGCAGGCTGGGGCCGAGAGGAGGGTAGGGGGCTCAGGCAGCAGTGGGTTGGGTCTGTGGGGAGTGGGGTAAGGCTCGTACTAGCAGGGTAATTCTCTCTCATCTAGTGAGCAAAGGTACGTACGTGTGTACCTTGTTTTAGTAAATACTCATAAGTAAAGTACTCTAACAAGGGATGAGTGTACATGCTAGATAACAGCAGTAGGAAGAACAGTGCAGAGGGAAGAGAAGCAATTAAATGATGACAGGGACAAAGGAGGAAGGAAAAGAGATTAATAAGACTAGATAAAAGAGAAACATAACAGAGATCACCATCAATTGATAGAATATATGGACCTGGGTTGGTTCAGTACCATTTAAGTTTTGAGTAAATGAGTTTACCGAAAGTCTACTTTTAAAATAACTGCACACAAAAAACTACATTAAAAGAATATTATGGTTGCAAACTCAAGCACTCAAAAGATAGGAAATGCCAGAATTAAGGCTGCCTGTGCAAGCTTCATTCAGCTTCCTTATGCACATTCATTATGAGAGTATTTATCTTCATGAACACATTCTAGTTTTGCCATGGATCCCTGCCTCTTTTACAGCCTGTGTTTACAATCTGCCCATATTTGGCCAAGTTATCTTCAAAATGACAAAAGATACACCCCTGACACTACAACCATTCCCCATCAAATTTCAAGTACCTACTCCAAGTACGTGGCGCACCAGATGTGTTCAAAGAAAAGACTGACGTTGTTGTTGTTTGTTTTTTAAAACATAAGGAAAGCCACATTTTTTTCCCTAGTCCAGTCTTGGTAACAGCTAAACCACTCAGCTGAAAGCTTCCCAACTAACTCAGCCCATTGCGCATAGTCCATGTAACATTAAACCCCAAATGGTTAAAATCTGGCAAAGTCAAAAGAAACTGTACAAAGGGATCTTCAAATAGAAAGTGTCAGATGGCCTTACTGTACACAGGATAATGTAGAGTTGGTGGGGGAAAAAAAAGGCTAAAGAACAAAAATTTCAATATGGTCCCAGCTGTCATAGCAAGTCAGTTCTAGGTCTAACAAACTTGAGAGTATTCTTTTAAAAATGTGCCTGAAGAAATGTTAACAACTTTGCTCTCAACTCCACCCCGCACTCCTCTCCTGTCGCCCCTCTGCTCTTCTGATTTGCCAACCTTGATAATAATTTTTCTGATGTGTCATAGAATCATAGAAGAGTAGGACTGGAAGGGACCTCGAGAGGCCATCGAGTCCAGCCCCCTGCCCTCATGGCAGGACCAAGCACTTTCTAGACCATCCCTGAAAGCCACCTATCTAACCTCTTCTTAAATATCTCCAGTGATGGAGATTCTACCACCTCCCTTGGCAATTCGTTCCAGTGTTTGATCACCCTGACAGTTAGGAACTTTTTCCTAATGTCCAACCTGAACCTTCCCTGCTGCACTTTAAGTCCATTACCTCTTGTTCTATCCTCAGAAAACAATTGTCAGTTGCAATTGTCAACTCTGAAAACAATTTTTGGACCTCTGTGCTTTATATATTGAGTCTGTTCTGGTATGGCTACGAGCTGAAGATGTGGATTTGTCCCAAGAAAGCTGATCACCTAATAAATTATTTTGTTAGTCTTTAAAGTGCTAGGTGACTGCTTTTTTGTTTTCATAGAATACAGACTATCATGGCTCTCTCTCTGTCACTACAGGACTTCTTGTTGATTTTGAAGATACAGACTAACTCAGCTACCTCTCTGATACTAGTTACTAAAATGATAACAAACCTCCAAACCACCTCCTGTATTTTCATATAATTCTATATAATACAATGTGAGATCAGAAGTTTAGTTGGCTGATTGCTTCATTGAAAAAGACAACCCTCTCTTCTAAGCAGAAATTTAGATTGTTTTTCATTTTTATTGTAACGTTATACACTGCCTATATGCTCATTGTTTAAAAAAATTAATCTACAGTGTATGCTGAAGTTTACATATATTTATTTTTCTGAGCTCCTAAATTCAATAAAATTAGATTCCTGACTTTATTTCTGAAGATGAGAGAGGATACAGTTTCCGAAAAGTGAAAGAAGGTTTACTACTTGTGATGATTACCTAAACCAGCAACCACTCCAAACACAGAGGAGCTAAAAAAACCTTGGAACAAATGACCAAGCACATGGTCTTTGTTGTTTCCTCAAAAACTCTATTTAAGTGTTGCTCTCTTTTCTCACAGAGCCCAAGATATTCTGCCTCTCCTATTATATTATGCCAATTCTTCCTGAAAAGTTGTTTTCCTTGTTCACTTCTTGGAGGTTCTACGATTTTTCCTGGATAAACAAAACCATCCTGGACTAAGATATTGTCTTTCTTAGAAGCACTTGCCCTTATCAACATTTACAATTCCAGGTCTTCCTATCATTTTGCCTTGGAATTTTTATCATCATTCTGCTATGAAGGTATTAATCTTCTCAAGATTTATTTTTAAATCAAGAAGTTCCATTTTTCATGCAGCAAAGGTAGTGTGTTACATTTTAACTCAGTAGCTTGCTTTTCCCTTATGAAAGGTCAATGGCTTGCTAACGAGTCAGACTGAAAAAAAGATGCTTTGCAATACTATCATTCTCTGCAATATAAGCAGAGCATGCACGGTGACTGTTCACTGTTACTATAAAACAAACAGAGACAATTTTAAAGATCCTGGTTATGACAGATGAAGGAACAGTCATTTTCCCTCAAAAGATTATTTAAAACTTGGAAAAAATATTGCACTTATACCAAAGTGTCCTGTGAAACATTAAATACAGTTTGCAGGACAAAAATCTTTCACTAACCTCAGTGATAGTTTACACAAGAAATTCTTACACGATGTAACTTGGTTTACATGTGTGGTTTTCACCTGAAGGCTGCAGCAGAATGACTGATATATTTGTAAGTTTTAATAAAACTTAGCTTTAACAAACACTACAGAAGAACAGGAATAAGTTAGTGTTTGCAAAAGATGTTTACAGTTTGACTCATCCTATGCAGACATGACAATCTCCTAAGACCCATCTACAACCTCAAAACAGGTCCTTTCTTAAGGAGAATTTTGATAATAACATGTACCTCCTTTCCCTCTTATATCTCAGATATGTGGTTTTTCTGCTACCCATTTTCTCCCCTTCAGACCACAGACTCATTCTCCTTGATCCTGGAGTGAAATTGAAAATGTTGCATTTATGACTTTCTGTATTTTTGACAACACAATGATTTCCTAAACAGGATTAATGACTTCCCTAAAGGAGGCAAGAAACAAGGAGAAAATGAGATCTAATTTTCATGCAAAAAAGGGAACCTGGCTGATGAAGTAAATGGTGTAAGCTCGCTCTAGTGTAAAAATTTCTCATATAAAGAAAGAATATCAAACTGACCACACCTCAACAGATGGTGTTCCACAGAAGAAAAGTTAGCCTCTTCTTCTAAAAATAATTCATCACATGAGAATTTATTCTCATTGACATCAATGGACAATTCCCATTTATAAAATTATTTTCATGTACAAAAACCTGTAGACTCGGAAAACTGGCACCTTCATAAGTGAATTTATAACTAGGCAGTGCACCATGGGAAGGAGGTGGGAAGAGCTACTTAGGAAAGATAGACATACGCAAATTTGGAATTAATACATGCAAGGGTACTGAGGGAATTGGTAAATCTCATTGTAGAGCCTTTGGTCATTATCTTTGAAAACTTGTGGAGATTGGGAAAGGTCCCAGGTGACTGGAAAAGGACAAACGTAGTGCCCATCTTTAAAAAAGGAAAGAAGGACAATCCAGGGAACTATAGACTGGCCAGCCTTACCTCGGTCCCTGGAAAAATCATGGAGGAGATCCTCAAAGAATCCATTTTGAAGCACTTGGAAGAGGGCAAAGTGATCAGGAATAGCCAACATGGATTCACCAAAGGCAAGTCATGCCTGACCAATCTGATTAGATTCTGTGATGAGGTAACTGGCTCTGTGAACATGGGAAAGTCAATAGATGTGATATACCTTGACTTTAACAAAGCTTTTGATACAGTCTCTCACAATATTCTTGCCTGCAAGTTAAGGATGTATGGATTGGCTAAATGGACTGTAAGGTGGATAGAAAGCTGGCTAAATGATTGGGCTCAACAGCTCTATGTCTGGTTGGCTGTCTGTTTCAAGTGGAGTGCCCCAAGGATCAGTTCTAGGGCCAGTATTGTTCAACATTTTTATTAATGACCTAGATGAGGGAATGGATTGCACTCTCAGCAAATTTGCAGATCACACTAAGCTAGAAGCACAGGTGGATATGTTAGAAGGTAGGGAGAGGGAGGAACATTTCTAGCAGATCTACAGAAGTTATTATTCCCCTCTATTCGGCACTGGTGAGGCCACATCTGGAGTATTGCATCCAGTTCTGGGCCGCCGCCGCCGCCGCCGCCGCCCCCCCCCCGCCCATTACAGAAAGGATTTGGATGCACTGGAGAGGATCCAGTGGAGGGAAACCAAAATTATTAGGGGGCTGGAACACATGACCTACAAGGAGAGGCTAGAGATTTGGGTTTATTTAGTTTGCAGAAGAGAAGAATGACGGGGATTTGATAACAGCATTCAACTTCCTGAAGGGGGGTTCTAAAGAGGATGGAAAGAGTCTATTCTCACTAGTGACAAATGGCAGAACAAAGAGCAACTGTCTCAAGTTACAGAGTGGGAAGTCTTGGTTGGGTATTAGAAAAAACTGTTTTACCAAGAGGGTGGTAAACACTGGAATGTGTTACCCAGATAGGTGGTGGAATCTCCATCCCTAGAGTTTATTAAGTCCTGGTTTGACGAAGTTCTGGCTGGGATGATTTAGTTTGGGTTGATCCTGCTTTGGGAAGCGGGCTGGACCTGAGTCCCTTCAAATCCTAAGATTCTATGATTCTGTAAGGGTTAGAAATACTATAGAAGTGGAAGGCCTTTCAGCCACCAAAAAAGATTTCTGGAAGAGAGTGAAGTTGCATAGTCAATATTTAACCTGTCAGCTAGGAAGTGAAGTGCTATGTGACAACCACCACTACATGAAGCAGAAAGAGAGTAAAAATACTAATCCAGGCAAAATACAAAATAACTTCACTTTAACCAATGAAGGCTCAGAAGGCTCTGTCTGGCTGAAATGAGAAGCCCTTCCATTCTACCAGACATCAAATTATTAAGAATTCTATTAATTTTATAAACATACAACAAGCTTTCCTAAAGAACTTACAATGTAGCTGTAGACACAGAGAGACAGGGTAAAAGTTTTTTTTAAGGCCAGAGTAAACCATTATGATGAGAGGATAAAATGAGTTTCCCTTTAACTCCTGACTTCCTCTCTTTTATTGGTTCTACTTATTTTTGCCTATTACCATTTTTTAAAATAAATTCCAGACAATTTTCTGTTTTCATTTAGTTTTCAAATTCTTGCCCTATTTTAATGTCAATTGTTTACTTTTTTAAACATTCTCTTAAGAGACTATAGATATGGGTTATTTTAACTAGGGAAGAGCTTGACTCCGCCTGAATCCATGCCTATTTTAACTTTTTCTGATAGAAAGCCAACAAGAAATCTTTCCTTTTACTGCAAGAACCTTAGACACCTCTGTTCTCTTTTTCAATCATGACTTTTTCTCTCTCTTTCTCTTCCCTGCAGTTCTCACTCATTAGTCAATTCTAACAATGCCAAAAAAAATGCTGCCCAACCAAATGAGAATGAAAATTAATTAGGTAATATAGTTAGTTATACATGTTGCTGTTTACAAATTAACAAACTATAAAATGAAACTCGGGAGACAATTCATTTTCAGAAAGTCATTTGTTCACAAAAGTCTATTTTAGAAAGTGCATTAGTAATAATGATAAATAAATTGTAATGAATTGTTGTTTGGCTTCCCTCTCCTCTGTGGCACGAAACCAGACTCATTCTTCAAGCTCCAACAAACAGAAGGACAAAAAATTCAAGAGAAAAAATATTACCTTTTAGAAGGAAAAAACAAAATGGTTGGAAGACGATCCGTCATAAATTCCCAAGGAAGGTCATTTTGAGTGACATCAATTCTGTTAGCAAACAAAACAAAAGGAAAAAATAAAATCACGAAGAAGGCATTGAATATTCCATTACTTATACTTCTGAAATAGATTTTCTATTATTATTTTGGATGGGGGACAGAGGAGGCATGAACAGTCAGGAGAAAATAGGCCTAAATGAATTCTGTCACAAGAAACATTGTGAAGATGAACTAGAAATTTTATAAATATACTCAAGACAACTAATCCCAGTTTAGGTAATTGTCATAGCATAGATTTCTAGCTAATATCTTCCTGGTCAGAAAATTAAATTAGTATAAATGTTCAGAATTTTTTATTCAGTAATTAAACCTGGTGAAATCATTGCCAATTACTGTGTGTAATAGGAAGAGGTCTTGCTTTGAGACAAGCCTATCTGCCATGCATTGGCTGCAGTTTCAATAATTTACACCAGCAGTTCTCCAACTATGGTTCAGACTTTCTTTCTTAGGGAGGTGTGGGAATGAGTCAAAGCAGGCAGGAGAGGTATGCTTTTTGGGGGGGTGGGGAGAAGAGCTCCAGCTGTCAGCCCTGGGAGGCTGGGGCTCCTGCAGAAGGGCCATACACATGAGGGAGATGGGGAAAGAGGGAGCTGCTGGATCCCTGCCATTCAGGCCCTCCCTGTCCCCTCATCCCCCAGTACTTCACTTAGAGGTAGTGGGGCACTGGCTGTCAGCCCCAGGGCAGGAGCAGCAGCACAGAAGTAAAAGCGGTAAGAGGTCACTAAGTCTGCTGTGAAAAACAATATTGATGCGTATCACTTTTCACATCGCCACCCTCACATCCGTGCTACCTCTGTAGGTGGTGCAGTGCTGCCCTCTGGGCTGAGTGACAGAAAGAGAAGTTACTCACTGTAGTAACGATGGTTCTTCAAGATGTTTCCCCGTGGGTGCTCCACGATAGGTGTCGGGCTCGCCCCAGAGCCGCAGATCGGATCTTTCCAGCAGTTTCTGCTGGACCGCGCATGCCAGCGCGCCACTTCCTTGCGCGCTCCCGGCCACGTGCGCAATCCGGTCCCCGCCAGTTCCTTGACCAACCGCCTCGGATGCTCCTGAAAAATAGTAAACAGAGATCCGAAGCGGGGAGGATGGGTGGGTGGTGGAGCACCCACGGGGACACATCTCGAAGAACCATCGTTACTATGGTGAGTAACTTTTCTTTCTTCCTCGAGTGTCCCCGTGGGTGCTCCACGATAGGTGACTACCCAGCAGTAACCCAAGAAAGGAGGTGGGTAATCAGGTTATGTGCAGCTTGCCCCCAAAAGGACCGCTGTCGAAAGACGGGTATCCTCTTGGAATACCCTGTGCAGGGCATAATGCTTGGCGAAGGTGTCGTAGTATGACCAGGTCACCGCTCGCAGATGTCTTTTAACGTAATGCCCTTGAAAAAGGCTGTTGATGCCGCCACCGCCCTCGTGGAGTGAGCCCTAGGCGGGGCCAGTAAAGGAGTCTTTCTAAGTTCGTAGCACATTTTTATACAGGATACGATGTGCTTCGAGATTCTCTGCGAAGAGAGACCTTCTCCTTTTGACCTGGGAGCGAGAGAGACTAGGAGTCTATCCGTTTTCCGGAAGGACTTAGTCCTGTCTATATAGAAAGCCAGCGCCCTCCTCACGTCCAGGAGGTGTAGGCGCGCCTCTTTGTTGGAGTTATGAGGCTTTGGATAAAACGAGGGTAAAACTATAGGTTCGTTAATATGAAACTCTGAATAAACTTTCAGAACAAAGGCTGGATGCAGCCGTAAGGTTAACGCCTCCTTTGAAAATACTGTGCAGGGTGGCGTTGCCATAACTGCCGCGAGCTCACTCACCCTGCGAGCTGACGTGATTGCAAGAAGGAAGGTTGTTTTTATCGTAAGGAGACGGAGGGAAACTGTGGCTAAGGGTTCAAACGGTGGTCCCGTTAGCGCGTTAAGCACCGGGTCCAAGCTCCACGAAGGTGGAAGCGGTTTCCAAGGGGGGTACAGGTTTACCAGCCCCTCGAGGAACCTGGTAACCATGGGATGGGCAAACACCGTGGGCCCTTCCTCTTCATGCCGGAAAGCCGATATAGCGGCAAGGTGGACCTTTAACGAGGATAGGGAAAGTCCGCCTCTCTTGAGGTCCAGTAAATATTCTAATATTACAGATATAAGCACATCAAGGGGAGCTAATTGCTTGGTAGAGCACCATGCAGTGAATCGAGTCCATTTCTGCTTGTAGGTCTTCCTGGTAGAAGTCCTTTGGCTACCTTCTAGGACTTGTTGCACTCCCTCCGTACATGTACTCTCTAGGGAGCTGAGCCATGGATTAACCATGCTTGCAGTCGCAGGCCTCGGGGGTGTGGATGCACTATGGACCCCTGGGCTTGCGTGAGCAGGTCCGGAGCCACCGGAAGGGACATTGGTGGGCGGTCCGACATGCGCAGAAGCAAGGGGAACCATTGCTGTCGATCCCATGTTGGGACTACTAGGATCATGCGGGCTCTCTCTCTCCTGGCTTTCTGCAAGACCTTGTGGATGAGCACCGTGGGAGGAAATGCGAAGAGCAGGGGGCCCTTCCACGAGATCACGAATGTGTCCCCAGGAACCCCCGTCCCAGTCCTGCCCTGGAGCAGTATTGAGGGCACTTCTTGTGTTGAATGGCAAACAGGTCTATCTGGGGAAACCCCCATGTGTGAAAAAGCGGTCGTAGCAGATAGGAACGGATCTGCCACTTGTGTGTGAGTGCGAAGCGCCTGCTCAGCTGGTCTGCCTTCACGTTGTGAGCACCTGGTAAATACGAGGCTTTCAAGGTTATATTGTTGGCGATGCACCAGTTCCACAGCCGGACTGCTTCCGCACATAAGGCACAGGACCGAGCTCCTCCTTGTCGATTTATATAAAACATGGTGGAGGTATTGTCTGTATTGATCCCGACTACTTTGCCTTGTATATAGTCTCGAAAGTGTTTGCAGACATTGAAAACTGCTCTGAGCTCCAGTATATTTATATGCAGCGACTGTTCCGTAGGGGACCACAGTCCCTGTGTCACCTTTTCGCCCATGTGTGCTCCCCACCCTATGTGGGCGGCGTCGGTGGTGAGGAAGATAGAGATTTGTGGTTGATGAAAGGGTACCCCTGTTAGCATGTTCTTGGGGTTCACCCACCATTGCAGGGATCTGCGCACCTCTGTCATGGGCGACACCACCCTGCGGACGGTGTGTGTTGCCGGTTTGTAGACGCTCGCCAGCCAATGCTGCACATATGCAATCTGGCGTTCTGTACTACAAACGTTGCTGCTGCCATGTGGCCCAGCAGCTGTAAGCACATTAGAACCGGCACCATGGGGCTGAAGGTGATGACTTGTACGAGGGAACCAATAGCGCGAAACCGAGCATCTGGTAGATAAACCCTTGCTGTGATGGAGTTTGTGTGTGCCCCTATGAACTCTATGTCCTGTGTGGGGTCGATCTTTGACTTCGCCAGGTTGATGTCCAGGCCCAGCGAAGAGAACGTGCTTGCTGTAACGCGTATCATGCGTAGTACCTCTTCCTTCGAAGCACCTTTCAGTAGGCAGTCATCCAGATATGGGAATATAAACACCCCCTGTCTGTGCAGGTAGGCTGACACCACTGCCAGGGTCTTGGTAAAGACTCTGGGGGCCGAGGAGAGGCCAAACGGCAGAACCTTGTATTGGAAATGTTCTTTGCCAACCATAAACTGGAGAAAGCATCTGTGAGCCGGGTGGATTGTTATATGGAAATACGCGTCTTGTAAGTCGAGGGCTGCGAACCAATCGCCATCGTCCAGTGCCATGAGAATAGAGGCGACTGTGATCATCCGAAAGCATTGTTTGTGCAAGTACCGGTTGAGGCCTCGAAGATCTAAGATGGGCCTCCAGCCTCCTGTTTTTTTCTCTGTGAGGAAGTATCTTGAATAAAACCCTTTCCCTTGGAGTTGCTCCGGCACTCTTTCCACTGCCCCTATAAGCACAAGATGGTCCACCTCCTGCTTGAGTCTCGCTTCGTGGGAGGTGTCCTTGAGATGGGGCCTGGGTGGAGGTCGTGGCGGTGGGAGCGACTGGAAGGGGATCGCGTAACCCGTGGCTATGATCTCCAGTACCCATTTGTCTGTGGTGATCTTTTGCCACTGGGAGTAGAACGGTCGGAGGCGATGATGGAACATTAGCTTTGGATGACATTGCACGATGGTAGTGATAGTGCAGCCCTCGATCTGTCCGTCAAACTTGTTGCCTTTGGCCCTGCCCCGAGGACGCACGGCTCTGTTGGGAACATTGCCTGGGAGTTGTATACTGTTGGTGTTGTTGATGCCGCCCTTGTTCGTAGCCCCTTTGGTACTGAGCACGCTGGGGTTGATATGGGTATCGTCTTTGCTGGGGGTAATACTTTTTCTTCCTGTATGGAGGGGTATAAATCCCCAAGGTTCTGAGAGTGGCCCTTGAGTCTTTACTGGAATGAAGGACCGAATCAGTTGATTCAGCAAACAACATCTGCGTGTCAAAGGGGAGATCGACAATCTTCGCCTGCAGATCCCTCAGGATACCCAATGTCTGAAGCCAGGATTCCCTGCGCATGACCACTGCCGTAGCCGTTGAGCGTGCCGCCGTATCTGCTATGTCCAGGGCGATCTGAACTCCTGTCCTCGAGACTGCGTAGCCTTCCTGCACGATGGCCTTCAGCACCGGCTTCTTATCCTCTGGAAGCGAGCCCATGAGAGAAGTCAGTCTGGAGTAACTGTCAAAATTATGGTTTGCTAGGTGTGCTGCATAATTTGCCATTCTCAACAGTAGGGTAGAGGAGGAGTAGACCTTTCCGCCGAATAGCTTTAGCTTCTTGGCATCTTTGTCTGTTCCCCCTGCCTTGTACTGGGAAGTTTTCGACCTCTGTTGAGACGATTCCACCACCAGTGAATTTGGTTGTGGGTGACTAAACAGGAACTCCATGCCCTTCGCCGGGATGAAGTATTTCTTATCCGCTCTCTTGTTTATAGGTGGAGCGGATGCTGGGGTCTGCCATATCGTGGTAGCGGACTGCATAATTGCTTCGTCGAGCGGAATAGCTATTTTAGAAGAGGCCGGAGGTCTCAGGTTTTTGAGGAGCTTTTGGTGCTTCTCCTGCACCTCTGCTGTTTGGATGCCTTGTGTAAAGGCCACCCTTTTAAACAGCTCTTGGAACTGTTTGAGATCGTCCGGGGGGTGGACATCCCCTGAGGCCGTGGCCTCGTCGGGGGAGGACAGAGAGGAATCACTGGGGTAAGCCTCCCTTGAGCCCTCGGGGTCCTGTTGACAATGATACATCCTCTCGCTGGAGGCTTGCGAGGGAAAATCTCAGGGTTCCAGAACCAACTCCCCCTGAGATCGCTGCGTTTCCATCCCCGTCCGCGATTGCCCTCGGGGATAGTGAACCGTCTGGAGGGACCTGTCCCTGGGGGTGTGCTGTCTATGCCCAGAGTGATAGGGGCGACCATGGCAACGTGGGCACGGTTCCTGGGATGGAGACCTGGACCACTCTCGAGGCACATATCCCCGGCATCTGGGGGAGCGAGATCGTCTGGGTGATTGAGACAGTGGTGAAACTGATTTGTGGTAGTACTCCAGGGGTCAAATCCCAGAAAAGGCGAGGGTGGCCTGAGCCACGGTGACGCTGGTTGGAGGAATGGGGAGGGAGGCTCAGGGTAGACTGGGGGAGACCCCTGCCTCCTTGTTGGAGTTCGCAGCATAAGGGGAGGGCTTAGAGAGAGCAGCCCTGCAGCCCTGTCTGGAGAAGGGCTGCGGTGCCGGGTTTTCTCTGCTGCCTTTCCCCTCCCCTGTGGGGCTAACTCCGTCCCCTTCCGCGCCGGGGATCTCGGCCCCGCTGTCGGCACCACGCTCCGCACGCTTAACTGCGGTGCCGCGCGGGTGGTCTCCCCCAGCGCCTGCAGGCCGCGTGCCTGCGAGCCCTGCACCGTCGGCGCCCCGGGGGTCTGTGCCGCTAGCTGCGGTGCCGCCGGTTCCGGCACTTGGCTGGCCGCCGCTCTGACCACAGTGCGGGATGGCTGTTTAATCATCGGCGGCTCAGCCTCTGCCACATGCGCTTCCGCGCTGCCGCTTGTTTGTAATTGCGGCTGGGGGCTATGTGCTGCACCTGTCCCGCTCGCTGTGGCTGCCGGCAGGGATCGGGTTGGAGAGAGCTTCCTCCGTTTTTGCACTGATGAGGTGAGGGACGCCGCCTTCCTTTTATGGGGCCCTGTGGATCCCTCTTGTTGAGGCCGCTCTGGCACGTCTGGCTGGAGGGCCTTATCAAAGAGCAGCATTTTTAGCTGCATTTCTCTGTCCTTCCTGGCTCTGGCCGTGAGCTTTGCGCAGAAGGAGCATTTCTGGGTGACGTGAGATTCCCCCAGGCACCTAATACATTGACTGTGCCCATCAGAGGCCGGCATAGCTTCGCAGCATGACTCACACTTCTTGAATCCTGAAGAGGACATTGCGGTGAGTCTTTGAGTTGTTAATAGGGTACTTAGCACCTTCTCTGTGCTTGTTCCCCTCTCTCGGACCCAGCCTGCCGTGGCAGGAGGCCTAATGGCCTTACATCCCCAGGCCTCCGCTGCTCCTCTAGTTACTAAGGCTTTCTGCCTATGCTGTTATATACTTTTTTTTTCTTTTTTGCAATAAGAGAAAACAACAAGCTGACTGAAAAGACTGAAAAGAAACTCTAAAAACACTAAGAACATTAAATACGCTGACTCTGGCCGCAGCCTGAGCGGATTCCGTCTGCAGCCGATGGTGGTTAAGGAGGAACTGGCGGGGACCGGATCGCGCACGTGGCCGGGAGCGCGCAAGGGAGTGGCGCGCGCCGGCGCATGCGCGGTCCAGCAGAAACTGCTGGAAAGATCCGATCTGCGGCGCCGGGGCGAGCCCGACACCTATCGTGGAGCACCCACGGGGACACTCGAGGAAGAATAAGTCCTTTTTAGGGAATGGTCTATAAATAACTACAGGCACAAAGACAGAGGACCCCATCATGCAAGTCTGAGAACCCGATTCATACACCACTAAGTTCTCATGCTCCTCTACTAACATCATATACGCCATCATGTGCCAACAATGCCCAGATGCTTTGTATATTGGCCAGACTTCTAACTCCCTTAGACAAAGGGTCAATGGGCACAAAACAGACATCAAAACACTCCAGATCCACAAACCAGTTAGTCAACATTTTAATGGAATGGGGCATTCTGTCAATGACCTCAAGGTATGTGTGTTACTGAAGAAGAATTATCGTACCATTCTGGAAAGGGAAACAGCCAAGCTGGCTTTTATATTCAAATTTGGCACATTAACACATGGTTTAAATCGTGATGGGAACTTTCTGAGTCACTATAGGGGCTCGTCTGCATACCAGGCTCAATCTAATTCTTGACCTCCCCTCCCCCCTCTGATTTGCTCACCTTGATTATCTTTTTCTGATTTGTCCTCCTTGCTTACTGTTTTTGGTTCTCTGTGCCTTAAATATTGAGTCTGTTCTGGTCTGGCTATGGTCTGAAGAAGTGGGTCTGTCCCACAAAAGCTCACCTAATAAACTATTTTGCTAATCTTTAAAGTGCTACTTGACTGCTTTTTGTTTTGATAGCGTACAGACTAGCACGGCTTCCTCTCTGTTACTATTCACTAAGGCTAGGTCTACACTACAGCGCAATTTCAAAATGCACCCTTTCGAAAGATTGCCTTCTGCAATTGTGCATCCACACACACATTGTGGATCAAGGTCACGATCTTCTGTTTTGAAAGACTGGTCCAGCATTTCGAAAGGGAGTGTTAAAATGTCCATGGGTGCTCTTTCAAAATAATTGGCCAGGATGGGGTCGCAGTCCACCCCCGGATGAAGAGCTCCTAACGGCAGCGGATGGGGTCACATGGCTGCCAAGCCCTTCCAGAGACTGCAGCCAGCTGGTCTTTTAAAGGACCCCTCCCAATACCATCACCCTGCATGTGCTGAGGGCTGCCAGGCTGTCCACAGCACAACAGACCCTGCGCAGGGACCTGACCTGTAGCAGAGATACCCTGGCTCACCAACAGCGTGCAGAGCGGGAGTTCCTCCAGGCCATCGTCAGCCTGCTGGCCATGCTGCCTGTGGCTGTCCTCCAGCAGCATTGGAGGACCAATCACGCAGGGCCCAACCTGGAGGCCATTTGGCAGAGGCTATGTCCATGCACCTTCATCCTGGCAATCTGCCAATGGTGGGGCTGTCCCACCAGCACCAAGTGGTGGGACTGCCTCATGCTAGGGGACTGGGATGACACCTGCTGGATCCAAAATTTCTGGATGACAAAGCAGACCTTTCAGGAGCTCTGTCACTGGCTCTCCCCAGCCCTCCAGCACCAGGACATGGCCCGCACTCCCTTTGCAGAAGAGAGTTGTGATTGCAATCTGGAAGCAAGCGACACCGGACAGCTACCAATCAGTCAGCCACCAGTTCAGGGTGGACAAGGCCATGGTCAGGGTCATCTTCCTGGAGGTAAGCCAGAATTGGGTCACACACCCACCACTGGGAGCGGGGGAGAGGGCTACCGGCCCAGGGGGGCCCTGCAAGGGGCCAGGGAGCACCTGGCCATGCACTTACAGATGTGTCTACCTTCCACCCCATACATGTTGTCAGGGTGATAAACACCCTCCTCCTTTCTGGGTCATCTCTGTCGGGGACCTGGATGTCACCCTCACCGGATTTGCAAAGCTGGGCTTCCCCAGCTGCTCCATCATGCTAAATGGGATGCATGTTGCCATCCAGGCCATGGACCACAGAGTGTGTGCTTTTATCAACTAAAAGGGGTACCACTCCATGGTCCTCCAGACCCTCTTGGAGACAAAAGGCCAGTTCATGGATGTGTATGTGGGCTGGAAGGGCAGGGCCCATGATGGCTGGGTGTTTAGGAACTCATGGCTGGGCCACAGGAGGCAGGACAGGACCTACTTCCCCAACAGGAGCTCCTGGTGTGAGACCTCACTATGCCTCACTGCATCGTGGCCAATGCCGCCTACCCCCACACCCATGGTTCATGCAGCCCTACACAGGATGCACAGACCCAGCCTGGGACCCTTTTAAACACACGCCTGAACCAGGCCAGGAGCACCACTAAACGGGCGTTTGGGTGCCTCAAGGGGCGCTTTTGCTTCCTCCTCATGAGGTTGGAGGCTAGCCTAGCCAACATGCTCGTGGTGGCAGCCTGCTGCACTCTCCACAATATGATGGAGAGGCAATTGGAGCCCTTCATTCAGGGGTGGGCTGCCAAGACTGGTGCCAGGTATGAGCAGCTATGAGCCCATGCTGCTAGGCGCAATAGGACGGGGTGTGGATCAGGGTGGCCCTGTGTGGGGCCTTCACCCAGAGGCTGCAGTGACCATCCCCCATCACCCTCACCCACATCCCTGCCCCTCACCATTCCACCATCATACACCAGGGACATGGGAGTGGCCCTGAATCGTAAACCCTTTAGTAAACCATAATAATAAAAGCAATATAAAACAGTACAACATGAACCTTAAACTGTTTACAATGGGGAATGGGGGAGAACTATTTACAACAGGGGTCCTGGGGCCCACCAAACTTGGGAGGGTCCTGGGGTGGGAGGCCTCACTTGGCCACCGGGGCGGACAGTCGGGAGCCGTGCCAGCCACGTGAACCCCTACCGCCCCAGATCTGGGGTTCCCATAGGGCTGGAATGGTGCCAAAAATCACAGGGAGGTAGGGGTGCAAGAGGTGTACAGCAGGCTTGGGGTTAGCAGGGGGCATGTGGGGGGGAAATGGAGAGCAGGTGGGTGGGGAGGGAGGAATCAGCTCGACCTGGGTGCCACTGGCCACCAGCCACTGGCCAACTGCCACCCTGGTGGTGGGTGGGAGGGAAGGCAGGAGCAGGGCAGCAAGGTTAGGAACTGTGGAGGGGGCTGCGGGGAAGCTGGTGAGGGAGTGTGAGGCTGGTTAAGGTGAGTGACCACAGCCCAGGTTAGGATGTCTAGGCTGTCTGCCTCTTGCACTCACACCTCCCACTCCGTTGCCAGCCAGTCCCGCAGCACAGACGTCACGTCCTGCAGGGCAGCCGTGTTGGTGGTCATCTCCTCCTCCCTGCACTGTCAACAGCAGCTGGCTAGGTGACACCTACACGTAGGTATGGGGTGGGGTGGGGTGGGGTGGGGTGAGGTCCCAGCCTCCGGGCCCTCTGCTCCTGTACTCTAGCTGGACGACCCAGAGGGATGGTGAAAACAAGGGTCCCATCGCTGGATCCCTCATCATTGCTGCCAGCCTCCATTTCCTGGTCCCTCATGCGGGGGATGGTGGCTCCTGGCTCCTCTTCACTGGGTGGCTCTGGCTCCTGCTCAGTGTCTGGATGCAGGTTGGCCGTGTCCATGATGTGCTCCAGGGGCACCACGTGCTTCGGGCTGAGAAAGTGGTCCAGTTCCTCATAGTGGGGGCACAGGGTGGCTGATGCCCTGATCGGCTGGCCGCATCCTGGATGCAGCAGTACGCCTGCTTGTTCTTTTACTTTAGACCACACTTGGTCTAGGGTGTGACTGGGGTGCCCCCAGGGCAGCGAGACCATTGGAGAGCTGCATGAATGCAGCAGCATTCCAGCGCTAGATGCCAGTTTGCAGGAGGACCTCCTCTTTCCCGCAAAGACCCAGGAGGTCCTTCAATTTGGCTGCCATGCAGGAGGGACCCCCTTTTTTGAGGCCCTGGCTTGGCTCCTAGGAGCCCTGGCTTGCCTCACTATGGGGCCCCTGGCTGCGGCCAGCATGCACGGGCTTGGGGACCCACTTGCAGCTACAGAGGGTATGCTGTAGGGAGCTTACAATCTCCTTGCTGGCAGCACGCTCCCAGCTTCCTGTCATGGAGTTTCTAGGTCCCTACATCTTTAAACGCAGCATGCAGTAACTATACAGCCCTGCTTGGGCTGGCCAGGGCATCTCTGCACGCGTGCCAGCCGGTGCCATGGCATACCCACTCTTTCGAAAGACTGGACCACATAGCATCTACACATGTCCTCTTTCGAAATCTGACTTCAAAATAGGGCACTCTTCCTAATAAGTGAATGGAAGAACAACTTCGAAATGTGGGCCACATTCCCTTTAAATCAATTTCAAAACACAGCTTTGTGTGTGTAGATGCTCTCTGGTGTTTTCAAAAGGGGCCCCTGCCTCGAAATTAGTTTAGAAATTCACTGCTAGCATAGACATGGCCTACGTGGAAAGAAAGCCCCCATTAGAAATTTTCTGTTTTGCAATTAAGTAGAACATACTGTAGCAGCAAAATATTGTCTTGGGAAAACTATTTGTTATACCTTTACTGTTCATAAAGTATAAACAGAAATTAATTGAAAAAAAAACTTTAACTTGATTTGCAGAAAGCCAGATTTCCTACTGTAAACACCACCGCCATGAGAGATGGATTTTCATTTCAGAATAGGAAATACCTCATATGGCTCATCATAGCAAACATCCACTCAGTTGTACTTACTCCAGGATGCCACAAGTTTAATGTGCTCTGGACAACATGGAATTTTTTTAGCTTCATCCTTTATAATAGGAGAGCACTATCTTACTGGTGGGTATAGCTTGCCAATAATCTACAGATTTTTTATTACAGCAGATTGACTTTGCATTAGCAGTACTTTTTAAGTCTCTTAACTGTGCTGGCTCTGGCTATTCTGAAGATTTACTTCTTGACCCTTGGGGTCCATTCATGCAGTTTTTGTACTCCTTTAATGACAACGAATGGTTTAGAAACTGGATATTTTTGTAGTACAAAAATGAGTATAGATCAGCCCTTGTACTAGCTGACAGGAAGCTAAATAGCAAGAGGCACGAGACTGATTTTATGGCAGTGGGCTTTACAATGGGGGCCTTACAATTGGGGTGGAGGGACAGCTCTGCAGTTTGAGCATTGGCCTGCTAAACTCAGGGTTGTGAGCTCAGCCTTTGAGGGGGCCATTTAGGGACCTGGAGCAAACAAACAAACAAAAAAAATCTGTTAGGGATGGTGATGGGTCCTGCTGTGAGGGCTGGGGACTGGACTCAGTGACCTCCTAAGGTCCCTTCCAGCTCTACGAGATAGGTATATCTCCATATTATAAGGGGGAACTCACTCATCAGTGAAATTTCTCCAATCCCTTTATTTCCTTTGCTAAAACTCTCCTCCTATGTTTTCTGTGTGCTTGTACCTTAGCAACCATGATAAATTACATTTGAATTATGTTGTATCTGCTTTTATACCAGGAGGTGGAGTATGCTTAAATAAAGTTATTCATAATCCTCTGACTCCTGTGTAGGAAAGGAAAGAATATGGAGAATAACACAAGAAACCTCACTCTATTTTGCTTGGAAATGAGAAAAAAGATAGGAACAGAAACAAAATAGGCCCTGCCATTAAAATTAAATTCAGCAATTAAAGCTCAAGGGAACATTGAATATGCCAGCAATGTGAGTGCAATTTTGTATTTACTTTGAAAAGCTGGTTTTACAACTGTATTAACAAGCTCATTAAAATAAGATAAAGGAGATAAATGTGCCATTTTTGGAATGAAAGGATTTCTCTAATATATTCATCTCACAGTTAATAAAAAGAACAATGTAGCTGGTTGTCAGACCATTTAAGACATTCTTGCTCTATTACTAGCCTAGGCTACGTATGGTCCAACAGATTAACTATTATCAACAAAAACGAATGGCAAAACTTGGAAGTAAAGTATTACATCATCATCATCCACCACCATGGGCTCAGCACCCATTGGTGTCTGATGCCTCTTCCATTATTTCCTTCCATCTTTCCCTGTTCAATGCAGAGTTGCTTAGTTTCTATAGACTAGCTCTGCACCACTCTACTATATCATCTACCCATTTCCTGTGAGGTCTCCCTCTCTTACTCGAACGTCTATTATGCCAAATACCAGGGTCTTGATTTTTCGTTCGTCCTTCATTCTGCAAAAATGCCCGAATAGCTTCAACTTGCATTGCATAACCTTCTGCAGCAGGTTCTTTTTTGGTTGTATCTTCCTATATAATTTTTAGTTTGTGACCTTGTGCATCCATCCTATTCTCAGCATCTTTCTGTAACAACTCCTCTTGAATGCTAATATTCTTCTCTTTGAATATTTTGTTATCATCCACGTCTCACATCCGTACAACATACTGATGCATACACATTCTGAAGATACTCAGCTTTTTTCCTAAGATAATTGCTTTGCTTTTCCAGGTCTTATCCATCACCTTCAAACTCGCTCTTGCTTTCACTATCCTAGTCTCTATTTCCTTCTTTCAGTCTAGATCATATATCACTTTGCTCCCAGATATATGGGTTTCTCTACGTACTCCAGTTCAATCCCATCTATACTGATCTTCCTTCCCATTTCCTTATCTCCACATACCACTGTTTATGTTTTATTGATGTTCATAATCAATCCATACCACTTCCCTTTCTTGTTTAGCACCTGCATTGTTTTTGTTAGCTTCTCCTCATCTCCCTCATTGATAACTACACCATCCATGAATATCAACTTGTTGAATCTCATCCCGTGCACAGATATCCCTTCTACCTCTCCCTTGATCTTGTCCATCACTCTCTCTAGATGCGTGATGAAGATACTCTGCAATAGCGGATCTCCTTGTCTCATACCTCTACTTGTTCTAAACCAACTTCCCAACTCCCCGCATATTCTCACCACTGCCTCCGCATTGTCACTGATGTCTTTCAGCACCTGTATCAGCCTGGTATCCGCTCTGTACATAGTTCGGAAATTCTCAATGTATGGGACAGGACCCTCAAAGATGGCATCTGAATGTACATGTGTGTGCAAATGTGTGTGTGCGAACAGAGACACAAGCTGTGTGCTTTTAAGGGTGCTGGCTGTCAGCCCATGGAGGCTGGGGCTTATGGAAGGAAAGGATAAAGGGGATAGTCAGAGCCCTGTCACCCTAAATATCCCCTTCACATTGTCACACTAACTTCTGTGCTGCTTATGGGGTAGCACTGCCTTCATATATGGGTATTCAGGCAGCAACCATTGCTCTCCACTATGCCTTCAGAGCTGGGTAACAGCATATGAAATCACGGGAGGGGGAATTGTGTGTGAACTACAACAGACATAAAGAAGGGAGGAGGAGTATAATCCAATAATTTTGAGCACTCCTGGTATAGATTAATCATTGAAAGCGTAATTCATCCCAGAAGGAAGCACAGATTCCCACTTAAAAGGTCCTCTGTCATAAAAATTGGGCAAAACATGAAACCCGAGAAGACTTTGGAAATGCTGATGTATGAAAGACATGGCAGTAAGGGAACGCTAAAGTGACACTGTAAAACACTCAAAAGACTGCACTGTTGCTGCCCACGACTTAACATGTTCTGTGTTTTGCAGCCTGTTAGTTCTGAGGATTTCAGTCTATCAGGAAGTGTATATTACTTATACTGCAAGTGATTTTTTTTTTTACATTTTCTTTCTTTTCTTTACATATATTCCTTTGATCTCATGAGCTAACTCCACTCAATTTTGAGTAAACAGACTAAATGTGAATCTTATAATAATCTAAATTATATAGTGTTACAATACATTGCTTATAATGAATTCATTTGACAGAATAATTTGTATCTAATTTGACAGACATTAAATCTTAATTTAAAATTAAACATAAATTAGCAGAAGTTTATGGCAACATATCAACTTTACAAGATACATAATAGCCATATATGCATGTCTGGCAGTCTTAAGTAGTTACAATAGTATATATAAAAACGGTGTTGTAAAATTGAGAGATTCTTTTACCTCGCCACAGTGAAGTTGTTTGGAGGCAGAAGCCGAGCTAGCTGGATAAAGATGTGATTAAGAGAAGCACAGAATCCACACCACTGTGCATAATAGAGCAGCAAGACATCCTGGAGGCAAAGGGGGGGAGGGGAGGAGAGAAGTTCAATTGGCATCTGGTGTTTGTTTACATAAAGTAGAAATAGTCATCACTGTGTTAAACAACACATTTAAGCTATTCAGAGATAAAATGTAACTCCGTCTTTCTACACCTCATCCATTAAGCAATAGGCCCCACTCACTGGTGCCATGCAGCTCCTGAAGCGCAAAAAAAAACAACCCCAAACCACTGTAAGGCTCCTGGAGAAATTTTCTCAGCAGGTGCAAGGTTGATAAAATGGCTCAGTGCCACCCAGAGCAGGAGTTCCTGATGCAGGTGACATGCTGATAGCATAGCCTGGGAAAAGGAGATATGGCTGTACCATTTTGATACCTTGGCAGGAAGGTAAAAGCCTTCTGGGCTCTAGTCTATGTTGGGAGCTCAGCCAGCCCGTGTTGTTTCGCAAATGTGGCATAAAGCCATCTTTAATCCCTCCCTTTCTGAGCCAAGATCATCTATAGCACTGAGCTGAACTGGGCCCAATGACTAAAATGGAATGAGCAATCTGATTCTTGGATGGCATTGACACCATAGACACTCTATATTGTTATACTGATGCACCAACAAATCACATGAGGCCCTGTGTTCACTGTATGTCATCCAGCAGTCCTCCATACACCATCCTTCCCCTAGTGTTCAAAAACAGAAAAACCACCACATAGGATTACTTGGTGTCCACTAAATGCAAACAGAATATTGAAGTATTTTATAGTTCTTATGATTGTTCTTCATAGTTACAGATAATTTAAGACCAGAAAGAAGCATTAGATCATTAGTCTGACCTTTTGTAGATCACAGTACAGTAGGGTCTCAACATTCGCAAGGGTTCCATGTTGAGAACCTTCATGAATGTTGAATTGTATGGCCTGGAGCCCAGCTGCCGGGGCTCCTACACAGCGCCTGTGGGAAGCAGGGGCTGCCAGCACTCCTGCCCGGAGCCCCAGGGAAGCAGCCGCTCATGGCCACTCATGAATACTTAGGTTCATGAAAGTTAAGACTCTACTGTATACTAAATTTCACCCAGATATTCCTATGCTGCACTCAAACACTTTAATTAAACTAAAGTTCTTCAATCTTCAGAAAACCAAACCATGTGGCACAGGCATAAAACAAGAGAGTAAAGGTGTCCATCATGGGAAATCTCTGCTGCTCCAGATGAAGGCAAACTCCCTCCCTGCTAAGAATACAGCACTCAGAGGAAAAAAAAAATCCTTCCTGACCACTGCAGCCAATTGGCTGAAGCCCTGAAGCATGAGATTTGATTACAGTCATTTTAATTCAGAGCTGTGATGAACATGTTAAGGAAAATGCAGGCAGTCCTGTTAACTCCATAGCCCATGAAGGAAGGAACAGGTTTTCTCAAATTCACAGACACTCAGATTCCAAAGCTACCCTTTCATTCCCATTTAACCACTGCACTGGTCACCGCGCGCTTCAAATAGAAAATCTCTAGGGAATGCTAGAGAATTAATCAATTTTCCTGTGATAGCACACTAGGCCCTGGGGAAAGAGGTTGAATTTTGCACATGTATGTATACTCTACTATCCTAGGAGACAAAGATTCAAAGTCCGGATTCAATCACATCTTTAAATTATATAAAGTATTTTAGGCACCTTCAAAGTTGCACTGGATATCAAATCATATCATGATATCAAAAAGCTTTTTACTATGGATTTTTGCACTCTATGCTGCATTTAAAATACTTTTTGTTGCTGATTTTTGTTTATTTGTTTTACAACCTCCAATTATAAAGCCACTTCACAGTCACCTTCAGTCATTATTTGGTACCTTAGTTCCAAGTAAGGCAGAAAATGGCTCCCTCTGCAGCTAATACAATCATTACAGTCTTAATTGCTTCATAAAAGCAATGTTCATCATATCTATCTCCATTTCTCTTAGAGACTGAGTAGGTTTGGGACCTGAGACCTGGAATATGTTCTTGACCTTGGGTCTCAAATGCCACTTAATTTGTTGCAAGTTGCCAACAGAAAACAAGGGTAAAATAGGACTTAAGCATCCCTGCAATTATATGAGAATTTTCAAACACATTTAACAAGTAAGAATATAGAAGGATGTGATGATTGAAGAACATTATGCGATTTGATATCCAGCACAGGAAGGTGGGTCTTCAGTGAGGTGGTTTGGATGATATTCTGGCTGCTTTGTATCAGAGTGATGCCCGATATTTCAATCGCTGTGAAGCATAGCTTTCAAGTAGTAATACCCTTGCCTAAAACTATGTATACAATATAACTACTTGGATAAAAGAGGAGACCCTTTAAATTTAAAACGTGAAAATTCAGAAGAACGAGCTCCACAATTACATTCTTCAAAATGTGATTAATCCGTCGACGTAATTGCATTTATGAGCTGTACCTTTTCACTCAAAAACACCACATCATGAAAGGTATTAGTAGTCACTTCAGTGATTACGTGCTGTACATGAAAATGGACAGAAGAGTCACCAACAAGATGCCTTTTCAAGGGACTGTAGAGAACGCTGAAGTTTTGAATGAAATTCTCTAAAATGAAAGAGGGACATTGAGAACATTATTCCAGCTTCATGTACCTGTAATATCTAGGCAGAGCCATCCCTTGGGAACGGTGACTTGAAGCAACTGTTCCACGCCCCGTGCTTCAGGAGCCCTGTGTTGCAGTGTGTATGTGTTGGGGGGGAAGTACTGCTGGCCTGGGGATGGAGGCTGAGGTTTGGGTGTGGGGTTTCTAAGCCAGCCTAGAGAGCTAGCAGAGGGCCTGGTGGCAGCAGCAGAAGTCAGGCCCACACACCTCCTCAGGAAGTATGTGTTGTATTTGATTGTCTTGCTCAGCATCATGGGACTCGGGCTCAGTCTCCGGCAGCAGAGGAAGCAACCCCAGCCCACCCCACTGGCTTCCAGTGTTGCCTGCCACCACAATGGCCCACAGCGTCCTAACACTGTAAGGACACAACAGCACCAGGCTGGCTCCATCCATTGCCTTTCCACCCCGATCCCTCTCTTTTCCAGGACACCCCCACTGCCCTCCAGCACAGGAGTTCTCCTCAGCCACTCTGTGATTCATCACCTCATCAGCTGCCAGCTCTTCTGTCCCCACCACACACCAGGTTTCAACTGTATAAAAATGTTAACAGGGGCCCATACTGTCTGATCTGTTGTAGGCCCCGCTCCCTCCTAGGGGTGGCCCTGTATCTAGGCTGTCTATTTTTACTTTGGGTTTCAAAAGAAACTGATTTCTGGCAAGAAAGTAAAATACAAGTCTAGTTTACAAGCCTTAAGTATTTTCTGCAGTCTTACCTCTGTAATTAACGACCATTCACATGGCAAAAGAATGCAGAAAACTGGCTAGGATCATCTCTTGCCTTGACTACTACAATTTTTTCTTAAATAGTGTCATCATTTTTTTACCTTGTTCTTACTCTAGTCTATCCAAAAATGCTGCAATACAAATTTCCTCTTCTATGTTCAGACCACATGTAAGTCCCATCTAAAAATTTTTTACTGGATTTCCTTAACATGCTGCATCAAATTTAAGTTTCCAGTGCTCCTCTTCAAGATTCTGCACAATTCCACCTCTACTTATAGCCAAGCTCTTATTTCTTCCAACTTATCCTCCACTCTCATTTGCCCTGCCCCAAGTTCCTCGCCTAATTACTTCTTTTATACCCTTTTCTGTACTTATCTTTCATGACTGCATCCTTGGAACAGTCTCTTATGTTTTGTGTCAGGTGACCACCTTCTCCCTCATTCAACTCTTTCCATGAAACTCACTTCTCAATTTTCAACAATAACCCAACAAAGGTAGAAATTAAAATGAAACACAATTCATCTGCACTGCCTCAAGACTTGATCATTTTCTACTACAAGTTACAATGTCAAAACTGTACTTTCTATTTAATTTAGATCCAGGTCGGAATTCTGCTATATCTCACATGATGCCAAGTACATTCAAGAATTGAGACTCGTATTACACAATACCGGAGGATACTCAAATTTAGTCACTAGGAAACTTTCTAGATTGGAATACTAGTATGAAAACTCGGCAAAGTCAGGATTAAATTAATGACCGAAGTGAACAGAAAAGCATATTACAGTTACCTAAATAGGTACATGTGCACACAATAGCAAATTCAACCTTAATTTTAAAAGTTTAACTCAAGATTAATAAAGATTTCAAAACCAAACCAAATCTCCATAATTTTCAGAGCAATTAGATTTTGAAAGACAATGAGGTGTTTTTAAACAAACAGAGGAGTCATACACAAAAAAAAGATTACATAGACACACTGAGAAACATGCACTCTTAAGGGAATTAGTCATAGAATACCAGGGAAGCTCCTGTCATTGATCAGTAATTGATTATTAGAAAACCAAAGGGTAGGAATAAATAATCAGTTGTCATACGAGCCACTGATCCAAATTGCTATTTTGTTCTGTTTTATTCTCAGACCCCACTTATCACCCTGGTATCTAACAACAAAAGAACCAGCCCACTCCCAAAGAATCACTACCTAAGGAGTGGCTACTGGAAGAGGACATTCACTACCCAGTCAGCATTCTGGAAGACTTTAAAAAAACAGCTGGTGCTGAGGTCAAACAATATTATTTCCATGCAAATATCTTCCATAATATAAAATAATGTGAGTGTATCAGCTATGGGATTTTGTAATCACATGATCTTAAGAAGTAAATGCATCACGCATTTTCTCTGAGGCATAACCAGTTATTTAAATTTGAGCTATGGCATACTTCTGTTAGCAGATTTTGTGGACTGACCACTTAGGGAAATTCTAAGTTTGATGACATAACTATTGTCAACACGTTGTTAAATTCTGTGAGGTTCAGCTGGGTAAATTATTCTTTGTTTGTGAAAATAATAGTGCTTTTATAATACCCTAGAGAAACCCTATCCTGTTTGGTTAATTATTAAGCAGACGAAGAACCGCAATGGTTTCCATTCTCACTTTATCAAGTGACCTGCTTTTGTCAATTACACAAGTTCTCTAAATCTACTATTTTTTTCCAGTTCCATCTTATCTACATGTAATGTATTTGCTTACTTGAAATTCTGAATATACTACTGCTGTATACCATACCTAGAGTAGATTTTGTAAGTGTTTGATTCCAATCCAAGATATAGTGTGCCTCTTCCCTCAAATCAATAATAGCAGCAAATTCCTTCAGATGAGTAGATCTTAATGCTCCTAGTCTCTCTGCATACATCCAAAACAGATTTGAATCCAGTAGATAGAGATTCAGTGTCTTGTTGGTCCTGCAGCTCAGGCCAGTAATGTTAGTGCCATTAACATGAAGGTCAGGAGTAAAACAATTCCTATCCTCAATGTGAGGAACAGAACGTTGAATATCATCCTTACCGTTCTTCCCATAGGAAGGAAATGCCACCTTAGGGGACTGAAATATGGTCTTTTCAGAGCTAATTACACTTATCAGATCCCTATTCACTGTCCTGCAACATGCAGTGTAGTAGCTAAAAGGACTATAGAAACTCAGGAAATTGCTGCATTCTATGGTATTTGATACAAATTGGAAAAAAGTATGCTCCCTGAGGTAGAAAGAGTCCAAAGCTGCTTCTATCTCTAAAAAGTTACACTGTGGTACATTGACTCTACTTGGTTTGACCCCAAAGGTCTGGTTGACACAAAGCTCACAGACATTGTGAGTCCTAGAGATTGAGTGCCACTGAGGGAGCACCACTGTGTTGCAACATGGGTAGTTTGTTACGGAGTATGCGTCTGCCACTTGTGGTACAACGGACTCAAAAGGTGGTGGATTTACACCCCTCAATTGCTGAAGAATAGGTTCAGTTGCCAGGCTTTTATTACAGCTGTTGTATTCCAAGGCCACTTTGGTAATCTACAGGAAAAAAAAAACAAATTACACACAAATGTAATCACACATATATTGTTCACATAGCAACATAGACAATACTGGTCCCAATTTTTTTTTTGAAGTAAGCAAAATATATTTATTTTAGATGTACAATCCTGGAATTTCAGACACTAGACCAACTCTTATCCTTCAATTTTAGTTTCTTACCAAAAGCCTTAGGCTGTTTCTGCACATGCCACTTGTTCCACAAACAGCATGCTAATTAGCAGCCTGGAAAATGCTAATGAAGCACAGCTGTACATTTCTGGTGCCTCATTAGCATACAGTCATGTGATTCAGAGTCCAGAAGAAGGTCTTCAGGAGGATGGGACTTCTGGAAGGAGGATATTCTTCTGGGAGATCCCCAGAGGCTGCACTTCTACACGGCTATTTTGAGCTTCTTCCAGACTCTGAAACACATAACCGTATGCTAATGAAGTGCTGGAAATTTACATCAGTGCCTCATTAGCATTTTCTGGGCTCTTCATTAGCATGCTACTTTCGGAACAAGTGCCATATGTAGAACAGCCTTAGAATGCATTAGATCTCCAAATATGGTATAAAGTTAAGAGAACAGTGATGAGTTACAACAAGCCAAACTTCAAAGATTTTCCATTCATACATACTCAGATCAAAGCCTACTTCCTATATTTTAATAATGTTATATTGTGATGCTGCAAGTTACAATATTCTTACGTTTCTAATGAGTTTATTGTAGCAGAGCAAATAGAAAGGAGAGATAGCGTGATTACTTTTCTCCCCATAATATTGTGGTAAACAGCTAAAAAATATACACACTTTCCCACCAGTATTTTTCATACAAGCAATCCATGCAGGTGTCACAGGGATGTTGTAGGATTATGACTATGAGAGAAATTAGGTCATGTGATCATCTCTGTTAAAATGTGGCCCACAATGACAACCTCTGTGATAAGTACTTTTTTTAAAAAAAGGAAAATCACTGGCACAGCCTTAATAGCTTCTGAAAATGTCAGATTAAATTTTGTAAAGGCTCACTCCTTAATGTTGCAGCATAAGTAAAGAATGTGAACAGATGTAGGAGGAAGCCTAATTTTTTTTAATAAACTGAAAAACTTATTTGCATTACAAAATCTTATTTCAATCAGCTCTAATAACAGAAATCTGTAGTTCTCTGAGCAGTGCTAACATTCAACGAATTGACAGCTTCATGATGAGTGAATGCCTTACAGGCAAACAGTTCCAGAGACAAATGAAATTCACAAAGCCTGCTGGCTGCAGTAATTATTTCTCCTTGTGGTAAACAAGTTGCATAAGCTACAGTAGATTATACCTCTTCTAGCGACACACTGTCATGCTAAAACAATCACGAGGCCTTGTTTCCCATTTAATGCTTTGTCATAAATAAATATTTCCTCAACTAGGATTAAATCGGAAAGTGGATAGTCACATGGTGTACTGATTTAACTGTATTAAAATATATGATGTCCACTGTTACTAGAGTGTTGTACTTGTACAAAAAAAAATTGAATTAAGCTTGCTTTACGCTGGCAGCAGTTTGTTAACAAAAATCACTCCAGTTCCCTTCCAATCTTCTTTTTCAGTCTCTGCAAATGATTTTGTAGGCAAACTGATCACTACAGTACCATAAGCAATAAGGAAAACATGGAAATTACTGATATCACTGGAGACAAACTGTAACAGATATCACAAAAGCTAATTAGTTGGAAGATAAGACCTTTTGTGCCTTGATGAAATCTCTCAGGCTCAGAATTAGAAAAGTAGCTAAATACAAACTATGGCTGATGAATTCAAATTTAAGACAGTTAGCTCAATATTACCATGTGACTGTCTTAATTTTAAATACCAGTAGCTTGATTTTGGAAGCACAATATCGAGATTACAATATCGCCATTACTTGACAGGTATAGTATCAAACTCGAATTCAGAAGTTCCATTAAAGACAAGTATGGAAGCTGCATGTTTACGCATTACAAATATCCCCTGCAGGGATTTGGTGGTTCTGTCTCTACACTTACTTTTTGTGCTGCCTGGCTCCAGCTGCTGCCCCGCTGCACCACATGGCAACAAGGCTGTTGTGGGAGTTGTTCTTGCATAAGATGCTGTGAAACTTCTCAGTGGTTTACATTTGTGCACGAACTCCCTCCCCCAGAGGCGCCATGCAGTTGGTGTCTTTCCCGTGCTCAGCCACATCACATGGGTAGCCCCGATCCAATAAAAGGACGTGTCTGCCATTCTGTGCTGACCATGCAGCCCAGCAGCACCAGTCTTAGCTTGCATGCATTTAGGGCTCCAAGGGCGGGAAAGAATTTCGGGGGCTTGCAGCTGCTGGGGGGAAGTCTCCCCGGCAACTAATATATTCAGGGGCTTGCAGCCGCCCTGGTGAAGTCTCCCCCAGTGACTAAGATAGTCTGGGGCTTGCTGCTGCCAGGGGGAAGCCCCCACTGAACCCACTCCATGCCTCTAGCAACTGGCCCCACACCTACAATATTTTGGATGGCTTTATGATGCTGGGGTAAGTCTCCCCACAGCAGGAAACAATGTCGGGTGCTAGCTGCCACCAGGGGGAATTGTCCCCACGGCTGTTAACATACTCGGAGGCTTTCTGCTGCTTCGGCGAAGGCTCCACCGTGAACCCCCACCACACCTTTAGCAAGTAGTCCCCCACCCAGAATCCCCATGTTCACAATGTCTGTGTAGCAAAGAAGGAAGCCAAATATCTTCTTTCCTACACTTCTCTATCCTCTTTTTTCTAATTTTGAGAGTCTCTTCCTTGTGTTATTTCCAGGGATTGGATGCAATCATCGGAGGAGGGAACAGTTGAGAACACAGCCATTGCACAGAAGCCTTAAAAGTGCACTGGAAAGCCAAAGAGTCTCCACTCAGCAACTCTTTTTTTTTGAAAAACTTCCCTGTGTTGTCCTTCTTCAGGCTTTTCAGTACCCATGTTGGCAATATCTGTGTAATGAAGAGGGAAGAAGTCGAAAATCTTTTTTCCTAGGCTTTTCTATCCACTTTCTTCTAACTTTGAGAATACAGTCTGGGTCCCTGTATTATTTTCAGGGAATGGATGCAATTACGGGTGGGGAGACACTCAGTGGATGGCCAGTTGAGAACACAGCTGTTGCACAGAACTCTTATAGTTCACCGGAAAGCCAGAGACTCTCCCCTCAGCAACTCTCCTTTTTGAAAAACTTTCCTATCTTCTCTCTCTTCAAGGTTTTTGGGGTCCCTGTATTATTTTCAGGGATCCGATGCAATCACAGAATGGGGGACACCTAGTGGGTGACCAGTTGAGAATTGAGCTACAGAACAAAGAGATTTCTGTAAACTTTTTTGCCATCTCTGTGGACACAATACTTTTCCTTCCTTCCAACGGGAAAAATGGACGTTTGCTTAACACAGGAGGGGAATGAGGAAAATGCAATGTGGGAAGATGTCGTCAAAAGACCAGCGAGCATACCCAGAATCATACGGCGATGAACGAACTGTGGGATAGGTTCCCACAATGCACTACAGCAACAGTTGATATTTGCCAATTGAGTGTGGCAGCAATAAGTCAACTTTGTGACAAGCACATGGGGAGGTGAGGATGGTCAAATTTGAACTTACGAATTCTGGAACTACAACATTGATTATTAATAAAATTCAAATTTATCGTGTAGCGTAGACACAGCCTATAGACACAACTTTCCCAAACTGTAAAAGATGGGATCCAGACCAAAACTTGTGAGCTCTGATTCTTTTCTGTAATGAGCTATGGATCTGAACCCTCCTTCTCCTCTTCTAACTAGCCAAAACAAGAACCTCAGAGCTGAACTTAAGAAACTTTGTCTCTGGAACCACACTTTCACCCATAGCTTGTCATGATACTATGCTCCCTACAGCCTATAACCCCACAGAACAAACACTACCAGATGAACTGAAAAATATGACGACTACTTCCTGAATGACTTGAGATTTCTGGTCATAATGCCCCTTAACAACAATCTTGCAGTCTGTAGTAAATGCTAGGAATTACAAGGGTTACCAGTCACTGTGTGCACGAACAGACCATGATACTGTAAAGATGTATAAGCTATAATAATGCATGCTTCTGAGAAGTTTTCAAGTAAACAAAAGACTTGCAGGAGTGGACCTTTGCCATGTCTGGATTTTGTGTATGTTCGTGATAACAACAGAAATTATACATTGGCAAAAAGACTACAGAAGTGAGTCCTTGTTTCAGCTATAACACTGACATGTCTTCCAAAGATCAATTTGCCTGTGAGAGCATGGATAATACAGCTGATAACTAACCATTTTTTAAGTACAGTTTCACCTCGTTATATTAACTATGACAGATTTGCAGTCAAAATGGTTTCAACTCGACACTCTTCATAAATGTCTATTTATGTAACAAAATACTATGAAAATTGTAACAAACCAATATTAGAGTCAAATTTACATCTCACAAATCTGATACACTAGACTTTAATTACTGCAAATTATTTACATTAGAAAAACTGAACCAACTGAATGTTGAGTTATTTCAAGTTTCCAATCCCATGCTCAGACCACAATACATCACTTCCTCTAGTAAAGCAAGAATACTGTACTGACAGTGATATAATTTTCTTAGCAGAGAGAAAGGAAGTAAGAAATTTGACTAGGAAACATTCTCTGCCAACTCAAAGAAACACTTCTGGTTATAAATTAAGTCATTTCTACTATCAGATGTCCAGTTTGAGACTAGGAATTATTGACACTGACATTGAAACTGGTAATTTACAATAATTCTACATAAGAGCCACTTAACCTTGTGTATGTGTATCAATTTATCTTAACTAGATTCCAGCAGATAAAACAATGCCTTAGGACTCTGAATAATACAAAGACATCTATGTCACATTTAATTTCCTAAATACAAGTGACATTACAATGAAGATTACTGCATAAATAAAAATGGCATGCCTTTCAGTCTATTGAGAAAACACTCCAGAGACCAGGAATATCCCCTTTAATAAGGGGGCAAAATACAGTGTGCATGTAAGATGGACATGAATAAAAATATAAAAGATTGCATTAATATTTCATGATAATCTGGTATTTTTTTCCAATATAATAGCAATGAGCACCCAGGGATTTATAGGGTTAAATGCTCTTATCTGTTATTTTTCCACTTCAAGGCACCATAATAAATTCTTTCAATTTCTCAATGGCAACATTAGGTTCACTTAATTCAGTATGAAAGTAAGACATACTAGTAACCATTTCCCACTCCCTGTTCTTCATGAGAATTGGGATCTATAATGGTTTCCATTAGCATTCACAAACCACAGACTTGGGAGTGGTGCAGGGTGAGTGGGAAATCAGACCCAGTATAAGCAATTTAAACAATGCACCAAGTAACACAAATGACACCCAATCTGTATCAAAATATACAATTTCAAGTTAGATCTTCATGGACCACAAAGTAGACGTAGAACAACAAGAAGTCCTGTGGCACTTTATAGACTAACAGATATTTTGGATCATAAGCTTTCGTGGGCAAAGTCCCGCATCATCATTAATCACTCTTTAAATACTCCTCTGAAACCGCCCCCACTCATGCATCTGATGAAGTGGGTCTTTGTCCATGAAATCTTATGCTCCAGAATATCTGTTAGTCTATAAGGTGCCACAGGATTTGTTGATCCTGTTCATACAGACTAACGCAGCTACCTCTGATCCTTGTCACCAAGCAAAGTAGTAGTAAATGCCCTCAAACAGACATTTTTATACATTTGTGTAGTGTCTGCACGATGGGACTCTGGTTTGTGACTGAGGCCTGAATGTTCTACCACAATAACAAGAAATAATGAGTTTCACTTACTTCATCTAAAAGAGGATGATTTTCTGCTAAGGGATTGAAAGGTATAAATAACAAAAGTGCTGGGCCTTTTTTCAGCTCATTGTTTAGGACCAGGCTTTTTCCTCCATGTGGTCTCAACCAACGTATAAATACTTCTCTGTTTTCTAGAGCCCACTTCCAAATATTTTCAGCTGTGTAGTTCATTACTTCACTTGGAAAGACCTTGAAAGGGAAAAAATCATAATTAATCCTCATTTATTTAAATACAGTTTACTGATGAATAAGGTACATAAAACTTCATATACTGTTATACATGTTATGCCGGTACTGTTACACCTCTCATGTTTTTAATTACTGACACTACTGAGGAATCATTCTCATGTAAGTTATCATTCCATGTATCTTTCCCACACCCCTCCAACTAACAGAACCATGGGCACAACAAGAAGTCCTGTGGCACCTTACAGACTAACACGCCCCCCCATACCCCCACCCCAGCCACCACTCATGCATCTGACAAAGTGTGTCTTTGCCCACGAAAGCTTATGCTCCAAAATATCTGTTAGTCTATAAGATGCCACAGATAAGGTGCCACAGAACTTCCTGTTGTTCTTGTTGATACAGACTAACATGGCTACCTCTCTGATACTTAGCGCCATCAGCAGAAACTCAAACTGAAGTTTGGCTCACTATATTTCCAATTCTTGGTTACAACTTACCACATGCTGGTCAAAGTAAATTTAAAGTAATTTATTGACTTCTCTCATTCTTCCGCTTTCCAATCAAGCTGTCTCAGTGTTGGTAATGCTTTTCATCTCTGTATCATGCAGCTCTAAAGTAATGCATCCAGTGCTAACCCAACCTTCCCATACTATTAGTTCTTTTCTGAATACTGATAACATGGTTAGGAATGAGAAGAACAAGGCCCCTGCACAAAGCAGTGGTTCTTAAACCTTTGTTTGGGGCTTAACATTTTAATGCCATCTGCCCTTTTTCAACAATATATTTGATAGATAAATTGAAATAGAAACAACAAACTGTATCATAATCCTTTAACATATTAGATCTTATTTACAGGTGTTAAATGAAATTTGACTTGGAAAGGTTATGTTTAATTCTTACTTGTTTCAATATCATATTAGTCTTCTCAATAACATATGTTTTAACAACCAGGTTCTTTTGTGCTTATATATTTTAACAATCACCGTGTCTCTCCCTCCCTCCTGGAAAATGTGAACTTTCTATAAAAGTGTATGGAAACTGGACTGTCAATATGCATCCATTTTAAATCTTTTACCAAAATGCTTTCAAGTAACTTCAGGAATCATAGGATCTTTATTTCTCCTCTCTAGTTGGTACCAATCTCCTTTGGTATTTATTTCAACTGATGTGAAAGACCTCAGTTTCCAGATTAATACTGCCACTCACCTTAATTTATAACGGTGAGATACTTCCCAGCTATGTCTCTAATATCACCACATTGACTCCCTTTAAATGCACTTCCCTTAAAATCCTGATATAGTTGGGATTGCAACGTAATAGTTTTGGTATCACTGAGCTTGATTAACTAATTCAATCTTCTAAAAAAAGAATTTAAATTCTGTAGTCACTATCATGAATTAAAACAAGCTCTTTACCATGCACCATTATCACAGGTTTGTACAGATACCCAGTTATTGTTTTAGGTGATATATGAAAATCTCGCAATTAACATTTCCATTAACAGTTGTGCCACATCTGAGAGACATTTCTTAACACTGAAGGTTCCAAAATTCTGTACATTTGAGTATCTTCTTGGTATCTTTGTTGAGTATCTTTGTTGGTAACAAAAGTTTTGCTGACTTCAAATTTGATGGCAACAAATATAATGTCCCTTTGTGGGTTATTGTGGAGTATTAAAACAATGATTTGGCATAAAGGAAGAACACTGTTTTGGCAATTCTGTCTAGAAAATAACTATGACCTTCAACGCTGTTACAAAAACAATTTAATCTGCCTTTGTTTAAAATTCCTCTCACATTTTGCATTGTACATAGCTCTGAGGCTCCCAGTAAACATCTGCAAATCACAGCAACAGAACACCACAACATGTGTATTTGTTATTAAAGAAAATGAATGCATGCTTATATATAGCAGCAGGCAGTTTTGCTCAGCTAAATCATTATACCATGTGAAGAGACTATTATAATCAAAGACTACAGAATAATTATTTACTTCTCTTGTAATTAGAAACTATTAAAAACTGAGCTTTTCCAATTATACTTTCTCCTACGTACATTGAAATTGATGAAATACATACAGAATGTTTGTACAAATAAATTGTACAGCAATTTGGGCCTCTGAAATTTGACCTAACACAATCAAATAAATATTTAAATAATAACCACTAATGTATACATACACACCAGAATGAAAAAGGATGTGTTATGTACCTTCTCCATTTAGAAGAATGAACATTTTAGAATGACTTCTGAATTTCTTCCTAAAAAACTGTAACACGACTTTTCATGCTCAAAACTTTCAAGAAAACATCACTTTCATTGAAAAAATCACGCACAGCAAAAGCTAACTCAAAATGATGGAGAAAAGGGGAAGGAGGTAGCAATTCATCAAACTTCTGCATTACTAAGAAAATGTCCTTGTCTCTCTCTCTTCTTCTGTCAAACATCTTTTTGGGATGCACCCATCTCTCCTTGAGAAATTTGCTAATCTCTTCGGACTACTTTTCATTTGCTGTGTTGGAAATTCCCCACTTCATTGAGACTTCCAGTTTTCATCAGAAAGAAGAAATAAGACAGATAACATAAGCTGAGGTTTGTTTTGCTGTTATTACCATTACACCCCCCCAACCTCCCTGAGGTTTGATGTAATTGGTAAGTTTGGACTCTGTATTATCACTTGCTTTGGCTTACAATATTTCACTTCAGTGGCTTTTTTCAGAATCAAGTGTTTTGATGCATATTGTATTTTCATATGTCAAAACACATTTTTAAATTAAACAAAGTATCATGTTGACTAGCTATCCCATCTCCTGTTCAAGAAAAGTACTCCTTTTCACCAAAGCAACATTCAGTACTTCACTGAAATTTCTGGTTTACGTGGTTGTTGTTTTTTTTTTTTTTTGAGAAAATAATCACACAGGGCATTTTGTGGAAAACTATAAAATGTCTTTTTTTTCTGGTGCACCAATATTGTAGAGCCAGTAGGATTTGGTCCATTGCCATTTGTGTTTCTCCTGGGCTCTTGTTAAGCAAAACTATCAAAGAGACTAAACGGTAGCAAGAAAGATCATCACTGATTACCCTTCTCCTTCTTACACTTTGACTTCTCCGATATCAGTTCCTGTATTTTGACAGAATGGGTACTTCATGTATGAAACTGGCATTTGAAGTGGATGTTTCTTGTTCACAGCCATCACACAATAAGTGTAAACTGATTCTGCCTTTTCTTGGCCATTAAAATTCTCTTGTGACTCCTGGCTTCTCCTTCACATCATTCTCATTCTGATGTCATCTATTTAATCACAAATACGATCCCAGATGACATAATGGCTATGTCTACACAGAGCTCTGCCCAGCGCCACTACTGGCAGAGCTATGCAAAGTGAGCTTCTCAGGATTGCAAATGGCTGCTTGTTTGCCTACTCCCGGAGCGCATTACCACAGCCACGCAAGAGTTCGGTGCCGGCAGAAGGGGATGCCAGCACTGCATCAACCGTGTGGATGTGCCTCTGCTGGCTAAATCCCCACCTGTCGCCAGTCCCTTATGCCTCAAGCTTGACCAAGCTCTCACGTGGCTATGATAATGAGCTTCGGAGTTATGCAAAGAGGACACCATTTGCAATCCCGAGAAGTTCACTTTGCATAGCTCTGCTGGCAGCGGAGCTGGGCAGAGCTCCGTGTAGACTCAGTTAATGTGTTTTTCCCTGATACAAATGCATTACTTACGAGCTGTGCAAGACACCCATATACTATGAAACATGTTGTTTAAATTATAAAGAGATTAAATATGGACTAGGGCAACCTGCTCCTCTCTACCAAATGAGTTTTTCACAGTACACGTTTGTTCATTTTGATATATTTAGAAAATGTAGGTCCTTTAATTCAATATTCATTGTATACATGTGGCCTAAGGAATTTAAATAACTGGTAATGCATTATGAAAGAAATCAAATTTTAGAAAGATGGAAAAGGCTGCTTCCTTTGGGATGCTTACCAAATTGTCTCCATGTTTAATACATGTGTGAAGTATCTTTAAAACTTCCAGATTAATGAAGAAGAAACATCTCAAGAAGCTATGTTAAGAAGTTACATTCCAGAGAATGCAAAAAACAGGCTGTCACACTCATTGGATATGTGTTTTGATGAGACAAAGTTTCGTTCCTGAAAGTTAAGTGTTCCAATATACTAGACTTCTGGAAGGCATTTGACTTGGGAACACATGCCATTTTGATTAAAAAACAGAATGACATAAAATTAACATGGCACATATTAAATGGATTAAATATTGGCCAATTCAGAGGTCTCAAAATGTAACTGTAAATGGGGATTCATCATCAAACAGATGTGTTTCCAATGGGGTCCTACACTACTTAACACTTTTATCAATGACCTGGAAGAAACAGTCACTGATGTATTTAGCTGCCAGCACAAAAAATGAGGGACAGCAAATTAAGAGGAGATGTTACTGATACACAGCAATCCAGACCACTTGGCAAACCCGGGGCAAGCAAACAATGCAAATTTTAATATGGTTAAATTTTGACATATTCATTTAGAAACAAAGAAAGTCAGTCATAATTAAAGGATGAGTGGACTCTATACTAGGAGGCAGTGACTCTATTCACCATAGATCTGCACATTTTTTTTAAACAGCCGAAAACGAGCTCCCAGTGTGATGCTGTGGCCAAATGAGCTAATTTGAACAATGGATGCATAAAGTGGAATCTCATATTGGCATAGAGAGATTGTTTTACCTCTGTACTGGGCACAGGTGTGCCAACTGTTGGGCTACTTAATCTGATATCTACAATTCAAAAAATATTTTAAAAACTGGACAGAATTCAGAGAAGAATCATAAGAATGGCTACAGGATTAGAAAACATACCTTATAGTGATAAGCTAAAACAGACTGAGCTCCTTGCGTCTACCAGGTTAAAGAGAGAATTGATTATAATCACTAAGTACCCATATGGAGAAGAAATATTCTTCACTCAATAAGAGAAAAGTAAAACACAATCCAAAGGCTAGAAGTTGAAGCCAGACAAATTCAGAATTGAAATAAAGTGTAAATGTTTTAACAGTGAGCATATTCAACTATTAGAGCAATTTACTAAAGGCTGGATTCTCCATAACTAATTATTTTATTTTAGACAGTTTTTTCCCCTAAAAGATACATGCTAGAAATGATTTTAAGCAAGCTCTGTGGCCTTTATCATGCAAGAGGTGGTAGACTAGTTGGTCACGATGGGCCCTTCCAGCCCTAGAATCCAGGAATCTATGAAAAAGGGTGGACAAGGGAAGAGGTATGTGGAAGGGTGCCTCAGTTTGGATCTCTAATTTATTATTTGACTACAGAATTGTGAATGGTAGACAGGATAGGCAACAGAATTGCCAGGCCCCTGGGCAAGGGGTGTATGAGAGGAGGAGACATCTCTGGACCCGTGGAAGGGATAGGGCTGGGGTTAGCCTTCCCCACTCAGCACATTAGGGCTGCCCAGTCTGTGCTGCCCAGTCTGTGCTACCCAGGGCTGTAGCAGTTATTTAGTTATTTACTGCCACAAAAGTGGTTGCTGGGAACCCCAGGTCCTTTTAAATTGCTAGGCCCTGTGGCAACTGCCCCTTTTGCTCCGTCTTCCTCCAGTTGGAGGCTCTAATGCAGAAATACTACTACTATAATACTCTAGGCTGTGGACCTGCAAGAGGTCTGTATCAGTGGAGCATTCAGCCACACAACAGTCAGAGCAAAGTTAAAGTTCATGTACTATAAGCTCAGGGGAACGACACAGCCTAGAAAGTGCTTCCCATGGAAGACCTGACTGGAAGGATCCCCCATGACCTCTGATCACTCCATGCACACTATTAAAGCCTGCAGGTAGATCTTGGAATCTGTCTGTGCAATGCAGCAGTACCCTGCCTGTTGCTGCAAGAGACCTCAGTGTCACTGTCTGATTCAGACTCCACATTTCTGGTCTCCATCAATGATTCCTACCCTGACTTCTCATTCAGGTAGCGATCACTGGCTAAACCCTAGGTGTCCAACCTTTTGTCACCAGCAGCCACATGGCAATTTGTTTTTTTTTTTTTTTTTTTTTTTTTTTTTTACACTTTCTGGGAACTGAACACAAAATAGCCCCAAACCAGCCCCACCCGCACCTCCCGCTTCCCTGCTTAAATCTCTCGCAGCCCCAAACCACCCTCCGCCCACTCCCAGGATTAACCTCCCCTCACAGCCCCAAACTGCCGCCCACCAAACCCAGGATTAATTTACCCAGGAACTTCGCATGCTGCCACCCCCCACTACTCCTTCGCTGAGCCGTCTCCTCTTCACTGTGGCTGTGTGGCTCCCCCCACAAACAACTTAGCAGGGGCAGCTTCCAGTGCCCTGCTGCACTGAAAGAACAGGACTCAATTTAATTGAGTTAACAGCCAGATCCCTCCTGCTGGCCATTAAACCAATTACACTGAGTTCTACTCCAGTGTTTCTCAACCTTTTTTTTTCTGAAGCACCCTTTTCCCAAAAACAAAAAAAAAACTGTAAGTACCCCCAGTACCCACAATTTTCAGACACACACAATCCCCAATCTCACTCCCCATCTAGAGCCAGGCACCCTCCAGCCCTTCGCATTAACCCACTCCCCCTTCCGCTCCTCCAGGGCCAGGCACCCCCAGCTCCCCACTTAAACCCAATTCCCCCTTCCATTCACCAGAGGCAAGGCACCCCAACCACGCCCCCCACTTTAACCCAATTGCCCTATCTCTCCTCCAAAGCCAGGCACCCCCAATCCTCTGCTTAACCCAATCCTCTGTCCCCACCTCCAGAGCCAGCCCCTCCCCCTGCTATAATCCAATACCAGCAACTCACCGGAGCCACCATGGCCAAGCACCTCTCCCTCCAAGAGCTGGGGAAGGACTCGTATGCAGAGTAGCGCACAGCGCTCTCGCAGCTCTGAGCATTTTATTGCTCAAAGAGCCGCATGCGGCTCCAGCACGGGTACCCCCTGCTGCTTCTCTCTACTCCTGCAGCACTGTATGGGAGCTGCAGGAGGAGTCAAGTGGCAGAGACAGGAGCTGCAAATGTTCCCTTAAAGAGCTACATGTGGCTTTCAGCTGCCAAGCTGCTTTTTAAAAACGGCACTGCTGCCAGCTCCATGGGCCAGATTCTGGCCTACAGGCCAGGTGTCAGACATTTCTGGGCTAGACTCTTGTCCCAGCCTTATGCCTGACTCAATGGCTTTGATTCAATTTGTTACACCTGGCTTGCCTCCTAGATCTATCTCCTGCTCTGACCTGCTGGGGCAGACTGCTCACAGATCATGGCTATGACAACTGCCACCAACTGTGATGAAAATTCACATACCTGTTCTTCTACTAAAATACCACTCTGTGCAGCCTTCCAGCCTGAACAAAATCTATAATAAAAACATGGTGAGTCCTAAACCATGTTGAATTTGTCCTTTTATGTCTACTGTTTTGAATTTCTGGTAGCTAATTTATTTTAGTGGGATGACAAACTTGAAACCAACACTTATTATAATCCCTGCTGTTTGGTGGTTTTTTACAATCTGAAAGAGTCAAATGTTTGAGATATCGGAGTTTTATGAACAGAGGACCCAATTCCAAGCCCCCTGAAGTCCACAGAAAAATCCCTCTTGACTTCAAGTCATACTATATTTGACTCTTGTTGGGTTAGATATGCTTCGCCAATGTCACTTTGTGTTACTTTGGTAGGGTAACGGAGACAGCATCTGTTCCTGCTGCTTCCATAGATGATACCCCTGGCATGAGGGAATGTGCAGTCAACACAGAACATAACCAATGGGTAGGAAACCCTATTGCTCAATCCCTAGTTCTGCAAAGTATCACGAAGGAGGCATGAGGCATGCCTGGGGGTTGCTTAAATATAAATCATTATCCATGGAACATACATAAGAATGACCATAGTGGGTCAGACCAAAGGTCCATCTAGCCCAGTATCTTCTCTTCTGACAACAGTCGATCCCAGATGCCAGAGAGAGAGTAAACAGAACAGGCAATCACTGAGTGATCCCCTCTCCCGATATCCATTTCCAGCCTCTGACAGAGAAGAGGGGGACAATTCGTACTCACACAACTAATAAGTACTGATGGACCTAAGCTCCATAAATTTATCTCGCTCTTTTTTTTGAGCCCTGATAAAGCTTTGCTCTTCACAATATCCTCTGGCAGAGTTCCACAAATTGGTTGTTCGCTGTGTGAAGAAACACTTCCTTTTGATTGTTTTAAACCTGCTTCCTCTTAATATCATTTGGTAAACTCTAGTGCTGATGTTATGGGAACAAGTAAGTTAACTTATTTATTCACTTTCTCTATAGTTGTCATGATTTTATAAAACTCTACCATATCCTCCATTAGTCTTCTCATTTCTAAAATGAAAAGTCCCAGCCTTTTTAATCTCTTTCCATATGACATCCATGCCAACCCCCTAATCATTTTGTTGCCCTTTTCTGAACCTTTTTCAATGCCAATATATCTTTTTTGAGGTAAGGCAACCACATCTGTTTGCAGTAATCAGGGGGTGGGATTAAATGACCTCCTCAGGTTTCTTCCAGCCCTAGCATTCTATGAGGGTGTGCCAGGGATTTATAAAGAGCGACAAGATATTCTTTGTCTTAGTCTCTTGTCCCCTTTTTTAATAATTCTTAACATTTTTTGCTTTTTTTTTTTGACTGGGGCAGCACACTGAGTGGTTTTTTTTTCAGAGAACTATCCAAAATGACTCCAAGGTCTTGCTCTGGAGTAGTTACAGCACTAGTCAGTCCCCAGCACTTTGTATGTATAGTTGTGATTATTTTGCGAACTCTGCTTGACAGTAAACTCTTTAATATCTGCCAGCCTGGGACCAGGAAGTTGCTGGACAGTCAAATATTCTGGATGACAAAGAGGTATATCTAGCAGTGCATAAAACTAAAGAAAACAAGGTTAGATATTAAGAAACAAAAATGTATGCGGAATACTTTAACAATAATATTAGTACTGTACACTACAAACTTACACTGTATTTGCTGTATTTATCTGTATTTACTTTCACTATACTGTACTTACGGAAAACATAACTAAAATGCGCTTATGGTTAAAAGGACAGTTAGTTGAGAGTTCTGGATAACAGAATGCCAGATATGAAAGAGTTTACTGTACTTTGCATTTATCAACATTAAAATTCATTCCCCATTTTGTTGCACAATCACCTAGGCTACACTAGCAAGCTCTTTCGAAAGCTTTTTCGGAAGAAAGGGGCTCTTTTGAAAGAGCCCATGGAGCATTTACACACAAAAAGCATTCTTTCAAAAAAGTAAATTGAAAGAATGTTGTACTCCTTTCAAAATCGCTTTCTTTCCCATTTCAGGAAGAGCGCCCCCTTTCAAAAGCTTCTGTCGAAAGAAAATGTGTAGATGCTCCACAGCGTCCTTCTTTTGAAAGAACTGTCTTCATTTTTGATCTTTGGCCTGTTCTTTCCAAAGAGTGGAGGCTGTATGGACGTTCTTTGGAAAGAGCAGATCACTCTTTTGATCCGCTTTTTGTGTGTGGACGCGCTCTTTCGGAACAGATCTTCCCAAAGATCTCTGTAGTGTAAACATAGCCCTAGTTTTGTAAAATCCTTTTAAAGTTCTTCACAGTCTGCTTGATTCTTAACTATCTTGAGCAGTTAATATCATCAGCAAATTTTGCCACCTCACTCTTTACGCCTTTCTCCAGATGATTTCATACAATCCTAGAGCTGGATGGGACCTCAAGAGGTCATCGAGTTCAGCCCCTTAGACATAGTAGGATCAACCTTAACTAAATCATCCCAGTCAGGACTTTGTCAAGCTGTGACTTAAAAACCTCAAGGGATGGAGATTCCATCACCTCTCTAGGTAATGCAATCGAGTGCTTCACCATCCTCCAGGTGAAATAGTTACTCATTACATATAACCTACACTTTCCGCTCTATCACTTGAAACCATTGATCCTTGTTCTGCCATCCTTCACTACTGAGAACAGCCTCTCTCCAACCTCTGTAGAGCCACCCTTTAGGAGGTTAAAGGCTCCTATCAAATAACCCCTCACTTGTCTCTTCCACAAACTAAATAAGCCCAAATTCCTCAGCTTCTTTTCAAATGTCATGTGCTCCAGCCCCCTAAACATTTTCATTGCCCTCCACTGGACCTTCTCATATGCATCCTCATCCCTTCTATACTGTGGGGCTCGGAACTGGACGCAATACTCCAACTCAGTGCTGCATAGAGGGGAATAACTTCTAGAGATCTGCTGGAAATGCTTCTCCTAATGCACTCCCATTTGCCATTAGCCTCTTTGGCTACAAGGGCACGTTTTTGACTCATATTCAGCATCTCATCCACTGTAATCCCCAGGTCCTTTTCTCCTGCACTGCTACTTAGCCAGTCAGTCTCCAGCCTATAACAATGCCTGGGATTTTTCCGTCCCAAGTGCAGAACTCTGCACTTGTCCTTGCTGAACCTCATCAGATTTCTTTTGGTCCAATCCTCCAATTAATCTAGGTCACTCTGGACCCTATCTCTACCCTCCAGCATATCTACCTGTTCCCCTACTTTAGTGTCATCCACAAATTTGCTGATGGTACAATCCATTCCCCCATCTAGGTCATTAATAAAGATGTTGAACAATACCAGCCATAGAACTAATCCTTGGGGCACTCCACTTGAAACCAACAGCCAACCAGACCTTGAACCATTGATCACTACTAATTGGGCCAGAGCACCTAGACAGCCATCTATCTACCTTACAGTCTATTTACCCTATCCATACTTCCTTGAAATATAGGTAAGAATATTGTGGGAGATGGTGCCAAAAGTTTTGCTAAAGTCAAGGTATATCACATGTGCTGACTTTCCCATATCCACAGAGCCAGTTACCTCATCATAGAAGCTAATCAGATTGGTCAGACATGACTTGCCCTTGGTGAATCCATGTTGACTATTCCTGACCACTTTTCCCTCTTTTAATAACTGCAAAATGGATTCCTTGAGGATCCCTTCCATGATTTTTCCAGGGACTCAGGTAAGGCTGCCCAGTCTATAGTTCCATGGATTGTCCTCCTTTCCTTTTTAAAGATGGGCACTATATTTGCCTTTTTCTAATCATCTTGGACCTCCCCCAGTCTCCACAAGTTTTCAAAGATATTGGCCAAAGGCTCTGGAATGTTATTTGCCAATTCCCACAGTACCCTTGGATGCAATTAAATCCAGACCCAGGATTGCTGTATGTGTAGCTTTCCTAAATAGCCCGTAACCTGTTCTTTCCCCACCAAGGGCTGGCGACCTTCTTCCCATATTGCACTGCCCAGTACAGTTGTCTGGGGGCTGACCTTGCCCGTGAAGACAGAGGGAAAAAAACAAACAAACCACTGACTACTTCAACTTTTCCAACATCATCTGTCACAAGGCTACCTCCCCTCATCTATTAAGGGCCTCACACACTCTCTGGTCAACCTCTTATTGTTAACACGCCTGTAGAAACCCTTCTTGTTACCATTCATATTGCTTGCTAGCTGCAGTTCCAATTGTGCTTTTGCTTTCCTGTTTACTCCCCTGGATTCTTGAGCAATCTATTCAGTGACTTTTTTTCTGCTGAAATGCAGCGGAACTGCATTCTGGCACCTGTCTTCCCCAGCTGAGGATCCTATGGCTGAGGCTGCCATCCAGGGTTCCATGTCCCAGCCAGCTCCCAGCTGCCAGCATGAGGGGCTCTCTTGCCCCTGGCTGGGATTCCTGCAGCTGAGGCTGCCAGCCAAGCTCTGCACCCCAGCCAGCTCCCATCTGTGGGAATGCAGGGTCCCCCCCGCCAGTTCCTTGGCAACGGTTCCCGTCACTGAGGCTGCTAGCCAGGGTTCCACGCCCCAGCCTGCTACCAGCCAGAGGGCTGAAGCGGTCAGCTCCCACTGCGGACCCCGGGGGTGAACTTGCCAGCAGGACTTGAGTTCCGGCACCCTTCTTCACTAGACAAAAAAACCACTCAATATACTTGTACTCCTCCTTAGTCATCCATCCAGTTTCCACTTCTTATATGCACCCTTTCTGAGTTTAAGCTTGCCAAGGATTTCTCTGGTAAGCCAAACTGGCTGTCTACCATATTGGCTTCTCTTACTGAGCATTGGGATGGTTTGTGCCCAGACTTTCAATAAGGTTTCTTTAAAATATTGCCAGTTCTCCTGGACTTCTTTCCCCTTCATATTAGCTTCCCAGGGGTTCCTGCCCATCAGTTCTCTAAGGGAGATGAAGTCTGTTCTTCTGAAATCCAGGGTGTGTATTTTACTGCTCACATTTCTTCCTCTTATCAGGAACCTGAAATCTACCAGGCTGCAGCCAAGGTTGCCACTCACTTCTATTTCCCCTATTAGTTCTTCCCTGTTTATGAGCAGCAGATCAAGTTGCACATGGTTCCTGGGGCACTTCCAGGGTTGTCTGTGTGCTGTTGTATTGGTCTTCCAACAAATGTCAGGGTCATTCAACTCCACCATGAGAACCCGTGGCCTATGATCTGGAAGCTTCTCTTAGTTATCTGAAGAAAGCCTTTGTGTCTGTAACAGACACCAACCACAATATCACCTCTGTTGCTTCTGCTTCTAAGCTTAACTCAAAGAATCTCAAATGGCTTTTCTCCCTCCATATACTGGAGCTCTGAGCAATCACACTGCTCTCTTGCATTAGTGCATCTACTCCTTTCTCTCCTGCCTGTCCTTCCTGAACAGTTTATACCCTTCCATGTTCCAGTTATGTGAGTCATCCCACCCAGTCTCTGTTATCCCAATCACCCCATCCTTCACTGACTGTGCCAGGGCTTCTAATTCTTTCTGTTGGTTTCCCAGGCTTCTTGCATTCATGTACAAATTAGCCGATTTGCCTACCTCCTCCTTTCGCATCGGGGTCCTTCTTTATTGTTCCTTCCTCCTTGAGTTTCTTCCCAATACCTTACCTCAGGGCTTGTGTCGCCGTCCCCTGACAAACCTAGTTTAAAGCCCTCCTCGCTAGGTTTGCAAGCCTGCCCGCAAATATACTCTCTCTCTTTGTTAGGTAGATCCCATTTCTTCCTAGCAATCCTTGTACCCAAAACAGAGTATAGTTCCTCAGATCTGTCACCTAAGAAGAACTGCTCAGGTTTGGTAATCTCCCTACCATCCTCAGAAACAGGATACTGGGCTAGATGGACCATGGGTCTCACCCAGTACAGACATTCTTATTCCTCAAGTGTCAGGCCAGCATCAGGAATGGAACTGAGTGATACGTTATCTTCAAACTGCAGTACAAACATAGTAGCATCCACTACTTAAAACAGCAAAACAAACACAAGTACTTATTTTCATCTTCACAGGACAACAGACACTACTTTGTGGAAATCTCAGTTCTTACATATGGCGCATTCTAGCATGTGACAGCTCAGGAGTGCTCTTTAAAGCACTGTCATTTATTCTACCTTTATACAGTACATAGCCCAATCAGTCTAACCTTGTTTGCCCCTGGCTGCTACTGAAATACTGATGTCAAGTAATAATAATGGTACTCACAAGTGAAGTGTTGACATGTCTATGAAGATATACGCTTCCCGTGTGCATCAATGAGATCTCATTTGCTATTTGTTTATCAGTTATCACTCCAAAGCGTATTGTTCCAAGATAATCTAAAAAAGGTACATTTCCAGTTTTAATAAGATTTTAAAACAGTGACAGAGGAGAGTATGTTAATACCGTTTTCTTCCTTGAAACAATAATAATTTTATCATAATATTTGGCCATCATGTAGTGCTTTTCAGCTGGAGACCTTCAAGTACTTATATTACCCTCACTGAACAGACAGGTAGAAGGTTAATCTAATGCCACACAGCACGATATGACAAAACAAGACACAGGAGAAGGATACTGGTTTCCCCATTTGTTTATTGGACGAGAATAATCGGACACAGAGATGAATGTAATAGGTTGGCAAAAACTCAATATGGCTTTTATAAAGGGAAATCATGCCTCACCAATTAGATTGTAAAATAAAAATTGATATATTACATAAGGTACTTAGTTTAAAACATCTTAAGAGTTATGCATATTCCTAAGCCAATATTCATAAAGCATGGGATAGCCCTGTGAGACTGTGACACTGAAATCACAGGCAGAGGGTTGGACAGCATCCAATGTGGTGGCACTGTGTTCAGAAATTCTCTTGGGCTTTGGTTACACAAGCATCCAATGTCATCAAACCCTGGAGTTTTTCTGAAATTCTGGTTTCCTGCCCCCAACTGCCTGAAAACATGTCATGGTGTAGCAGTATCCCCATAATGCAGTTAGCAATGTCTTTTAAAGTGTAGGTGTCATGGAATTTAGCCACTAATAATATGAGGCAGTGTGCCTCAGATTCCCCTTCCACACAGCAGTGTAGGCTTGTTACACATTTGCTGCCACACTCAGCTCTAAGCCTGTGTACAGCTGTTCGCTTAGAAGGTGTATGCTCACGTGACTCTCTTGCTCCTTCTCCAGCATGTACAAAAGCTTTTTCTTTATTTACCATTTTTCCCCCGCTCTCTAGAACACCATGTATGTTACACAATTGCAAGGGATTTAGGACCAATATATGTTCCTTTGTGCTGATCCATCAGTGGTGTAGGACAACACACAATGTTATCATCAAACCAATGACAAACCAGTGTTTCCAAGTATAGCTTCCATACCACTCCTTCCGTTCAAACCAGGGTTTCCCAAACTTTATATAGTTGGAACCCATTTTTTTTTCAGTACCTTTTCTTGAGGCCCAAAAATATAAATGCATACAAAAAGGAAAAATGAAAAAATTTTCACTGTTTATTATTTATTCACGATAACAATAGTACATAATAATATAAATCTTGAAATAAAATACTTAAGTGCCTAACTTATTATTACCTTAATTACAATTTAACCAGTAGAATTTTAACAGTTGTAAAGTTTGTTTATGTATAATTTAATTAGTTGAATATGACTCATTTATTATGTGTGCACTTTATAGCTTTTAAATAAGTAAAAGAAGAGAACTAATGGGATGGGTGATGTTTTGCATCACACAGCACCTTTCTGTCAGGAGCAAAAGAAGAAAGTTTCATCCTCAAATCTGGTTCGATGTTCAATCTACTCCTATATTTATTTTTTAAGAAAACCTAAGACAAGAAACAAGTTTCACACTTATATGTCGTGATGAAAGGCATTAAGAATCTGACTGCTTTCTCAGATAAATATGAATATTCATTACTGCACTCAACCAAAAGTCAATCAAGGAGAGTTTATCAAAGTTCTCTTTTAAGGCAGAGTCACACGAAAGTTCAAAGAATCCACTTCTCTTGCATTCAATTGCAATATTTCTTCATTTTTGGTGAAAACAGTAAATGGGTTCTTAATCCACATTTTGCTGGCATCAGTTGGAAGAAAATATTCATTTAAGCTTGATGTTAGCCCCAAGAGATTTTCTTTGATGGCTGCAGAAATCACATCTGAGATATTAGTTTCAGTATGTTTTTCTTGTAATTCAGTCAAAGTACAAAAAAGTTTAAAGTTTCTCTTGTTAACTTGCTGTTCCTATAAATGAAGCTTTTTAATTGTTGCTTCAACTTTTTCCATGAACTTTTAAAATTTTAAACTTTTTAGTGCCTTGTAAATTCAGACTTAACTCATTAAAAAGACAAAATGTCACATAAGTAAGCCACCATTGTTAATTAAATTAAGGGAAGTGGTCTTTAAATATAAATATAACATCTTTTGCTGACAGAGGGTGTTGCTCCAAGAACAATAAAACTTCATCCTTCATTTTAAAGAGTTGTTTCAAAATGTTTCCTTTCGATAGCCATCGAACCTCACAGTGTAATCAGAGAGCCTCATGTTCACTTCCTAATTCTCCACACAAAGCAGTAAAGATTCTGGAATTCAAAAAATGAGATTTTATATAATTTATAAACTTCACACATTCTTGAAGAGTGGAACTCAAAAGTGATGGCATAGTTTTCACAGCTAGTGCCTTTCTGTGAATACTACAATACACCCATGCACAGTCTGGCGCTACAGCTCGAATCTGCGGAACAAGCCCAGTGCGAGACCCTGCCATTGCTCGAGCCCCATCACTGCTCAATCTAACACATTTTTCCAGTCAATATGGCTTTAAATCATAAAATAATCTATTACCTTGAAAATTACATCAACTGTTGCCCTTGTTGGAAGTGGTTTACAAAATAAGAGATCTTCTTGAATGGAGCTTTTGTAATCATATCTAACAAAACACATCAAATTGGCAGAGTCTGCTGCATCAGTGCTTTCATCCATTTGTAATACAAAAAACTGACTATTCTGTATTTGACGTATGAGAGTTTCCTCAATATTTTTTGCCATATCTTCAATTGTATGTTTCACTCTATTGTTGAATAAAGACAGTGAACCCAACTGATTTCCTTTTTCTCCTCCATAAATATGGGATGTAATAATATGCAATGCAGGAAGCATTAACTTTTTGCCTAAAGTATGTGAACAACCATTCTCAGCTATTAGTTTTCATTTGAAGAGCACATAGAAAGTGCCCTTTTTATGCTTTTTTTTAAGCAGAAGATAATTCATTTTTCTCATTTATGAAAAAAATCTGTGGGCTTACTTGCGTATTCTGGATGTTTGCATTGCAAATGGTGTTTCAGTTTTGATGGTTTCATGCACTCATTGGATAGCTCTGTGTGACAGATTATACATAACGGCAAGTGATCATCACTACTAACACTTACAAAACCAAATTTCAAATACTCGTCAGAATACCTGCAGGTCCAAGGAGTTTTTATCTTTTTATTCTCACTTGCATTAAGCTGCACATCGTTCGAACATTTGTTAGTTGTATTTCCAGGCACATTCTTCAGCCAAGTATCGGAGGGGTAGCCGTTGTTAGTCTGGATCTATAACAGCAACGAAGGGTCCTGTGGCACCTTATAGACTAACAGAAAAGTTTTGAGCATGAGCTTTCGTGAGCACAGACTCACTTCATCAGACCAGCATCTGATGAAGTGAGTCTGTGCTCACGAAAGCTCATGCTCAAAACTTTTCTGTTAGTCTATAAGGTGCCACAGGACCCTTCGTTGCTATTCAGCCATTTATCCATATTGACGATGGAAATAAGAGGGTATTTAATTGAAAATAAACAAAGAAAACTTAAGCACTTAACCTAAAAAGACATAATGTTGTCGCACTGTGCAGAAACAAACTCAGACTGCCGTGTCACATGACAAGAAAATAGATAACACAGGCTCGGCCGCAAAACAACTTTCTGCTCATTCATACAACATTTCTGAGAAAAATCTGATACAATAAAATTACCATTCTGATCGAGTTTCACAAATCTCAAGAATCAGATCAAAACTTCATTGGTCTGTAAATGCACTTCATGGAGATCCAGAGGCAAGCAGGCATTGTATTATCTGAGTCTCCTTCAATAATACTAATTGTCCCCTACCTGAGTTTGAAATATCCAATACAGCAATATAAACATAAAATAAAGGGACCAGCAATCAACTTAAATATAACTGTTCTGCATAATTTTAAAGTGAATAAAAACTAAGTGCTTAGCATCTATGCAGCCATATACTTTCTATGTGCCAGATTATCCTTGTAAATTGCACTGTATTATTACTAAAAGATAGGACAAAAAAGACAGCTTGACTCTCTGCCATCTCATACAGGAAACATATATACTATCCTCATATTTCTAGTTGCTGCATTGAGACACAAACATGAGGAATAAATACGATTGTTACTTGACTTTAAACTTCCCATAAAAAAAAAACTGCATTCTTCTGCATCTGAAAACCACATGGCATAGTGTTAAAATAACAATGGTTTATAGGAAGATGAAATAATAAAGGCCATGAGCTTTTTTTTAACTTTTGTTTTTAGCAAAAGATATCTAGAGCTGGACTCTCTTCCATCAGCTTTGAAATAAGAACTGGAAAAAAAACCACAAAGCTCTTTGAAATGTAGAGTTTTAGTCTGTTTTCCATTTCACTTTTTAAAATTTAACTGCAACAAAACCATGTTAATACACATGTGTAACTGAAAATTATATACTGTAGTATAGAAACAGAAAACAAAATCAGCCACATTAAAGGGCTTTCCTTCACTCTCTGTACACATTTGGAAATATTCTGCATATTTTACTTGATTTATTTTACTTTTCATCATGTCCATTAGGAGAAGCAGCAGACATACTGTTGTATCAGAATACCATTTTTTTCTAGCCCGTTTTTGAAACTGGGAGTGAAACAAAAAGGAGGAATTATTTTAGGAAACTCCAAATATACTTAAGCTGCAAAGGAAAAATCCCTTAAATCAATTTAAACCAATTTGAGATTTTACTTCTGCACAATTATCAACATGTGAAATGCAGGGTATACATTAAGAGAGATTAAAGATTGGAGTGACCAGAAGTGGGATGACATTCAGTAGTGCAAATGCATGGCCATGTATCATAGAACCATAGAGCTGGAAAGGACCTCAGGAGGCCATCTAGTCCAGCCCCCTGCTTCAAGCTGGATCAACCTCATCTAAGTCATCCCAGCCAGGACCCTGTCAAGCCGGAGCTTAAAAACCTCTAGGGATGGAGAATCCACCACCTCTCTAGGCAACACATTCCAGTGCTTCACCACCCTCCTGGTGAAGTAGTTTTTCCTAATATCCAGCCTACTCCTCCCATTCACTAAACTTCAGACCATTGCTCTTTGTTCCACTATCTGTCACCACTGAGAAGAATTTCTCTCCATTACCATTACAGCATCCACTCAGGAAGCTGAAGGCTGCTATTAAATCACCCCTCAGTCTTCTCTTCTGTAAACTAAATAAGCCCAAATTCCTCAGCCTTTCCTCATAGATCAGGTGCTCCAGCCCCTTAATCATTTCTGTTGCCCTCTGCTGAACCTGCTCCAGCACATCCACATCCTTTTTTATAATGGGGCCCCCAAAACCGGACACAATATTCCATATGTGGCTTCATATCTTATTATACTTTGGGTATAATAAGAGAAAGCTACTTACCTGATAGTCCTGGAGGTTACTTGCAATCTATGATCCATATCTATCTCATTAACAAACACAGGCTATACAACAGTACCACCAATCCTGGAACTTGTCCCTTGCAACAAGCCCCATTGACAACTTTGTCCACATATTTATTCTAGAGATACCATCACTGGACCTAACCACACTAATTACAGAATCATTGGCACATTCTCCTGTTCCTCAACTAACATCATATATGCCATCATGTGCCAACGATGTCCACATACCTTGTACATATAGGGCAGACTGCAAACACTCTTTGCCAAAGAATGAATGGACATAGAGCAGACACCAAAAAATCTCCAAATACACAAACCTGTCAGCCTGCACTTAAATGGAGTGGGGAATTCTGTTAAAGACCTGAGAATTTGTGTTCTACTGAAAAAGAGATTTTTTAACAACAGTCTGCAGAGGGAATGTTCAGAACTAACATTCATATTCAAATTAGACACATTAACATATGGTTGGAACAGGGACAGCAATTACCTGACCTATTACAAGGACTCTTTTACATACTTTGATGTTTGATCTGATAATTACTCCCCCCCACCCCCTGTTGCTCTTCTATCTGATTTGCCAACAATGACAACAATTCTTCTGATTTGTCAACCTTGATAACAATTTTGGACCTCTGTGCTTTATATATTGAGTCTATTCTGGTAGGGCTGTAGATCTGAAGAAGTGGGTCTGTCCCACAAAAGCTCATCATGTAATAAATTATTCTGTTAATCTTTACAGTGCTACATGACTGCTTTTTTGTTTTGGTATCTACCATTGTGAGTGTCATGAATGACTGCCTGTAATCTGATGAAGCAGGTCTTCGTCCACGAAAGCTTATGTTCCAAAATATCTGTTACTACATATTGTCCTCAAACATACAGACTAATATGACTGTCTCTCTGATACTTGCCTGTAAAAGGGCAAATTGGGCTCTCAGCAGGGGGCGGTCAGGTAAGCTAATGGGAGGAAAAGAAACATTTTTGAACTGAGAACAATTGCAGTTTGAGTTTTCTTTTGTCTGTGAGGCTGCGGCAGAGTACACACAAAGATAATTTTGCCCAAGCAGTTGGAATGAATCCAATAAATATCCTGACCATCTCAAAATCATCCATAGATATGTAAGTAGAAGGGAAATGTGTAGTTAGACGTGATCAGGTTATGGTTATTTTGAATTTGGTGTGGACTGATTAACCTGTTATTTAGTGGCTTTGGTTAATAATTTGACTCTTTCCCCTGTAATCTGTAATTTTTAACTTGAATTGCAGGGGAGTAATTCTCTGTGCTGTAACCAGTATGATTTAATTCCTCTTGTTTTACTTTCTCTTGGTTTGCTTTTACAAGCAAATGATTTGATTGCTGTGTCCTGAGAAGGTTCTGTGTATATGCACGCCTTAGACTGAAAGGTCAACTACTAAATGACAGTTCTTTGTGTCTCAGCTATCTCCTGAGGGAGGATTAAGAGTTTGGGGTACCCCACATGAAGACATCCAGAGCATGCCTTCATGGGTTAGGGGGTCTTTTCCCACTAAGGTGATGATAGAGAACTACCCTGTCAGGATCAGGGAATTTGTGATCTTGGGGAGCTTTTTAAGCAAAAGACTTTTACAGGCAAGGTATTTTTTCAAGATTTTGCAGGACCCCACTTTCTGCACTTGGAGTGTGGAGTGGGGAAAAGCCCTGACAGCAAGTATGCCTGTGCTCCACCTGGAAGTGGAGAATTTTGAAAGTAGTGTCCACTGCTTCGTGTATGCACCCTGTCTTAGCTTGTACCTCTGACCAAGGATATAAAAGGGTGGAGTGTACCAGACACCTCTCCAGCTCCTTCTCTACTGTGAATGAGAGAAGATCCAAAGCAAACAGAGAAGGAGGGTGAATAGTGAAATACAAACAGTGACCACATATCTCAAAGAACCACCGTCACAAGATAAGTAACTTCCTTTTTCAAATATTGGAGCTCATGTGTATTCCAACATGATTAACTGACAAATTGCACTTGAACAAGAGGGGGATGCAAGATTGTAGATGCCAGAGCCACACGTTGTAGTCCACACATTGTAGTACCCAGAGCAGCTGTTGAAACACACTGAATCTTGGGCCAAAAATTTATCGACATCTCATCACTCAGCCATCTGCATCCAACAGACATGGGGTAGGCCATGGCAGCAACTAATGGCCAAGGTTAGATGGATGCCTGGACCAGGCCACAGTAACACAAACACCAAGTCATTGCTGAGGATACTTCCCATATTCCAAACCTCCCAGAAATTTGGAACAAATTCCACTTAGGAACAAATTCCATTTAAAAACAAATGCAACAACAAAAAATAAAACCTACCAGAGAAACATTTCTTTATTTCTTTTTTCCCTACTCCACACTAGTATGATGTATTAGTTGTAATTCCTCTCTCTCTCTGTGGTCTGTACAGCAAGACTGCTACAAAAGGCAACTTGGATTTATCGGATGGAGGAATATTAAAAAATTGAACCAATTAAAATATTTTAAACTCAAACAATTCTAAAATATTTTTCTGTAAAGGATGTCATGTTAATGAAATACATGACTGCATGACTAAATATGAAGATTCAGCAGCTCATTTGAAATGATCCACAAAACTCACAAGTGGCTTTACCATTCTAGAATAATGCAGCCATCCTCAACTCAAATTGATCAGGGTCTTACCACATACCACCTCATAATTTTTAGCAATCAACTCCAAGAGCAACTGAAATCAGCTACTGTAGGGTCAAATCCCCTGAATAAAATCCACTTCATGTGCACGAGGTCTGAGCAAAATCCACTCCAGCAGAAGTCCAGGTTGATATAAGTTTTTGGCTGAAGTAGTGCAACAGCAATTCCTGTGCCTATTGCCTTGGGTTACTGGATTCACAGAAAACATTCAGATGTGCAGCTCCTACCCTAGCTAGTATCCAGTGCAGCTTCGTATAGTGGTTTATTTGGGCCAGAGTGCAAATCTATTTTCTTTGCCTATACTAGGAACACAAGAAACGCCCCAAATACCCTAATACAGGTGCAAATACGCATACAATGCTTCCATCAAAATGGTTTCCAGGAATCAGTGTTAAGCCTTCACAGTGTGTAGGATTCCCATGGAGTTTGGGTGATCAGCCCTCAAATATCAGAGTGGATTCTTGGACTAATTTAAAAATCTCATGCACATCTGAAAAGCATACTGATATGGTTATGTGACAGGGTAAGCCTGGCAGGGGGTGAGTACAAGAGGGAAAAGCAGGGCTGGCAAATAAGCAGAGTGCAAGCAGCTGTGGAGGAAGCTGCCTACGTCAATTGGGGCCAGCTGGTTCCACTTAAGACTGCCTTTAAAAACCCCTTTGCGCAGTGGGAGAGGAGGGTGATACAGGAGAGTATAGAAGGCGAGAGGAGAGAAGCAAGTGGGTGTTCCTAGAAGCAGCAGAGGAGGGGAGGAGTGCTCAGCAGCAAGGGGCTAAGGCCCTGAGATTTCGCTTGAGGCCAGAACAGACTGATCACACAGGGGGACCCGATCCAGGAGGACGAACGTGCTGCTGTCGCCGCTACTACCTGAAGGAGGTATGGGGAGGCGGAGGGAATCACCTGGCGAAGTGGCTCAGGGAGAACAGCTGCAGTGTCCATGACGAGCAGAGGCCTTCCCCACCAGTAGCAGCCACCACAGAGTCCCCTGGCTGGAACCTGGAATGAGTGGGTGGGGCCCAGGTTCCTCCCAGACCACAACTGCCCACCCCCCATCTCAGGAAGTGCAACAACATCCTGGCCGGGGGGGGCGGGGGCTAGTGGACTGAATGGAGGCCCGGAGCCCAGGAATGAGGCAAGCCTTACCACAGGTTAAAGCTCATGAAAGTGTGGAGGGGGCGGGACTAAGACTAAGCTACTTGAGGCATCTGGACTTCACACACAGCTTGGGACCTTGTCAATTTTGCAAATTATATAAATTAGGATGACATTATGAACTATTTAGTATCATTTTCAAAACATACTTAACTGAACCTGCTTCACTCTTCAGAATGTTGTGTTGCATGAAAACTGATGGAGATACCTCAAAAACTGATGGAAAGTTCAGTGGTGCAGATCTTCAAGAGCGGCTCTGGGTATAAAATGTAGTAAAAGGAGAGCCTGTAACACAAGCCTTCTGTCAGAGCCTGGTATGAGTCCTGGGCTAAAGTAGCCAAAACTTTGCTGATACAAAGCACAGAAGGATACCTCAGTGGTTAGAGCATTGGCCTTGTAAACCCTCGATTGGGAGCTCAATCCTTGAGGGGAGCTTTCAGGGGTCTGGGGCAGGTTTTTTTTCTTTTTTTTTTAAAGAAAACTGTCAGGGATGGTGATAGGTCCTTATGTGAGTGCAGAGGACTGGATTTTTAAACTAGATCACCAGCTCTGGAGGTGCCTTCCCCTATGAGATATGTTTATCTCTATATGTATGTAAATTGTAAGAAAGAAGCAGGCCCATTTTACATAATCTGGCAAGAACAGGACAGATACAGCAGAAACACACATTCTAAGTAGTGCTAGGCACAAAAAGACATATGCAAACATATTCTAGAAAGGTGATATCAAAATACCTCCACAACAAACACACTCCCCAAAGATAAGAGGAACACAATGATCCATCTTGCAGATAAGGTCAGGATGACAGCAAGATGGACAAACATGTTGTAACAACTCAACATGTGAAAGGTAATGGGGGGACCCCTGGATACATCAGGGGATGGCAACACGTAACTTACATATATTGCTGTATAAAGATGCATCTCAGAGGAAGTCTTTGTCCAGCCTCAGGGTTAGCAGAAAGTCTTGTCACTGACTGAGCTGCATCCATCATCATGGACACACATCTTAATATCCTTGTAGAGTCTGGTACATGCTCTTACTATGCTTTGACAATAAGTGTGGCTGGGTGCCTTTGCTACTAAACTAAGTCTCATGTTGTCATTGGGCAGTTCGATTGGAACCCGCTGGCTATCTGACTAGCACCGGTGCAGAATGTAGAAAGAACACATGCATGCAGACAAACATCCCATGATAATGGTGACCACAATGTACTCTTCATTGAAAAAATAAGTACTTTCCATTAAGAAAATATGAGATGATATCAAATGATTACTTGTAACAAGTAACGGCTAATTATCGTAACGTTGTTTGATTTTTGGATACTTTGCTGGTAAACTGCACACACACACAATTTAAAGGATAGATTACCACAACTAATTCATAGCATTCACTAAAATAATCTGTTTGCAATTGTAGTCTCTTACTAAATTATATCCAACATGAAATCTGAAAAATGCCACTTGGGATCAGAGCCATACTAAACAGAAGAAAGCAGATGAATACAAAACTTAAATTTCACTACAAAACGGACTTTGCTACCATGAAATAAACATAACCAGATTTGGGGATGTCACATCAGCACCAAACAGTAACAATGCTTTCTTTTCTGTGTTCTGAAAGACTGTAAAGGCATTCAAAACCCTTTGAACTTAGACCATGAAGCACAAAAGCAGTTGGAGCGATTTTGATCAATGCAAGTCCTGTGATGCTGCTAAAGACACAATAAACTGTACTTCGTATTTTATTTAACTGCATTATGGAAAAATAATTTGGAACTAAAACTAAGTATTTTTATTCTCTTCATTAAACCTAACAATTGATTTTTCACCTCCAAGTAAGTATACTTAATATAAGCATTCCCTTTCACTCAGGGAAATACATTAATGAAACTATTGGTGGCAATAGAAAAATACTACTTAAATGATAACACCTGAAGTAAAAATTCTGCATAGTTGAACTTGGTAATTAACATTTAAGCAAAAAGTGTTAGATGAATGCAATGTGTAACCAATTACTGCATAAATGGCTGAAGACTGTGACACAGTTATCTAAATAATTTTTCTGATTTGTCCTCCTTGCTTACTGTTTTTGGTTCTCTGTGCCTTAAATATTAAGTCTGTTCTGGTCTGGCTACTGTCTGAAGAAGTGGGTCTGTCCCACAAAAGCTCACCTAATAAACTATTTTGCTAGTCTTTAAAGTGCTACTTGACTGCTTTTTGTTTTGATAGTGTAAAGACTAGCACAGCTTCCTCTCTGTTACTTATCTAGGTAATGTATCTGTATTTACACTCCACAATCCTCTCCAGGAACGCCCAGTCAGGTCTCAGGCCTTCAGCCATAACCTTTCTGGGGGCAGGTCCTCACGTTGTGACAATCCCAACAAGCCAATCTGCCTCCAGGCTTGTACCTGCACTGTGCTTTCTCTTCAAGGGCTCTGGCAACTTTACATCAGCAGTTACAAGTTACCCCTCCCTCCCCCCACAGTATTCTCAGAATGGGATATTTACTTAAGGACAGCCCATCATAGAGATGACATATAGAACAATTAACATGTAAGGAATGTGGCAGCAGGAATGCAATGCTGCTGAAGGCTGGGAGGAATGTGTCTCCCAGAGATCATCTGTATGAGAATGCAAAGGGGTGCATGTGTGACACCTTTCAGGCAAAGCCTAATGGGTAGCAAGTAAGCCATGAGATTTTGTCTATTGTAAACACATTGTTATAAAATCACAATTTATGCTGACACTCAGTGTGGGATCTCACCAATGCTCTGGGTTGTTGTGGGGGACAGGGCAGTCGCCATAGCTGTGTAAAGTATCGGAGGGGTAGCCGTGTTAGTCTGGATCTGCAACAGCAACGAAGGGTCCTGTGGCACCTTATAGACTAACAGAAAAGTTGTGAGCATGAGCTTTTGTGAGCACAGACTTACTTCATCAGCAGCATCTGATGAAGTGAGTCTGTGCTCACAAAAGCTCATGCTCAAAACTTTTCTGTTAGTCTATAAGGTGCCACAGGACCCTTCATTGCTGTTACATAGCTGTGTAAGACATTGATTACACAGGGCTCCCTGGTTTAAAGCACTGTAAGGGAGGAGGGGAGGGGCACTAGTTGAGCCAGCTTGCTGAGTACCTTCGCCATATAGCTATAAGCCTGGTTTGACTAGCCCTCCTCACCTGCTGAAAGAAAGAGTTGGATGCTAGGGTTTTCATGAAACTCCACACTGGAGATATTAAGAGCTGACATTACAGAGTGGCACTGAGGCCATGCAGAGCTGAAATAACAGGGTTCTGCCTAAGGGCGATCCCCTGGCGGGGCGGCCAGTGGGAGGAGCAGCAGACGACAGCAGGCGGCCGGTAGGAGGAGTAGCCAGTGGCCAGCTGGTGGCAGTCAGTGGGATGCCGCAGACAAGTGGACAGCTAGTACTACCCTCGTGATGTATCTGTGCGCTCTGGGTCCAGGACTGCACCGCGAGAGGTACAACATGTAACTGTGTGTGGGGTAAAGGCCACGAACCACAGCAAGAGACTTGGTGCTGTAGTGTATGGGGATGGTATCTTGTTAAAGGGGTTTGTCTCTCCTTTGCTTAGATATACTGCATCTGTCACAGTAAACTTGGGGTAGCTTATGTCATTAAATAAGCTGTTTCTATCTTTGACTGTGCTTGTGAGGGGCAGGTGGAGAAATGCCTTACATGCACCGAGCAAGTAGGGTGAGATTGTCCCAGGCCACTGGGTGGGGGCTCGAGCCAGTTGGTTGTATCCTTGACAGGAAACCCCCTAGGAGCTGAACCCAGCCCTTCTGGCAGGCACCTGGCATTAACAGAAGGGTTACAAACAGATTTAAATGCACACAATATATACCAGTAATCACCTGTCTTCTCTATGATGACCCAGCCAGCACACAGACTCTCCAGCCCTGTAGGAAGAGGTGACACCCTCACTTGGGACAAAGACTCATTCATTAGCTCACTCAGCCTTTATATACCCAAAGTTCTCTCTCTTCAAACTCAGTTTGAATCAATATATGCAAATCCTTTCAGGGGGTGGTACCTCTCTGGGACTGTTTACAGTCTCAGCTGCTCAGCCTCATATCACCTCTTTTCCTGGAGGTGCTGTGGTAGCCCTCCTATAAGGAGCAGAACACAATCATACAGTGGGGCCAACAGCCACCATGGGCCTCAGGGCAAGGTGGGAGGGGAACCTGGATCCCTGCCCCTAGAAGGGGCAGAGCCAAGGGTGGAAGGGGAGGGGCCCATGTCAGTCAGCCCTTCGCACCACTCAGACCACAGCACTGGGCCCCACACCCCCTGCACACAGCGGTGGAGCAGTGATGCCACAGCATCTCAAAGGAGCCTGGAACTTCAGCTGCCGCTGCTGCCAACCATAACACTGGCTGGAGCTCCAGGACCCTTTGAAACACTACGCTTCAGGCAACTGCTCTCTTTCCCACCACTACCCCTCATCAGCAGGCCTGCAATTATACATAAATGATTCATAAATTTAATATAATAGTCCTGAAAAATACTGCATGGGGTTAAAGAGCTGTCAAAATTGACTTGGATGCAATTATAGTCTGTTTACCCAAGCCTCAATTATCTATTATTTTAGCCATGTGAAACTTAGTCCTGGTTCTACAAGATTGAGAACTCCCCTTATTATGTGAGCTTAATGTTAATTATTTCTCTTATCATAACCACTGTATTTACTGTCATATAGTTACTGTCATTTCCAGTAAACTGTTATTTGGACAGTTATCCAGAATGTACCATATGCACACATGCATATTTCTATGGATGCCTGAACATCTTTGAGAAACAATCAAAAAATAAACCATCTTAAATAGGTTAATTACTTCATTCCTTCGCATGCTTTTTAGTTTTTCTTATAATAAAACATGTCATCAGTAGACATTCCAGTGAACAGGAAAAAAAAAATCTAGTAGTGCTGATATTTAACTAAAAGATCATGCAAAATTTTATTAACATCTCTGAGGAAATCTTAAAGCTGAGACTAAAGCTATGGGCTACATTTCTGAGGCAGCCATTAGTGTTGACTTAGGAAGCACAGGGGAAGGCTGTTAAATTGAAGTTTTCTTACACTCATGTCTGCCATTTACTACAGTTCATTTTTTTTAGAATTATATCATGTAAATTGACTATGACGACCTCTATTAAATGTTCAGGTTTGCTTGTCTCTTGAGTATTTAGTTAAAAACTGTTTTCAGTACACTAGAACCTCAGTTATGACCTACCACCAGAACGGAGGTTTTCCAAAACTGTGAAATATTCATAACTCTGAACAAAATACTAGTTTTTTCAAACATTTACAATTCTACATTGACTTAATACAGCTTTGAAACTTCATTATGAAGAAAAATTCTGCTATCCCTTTATTTATTTGATTAGTTTACATTTAACACTGTGACACTCTCGTGGCAGTGTCTGTGGCATCCAATGCCGCCTGGAGGGCCACGCTAGAAATGAATTTATTCTCCACCATGGCCATGAATTCAGGTTTAGAGTCTAGATGTACCAACTCTGAGAACTTTGAAAGAGAGGTGGCCGCATTGTAAGTGTATCTACTAACCAAAGCCTGCTGGCTAGTAATTCATAATTGTAAACCACCTATCGAACAAACTTTCTGCCACACAGATCCAACAGTTTAGCCTCCCTATTTTTTGGACAGGGACCCTGAAACCCCTGCCTCTCCCTCTTGCTTGTGGTGTTAACCACCAGGGAATCGTGGTGGTAAACAGATGTTCATTGCCTTGAGAGGGCACAAAGTACCGGCATTTGTTTTTCCTGGTTGTTGGCAATGCTGAGGCTGGGGTCTGCCACACTGTTTTGCCATGTTGGCAATTGTTTTAATGATGGGTAAAGCCATCTTGTGGGCACTGAGGAGGATAAAATGTCTGTGACAAGATCCATGTCATCCTGCACCTCCTCGTGCTGCACCCCTGCGCAGGAGCAGCTGAAATGCCCTGCCATCCTCTAACACTGGGGACGGTGAGGACCCCACCACTGCCTCATCAGTTGAGGGGAGGAGGAGGAGATCCTGTGACATCCTGTTGTGGCACCAGTGCGGGGGGTCCCACTGGCACCAGTTGGGGTCCTTGTAATACCTGTGGTTCCTGGTGCCCCACACGCAGTACTGGCTGAGGTGTCACAGGTAGCGAGGGCACCGGTGCCTGAGCTAAAAGCTGATTTAAAGGTGCCTGGCCTGGCACCAGATGAGCCAGTGCTGAACAAAACAATGCTGTGGGGCCCAGCAGCGAGGCCAGGGGTGGCCATAGCACCGAAGTCCCTGCTGATGGAGCCCAATGGTGCCAGCAATGATGCTCCCATAGTCTCAGGCTGGTCCTGGTGCTCTTCCTAGGGTGGAGCGTCGAGCGCCGACTTCAGCACCGCAGGAGCCCTCTGGAATGACGGTACCAAGAGGGGTCTCAATGGGCCTGTCATTTGACCCTGGGCTTCATAGTATGCCCACAGCGTCCAAAAGGGCAATAGGGTGCCTGCTTGACCCACAAAGGAGCTCCTGGCATGCCCAGAATGGTGACTTCAATGGCTATGGGAGGAGAAAGACTGGTGACTCTGACTCCTACCTGAGCTGAAGTAATAAGATTTGGACTCCAACGCTGAGAAATCTGAGGGTGAGGACCATGGTGGTGCCATCAGACGTTGTAACAGCACCTGGGGGGGGTCAGTGTCTGCACTGACTCCCCTGACTGGGACGGGCCTGTGGTAGGCACCTAGTGTGGATAAAACCACTCAGGCGCCACAGGCGGGAGCAGCATTGTTGGCAGCACAGCTTAAAACCCTGGTGTCGACGCTCCAGGGGATAAGGCAGGGGAGGCCACCGCCTGCAGTCCCTCAGGTCCCTGGCTACTGCATCTACCCCTAGGCAGTGAGGCAGCCGGTACCCCAGCTCTTAGCAAGTCCCGCACCTCTGGCATCAAAGGAAACTCCGGAACGTGTGGATCCCGGTCTCGCACTGGAATTGCGGCACACACCTCAGGCTCACAGTCCAGGTACTATGGCACAGACGCAACTGAGTCCTCTTGATGTCCTGGCACTGTAGGGGAGCAGCCCCTATCATGCTGCTGCTTTTTCTTCTTTGGCAGCAGGGACTGGGCTCTTGTGCCTTCTCACCACACAGCGCCCACCTCATGGTGCCAAGCCTCCTTACGTGCCAACGCTTGCACTTGCACTGGAGCACTCCGCACTGAGGAGGCTGTACTCAGCCCTTAGGGGTGGGGAACGTTTGGCTGCAACGCTGCCTCCATGAGGAGTACTTTTAGTCTTTGAGCTCTATCTAGTAGAGTCCTGGGATTAAAGGAACAGCAGACTGCACAGCGGTAGCCCTGATGGCATCCCATAAGACAGGCAAGACAGTCCATGTGCAGACCAGACTTGGGCATATGCCTGCTACAGTTCTTAGAGTTTTTGAAACCTGGAGAAGCGGGCATCCCCCGCATTGAGGTACGCAGAGGGACAGGGAACTCGCCCCAGCAATTAAAAAAAATAACCCAAACAGCCACTAACTACTATACTTAACTAGAACTATTTACAACTAATTAACACTAAGTTACACTATCTACACAGGTTACCAGTGAAAGAGAAGAGAGAGAGAGAGGGAGCTCCAGCAACCAACAGCACAGCAAGAAGGAACTAAGTGGGCGTGGGTTGAGTGGTGCATATATTGGTCACCATATCAGCACCACTCCAGGGGGCACTGCTCCAGTCTGATGGCTAGGGCAAAAAGCTTCCATCAACTGGGCATGTGCCAGCACAAACCCAGTCTGGAATGAACACAAGCAATCGCTCGAAGGAGAATTAACCTAGGAATGCCACAGATAATACTCATTGATTAAGAGATTCATTGTTTCATAACCTAGTAATCAGCTAAGAGGTCTTTCCAAAGGCAGAAGAGCATCTTGTGTTTTTAGTGGAAGTTTTTCTGATTAAATCCCAATTAAAAGCCACATAAATAGTGCGACTTAATATATACTAATGATGAATTCTATTCTGCTACATTCCCATAGAGAGCAATTTCAAACTTTAAGAAAGTACATTATTACAATTTAGATGAGGGATTCCCTAATTGTGGTATATAAGCTTGATGTTCTCAAGCCCTTTAATTTTTAAAGAAAGCTCTATGTTAACCAAGAACATTTGAGAGCCATTGGTTGAGATTACTTTACTTTAGACTCAAAATAATCTGTATTCTATGATCCATGATTTGGAGCAAGAATATTTCTAATTACTAGCTAATAAAATTTAGTGTAAATGTAAAGAGGAAAAGCAATGAGAAAGAAAATATATAATTTAAGCTGTGCCAAGGTAAAGTATTACTTTTTGCCGTAAAGTGTGTCATGTTCAGAAGATTAAACAGTCTCAATTCACAGACAATGCAAGAGCATCATTTTAAGAATCTAATATAATCAAATGCCTAAATGAGCTCATTTCCAAGTCAACCTTTTAAATTGCACATTTTACAAACAGCCAAATCAGTCAAAACCTGGACCATACCAGACAAGTAAGGTGCAGTAGTAAAAGAACTTTAATAGTCTGTTTAGTAATAACTAACATTTGCTCAGCTCCGAATGGTTTTTTTTTTTTTTTAAATCTTTCACACTACAATTTATATGAAGCAAAACAAGCTGTCTCAATGATCTACGAGATCAAAAACATTGTTAGATACAAATGATTTCATCATATGTCTGTTTACTCAGAGGCTTGGAGTACTGATTTATTACTGTATTATTCACCTCACTGAGACATTTATTAAACACTTAAGGAAAAAAAATGAAATTCAGATGTCAGCATTTCCCTGAACCAAACAGACCTTTCTGTGCTCCCAGGGAATTCGTAACATAAGGTGCTCTTTTGGGAGAACTTCTGGCCAGGATGAAGTTCCACTAGCGGAAGCAACAGGAAGAGGTGCTGAATAAGGCCCCTCCTTGCCAGCAGCAACTACTTTTATGGGAGTTCAAGCCGCATGTAGACTCTACCAGAAGGAAGGTTTACATCTCTTTTCTGATACTAATTCTTTGTGATAAATTGGACAAACGAAATACGTACGTAACAAATCACTGTGGCATAAATTTTCCCTTCAATGCTTCACTGACACCAATATAAGGGGACTTCTCTGTGTGTCAAAGAAATTATTGACACACTACACTGTACACAGATACTGTCATTCCAAAAACACAAATGGGTAATGGAGCGCTGACTTTTAATTTGGATACAAATATGGACATATTAAGGACCTGACTGCAATGGGAGCAGTATTAGGCCTGTAAGTAAGAGTAGACAATGAAATTTAATATCACTGATCACAGAAATTTAGTGGAAAATGAAAGAGTACACGAAACAATTATGTAATCAATTGTTTGACGAATAAGTAACATATATGGCATTTCTCCTTTTTTACGAATGCTTTGATGCAACTTTGGAACAAGCAAGGCAGCAAGGTATAGCAAAAACCGTGCCTGAAAGTCTCTCAGATACAGAATTTTTCTATACTTCCTCTAATAGCCAACAAAATAAACTCTTGCTGAACAATTTTTAAAAATCCTCTTTACAGAGAAAGAAAAGGTCAAGAACTGCAAGAAACTCTCCAATGTCAATTTCTAATAAGAAACAAAAAAAGAGAAGTTATTCACCTGTAGTAATGATGGTTCTTCGAGATGTGTCCCCATGGGTGCTTCACAATAGGTGTCGGGCTCGCCCAGCACCGCAGATCGGAATTCTTCTAGCACTTTCTATTGGATCGCGCATGCGCCGACGCGTGCCGCTCCCTTGCGTGCCCCCAGCCATGTGCGCGATCCGGTCCCCGCCAGTTCCTTGACCAACCGCCTCAGATGCTCCTGAAAAACACCAGACAGAGATCTGAAGCGGGGAGGATGGACGGGTGGTGGAGCACCCACGGGGACACATCTCGAAGAACCATCATTACTACAGGTGAGTAACTTCTCTTTCTTCTGCGAGTGGTCCCCGTGGGTGCTCCACAATAGGTGACTACCCAGCAGTAACCCAAGTAAGGAGGTGGGTAATTGATTCATGTGCAGCTGCCCCCGAGAGGACTGCTGTCGACAGACAGGTATCCTCCTCGAATACCCGATGCAGGGCGTAATGCTCGGCGAAGGTGTCGTTGGATGACCAGGTCGCCACTCTACAATGTCTTTTAACGCAATTCCCTTGAAGAAGGCTGTTGATGCCGCCACCGCCCTCGTGGATTGAGCCCTAGGCAGAGCCAGCAAAGGGATCTTTCAAAGCTCATAGCACATTTTTATACAGGATACAATGTGCTTCGAAATTCTCTGTGAAGAGAGGCCTTCCCCTTTGGACGTGGGAGTGAGAGACACCAGAAGCCTGTCCATTTTGCAGAAGGACTTAGTTCTATGTAAAAGGCCAATGCCCTTCTCACATCTAGGAGATGTAGGCGCGCCTCCTTGCTGGAGCTGTGAGGCTTCGGGTAAAACGAGGGTAAAACTATTGGTTCGTTAAGATGGAACTCCGAGGAAACTTTTGGAACGAAGGCTGGGTGTAACTGTAAGGTTACCGCCTCCTTTGAGAATACTGTGCAGGGCGGCGTTGCCATCACTGCTGCGAGCTCACTCACCCTACGAGCTGACGTAATTGCAAGAAGGAAGGTTGTTTTCATAGTAAGGAGTCAGAGGGGTACTGTGGCTAAGGGTTCGAAGGGTGGTCCCGATAGCGTGCTCAGCACCAAGTCCAAACTCCACGACAGCGGTAGCGGTTTTCGAGGGGGGTACAGGTTTACCAGCCCCTTCAAGAACCTTGTGACAATAGGGTGAGTGAATACGGTGGGCCCTTCCTCTATATGACGAAAAGCTGATATACCAGCGAGGTGGACCTTTATCGAGGATAGAGAAAGCCCGTCTCATTTGAGGTCCAATAGGTATTCTAGTATTACGGTTATGGGAACGTCGAGGGGAGCTAACTTTGGTGGAACACCAGGCTGTAAAGCGTGTCCATTTCTGTTCGTAAGTCCTCCTGGTGGAGGCCCTTCGGCTACGATCCAAGACTTGTCGTACTCCCTCCGTACACGTCCTCTCTAAGGCGCTGAGCCATGGATTAACCATGCTTGTAGGCGTAGTCCCTGAGGGTGCAGGTGCACTATGGACCCCTGAGCCTGTGTGAGTAAGTCCGGCGCCACCGGTAGGGGGAGTGGTGGACGATCTGCCATGCGCAGAAGCAAGGGAAAACATTGTTGTCGGTCCCAAGTTGGAACTATGAGTATCATGCGAGCTCTCTCCCTTTTGGCTTTCTGCAGAACCTTGTGGATAAGTGTTGTGGGAGGAAACGCGTAGAGTAGAGGGCCCTTCCATGAAATCATGAATGCGTCCCCCAGGGACCCCTGCCCTATTCCTGCTCTGGAGCAGTACTGGGGACACTTCTTGTTCTACTGGGTGGCAAACAAATCGACTTGGGGAAACCACCATGCACGAAATATGCGCCGTAGCAGGTCGGAGCGGATCTGCCATTCGTGCGTGAGTGCGAAGCGCCTGCTCAGCTCATCTGCCTTCACGTTGTGGCCGCCCGGCAAGTATAAGGCTTTCAACGTTATGTTGTTGGCGATGCACCAGTTCCACAATCGGGCTGCTTCCGCGCATAGCGCACGGGATCGTGCCCCTCCTCATTGATTGATGTAGAACATAGTGGAGGTATTGTCGGTATTGATCCCGACTACTTTGCCGTGTAGGTATTTCTGAAAATGTCTGCACGCATTCAACACCGCTCTGAGCTCCAGTATGTTTATGTGCAGTGTCTGTTCTGCAGGGGACCATAGCCCTTGCGTCACCTTGCTGCCAATGTGTGCTCCCCATCCTATGTCGGAGGCATCGGTAGTAAGAAAAATAGAAATTTGTGGTTGGTGGAAGGGCACCCCCACTAGCAGATTCTTGGGATTTCCCCACCATGCTAGGGATCTGCGCACTTCCGTCGTGGGCGACACTACCCTGCGGACAGTGTGGGATGCCGGTTTGTAAACACTCACCAGCCAATGCTGCAGGCTTCGCATGTGTAACCTGGCATTCTGTACCACAAACATCGCTGCCGCCATGTCCCCAACAGTTGCAGGCACGTTAGGACCGGCACCGCGGGCCTGTATGTCATGACTTGCACCAGGGAGTTGATGGCGTGAAAGCGGGCGTCGGGCAGGTATACTCTTGCTGCGATAGAGTTTATGCGTGCCCCTATGAACACTATATCTTGTGTGGGTTCGGTCTTTGACTTTGCGAGGTTGATAACTAGGCCCAGCGAAGTAAGCATGTTCGCGGTGACGCGTATCATGCGTAGGACCTCTGCCTTTGAGGCCCCTTTCAGTAGGCACTCGTCCAGATACGGAAAAATAAACACCCCCTGTCTGTGCAGGTAGGCTGATACCAGTGCCAGGGTTTTGGTAAAGACTCTGGGTGCCAAGGATAGGCCGAACGGAAGAACCCTGTATTGGAAATGTTCCCCGCCGATCGTGAAGCGGAGGAAGCGTCAATGTGCCGGGTGGATTGTTATATGAAAGTAAGCGTCTTGTAAGTCGAGGGCTGCAAACCAGTCTCCATCGTCCAGTGCCGTAAGCATGGAGGCAACTGTGATCATCCGAAAGCGTTGCTTGCACAAGTAACGGTTGAGGCCCCGTAGATCCAAAATCGGTCTCCAGCCTCCTGTTTTCTTCTCCGTTAGGAAGTAGCATGAGTAAAAACCTTTCCCTTGGAATTGTTCCGGCACTCTTTCCACCGCCCCTATGAACACGAGGTGATCTACCTCCTGCTTCAGCCTCGCCTCGTGGGCAGCGTCCCTGAGATGAGGCCGGATGGGAGGTTTCGTCGGTGGAAGTGACTGGAAGGGGATCGTGTAACCCGTGGCTATAACTTCTAGCACCCATTTGTCTGTGGTGATCTTTTGCCATTGGGAGTCAAATGGTTTGAGGCGATGATGGAACATGAGATGAGAATGGCATTGAGCGATGGTGTTGATAGTGCAGCCCTCGACATAACCGTCAAACTTGCTGTCTCTGGGCTTGTCCTGAGGGTGTACGGCTTTGTTGAGAACGTTGTCTGGGGGCCCTGTACTGCTGCTGCTGTTGATGGCGCCCTTGGTCATAGCCTCACTGATATTGAGCGCGCTGTGGTTGGTAAGCATAGCGTCTTTGCTGAGGATAGAACTTCTTTTTCTTGTATGGGGGAGTATAAATACCCACGGTCTTAAGTGTGGCCCTCGAGTCTTTGCTGGAGTGCAGGACCGAGTCGCTTGAGTCCGCAAACAGCTTTTGTTTATCAAAGGGAAGATCCACGATCTTCGCCTGTAGGTCTCTGGGGATACCGGACGTCTGGAGCCAGGATTCCCTACGCATTACCACTGCTGCAGCTGTTGAACATGCCGCTGTGTCTGCCACGTCCACGGCAATCTGGACTCCCATCCGCGACGCCGCGTAGCCTTCTTGGACAATCGCCTTCAACACTGGCTTCTTGTCCTCCGGGAGTGAATCCATGAGAGGAGAGAGTCTAGAGTAATTGTCAAAGTTATGGTTTGATAGATGTGCCGCGTAATTTGCCACTCTCAATAATCGGGCAGAGGAGAAGTAGACCTTCCTGCCAAACAGCTCTAGTTTCTTAGCATCTTTATCCGACCCCCCTGATTTGTACTGAGATGTTTTCGACCTCTGCTGGGACGATTCGACCACCAAAGAACTGGGTTGTGGGTGACTAAAGAGGAACTCCTTGCCCTTGGCTGGGACGAAGTACTTCTTATCCGCTCTCTTGTTCGTAGGCAGAATAGAGGACGGAGTCTGCCATATGTTAGTGGCTGACCCCCTAATGGCTTCGTCCAGCGGGATAGCGATTTTAGATGAAGCCGGGGGGTCTCAAATTTTTCAGGAGTTTATGGTGCTTCTCCTGCACCTCTGCTATTTGAATGTCCTACGTGAATGCTACTCTTTTGAACAGCTCCTGGAATTGTTTAAGGTCATCCAGAGGGCAGACATCCCCAGGGGCCATGGCCTCATCTGGGACAGATGAGGAGAAACCGCTGGGGTAAACCTCCCCCAAATCCTCTGGCTCCCGAGTTCAGTGGTATACTTGCTCCCTGGTGGGCTGTGAAGGGAAGTCTCAGGAGTCTGGACCTAATTCCCCCTGGGACAACTGCGTTCCCGTCCCAGAGCGAGAGTGTACACGGGAGTATTGACGAGTAGTAGGAGAGGACCTGCCCCTGGATCTAGACCTGCCGTGTCTGTGTTCAACATGATGAGGACGACCATAGCAACATGGGCAAGGGCCCGGTGATGGAGACCTGGACCACAAATTGGGGAGTGTACCCATGATGTCTGGGAGAGCGGGATCTCCGCGACAACATTGACAGTGGTGAAGCTGGTTTGTGATAGTACTCAAGGGCATCCATGCCCAAAAATGGTGAATCATAGAATAGTAGGACTGGAAGGGACCTTGAGAGGCCATCGAGTCCAGCCCCCTGCCCTCATGTCAGCACCAAGCACTTTCTAGACCATCTCTGAAAGCCATCTATCTAACCTCTTCTTAAATATCTCCAGTGATGGAGATTCTACCACCTCCCTTGGCAATTCGTTCCAGTGTTTGATCACCCTGACAGTTAGGAACTTTTTCCTAATGTCCAACCTGAACCTCCCCTGCTGCAATTTAAGTCCATTGCCTCTTGTTCTATCCTCAGAGGCAAGGAAGAACAAGTTCCCTCCCTCTGCCTTATGACACCCCTTTAGATACCTGAAAACTGCTATCATGTCCCCCCTCAATCTTCTCTTTTCCAAACTAAACAAGCCCAATTCTTTCAGCCTTTCTTCATAGGTCATGTTCTCTAGACCTTTGATCATTCTTGTTGCTCTCCTCTGGACCCTCTCCAATTTCTCCACATCGTTCCTGAACTGCGGTGCCCAGAACTGGACACAATACTCCAGCTGAGGCCTAACCAGCGCGCAGTAGGGCAGGAGAATGACTTCTCGTGTTTTGTTCACAACACACCTGTTTATGCATCCTAGAATCATGTTTGCTTTTTTTGCAACAGCATCACACTGTTGACTCACATTTAACTTGTGGTCCACTATAACCCCTAGATCCCTTTCTGCTGTACTCATTCCTAAGCAGTCCTTTCCCATTCTGTATGTGTGAAACTGATTGTTCCTTCCTAAGTGGAGCACTTTGCATTTGTCCTTATTAAACTTCATCCTGTTTACCTCAGCCCACTTCTCCAGTTTATCCAGATCCTTTCGAATTATGACCCTATCCTTCAAAGAAGTTGCAACCCCTCCCAGCTTGGTATCATCTGCAAACTTAATAAGTGTACTTTCTATGTCAATATCTAAATCGTTAATGAAGATATTGAACTGAACCGGTCCTAAAACAGACCCCTGTGGAACCCCACTAGTTATACTTTTCCAGCAGGACTGAAAGCCATTAATAACTACTCTCTGGGTACGGTTATCCAGCCAGTTGTTCACCCACCTTATAGTAGCCCCATCTAAGTTGTATTTGAGTAGTTTATTGATAAGTATATTTTGTGAGACCGTGTCAAATGCTTTACTGAAGTCTAGGTATATCACATCCACAGCTTCTCCCTTATCCACAAGGCTCGTTATTCCATCAAAGAAAGCTATTAGATTGGTTTGACGTGATTTGTTTTTAACAAAACCATGCTGGCTGTTCCCTATCACCTTACCACCTTCCAATTGCTTGCAGAGGATTTCTTTAATGACCTGCTCCATTATCTTTCCTGGCACAGAAGTTAAGCTGACTGGCCTGTAGTTTCCCGGGTTATTCTTGCTCCCCTTTTTATAAATGGGTACTGTATTTGCCCTTTTCCAGTCTTCTGGAATCTCTCCAGTCTCCCATGGTTTTCCAAAAATGATTGCTAAAGGCTCAAATACCTCTTCTATCAGCTCCTTGAGGATTCTAGGATGCATTTCATCAGGCCCTGGTGATTTGCAGGCATCTAATTTTTCTAAGTAAATTTTAATTTGTTCTTTTTGTATTTCAACTTCTAAACCTACCCCTTTTTCACTAGCATTCTCTATGTCAGGCATTCCTTCAGATTTCTCAGTGAAGACCGAAACAAAGAAATCATTAAACACCTCTGCCATTTCCAAATTCCCTGTTACTGTTTCTCTCTTGTCACTGACCAATGGCCCTACCCTCTCCTTGGTCTTCCTCTTGTTACCAATATATTTGTAAAAAGCCTTCTTGTTTCCCTTTATGCTTGTAGCTAGCTTGAGCTCATTTTGTGCCTTAGCCTTTCTAATCTTGCTCCTGCATGCTCGTGTTGTTTGCCTATATTCATCCTTTGTAATTTGTCCTAGTTTCCATTTCTTATACGATTCCTTTTTCAGTTTGAGATCATGCAAGATCTCCTGGTTAAGCCAAGGCAGTCTTTTGCCATGTTTTCTATCTTTCCGACACAGCGGGATAGCTTGCTTTTGGGCCTTTAATAATGTCCCTTTGAAAAACTGCCAACTCTCCTCAGCCGTTTTTCCCCTCAGTTTAGGGGAAGTGAAGGTGGCCTGAGCCACAGTGAAATTGGTTGGAGGAACAGAGAGGGAGGCCCGAAATAAGCCAGTGGAGTTGCAGCCCGGCGGTGCGGCGTGTGTATCTCGGGAGGGGGGCTGGGTGATAAGGGCAGTGCAGCCCTGCCTGGAGATGGACTAAGGTGCCGGGTTTTAGCTCTGGCCTTGCTCCTCCCCCTGCGGGGTGGGCGCCGCCCCCTCTGGTGCCGGGGATCTCGGCCCCGTTGTCGGCGCCACGCTCGGCACTGTCAACAGCAGTGCCGCGTGGGTAGCTTCCTCCGGCGCTGGTAGGCTCCGTGCCGGGTGCCCCCGCGCCGTCAGCACCATGGGAACCGGTGCCGCCGATTCTGGTGCTTGCCGCGCTGGCGCTCGCAGTGCCTTCCGTGCCGCCTGTTGTATAATTGGAGGCTCAGCCTCTGCCACATGCGCTGCTGCGCTGCTGCTTTTATCAGCTCGCGGCTGGGGGCTCTGCGTTCCACTCGTCCTGCTCGGTGGGACCGCCAGCAAGGATCGAGCAGGGGAGAGTTTCCTCCTCTTCCACACAGAGGGGGTCAAAGAGGCTGCCTTCCTTTTATGCGACCCAGAGGGCCCTTCTGTGTGAGGCTTCTCCAGCGGTTCAGGCTGGAGAGCCTTATCAAACAAGATCATTTTGAGCCTCATTTCTCTGTCCTTCCTGGCCCTGGCTGTAAGCTTAGCGCAGTGGGAACACTTCTGGGTAACATGAGACTCTCCCAGGCAGCGAATGCATTGACTATGCCCATGTGAGGCCGGCACAGCCTCGCGGCATGACTCACACTTCTTAAACCCCAAGGCAGCCATCATGGTGAGTCTTTACTGTTAATAGGGTACTTAGCCACTAATCAGTGCTTTCTAACCCAAAATAACATTCACAGACTTCAGGGCAGCGGATGGCTTAACAGCCTTCCTGTCCGCCTCTCCTTCGTTCCTCTTCTCTCTGCTCTCTAATATGCTCTTCTCTTCATTTCTTTTTTTTTTTGTATAATAGTGACAAACAAACGAACTACACGTAAAAAACAACTATCTTATCTGTCACTGGCTTTAGGCGGAGCGGATTCCGTCTGCAGCCGATGGCAGCTGAGAAGGAACTGGTGGGGACCGGATCGCGCACATGGCCGGGGACGTGCAAGGGAGCGGCGCGCGTCGGCGCATGCACGATCCAATAGAAACTGCTAGAAGAATTCTGATCTGCAGCGCCAGGCGAGCCCAACACCTATTGTGGAGCACCCACGGGGACCACTCGAAGAAGCAGCAATACATTACAGGCACATCAAGATAGACAAAGATCTAATTTCACTCAGTTAGCTATTTACATCAGCAAAAGGTCTAAATTCTACATGAAATCAAGTGGCAGAAAGACAACAGTATAGGTATGTCTTTCAGGAATGTATTACTGAACAGCAAGGCATTTGTGGAAACAAACAGTGCAATTTCAGCTATTGTCATCTTATTGTAATCAATTATTCTGTAGCTTTCAAAAAATCTAATCACAGCCTTAGTATATCAGTAAAGTCCAAAGTATCAGAGTGGTAGCTGAGTTAGTCTGTATCTTCAAAAACAAAAAGAAGTCCTGTGGCACCTTATAGACTAACAGATATTTTGGAGCATAAGCTTTCGTGGGCTAAAACCCACTTCATCAAATGCATGAGTGTGGGTTCCAGAGAAGGGTCCACATTTATAGGCTCATGAAAAGGAGGGAGTCCCAGTCAAGAGAAGAGCCAGAAATGAAAAGGTCAATTCAGTCATGGAGGATGTGGCCCAAGTCCAAAGTTAATCAGACAAACAACTGTATTGGTTAATGTACTCCAGACTGCCTTTTGGGGGAAAAAATAGGTCATATCATTTATTTCCAGAATGCTTACTTGCCTGCCCCCTTGTACACAAATATTTTAAAACCTCTATTGCAGGGGAAAGCTACCTCAAAATAAATGACTTAACTAAACCTACTGGGTAAGTCACTCAACCAATCTATTCCTCACTTTTACACTAGTATTATTGCAACAAAAAAGCAGTCCAGTAGCACTTTAAAGACTAACAAAATAAATTAGGTGATGAGCTTTCGTGAGACAGACCCACTTCTTCAAATCATATCCATATTATTGCGCCACTCAAGCATGTGATGAACTTTAGACCCTCCTGTGCTGCCAGAATATTGGCCTGTCCAGTCCGTGTATTGATTATGGGCACTCAGTTATGGCATGTCTTTCTAGGTAATGACAGCACATTCAATTTCCTTTTGTCACTGTACCTCTGCTTGAATTCTGTAAACTCCAAAAACTTTCCCATGTTAGAAACCTTTGATGACTGCTTTAATTTCATCGGGTGATATTTATCGGTCCCTCTTTTATTTCTAACTTAACATAGGCATTTCTCTAGAACCTGTACACAAACAATGTTTTGAACAGCTTAATATGGAATGGAAATGTTTTCCCCCTTCATCTAGCTCGTAATTTATGCATTTTCAACACTTGTCCAGAAGATCCCCTGATAGGCATCAGCTTTGATGGTCTGGCTTTTGCTGAGAGATCTTTCACTATTCTGCAGAGCTGTTTCAGTTTCCATCAATGGTACTACTTCTGCAGACTTCTCCGGAACCCAGGGATTTCTATCTTGCCACCAGAATCTTCACTAGAATGCTGTTCAGCAAAATTCCTACGTTCCCTTTACGCACCCTCAAACAGCAGGTTTTTTTTTCTTATTTCATGTTGCTTGTGCCAGCTTTCCCATACAGTAAACCCCCAAACTCACATGTTGGTTGCATTCCTCGGCAACCATCTCTAAGTTGAATTTCATGCAAGTCAGGGGAGCCAGGAGACGGACCAGCGCTGCTATGACAGTCAGTTTGCCACTTCCTGGCACTGACGGGGAGTCAGGAACCAGGCAGCAGCCTTGCTCCCGGCTCCCCTCCGCTTGCAGGAGCCAGGAAACTGATGAAAGCTACTGTGCTGGTCAGTTTCCCAGTTCTGGGAACTGGCAGGAAGCCAGGAAACTGACCAGCACAACAGCGCTGGTCAGTTTCACAGCTCCTGCAAGTGGAGGGGAGCCAGAAGCCACCGGGTTCCCAGCTCCCCACCACTCATGATTTTGATTTGCATTAATCCAAGTAACAAAAAAAAAAAAAAAAGCAGTGAGGTAGCACTTTTAAGACTAACAAAATAACATATTAGCTTTATTAGCTTTCATGAGACAGACCCACTTCTTCAGAGCTATAGTCTTACTATAACAGACTCAATATATAAAGCACAGAGGTCCAAAATTGTTAGCAAGGTTGACAAATCAGAAAAAATGTTATCAAGGTTGGCAAATCAGATAGAAGAGCAGAGAGGTGGGGTATGGAGTGTGATCCTTTTCCGTTGTACTACTACTTAACCAGTCGGTCCCCAGCCGGTAAAAATGTTTGGGATTCTTCCATCCCAAGTGCAGCACTCTGCACTTGTCCTTTAGGAACATCATCAGATTGCTTTTGGCCCAATCCTCCAACTTATCTAGGTCACTCTGGGCCCTATCCCTACCCTCCAACTGAGCTGCCTGTCTCCTTAGTTTACTGTCATCCACAAATTTGCTGAGGGAGCAATCCATCCTCTCATTAAGGTAATTAATAAAGATGTAGAACAGTACCAGTCCCAGAACTGATCCCTGGGACTCTCCACTTGAAACCAACCACCAACTAAACATTGAGCCATTGATACAATACACAGTTCTCACAGAATGTACCAGGTATTACACTGATAAGAACAGAAACCACACTTGATCTTAGCCCTAAAAAGGATGAGAAACATAGCAAAAGGATTCTCTCTCTTCCTTCTCTCCCTCTCACTACAAATATACCAGTTATCCTTTTTTACAGCATAACTGGCTTTTTGTTTAATAAAATAGTATGGTTCCTTAAACTGCAGTAATTTTTTCTCTTCAAGATGTGTTGTTCACACAATTCCACATGAACAAGATCAGATTCTTTGGGCCAGCAGAATCTGCTGAAGCCAAGTTTAAGGCAAGAAGCAACCATCATATCTTTTAGCCTAACCCCTTGTCCTTGACCTCCCCTCACCTGAAGGTATAAAAAAATCCAATCATGGCTCAGTTCCTTCACCATTAAGAAACCTAGATCCTAGAAACCTAGAGGAGCTTGGGTTTGGTGTTCCACCTGTGCCCTGCAAGGCAGCACTACCAGGAAAAGGAGTCTCTGAAGAGAAGAGCCTGAAGAGAGATGGGGGAAGGTGGACCTGGGGGCACTGAGAGCAGCTGGGGGGAGAGGGGCCAGTGCAGTGAGGAGAGGGGTGGTGAAAGGTGGGGAGGAGGGTCCTGGGGATATGAGGTCATTGTTCAACAGGGAGCTATGGTGACTCACGGTGACAGAGAGGTATGAAGTAGCGGGATCCTTAACCACATTCTCCACACCCCACTGCCTTGTGGGTTATCCTGGGAAGGAGAAAGGCTAAGGGAGTAAACCCTGACAGAAAATCCGGAGTGGAGTCCAAAGGTGGTTCAGTGTCAACTTCTGGCACTGTCCCCACAACTCCTGCAGCTGAGCTGGTACCAGACGTGGAGGTTATCCTCTCCTTTGGACTATATCAGTAAAGACGAGAGGGGGACACTGGTGCCTGGGCAGCCCAGAATCTCCATAAGTGCCCAGGCTCGCGCCCGGAGAGGTACTCCGGCATCGCTGAACAGCGTTGCATCAACACGGGAGGCAACAGATACTGGTTATAATCTCTTGCTCGATTGGCGTAGAGAACGGGCGCCAGGGGTTGCCTTCGACAGTGGGAGAGATCCTCGCATCTCACTGGACAGTCACCGCCCGCCTCAAGCTGGGCAGCCCCCAGCCAATAGGGTACTGTCCCACCACAGTTCACCTGCCTCGCTGGGTGCGTGAGGCTTAAGGTTCCTGAACCTGACAAGTGACTGAAATTTGGGCACCAGGCAAACCAATAAGAAAATCAACAATAAATGAGAAACATCAACAATTTAAGCTTGCTTGCTGGAATGTGCGGACCATGCTGACTGGCTTGACTGAAGATCTTCAGGCCATCAGTGACACCCGCAAGACCGCTGTCATCAACGAGGAACTGAAGAGGCTCAGAGTTGATATCGCTGCACTGCAAGAGACACGACTTGCAGATTCGGGACCTCTAAAGGAAAAGGACTACACCTTTTTCTGGCACGGTAAAGCCCAAGAAGAACCCAGAGAGCATGGTGTTGGCTTTGCTGTCAGAAACACCCTTCTACAAATGGTTCATTTAGTCATGGGCGGATCAGAAAGACTTCTTCGGATCACGCTTCAAACTTGCGCCGGTCCCGTCCACCTGATCAGCGCTTATGCTCCAACCCTGTATGCCACACCAGAAGTAAAAGACAAGTTCTATGACGTGCTTAGTGCTGCTGTAGCGCAAATACCTGCTCGTGAACAACTGTACATCTTGGGTGACTTCAATGCAAGAGTTGGAGCTGATTGGGCCTCGTGGCCTTCCTGCTTAGGACACTTCGGTGTGGGAAAAATGAATGACAATGGACAGCGTCTCCTTGAACTATGCACGTACCACAATCTGTGCATCACAAACACATTCTTCCAAACGAAGCCACAGCACAGAGTGCCGTAGAGACACCCACGCTCGAAGCACTGGCATCAACTAGATGTGGTCATCACTAGGAGTAATAACCTCAGAAACATCCTTCTGACACGCAGCTATCATAGTGCTGACTGTGACACAGATCACTCGCTAGTTTGCTCCAAGCTCACCCTGAGACCCAAGAAGCTGTACCGCTCTAAACCTGCTGGAAGGCCCCGCATTGATGCCAGAAAGACAGCAAACTCGGAGAAAGCTGAAAAGTTCAGAGAGACCCTCCAGGAAAATCTGCGCTGTGTCCCTGGCGGTACCGATGCGACATCCAAATGGAAACATCTGAGGGATACAGTTTACAACACGGCCTTGTTGGTGTTTGGAAGAAGAGCTAGAAACATGAACGACTGGTTCGAAGCTAACTCCAATGAGATTATTCCAGTCATTGAAAAGAAGCGCGCTGCACTCCTGGAGTACAAACGCTCACCAAGCCAGAGTACCCAGGAAGCACTGAGAGAGGCCAGAAGAACAGTACACCAGACAGCCAGGCGCCGTGCCAACAACCACTGGCTCCAGCTATGCAGCAACATCCAGACCTGTGCCAACTTTGGTAATCTCAGAGGAACGTATGAGGGTATGAGGAAGGCATTAGGACCCACCCAGAACAAGATGGCACCTCTGAAATCCAAATCTGGTGAAGTCATTGCTGACAAAGCCAAACAGATGGAGCGCTGGGTTGAGCACTACTCCGAGCTGTATTCACGCGAGAACGTTGTGTTTGACACATCCCTCGATGCTGTCGAGCTCCTACCAGTAATGGACAAACTGGATCAAGAACCAACTGTGGATGAACTGAAGAGAGCCATCAACAGCACGAAAGGCCACTGGTAAGGATGGTATACCACCAGAGGTAATCAAATGTGTCGCGGACACACTCCTGGAACCCCTACATGAGCTACTGTGCCTGTGCTAGAAAGAAGGTGAGGTTCCACAGGATATGCGCAACGCTAACATTGTAACTTTGTATAAGAACAAAGGAGACAGAAGCAACTGCAACAACTACCATGGAATCTCCCTCCTAAGCGTCACTGGTAAACTGTTCGCTTGCGTCATCCTTGGCAGACTCCAGAAAATTGCTGAGAGGGTGTACCCCGAATCGCAGTGCGGATTCCGCGCAGAGAGGTCTACCGTTGACATGGTCTTCTCTCTAAGGCAGCTGCAGGAGAAGTGCAGGGAGCACAGAAAGCCACTCTACATAGCCTTCATCGACCTGACCAAGGCCTTTGACTTGGTCAGCAGGGATGATCTGTTCAAACTGCTCCACAAGATAGGCTGTCCTCCACGGTTACTCAAGATGATCCAGTCGTTCCACGAAGACATGAGAGGAACCATCCAATATGACGGCGCATTATCGGATACTTTCAGAATCAGGAGCGGTGTCAAACAAGGATGTGTGCTTCCTCCAACATTGTTCGGGATCTTCTTCGCACTCCTCCTGAAGCATGCCTTTGGATCTTCAACAGAGGGCATCTTGCTGCACATAAGATCTGATGGGAAACTGTTTAACCTTGCAAGGCTGAAAGCTAAGTCTAAGGTGCGAGAAGTCCTCATCAGAGAAATGCTGTTTGCAGACGATGCTGCTGTAGTGTCTCACACAGAAGACCAGCTTCAAAAACTGCTGGATCAGTTCTCCAAAGCATGCAGGGACTTTGGTCTTACCATCAGCCTAAAGAAGACAAACGTACTCGGTCAGGATGTTGCTAAATCCCCATCAATCAGCACTGACAACTATACGTTAGAGGTCGTCCACGAGTTCGTTTACCTCGGGTCCACCATCACTGACACCCTGTCACTGGAGACTGAGCTAAATAGGAGGATCGGAAAAGCAGCCACAACTCTGTCCAGACTCAGCAAGAGAGTGTGGAATAACAACAAGCTGTACACTCACACCAAAATGCAAGTCTACAGAGCCTGCGTCCTCATCACCCTCCTTTATGGCAGCAAGACTTGGACCCTGTATGCCCCCCAGGAAAAGAGGCTGAACATCTTCCACTTGCGCTGCCTCAGGCGCATCCTTGGAATATCATGGAAGGACAGAGTGACCAACACCGCCGTCTGCGAGCAAGCTGGAATCCCAAACCATGCACACCCTCCTCAGGCAGTGTCGACTCCGCTGGCTTGGCCACGTCCACAGGATGAACGATGGAAGGATTCCAAAAGACATCCTGTAAGGTGAGCTAGCCTCTGGCAAAAGACCTCCCGGACGCCCCCAGTTGCGCTACAAAGATGTCTGCAAGAGAGACCTCAGAGAGGTAGACATCGAGCTGGACAACTGGGAAGAACTAGCAGATGACCGCAGCAGATGGAGGCAGGGGTTACACAAGGGCCTTCAGAAGGGCGAGTTGAAGATCAGACAGCTAGCAGAGGAGAAGCGAGCGCACAAAACACACAATAAGGACTTGCCAGACACCCACTACATCTGCAAGAGATGCAGCAAGGACTGTCACTCTCGTGTGGGTCTTCATAGTCATAATAGATGCTGTAAATGAAGTCCTCAATTGAAACTTTAAAGGGCGCGATCCATAGTCTATGCAGACTGAAGGATGCCTACCTGAAGAAACCTAGATGAGTAGACCTCTGAGAGCAAGAAAAGAGGGCAGGATGTGCAACCCATGTGGACAACACATCTCAAAGAACCATAATTTACTGCAGGGTTTCTTCAAGTGAGCATCTAGCACTCCCTCCTTGCTACTCTCTGATTAGACTATATAGCAATAAGAACACATGTGATTCTGTGATGTCTCCATGATATATAACGGACAGCCTATAGTTACTAGGAATACACATACTGAGGCACAAGATACGTGCAGAGGATGTCGGGGGATGTTCCCTATGAGACCTTGATCTTTTCCTGTTACCTCTTATGGAATTTTCCCTACTGTCTCTTCCTGCTTCCATTGTGTTGCCCATGGAGGAGAAGGTGAATGGAAGATTGACAGATGTGTCAAGATGATGAACGGACCATTCTGTCTGAAGTGTCTTGTTGTGGGGGGAACAGGGCAGTGTGATGGAGTGATGTTTGCACATCGTGACTTTTCCTTGACATTGTAACCGCAGTTTTGAAGAACATGATTCGCACTTTGAGTGTGTTGATGTGATTGCCTACAGAAGGCAAAGACAGAACAAAGCAGTTTATTTCAATGCCAGACACTTCTATAAAGCAACTAACACAAGCATTGCCAAGGTGATTGTCAGACCAGTGAGTCTGGCAAAGATGGTGGCCAGACTAAAGTAAATTGGTTATTTCAGTTTATCTGCATGGGAAATTAGGACTTTAAATACCTGAGAGGTGGGGAGCTTTGAAGCTGGTCAGGGAGTCACATGAGAGCGGAGACAAATGAGCAGCATGTGCTCTCTTTCTCAGTCTCCCAGAAGCCAAATAAAATGAATACGTGTCTCTGAGGGGTGAAAGGGCCTGTCTAAAAAATGTATGATGTCTATATAATACCTTTAATTTAATTAATTCTTATTTAACTCCTTAATCCATTCATTGTCTATTAATAAAAGAATACATGACTTAGTTGTGAAACCAATACCAAGGGCTATAATTCTCAAATTACAAAATATTTTCAGTAAGAACTGAAGTTAACTATTTGCAAAGGTACCTTAAAATCTTATGATAAAGCTTTTACCTTTCTTTAATGAATGTAATGCTGCAGTGAAGAATGTCAAATAACCAGGAGGCTGAGGTGAAGCATTGAACTCAAAATATCCTATGACTCCAGGCTGCAAGAATAAGAATCAGAGTTAGCTAAACTATTACAAAGTACACTGCAGTTATTTAACTACAGTAAGAACAGGGTAAACACTGTTGTGGGGGGGCAGTGTGGTTTAGAAAAACAAGCCAATTTACTTTGTGAGAAAACAATCAGTTAATTCAATAATTGCAAAATACACACAAGACAAAATCTGTACATATGCAGAAACATTAAGTTTTACAAGTACTTATTTCCTATGTTAGTTGTTACGTTAGTCCCTAAGCAAACAGTAATAATTTGAAATAACTGAAAGCTGCAGCACCACTGTGTTGACGGAATACTTGATTATCTGCATAGCATCATAACGGGTTCTTTTGAAATTGAGATTTGGGACTTAATGTCTCATTGTACAAGAAAGACTACAGTAACCCTTTTTCATCACAAAATACTTGGTACCTTTTAAGTTTTTACTAAACTGCGCGTGCTTCCTATCTATAGATGAATCCTCTGCGTGACTACCAGTCTACATCACACAAGGAAGGAAGCTATCAATCATTTGAGATTTTTTGCAAGTTGCTAGAAAAATTAGTGAGAAACAGATTTGATAAAAGCAAAGAGAAGAAATCCAGATTCCATTTGCATTTCCACAATAAGAAAATATATTATTTTGTTGGGTGACCAGGTAATTTGAGATTTAAAAGATGTGTGATCTCCAGAAAGAGATATAAAATATTTGCCCTTTGAGACTAGGTTGAGGGTGGAGAGAATACTGTGCTCTCAACATAAAGGCTACAGATCCCATTTCCTTTGCTAGAGATATAAACCCTGAATTTTACTGAGATGGATGTAAAATAATTTTAAAAATTACTTAGGTATATTTTACGTTAATGAGACTTGCACTGGTTTGTCACACTTTCAAGATGTGATAATGGTGTAGGGCCATTCTTAGAACTTATGCACAGCAATTCTTAGAACTTATGTACTTGAGCAGACAGACCAGAATGTAACACAGCCTTCCTTGAACAATTAATATTTACATTTACAGATGAAAAAAAGCAAATCATCACACATTTATACAGAAGTGGAGCTAAGATGTAAGATTATTATTCACACTTTATTTTCTTATTAACTACACTGTTATCTGGACAAAGGGCTATAAAGTAGGTTTAAAAGTTAAATTTTAAAACTGAAAACTAAATGTAACTCATTAACATTAATGTGAAATATTCATTTTTATTTGCTGAAGGTGTGGAAGACAATCACTGTTCATTTCACTGTCCTATGACACAAGAAGATTTCGCTGAATTCAAAAACTTTTCTTGTGAAATAAATTTTAATTGAAAAATAATCAGGTGTCAGATTTCAAATTCTGCCATAAAGTGCACCTGAAAATGAGTTCAGTAGCCTTGTCCAAACCCCCAACACAGATGGTTTGTCCATCTCTCTCTTCTACTTATGTACACATACACACACACACTCTCTCTCTCTCTGTCTCTCTCACATGCGACAACCTGACAGGCTTCACAGCTTTTACTCAAAGATGACCCATGGGTGGACAAGCACTTGCAAGTCCAAAACTAACTGAAGCTTGACAAAGGGATTTCACAAAACTGGGTGACTGAGTAAGAAAATGGCAAATGAAATTCAAATGTTGACAAAAGCAAAGTAATGCACATTGGACACACAATCTGGGTGATCCATACAAAATCAGAGTTTAAATTAGCTGTCACCACTCAAAAATCTTGGAGTCACTGTGGATAGTTCTCTGAAAACACCCGTTAATATATAGCAGAAGTCAAAAGGCTAACTTTAGTGCCTTTAGGAAAGGGATAGATAGTAAGACAGAAAATATAATGCAACTATATAAATCCAGGGTACACTCACATCATGAATACTGAGTACAGTTATGATTGTCCCAGCTCAAAAAAAGAGATATTTTAAGGACTCAGCCATATACCGGTGGCACCTCCCTCACAGGGCAACATAGGGACCAACCAGCTCCAAATGAGGGAGTTTGCCAAACGAAGAAATGTCCCCTACCCTTGCCCCATCTCTGCTGGCTGCTCCACCACCCGCTGGCAACAATGCCTCTACCCCCAACTTTTTTCCATCATTTGAGAAAGGAAGCTAAATACAGTTACACCTCTGTCTTTAAATAAAATAAGTCACAAAGTGTGTAAATTTTTTGGGTCTCTTTCACTTGTGGGATTCAAAAACTACAAACTTACTGATAAAGGGGAAGTTTAAGTGAAGGGGGATATACAGTTCATACTCAGAAAATACCAGGAAATATTTTCAGTTTGTTTTGCCAGATTTGTTCTTCTGCGTGGGTTTTTTTTTTTTTTTTGCATTTTTGTGGGGGCATTGGTTTGTTTCTTTGTTTTTGAGAGCGAGTTTAAATTACCGAAAGATTCTTTTTAGTGTAGAATAAAATGGACACTTCTCCTTGGAAACTTCTTTTGATTGCTCCTTCCCCTGAAACCTGTTGGTTCTGATTCTGAAAGTTCCCCTTCTGTGAATGAGGAAGAACTTGGGATGAAGACCGTTTCAAGGCTTCTGGGTTTTTTCCAATCTGGTTTTAATCTGCTGCTTGGACTATTTTATATCACGCACGCTGGCCTTTGTCAGCTAACTCCAGTGGTGGTCAGCCGTGCTGGGCTGTAAGAGCCCTGGTGATAGCAAGGCTGGTGTGCCAGGTGATAGGATCCAACAGCTGCATCAGAGCCCCACAGCCATGGCAGCAGTGGGGCTGGGCAGTGGGGCCTAGGTTAAATAGTTACCCAGTAAGCATCTGTAACTTAACTGGTTACAGTCACAGGCTAATCCATTAGCAACCCTAACTCTGGCTGTATTTATCCTTGATCTTAAGGTCTGAAGTAAGACCCAGGGATAGATGGCAGTTTTAAATGGAGAGAGACCGAGAGAGAGAGAGAGACGGCAAAGACTATTTTGTCCATTTAGAGGGAAGCTCTTCAGCACCGTTTGGGAGCAACCTAAAGAGAAGAACAGTACACCTTAAAGAGAGGAACACTTTAAAGAGGAAACATATTTCAGGTCCAGAACCATCAATGATGAACATATATCTCCTATATAAGCTAACAGTCTTAGAACTGACAAGAAGGAACTGTAGACAGGAGTGAGGTAGCTTCACAGAGATGAATGCTGTCTGGGCTGCGTGACTGATGTGTCATCTCTCTCTTCCCTTCCATCCTCATGCACCATCTGAGGCTTGGACAAGCCCCGTCCAGGAGCTGGAGAGTCCATCAGTGGCGGCAGAGAGGGCCAGGGCATCCCCACCACTGGTGCCTAGATGGGCCTGTCGCCATGAGTGGGATGACGAGTAGTACTAGTAGTAGGCATCCTTCAGTCTGCATAGACTATGGATCGTGCCCTTTAAAGTTTCAATTGAGGACTTCATTTACAGCATCTATTGTGACTATGAAGACCCACACGAGAGTGACAGTCCTTGCTGCACCTCTTGCAGATGTAGTGGGTGTCTGGCAAGTCCTTATTGTGTTTTTTGTGCACTCGCTTCTCCTCTGCTAGCTGTCTGATCTTCATCTCACCCTTCTGAAGGCCCCTGTGTAACCCCTGCCTCCATCTGCCGCGGTCATCTGCTAGTTCTTCCCAGTTGTCCAGCTCGATGTCTACCTCTCTGAGGTCTCTCTTGCAGACATCTTTGTAGCGCAACTGGGGGCGTCCGGGAGGTCTTTTGCCAGAGGCTAGCTCACCATACAGGATGTCTTTTGGAATCCTTCCATCGTTCATCCTGTGGACGTGGCCAAGCCAGCGGAGTTGACGCTGCCTGAGGAGGGTGTGCATGGTTTGGGATTCCAGCTTGCTCGCGGACGGCGGTGTTGGTCACTCTGTCCTTCCATGATATTCCAAGGATGCGCCTGAGGCAGCGCAAGTGGAAGACGTTCAGCCTCTTTTCCTGGGGGGCATACAGGGTCCAAGTCTCGCTGCCATAAAGGAGGGTGATGAGGACGCAGGCTCTATAGACTTATGACAAGGTTCCCAACAAAACTCCATGCTGGAGGAGGGGCTGGCTCTTGAGTGGGCTGACCTTGCCTGGCAGTAGAAGGACTGGGGCAAGGTAGCAGGGGCACTGTGTACCATCAGGCAGGCTGGCCCAGCCTCCTGCCACACCCAATGGTCCACCTGCCCCACCCCCACACCAAGCCCAAGCCTGCCACACCCCTCCCACATTCCTACCTCCCCATGGTCCCAGCCCTGTCCCAGCCCCATCTGGGGCTCCAGGTCCAATGCAGTAGGGGCTCCTGCAGCCACCACAGCTCGCAGGCCTCCATCCCCTCCAAGGGTTGAGGTACCCCCACTCCCTGTTCTTTGCCTCCTTTCCAGGTTGAGGTGCCCACACCCCCATCCCATGCCCCTAACACTTGATATAGTTACTCCCTGTTATAGTACATTTTTTTTCCAACCACCCGTCTCCTTCATGAATGGTTGGGGAGTGGTGATGGTTGGAGGGGCCATGGTGGGGGTGCCTGGGGGCAGAAAGGTATTTCAGCACACGAAATGACAATCACAATAGGATCTCTATGACTCAACCTGTCACATACTTAACCAAAACATTTGACACAGTCAGCAGAGCAAATCTATCTGCAATACGGGAAAAAATGCTCACTGACCCTGTTAAGTCTTATATGTTCATTCTGTAACAACATAGTTGTGTCTACACGTGCACGCTACTTCGAAGTAGCGGCACTAACTTCGAAATAGTGCCCGTCGTGGCTACACGCGTTGGGCGCTATTTCGAAGTTAACTTCGACGGTAGGCGGCGAGACGTCGAAGTCCCTAACCTCATGAGGGGATCGGAATAGCGCCCTACTTCGACGTTCAACGTCGAAGTACGGACAGTGTAGACGATCCGCGTCCCGCAACGTCAAAATTGCCGGGTCCTCCATGGCGGCCATCAGCTGGGGGGTTGAGAGACGCTCTCTCCAGCCCCTCAGCTCACTGGTGGCAGCGTGGAGCGGCCCCTTAAAGGTCCCCTGCCCCTCCCTGACTCTGCAGGAAGCTGAGGCAACGTGCAGGCTGCAGCCTGCACACGCGGCCAGCCTGCACCACCCTCAGCCCCACAGACCTGCGATGGCTGCCCTGCAGCCCCCCCAGGGGACCCACCCCAAGGGGAGCCAGGGCAGCCAGCCCAGCCAGAAGGGCAGCCAGGCTGGGAAGCAGCAGCGGGGCCCCTCCTGGACGGAGGCCGAGCTGCGGGACCTGCTGGGGCTCTGGAGCGAGGAGGAGGTGCTCCAGGTAATGGGGAGCAAGAGACGGAACGCAGACGCGTTTGCTCGGCTGGCCGACGGCCTGGCTGCCCGGGGTCACCCTGCCCGCACTCCTGACCACGTCAGGAGTAAGGTCAAGGAGCTGCGGCAGGGTTACTCCCGGGCCCGGGATGCGGCCAGCCGATCTGGGGCCGCCCCCGTCACTTGCCCCTTCTACAGGGAGCTCAGGGACATCCTGGGCTCCTGGCACACCTCCTCCCCTCCGGCCACCCTTGACACCTCGGCTGACGAGCCCCAGCAGGCCCTGCAGAAGGAGTCCGCCCCGGAGGCAAGCCCCGCACCCCGGGGGCCCCCCCCAGGACATCGCGGCAGGAGGAGGAGGAGGAGGGGGGCTCCTCTTCCGCAGAATCCAGCCTGCAGATCCTCCTCCTGCCATCCCGGAGCAGCAGCAGGGCCTCCGCCCCCCGGGGATCTCCGGACTGTGGGAGCGGACCGACAGGTAGGTACCCCCCTCTGGTGGACACCCCTGGGCTTGAGGGGCGGGGGTAAGAGATGTGTGTCCAGGGCCCCCCACATGCTCACATGGCCATGGCCCCAAGGACATCAGGGCCATGGCCCTCACAGCACTGCATCCATCAGCCCCTGCCCCCCCCCACCCCGCATGACAGTGCCATGCCCCATCCCCGGGCCAGGGGGGAGCGGAACCTCGAGGGGCCCCCGGGAGGAGGGGGTGGGACACCCCGCAGCAGCAGCATGTGATGGAGTGGGGGGAGTGCCAAAGGGAGACTCAGGCTACATATGAGCCACAAGAGCCGAAGAGCTCCCAGGGCCAAAGGAGGATCCTGGCGCTACAGCTGGCAGGTGACACCTCTGCCCCGAACAAACAGGAGGGAGGAGCCGAGCTGGCTTGGAATTGGGGGGCGAGGGCGGGGGCCACAGGTAGAGGCTAGGGGAAGGGAGAGCTGGAAGGCAGCCAGCCTGAGGAGGGGGAAAGCTGCATCCCCGAGGGGCACCCCTTGGGGTCTTCTCCCCACGATGGGTTGGAAGGACTGTCTCTTCTGACAGCTGGTGCTGTCACTCCTGCCAGAAACTGGCCATCTGTGGCCTAAGAAACCTCTCCTGCTCTCAGACCCTGCGGGGTGAAGTGAGAGTCGCTCCCACCAGGGGACGGGGTGCAGGGCAGGGGGACCCCTGAACCCCATCCATCACAGCACCATCTCCCGGGGACGGGGATGGGGAACCTGCAGCACAGGGCTGGGGGGACAAAGGCCACGGCTCGGGGCCCACACTAACGCCTGTCTCCATTCTTCTTCCCCCCCTCCTCTCCTGTGTCCTGCACCTGCACCATCAGAAGGACCGGAAGAGAGTGGCGGCGAGGCGTCAGTCGTCCCGGAGAGCCCTCCGGGACCATCGCTCCAGGGCAGCCCCTCGGCCGAGGACCGACCGGCCCCACAGCGGGCTAGACAGCGGACCCCGCGCCTCCAAACGCCGACGGCAACGGACCCCCAGCTGCTAGCCATCCACCGTCGGCAGCTGGAGGTCACGGAGCAGCACCTCCAGCTGCAGAAGCGGGCGCTGGCCTGGCGCCAGGAGGCATGGGGGGCCTACATGGACACATTTAATTGCCTGGTGGACTACCTGGCCCCCCATGCCGCGCCGGCTGAAACATCGCCCGCCCTGCCTGCTCCTGCAGCCCCACCACCAGCTGCTCCGCCCGTCGCCGTCCCGTCCGCCGTTGCCCCGCCACCCACCGGCGAGGGCCGGAGCACCGAGGGACCCCTGGAGCCACCTGACACTTGCCGGCCACCATACCTTCCGGTTCAGCCAGCTCCCACCCAGCCACAGACCAGCCACAGACCAGGGGATGTGAGTCCCATCCAGAGCCCTGAAGCAGTTGGGGAAGCCCAGGGTGGCAAAGGCTGCGATGGTGGCATCTGGGTCCCCCAGCCTCACGAGCCTGTGCAGGAGCATGGCGTTGATGGCACGCACAACCTGCAGAGAAAGCACATGGGACAGCCCCAATGAGGGGTGAGCAGGGTGTGCGTGGCCCTGTCCTACCCTGCCCCTGCCTGCCCTGGCCCTGCCCTGCCCTGCTCTGGCCCCCCTGCCCTGCCCTGCCCTGGCCTCCCCTCCCCTCCCCTGCCCTGCCCTGCCCTCCCCTCCCCCCGTGGGTTCACTTACCTCCATGAAGACAGCCCCGACGGTGGCCTTGCCGACACCAAACTGCTGGCCCACGGATCGGTAGCTGTCTGGAGTGGCCAGCTTCCAGACAGCAATGCCGACCCATTTCTGCACTGTGAGGGCACGCCGCATGGCAGTGTCCTGGTGCCTGAGTGCGGGGGTGAGCCACTGGCACAGCTCCAGTAATGTCTGCCGGGTCATCCTGAAGTTCCTGAGCCAGTGGTCGTCGTCCCACTCCCCAAGCACCAGCCGCTCCCACCAGTCGGTGCTGGTGGGGTAGCTCCACAGCCGCCGGCGTGTGAGACGGGGGGGGTGGGGTGCTGCAGGGGTAGGGGTTGAGCCCTGCTGCCCTGGGGGCATCTCCTCCCCTGGGGCAAGGAGGTGCTCAGCTGCCTCCCGCATAGCATGGGTCAGGGCAAGCCCTGCTCCTGCTGGGAGGGCTGGGTGGACCTCTAGCTGCTGCTGCTGCTGCTGCTGGTCCATGACTGCGGCGCCTGGGGTCTGTGTGCCTATGGCTCCTCAGACCGCGTGCTGTGCAGGCTGAGTGTGTCTGGGAGGGGCCCTTTAAGTGAGCAGCTAGCTGTTGCCCCGGAAGCGCTAGTCCGCCCCGTGACCCTGTCTGCAGCTGTGCCTGGCATCCCTATTTCGATGTGTGCTACTTGGGCGTGTAGACGTTCCCTCGCTGCGCCTATTTCGATGTTGGGCTGCGCAACGTCGAAGTTGAACATCGACGTTGCTGGCCCTGGAGGACGTGTAGACGCTATTCATCGAAATAGCCTATTTCGATGTCGCCACATCGAAATAGGCTACTTCGATGTAGGCTTCACGTGTAGACGTAGCCCATGAGAGCAACTATCCAGTTTGACACATTCACTTCAGACAGCTTTGAGGTGAAAACCAAAGGGAAGCTAGGATGCATTCTTGTCCCTACACTCCTTCGAATCTTTTTATCTGTATTTTTGAACTGTATATTTTAAGATATGAAAGATGGAGTGTATTTCCACAAAAATCAGACAGGAAACTCTTCAACATGTCCCAATTTAAATCAAAGGACAAAGTAAAAAAGGTGTTAATGAGGGAACTTCTCTTTCATAGAAAGATGGAATCCTAGGGCTTGACGAAACTTCTGGAGGTCATCAAGTCCAGCCCCTGCCCAAAGCCTGGGTCATCTGAGGAGGTTGGAAGTGAGATGCATTCCCAAAAAATGTTATATGGAGACCTATCAGAGGGAACAACAGGACCTCCCAAGGTTCACTACAAAGACACATGCAAGAGAGATGTGAAGGAACTTGAATTCTTGACCAATGGAAAATCTGGGCAAGAGATTGTAACAAGTTGTCTCATCATCGTCCAGAAGGGTACTAAAGTCCATGACAGAAGCTGGCTTCTACAGCTTGAAGAGAGAAGAGCCTTTAGGAGGAAGCAATTGGCCCCCTACCAAGATAAATATATTTGCAATAAATGGCAGAGACCACGCAAATTTCAGACTGGACTATTCAGTCACATGAGATATCTCAAACCATCTACATCATAGGTTGTAATTCTCACAGCCTTTTGAAGGAAAAAGAATGCCAACAATGTTATCTCCCTTCATAATATATACTACTGACAAGGTCACTTCACTTTAAACATATTAAATATCTCATTATGTTTATTTGTGGAAAAACCATCATTTTTATAATTATGATACATTCTACAATCCTCAAGAATGTACTAGAGCAATTTCATTACAAAAAAAAAAAATGTCCTAAAGGGAAGGTCTTGCTAGTATGCATGGAGAGCAGCTAGCATGGACTCAACTCTCAACCTCCATACATTTCTGATGTTTATACACTGTAAAGACTGTTAAGTCACTAAGTCTTCCTGTCCTTGGGACTGGATGAGATCTGTTAAATCAGTGGTTCTCAACCAGATGCACAAGGTACAACTTATCCAGATATTTGCCTTGTTTTACAACAGGCTACATAAAAAGTACTAGCAAAGTCAGTACAAACTAATATATGAATAATGGATTGTTTTTACTGTTCTACATCCAGAACATTGAAATGTGAGTACAATATTTATATCAAAATGTATTTCTTTTATAATTATATGGTAAAACAAAAAAGTAAGCAATTTTTCAATAACAGCATGTGGTGTCTCTCTTGTATATTTACGTCCGATTTTGTAAGCAAGTAATTTAAGAAAGGTGACCCTCATATGCAAGGCAACTCAGACTCTTGGAAGGCATACAGTAGTCTGGAACAGTTGAGAGTCATTGCATTAAGTCACAGACTACAATAAATGAAAAAATAAAGGGAATTCAGTTTAAAAAAAAAAAGTTTTCAAGAATCACAAACTTGTCCCATAACTGCTAGAAAAAGGAGTATTAAAACACTGAACAGACAATGTATATGTAGCTTCATCCAGCCTTTTGGCACTCCTGTTAAAAGCTAAGTACAACAGAATGAGCTAAGGAAAGAGAGTTAGGCTGAACTCTAAATCTTATTCCTTTTGTAAATGTGATTCCCACAACACCACACACACATCTAAGCATCACAGTTTCACTTTTAATCCATACTGTTCTCCTGAAATAAATGTTCTCCAATAAAGCAAGACTTAACTAGAGTACATTATCATGTCTTGGAAGATACATGATTCAACCGTACAGGCATCGTGGCACAGTAAAGAGCCATATCAAAGAAATTATGCACAAGAGATTTGTCAATTTGGAGATCTACTCATTTGAAGTAACAGTTCACGTTATTTTCTCCTCCACTTAACCCAGAGGTCCTCAGACTGTGGGTTGGGACTGCAAAGTGCATCATGACCCAGTTAAAATGGGAGTCACAAGGGTTGGCTTAGATTTGCTGGGGTCTGGGGCTGAAGCCCCAAAGCCAGAGCTCCTTCCCCAACTGGTGGCCAAAGCTGAAGTGCAAGGGCTTCAGCCCCGTGCAGAGAGATTTGGCTCCAGCCCCAAGTAGTTAGAGGCTTTGCTTTTGGCCCCCCTACTTGGTGGGATGGGGCTTGGGTTAGCTCAGGATTTTTCTCTCTCTCCTGGGGTCAAGTAGTAATTTTTGTTGTCAGAAAGGGGTCACAATGCAATGATGTTTGAGAACCACTGATCTAGCCCATTGCTGTATACACAATATATGTTGATGTTGTGGTCTTCCAACTACTTTCTGGGACTGTTCTCATATTCACTACACATAATCTCTTGTTAACCTCGGTTAGAGGGGTATTAAGAGACTACTTGAAGTGATTAATGGAAGTCTAACTGGACTTGATCCTTACTGATCCTACTGAAATCTTAAACCTGAAAGCAGACATTAATAATCTCCAATTTAATTTAAAAAAAACTCTTGTCCTCATGGTTGTGAAGAAAATCTTCCAAACACGAATCAAGTGTAACAGATGCTATTATATCCACATAAATCAATGGACTATTTGAAACAAATGAGAATGAGAGTTGTGAATCCCTTCATCCATTAATTTCACTGAGGCAAGTTTTAAGGCTCAATGAAATGTTATTGTCCACATTACACATTTCATTGCTGACCATTTGTGGGAGCAAAACCCAAATAGTGTGGAAAATGTTACTGCAGAGAAGGAAATACAAAGGGAAGGTCGAGGGAAAACACAAAGAGAAAGGGAAACAAACTGAGAAAAATGAGGATGAGGAGAGAAGACAGACAAACAGCAGAAGTAGTCATAAATCCTAAAAAGAGAGGATGATTTTCCCACTAAATGGCACCAAATGTGACAATAAGGTACTAAACAACTAGTAAATAATGCTGGTAACTGTAAGTTTACTTATTACATAAAAGCCACAAAGCACCCTTGCTCTCTGTGCAAGACATTCTATTAGAGACTGAGAAGAGAATATAGTCTTATCACCTGTTAAATTTTACTATAATTCAGAGAAGATAATAATGGGCTAGCAGTGAAGGAAACCTGGTAGCGTGGCCACAAGATTGACCTACATCAAGTGCCTGCTGCGGCTGACACTCTTGGGAAAACGAGCCTTTTATTAGTTAAGAACTCAAGCCTGTTGGGAGCAAATGAGGTGGCAGCTGTAACAGAGACAGGGACTCAGTAGCTCCCATTTTGTGGAAGAACACACACAACAAACGTATGGAGGCTTCACATTTATCAGAAGCACTCCAGAACTCTTCAGAGGAAGAGCTTGCATCATCAGCAGGGACTTCTCTCCCATAACCTCATTCTCATGTTCCTCAACTAACAACATACATGCCATCATGTGCCAACAATGCCCAGATGCTTTGTATATTGGACAGACATCAAACTCTCTCAGACAAAGAGGTAATGGGCACAAAACAGACACCAAAACACTCCTGATCCACAAACTAGTTAGTCTAAATTTTAATGGAGTGGGCCATTCTGTTAATGACTTAAGAGTTTGCGTCTTATTGAAGAAGAATTTTCACTCTGCTCTGGAAAGAGAAACTACTGAACTCTCTTCCATATTCAAATTTGACACATTAACACGAGGTTTGAACCGGGATGCAAATGTTCTGGGACACTGTAGGGGCTCTTTTACATACTTGGCTTAATCTAATTCTTTATTCCCCGCCCTCCCGCCTCTCTGATTTGTTCACCTTGATAATTTTTTTTCTGATTTGTCAACTTTGATTACTGTTTTTGGTTCTCTATGCCTTAAATATTGAGTCTGTTCTGGCATGGCTACGGTCTGAAGAAGTGGGTCTGTCCCACGAAAGCTCACCTAATAAATTATTTTGTTAGTCTTTAAAGTGCTACTTTACTGCTTTTTTGTTTTGATAGTATATAGACTAGCATGGCTTTCTTTCTGTTATTAACCTCATTGGATGCTTACTATTTTTTAACTTACTAAATTTTAACTAGTCACCTTTCACATTTTGTTGACTGTTGTTTGCTTCTCTCTTACCAAACCCCCTTTGCATTAGGATCTTATTCTTTCTGGACACCATGCTCCCCTTCCCATAAAAACTAGGGATGTAAAACCCCACATTAATTAGCTAACTTTACCTTTAACTAGCTCACCACTTAAACAGGGGTGGCAGGGGTGCTTCCACCAACTTCTGCTATGGACGGGGACTGCTCTGACCAGGTGGGAGAACCCCCAACTGCCGCTGCTCCAGCCCTGACCAATTAACCATAATTGGTAAGCCTCATCCATTTAGGGCAAGGCTTTCTAATTTCCCACCTCCATCTCCCTCCCCACACTTTTAGTCTCAGACTTCCATCATTCCTCTTATTTATATTCACACCAAACCCATGCTCTGTTTATCAAGCCTCTTATCTCTAACAATCCTCCCATAAAAGGAAACAAAATAATGCAACTAAAATTACATGTGCCAATCATCACTCAGACAACTTTGTTTTTATGTGGTATCTCTTCCCTGGTCTTCATTTGTCTTGTTTTTTTAAAAAGATTGCACATATTTCAAAGCAGGGACCATTCTTTAGTCTGTGTTTGGAAAGCAACATACTACATTTTGGGCACTACCAGAGTATAAGTACACACCGGAACCAGAACGTTAATCAAAAATAGCTTAGCAAATTAATGAAAAATTCATTCGTTTCTACTAGGGATGTTAAAAAATGAGTAATCTGGTAACCAAGTAACTGCCAAAATTCCTGTCAATTACTCAGTTCACCACCACCACACCTGCTGCTCTGCACTTAAAAGGCTGAGCCATCACATGGGCTGGCTCAGCTTCTGTCCTGGTTGTGGGGATCAGGCCCCAATTCTTCAAAAGGCATAAGCATCTGCTTAATTTTAAATATATGATTAAATCCCACCAATTTCAGTGGCACTTAAGCACCTAAGTTCTGTCCACAGTGTGGTTGCTGTCATACATTTTAAATGCAGATAGTGGATAGAAGCTGAGCCAGCCTGCTATCTGGCTCAACCTGTAAAATGTAGAGCAGCAGAGGGAAAACTACCTGATCCCAGCACAAGTAGGGATGGAGGCTGAGTGAGCCACTCCCTATCTACTTGGGGAGGGGAGAGCTTCTGTGTACCCCAATACTCCATATCTAGTCTCTAAAAGCCAGTTACTCATTTGATTTCGTATGAACATCTACTTAACTTACAGTCTCATTTATTATAAACCAGTAATATTACTTTGACTTTTATTTAAACATTAATTCTATTATACATACTTTGACTTCATTCCAAGCTTAAACTGTAAAATCTTTAGGGCAAAGACTACACCTTATTGTGGGTGTGTGTTCAACATCTCATATGGAGGAGTCAATCTTAGTTGTGGTCTCTAGAACTACCATAATACAAATTAAGAATCATTAAACAGAAAAACACTGAAATTCATATAATGAAGGAACTATGCAGTCAGTATATTGGGAATTGGTATTACTGGTTTGTCATTTCACAGGTGTTACAATTGTAACAACACTTGAGATGCACTGCAGGTTTCTGAGACCCCAAGAGAAACTACTGATTTGGAGAAGGTCAGATTTATTCCTGAAACAAATCAAACCCTTTCAGAACCACACATGGTAAAACTATATAAGAGAGACAAGTACCTCATAATCTGAGAGGAAATCTAGTAATTTTGATCGAGACGAGATGTAGAGTAGTGGAGTCATCACCCGACGAACAAACTTTTCAATATAAACAGCACTCATAGGGCCTTTGTATTCAATTGGTCCAAAACTAGTACCAAAAAATAATAATAAATTAAGACTTGAAGGTTAAGCTGTAACCACTAAATTCACAGTGGAAGCCCCAGGTTGGGATGGCAGAGGCTGAGAAGAAAAAACAGACACTATGATCAGACCCTAGAGGTTTGTAGCACTGATTAAGAGTAACTTCTGTAACTGAGAGCGTAGCTGTGCTGAAGGACTAGAAAGGAGTAGATGAATAGGCCATTCTACTTTGCCCATATATCTCAGTAGATGCAAAAGCATAGGTTTCAAAAACTCTTGAGAATTAAAAGAGAAAACAAAGAATTAAACTAGATAGGTCCAAATACTGCTCTTCCATCACACACAGATAATGCAAGAATGAAGTAGGCATTCACAAGTGGCTGTTAACTGCCATTTGATTAGGTTTAACATTACACTGCACAACAAAATAAATTAGAAAGAAAAAGTTAGGAAGTACAGTACATAAAAATCAAATTAAAACCATAAAGTGTAGCCTTAATTCTCTTCGGCTATGTCTACGCTTGCCATGTACTTCAAAGGGGGCATGGTAATCAGGCTGATGAGAGATTACAAATGAAGTGCCGTAAAGGCACTTCCAAGTAGCGTGCTGCCAACCACGGCACTTCGAAAGCACCGATTTTGAAAGCACGCAGCTCAGCGCAGCTACACGGGGGTCCTTTGTGAAAGGACCCCGCACATTTCAAAATCCCCTTATTCCTCTCAGCTGAAAGGACCCCCGTGTAGCTGCACCACGGCTGGCAGCATGTGAATGCTAATGAGGACCTGAATATTTAATTCAGCGCCTCATTAGTATTCTTCCATTTGGCCATTAGCATGGCTATTTCAAAGTTTTGGCCAAGTGTGGCCACAGCCACTACATATTCATACAGACTGAACTGGTCCAGTCATTGCACGACATCATGTCAATTTGTGTTATTACAGTTGGATTGTTCACAACATGCATTACATCACAGGAACATTATTGTGCAAAGCATAGGTCAGAAAAATTGATGGAAAAATATTACTCTGCATGCACAATATACAACTTTAGACATTCAAAATCTTGGTATACGGAGAGGAGTCCATCCACTCACCATAAGCAATTCAAGCACACTAGTCTATAATGACCTGTAAAGTGGCATACTTCACTTAAGCACAGAAGTTCTGTCTGCAGTATGGGTGCTTTCCTAGATTAAGAACATATGGTACCACCCATTCACAAAGCAAGCAGGAAATATTTAAAAGAAAACAAATTATATAAGTCTAAAGTCTTGACTCCTCATTGGAAGCAAACTTCAGTTGAGATCAATGGGAATTTTGACTAAGGTCAAAGCAATGGACAGGTTTTAAACTAAGTGACTACTCACAGGAGGTGAAATTCAGCCATGTGCAAAGGGCAGCAAAAGTCCATACATCACTTACGTCCCATTCCGGCCATTTGGGAGTGTAAGCGGGATATAAATGGTTAATGGGTTTTCTGCTGTGCCTCTGCACAGTGATGAATGTCTCCTTGCAACCCTTCCTACACATCAATGTATTATAAACCACATTCTTGATATTTTTATCATGTTTTCTCTACTAATAATCTAAAATGCAGACAAATCACATTTGTGAAATTCTTACCTCCGATGATACAAATATATCACAGGAAAATAAAAGAAATGTTTCTGTTTCCTGCATTTCCCCTGGTTCCACCAGCAGTTAACTGCCACAAACAGCACCTGCAGAACAAACCAAAGGTACAGAACACATCATCATGACTTTCTCTAGCCTGTGTTGACTGACTGTTTGCTCCAGCCCTCTGCCACCCTCCAAAGTAGCTTCATCTGAGCTTCGCTCTTTTACCCACTTCTCTACTCCCCTGCCACTTCCTCCTTTCCCCTCAGTGTCCCCTATCTTCACTTTTCTTTCCATTTATTTTATTTTCTCCTAAGTATATACACACACACACAAAAAATATCCCACAAAGGAAATAACAAAATATTTGGTGCCATCACATTGTTTACTCTGGCTGCATCTACACTACACAAGAAATTTGAATTTATTAATATCGATTTTGAAATTCTGGAATTTATAAGCTTGAATTTGACCATCCCCCCCCCCCCCCCCCCGCATGCTCCTCACAAAGTTGTCTTATTGCTGCCACACTCAACTGGCAAACATCGACTGTTGCAACAGTGCATTGTGGGAACCTATCCCATAGTTCCCTCATCCCTGTAGCATTCGGGGTATGCTCACTGGTCTTTTGACATCATCTTCCCACATTGTATTTTCCTCATTCCCCTCTTGTACTAAGCAACTGTCATTTTTCCCTTTGGGAGAACAGAAAAAGGAGGGCATCCACAGAAATAGCAAAAAAGTTTGCAGAAATGTCTTTGTTCTGTAACTGAGCTCTTAAGTGGTCATCCACTACATGTAAAACCTCCTGTGATTGCATCTGATCCCTGAAAATAATACAGGGGCCCTGAGAAGCTTGAAGAAAGAGAAGATAGGAAAGTTCTTCAAAAAAAGAGAGTTGCTGAGGGGAGAGTCTTTGGCTTTGGCCCTAACCGCACACAAGCCAGGACATGATGCTGCCTGGCAGCATGGCCAGCACAGAACAGCAGGCATGTGCTTTTAAGGGACCAGGGGCTTACCCACATGATGTGGCTGAGCACACGAAAGACCCAGACCGTGTGGTGCCTGTGGGGGAGGGAGGGAGGTGGTTCACGCACAAATGTAAACCACTGAGAAGAAGTTTCTTGGCATCTTATGCAAGCATGGCCACCCAAAACAGCCCTCTTGCCACGTGGTGCGGAGGGGCAGAAGCTGGTACCAGGTGTCAAAGTCAGACTCAGCACTCACAAATTTATCAGACCACTCTGTTTATGAGCAAAGCTGCTCTGCTAATGCATCCAGAAAATGTGAGTGCCATACAGGGCTTAAACCCCCTGATTTATACAGATGAAAGTAAGCAAAATTAACAAGATTACAAAAGGGGCAGGACTCACATGATTCCCATGAGACTAGTCAGTATCTTCATTTCCATATCAAGCCTCAGCAATCTCCTGTCCATATCTCCCTGGTTATCTCAATTACTTTCTGTGTAACACCTAATGTTCCTTTTCTGTTATCCCAGACACACCTGGCTCCACTCTGATCTATCCTGCATACCTACAAACAACATTAACATAATCTTTTCTTTCCTGTTCTTCAACTTATACTATTATTACAGTATAATTCATCTCTCTCTTACAATATAGTTCTTTCTACTTTCACACAGGCAGTGCAAAAAAAAAAAAAGAACAACAACAAGTGTAGAGACAGAGCCATGAACTCCCTGAAGGGGATATCTGAAATGGACAGATGTGCTCACAGCTCTAATTGCAAAGAGAGAGAGACATTTCTCAGGCTCTAATACAAACCTGAGCCCACCACCACATGCTTGCTGCTATCACTTTGAAATTCACAATCTCTCTCTTACCTAATTCCGGCACTCTTGGAAAGCAGCGGCCAGAACAGAGTACTGAGGGGCGCTGTGGATTACATACGGGACGCCTCTGGAGGCGAACACATTCAATTTTAAGACATGGTGCTTCCACACTGGCCTTTAATTGAACTTTTGAAGTAGAGCTTGATGCTATAGCCATTAGGTAACAACGATACTGTAATTTCAAGATTAGTGCTCCCAAAATCAACCTAATGGTCTTTACAGTGAAGACAGTCACATGGCAATATTGAGCTAACTGCCTTAAATTTGAATGTATCTCGTAGTGTAGATGCAGCCTCTGTTTGTCACTACACCACTTCTCCTACCCCTGTCTTTGTCTCGTCTGTTCAGACTGCATGTTCTTTGGGGCAAAGACTGTTCATACTGTGTTTGTGCATTACCCCACTCCTGACTGGTCTTTAGGCACTACTGGAATAAATATGATTATTATTAAAATGTATCAAATTAAAATTTCTAACATAGCTATTAAAATCCAAGATAGATGACATAAATAATTTCCTGTTTCTTTTTGAAGAGTGTTGTGCTCTTCTTTTCTACTTCTATAACTGTATCAAACGATGTGACTCTTTAAAAAGAGGCAAATCCAATCCTTGCACAGATTAACACAGGTGGCATACACAACTGGTGTATAAACTATAATTGCATTTGTAAGTCCCCATTCACAGATTGAGAATACACCCTGAAAAACGTGAAGTGTAGCAAGAGATTATTTCATGACTTCACCTAATTTTTTTAAATACTACAAAGTCAAAATATTAAAATAGAGCTGAACTCACACAAACAGTTAATGCCTAGCTGTTACGGGATAGAAAAAGGAGCAGCAACAAGTGTTAAAAAACGCTCAAGGGGATTCAGATAATTTTATAAATACAAACTCTGGGGCACTTCATGATTGGCAGAAGTTTTCTCTCAGTCTCCAGCTACTACATAACACAAAACCATCTTTAAAAGATCACAGACTGTACTCTGCCAAAGAACCCAGGTTTCGACTGCACTACTCTGCCTGTATATTCTGCTCACAATTTCACGCGCCGTATCTCTCAATGCACAGCAAGTCACTCAGCAATGAATAAAATAAACACTGTGTTGGGCAAAGATTCAGAGGGACACCAACACAAGCTTCCAAAAAGGTGAAATATATGCTTCAAAAAAATTCATCTATTATGAGAAGCAGAAATGGAATAATCTAAGGAAGAAGGAACTGAATTTTAGATACAGGTTGAATCTCTCTAGTCTGCTGCTCTCTGGTCCAGCTACATCCATGGTCAAGCATGATTTTAGCTAGCCAGATGTCCACTTATCATAGATGTGGCAAAGTTCACTGTCATCCATAAAATTTATTTGCACCCATCAGTCCTGGTTCTCAATGTCCTGTGCTGTTACTCAGCACCAGTCTACCCTTAAATATCTTCTAAGGGCCCAGTAAGCAGTGGAAATGTTGGTAATATTGTTAGACAATACTGCCCTCCTGTGGTTTGGCACCAGTCAGGTCCCACAGATACCAGACTAGAGAGGTTCAACCTGCATTGACACTATTTTCAGTTTAAGTAAATGTAAATATGACTGTTCATCTCTAGGCCACTTTGAGCAAAGCAGAAAGGTAATAATTAAACAAAAGAACAGGAAAGAGCACTCAAAACTAGTAGAGAATATGGAAGAACAAGATAGTACCTGCGCATAATATCTTTTAATGTAACCAGCACAACCACTGGCTGGCTTTCAGTCAAGCTGACCAGACCCTTGTCATATATACCTGGTTCTGTTTACTATAGTTTAGGTTAAAAAATGTTTCCATTTTATACCATTTATTTTTTTCATAGAATACTCACTTTAGGAAAAAGTCACCTCTTAGAGATTAAATAAATGTGGGAAAACCCTTCATCAGAACGAAACTTTTTGTTACTTCTTTAGAGGACAGGAGAACCCACGCTGTCTCTCTACCATGTTGAAGGCAAAAAGGTTTGCTTCAGAAAACCATGCATTTGGGAGATTGTCTCAGTCACATTTGCAAGATTAAAACCCTTCAGAAAAAGTCCAGAGCGCACTCTCTCACCTTTGCACAAAAAATTAAGGTCTGAATAAGTCCAAATTACCAGCTCTACACTACAGACCATACAACCATAGTTATACAGCTTTGCTGCTGTAACTTTTTCTTTGTAGCCACCTTATGGCAACAGGAAAAAACAGCAGTAGTTATGTCAGCAAAGAGAGTATTGCCCACAAACATCACAGTATCCACACTGGTACTTTTGTTGGTGAAACATCAGTAAGTGGAGCATTTTGCTAACAAAACCACTAATGAAGACAAAGCCTTATTCTGCCATGATTTGCACTCATTTCCTAAGTTGTGGCATGAAATCCACCGCTGGGAATTTTAGGAGAGCTGTTGGAATGAAGTGTCTTGGAGCTGGGCAGAAAGTAAAGACAAACCAGTAAGAGACCTTCTTGTGTAAGCATCCCACCACCTTCTACATTACAGAGGTTTGGCACAGTTAGCTCAGGGACTGCTAGCTCCTCCAGCTAGAGGTGGAGCACAACCTTCCACTTCCTGTCTCCACCTCTTCCTCTACTCCCTTCCTGCCAGGCTTACATAGCCCTGTGCTAAGGAGGCCCGCAGCTGTTCCCCATTTACCTCTCAGGTCTGGGCTTGTTCAGCCAGCTCCAATTACCTTTTCTGCTGCAGCTGGCATGGCAGAGCTCTGGCTCACTTTTCTTAGCCAGCAGTCTGTCACACCAACCCAGGCTCTCTTTGAAAAAGTATGCAGAATTTTACTAGTTACAATTCACACCGTTCCCTTCCTAGAAGTAAGAACACCAGCTATGTGAGAGAATGGTGACAACAGAATTTCTGCATTTAATTTAAAAATTAAGAGGACAGGCTAAACATGAGCATCTAGATCCTAGTGACTTTCCATGGGAACTATGTATGCTCAGAGAAAGGTGGAGTTTGGAAATGAACATAGGCCAACTAAGCTATTTTTAAATCAACATCTTTTCTGGAATTACCTGGTCTGCCAATCTGCTCGACACTTGTTCAATTTCGTCTCTTGCTGCAATGGACTGTCCACACCATGGGGCATAGTAAAAATACAATACAATTTCAGAATCTTGACGAATGTGATCTGCATAGTCCAGCTGCCCCCGAAAAAGATCAAGGACTGGGGACCTTGAGGAGAAGAAATTAACCGGAGCCTTCGCTGCCATCGTTACATCTTTTGCTCGGCTAAGGAAAAGAAAAAGAAAGTACTTAGAAAACATAATACAAACAGCAATAAATAAATAAATAAACACTCATTTACTGAAGCCTACCAAAGGTTATGCGACAACAAAAATCTTCAAAACGGATGCAAATGATTAAAATTCATATTATCTGGGTTAATCCAAGGACATCATCAAATAGTGTTTACTTCTTAAAGCTTCTATCGGACACTTTCTTGTATGTTGTGTTGTAGTGGGTCACGGGACAACTCAGGAGTGGGTCAGTGGCACTCTTATCTTTATACATTTTTTGAACTTCACAGACACTTGATGAAAGAAAATTTGTCGTATTTTTAAAGAATTTTGCTGAGAAACTAAACAAGCATATATAAAGCTAAGTAATTTGCTCCACTTTCCTAAGACACTAAACAATACAATAATCAAAGTAAGAGAACAATGGAGATCAGATGAGTTAATCAAGGAACTGACAACAATATAAACTGGTATTACAGCCTAATACAGAAACAAACTGAAAAAAAAAAACAACTGTGATGTGGGGCAGGATTTATGGAGGGGTATGTCCCATTATATGGATTTATTATTATTTACATACACAGTTACCTAGTTACAGATAACCTCACAATTATCTAAAAAAGGAATTCAAAAGAGAAAAATACTTTAAAACAAAAAGGAACTCCTCTACAGTTTTTGTCTGTGGAGCTCTAGTGGCAGTCAGGAAATGCAGTTTGGTGAGCCCAGTTTCTATTTTCTGACTCAGTCATCTTATGTTTCGAGGCATAATACTATCTTGTCTTTATTTCTGGTCTCCTTGGGACCAGGCCAAGTAAAGAAGGGAAAACACTTCTTACTTTTGTGACATAGGGAGCAGCATGCCTCTACCACATTTACATGGCTTTTTAAGGATGCAATTCAAGCCAGCACTCCATGCACCTCACAGAAAATTAGGGAACCACAGGTTTCATACCCCAACTACATGCGCACTAGGGTCCTGAACTTACTCACCCCTCCCTCTCCCTTACAGCATTTTTGGAGCACCATGAATAATCTGATTTGCGCTCCTTCCTTGATCCTCCCTCCCTCTTTCCAATAAACAGTCTTCCTACCATCTTAAACCTCACATTCACAAGGTCCACAAAATAAATCTCAAGTCGCTATATAGGTTAAAGATTATATGGTTCTCGGGCTGTTAAGGCCTAGCCACTTCCTTAAATATCTTGTAGCCAGCTCACTGACATTTGATCAACAGCACTGTCTTTGTCCCTTACACATTTCGCATTTCTTCAGTGTTACTCTGGGCCTCACATAAGAACACCCATACTGAGTCAGACCACAGGTCCATCTAGCCCAGTACCCTGTCTTCTGGGAGTCACAAATGCCAGAGAACCTAGAGGGAGTGAACAGAACAGGCAATCATTTGAGTGATCCCTCTCCTGTCATTCATTTCAGCCTCTGAGGTTAGAGACACCATTCCTACCCATCCTATATAATAAGTATTGATGGATCTCCAAGAATTTATCTCGTTCTTTTTGAACACTGTTAAAATCCTGGTCCTTCACAACATTCTCTGGCAAGGAGTTCAACAGGTTGACTGCACTATGTGAAGAAAAACTTCTTTTTGTTTTAAGCCTGCTTCATATTTATTTCGTTTGGTGACCCTTAGTTCTTACGTTATGGGAACAAGTAAATATTTTTTTCATATTCACTTTCTCCATACCTATCAGGATTTCATAGCTCTCTATCATATCATAACCCTGCTTAGTTTCCTATTTTCTAAGCTAAAAAGTCCCAGTATTTTTAATCTATCTTCATACGACACCCATTCCAAACCCCAAATCATTTTTGTTGTCCTTTTCTGAAAATCTTCTGATGCCAATGTATCTTTTTTGAGATGAAGCAACCACATCTATATGCAGTATTCAAAATGGGGGCATACCACAGATTTACACAGAAGCACTAAGATACTGTCTTGGTCTCTATCCCTTTTGTAATGATTCCAAACATACTATTTGCTTTTTTGACTGCTGCAGCACAATGAGTGGATGTTTTCATAGAACTATTCACAAAGAATCCAAGATCTTGCTCTTGAGTGGTTATGGCTAAAATAATCCCCATCATTTGTATGTATAGTTGGGATTAATTTTTCCAATGTGCGTTACTTTGTGTTAATCAACATTAAAATTCATTTGCCATTTTGTTGCCCTAGTTTTGAGAAATCTTTTCGAAGCTCTGTCACAACTCTTTGAAGAGTTCTTTCACAGCACTGCTTTGGACTTAATTATCTTGAACAGTTTAGTAACATCAGCAAATTTTGCCACCTCACTATTTACCCCTTTTCCCAGATCATTTATTGATATGTTCAACAGAATGGTTCCAGTACAAACCCTTGGGGTACATCACTAGTTACCACTCTCCATTCTGAAAACTGACTACTTATTCCTACACTTTGTTTCCTATCTTTTAACCTGTTACCAGCCCATGACAGGTCCTTCCATCTCACCCATGACTTTTTTTTTTTAAACTTAAGAGCCACTAGTGATGAACCTTCCAAAAGGCTTTCTAGAAATCTAAGTACACTACATCCAGTGGATCCCCCATGTAAACATGCTTTTTGACCCCCTCAAAGAACCCTAGCAGATTACTAAGGTGTATTTTCCCTTTACAGAAACGTGTTCATGATTCTATTTTTTACTATTAATTTCAGCTAATTTGCCCAACAGTGATATTAGACTTACCAGTCTGTAATTGCCAGGATTGCCTCTACAGCTCTTTTTAAATATTGGTATCACTTTACCTATCTTGCAATCATTACATACAGAAGTTGATTTGAAGGACTGGTTAAAACCACTGTTAGTTGTGAAGCAATTTCACATTTGAGTTCTTTCAGAACTCTTGGGTGAATGCTATCTTGTCCCAGTGAGCTGTTATTATCAAAGTAAAAAATTACAGACTGTCAGCCATTGGCTAGCCTGGGTGAACTGTGTGAAAGGTCATCTTGCTCTTCCAAGCCCAGACAAAGTTGCTTCAAAACTGTTTTTAAGATCCTCTTAATATAAGCTTAGTAAAACACATACAGAAGACTCAAGTTTGTACTCAGTGTTTACAATACTATAAGCTAGTAGTGGGCAAGCTGTCTAGGTCACTCTGGACCCTATTTATGTCTCCCCCCAGTTTAGTGTCACCTGCAAACCTGCTGAAGGTGCAATCCATCTCATCATCCAGATCAGGGTGGTCCAACTACAGGCCTATAGGCCACATGTAGCCTGCAGGTTTATTTCTGTGGCCCATGAAAACTCAGGTTGATAATGGAGATGTTTTGAAGTGGTTATGATATGCATGACAGGCTCTGCAATTCTAGTGTCATGTATAAAAATATAACAACAACATCAGCATGACCCACTCCATCAGTAAAGCGAAACTCCCAGTCTAGGCCTTGCATAACCAGGTATGCTTTATGTATATGTAAGGCATCTTGATGCTGTGTGACACATCAGTCAGCCGCAGGCCTTCAGCTGAGATGAACCAAGCACATGGGTATAGCATTCCCTAACTACCAGTAACCATGCACAATTATTGAAGCTTCTGTCTGGTAGGCAGTAGCTCCCCAGCCTGCCCTATTCGCCTGTGGCCACACACCCCCACATCCCCTCTCCACTGGCTCTCTCCTCTCTTCGCTGTTCCAACACTACCCCCAACCACCACACACATGTGCATCCCTTTACAGTCAAATCTCTGAACCCAAGCAAAAGGGTATTTGGGTGGGGAGAAAAAGAAGAAAACTCACACTTCAATGCAATTTCTGAAGAAAATAGAGCATGTTTTCTACTGGCTATTAGATGGTGTTTGTAAAGACTGGACATGAAAAAGGTGCCTAATTAAAAACACAATTTAGGAATAAAAAACGGTAGTCCAGTGACTCCCTGGAAGTCTGGGACAGAGGGAAAGAGCTGTCTTGTCCATAGGATGAGATGGGCGACCCACCTCAGGCTCCACCCTTTGACGGGCCCCACACCTCAGGAGGGCAGAGAGAGGGTTGAATGATCTTGAACACTTTGCTTCTTGTCATGAACTAATAACAGATGATATCAAGGCAGACTTTTCAAGCTTTTCAGAAAAAATTCAAACTATATCTGCTGAGTAAGACAAAAGATCTGCATACTTTGAAACACTGAAGCCCAATGGTCACTTGTTTAAAAATCTGATTCAAGCTACAGAAGGGAGAGAGTCACCAGATCTTCAGCCTGAACTGTGTGAACTGCAATTTGACTCACTTGCTAACAAAAAGTCAGGGGAGTTTCTGGAAGTTGGTCTGCCAGTATTTCCCCAAACTGAGACTTTGCACTCAAGATATATTTAACGTTTAGTAGCACTTATAGGTGTGAAAGTACATCTTCTGTGATGAAACAAATGAAATCCAAAGGCTCAAAACCAAATGGATAAATGAAACATTGGATGCATCTCTTTGACTCGCTACCACCAACATTGATATTGATATGAATATTCTGGTAAAAGAAAAACCTCACCCCGACACCTTCCATTACTAGGAAAGAATACAGTTAGAACTAGTTCAATAGAAATGTAATGTCTCCTTTTCATCTTTAACTTTTTCTATTTATATCCATTTTATTTAGTTATCGGATTCTTTAAATGAATTTTTCATGGAGCTTTGAAGGAAATAGATTTATATATTCCCCACACACACACACACACTCCTTACTCTGCCAAAAACAGTACTAATAAAATTCTGTATTGTCTGAGAAGATTTTAATTTTAAGATCCTTGGACTGGGTCTTAAGTTCACGTAAACTGGCGTAGTTCTATTGACCGAGGCACAAATGGTGGTGGAGCTTTGTGACTTTGTCCTCACTCACAACTATGTCAGATTTGAGGACAATTTATACCTTCAAGACAGTGGCACTCCTACGGGCACCCGCATGGCCCCCACAGTATGCCAGCATTCTTATGGCTGACCTGGAACACTTCCTCAGCTCTCATCCCCTAGCACCCCTCCTCTACTTGCACTACACTGTTGACATCTTCATCACCTGGACCCATGGGAAGGAGGCTCTTGAAGTGTTCCACCATGATTTCAACAGTTTCCACCCCACCATCAACCTAAGCCTGGACAAATCCACACAAGAGATCCACGTCATGGACACTACTGTGCAAATGAGTGATGGTCACATAAACAACACCCTGTACCAGAAATCCACAGACTGCTATGCTTACCTATATGTCTCCAGCTTCCATCCGGGCACACCACACGATCCATTGTATACAGCCAGGCACTAAGGTACAACTGTATTTGCTCCAATCCTTCAGACAGAGACAAACACCTACAAGACCTTTACCAAGTTTTCCTGAAACTACGATACCCACTTAAGGAAGTAAAGAAACAGATTGACAGAGCCAGACATACCCAGAAGCCACCTGCTACAAGACAGGCCCAACAAGGAAAACAACAGAACACCACTGGCCATCACATACAGCCCCAGCTAAAGCCTCTCCAATATATCATCAGCGATCTATAACCCATCCCGGACAACAATCCTTCACCCTCACAGACCTTGGGAGGCAGGCCAGTCCTCACCTACAGACAGCCCGTCAACCTTAAATTCTCACCAGCAACTATAGGCTACACCACAGTAACTCTAAACCTGGAACCAATCCCTGCAACAAATCTCAGTGCCAACTTTGCTCACATATCTACATCAGTGATGATATCACAGGACCTAACCACAACCACCATACCATCAGGGGCTCTTTCACCTGCACATATTTTAATATATGTCATCATGTGCCAATAATAACCCACTGCAATATACATTGGCCATACTGGACAGTCTCTATGTAAAAGAATAAATGGACACAAATCAGATATGGGGAATGGTAACACAAAAAAAACCTGTATGAGAACACTTTGGTCTCCCTTGACACTCAGTAACAGATTTAAAAGTAGCCATCCTACAACAAAAAAAAAAGTTCAAAAACAGACTCCAAAGAGAAACTGCAGAGCTGCAATTCATTTGTAAGTTTGACACAATCAACCAAGGACTGAACAGAGACTGAGAGTGGCCGGCCAATTACAAAAGCAGTTTCTCCTCTCTTCATGTTCACACCTCCACATTAGCTACTGATAATGGACCACATCCTCCCTGACTAACTGACCTTGTCAACTCTGGCCTTCCTCTTAAAAGGGACTCCCTCCTTTTCATAAGACCATATATTTAAACCTTCCTCTGGAAACCGGCCCCCCCATGCATCTCATGAAGCAACTCTTTGCCCACAAAAGCTTATGCTCGAAAATATCTGTTAGTCTCTGAGGTGCCACAGAACTTCTTCTTGTTTTTGAAGATACAGACTAACTCAGCTACCTCTCTGATATAGTTCTATTGAATTCAATAGAGCTATGCTGATTTATAAAAACTGAAGATCTAGCCACCATTTAATTAACTGCCAGTCTCAAACTGAATATAAAAGAAATTTTAATTTAACATTTTAAGTAGATACTATTGAAGTAGCTTATTTTAAATGACTGAATAGAAGCTTTCCTCTCAATTTACTACTGTCTAATCATAAACTGCTTTAGTTGATCTATTATAAAATAAACAAGATTTCACCTACCTTTGAAGAACCTTTCCATCTGCCAGGATTATCTGAGATACATACACAAAGTCCTCATTATTTTGGGAACATATTAACTTCTGCTTTAGCTTTCCTAGAACAGCGTCTCCTGTAAAAAGCTGATCTCACATAGGCAGAATGTGCTATCTTTTACTGGAAACCGTCCATATCATGATATTTGACAAAAGAGATGACAGTGGAACTGAGCACACTGTAAGACAGTATTAGTAACTACTGTTCACAAACCGCCACATATAGAACCCTTATTCTGCAAAAACTTCCTGTGCTCAACTTCATGATTGTGTACAGCCAGACTACTAACAATCCTAACGTTAAACACTTCTGTGCAGGATTCTGGGGTAGGTCCTGACTATACTGTAAGAACTCTTAAGGTCAGATTCTCTCTCTTTTACACTAACAAATACAAAATGAGTCTACCAAGTTACTACATATTTACACGGATGTAAATGAGATCTGGCCTATAAAGCTGCCTTTGCCACTGCTGCTTGTTCTGCCATCAGTCACTACAGAGAACAGACTCCCACTATCCTCTTTAGAGCTCTATCCCCTTTAAGAAGTAGAAGGCTGCTATCAAATTGCCCTGTATTCTTCTCTTCTGTAAACTAAATAAGCCCAAATCCTCAGCTGCTCTTCGTAGGTCATGTGACCCAGACCCCTAATCATTTTGGCTGCCCTCTCCTGGGACCTTTTCAGTGCACCCACACCCTTTCTATACTGGGGGGACCCAGAACTGAACACACAACTCCAGATACAGCCTTGCCTGTGCTGATTAGAGGGGAATAATAACTTCCCTAGATCTGCAGGAAATGCTCCTCATAATACACCCCAATATGTCATTAGCCTTCTTGGCTACAAGGGAACACTGTTGACTCATATCCAACCTCTCATCTATGGTAATCCTCAGGTCCTCTTCTTCTGAACTGCTCCTTAGCCTGTCAGTCCCCTGTCTGTAAGAGTCCTGGGGATTCTTCCATCCCAAATGCAGGACTCTGCACTTGTCCTTTTTCAAGCTCATCAGATGTTTTTTGGCCCAATCCTCCAATTTACCTAGGTTACTCTGGACCCTATCCCTAAGCTCCAATGTAGGGTTTCCCAAACTTTTTTCAGTACCTTTTTTGTAGCCCAAAAATATAAATGCAGATAAAAAAAATGAAAACTAAATACATTTTCACTGTTTATTACTTATTTACAATAATAGTACATAGCAATAATTTGTATAGTTTCTAAGGACCGGTATTTCTTCCCAAGGATCAGTACTGGGCCACAGAGCACACTTTGGAAAACACTGTTCCAATGTATTGACCTGTCACCCTAGCTTAGTGTCACCAGCACATTTGCTGAGAGTGCAATCTATTCCCGTATCCAGGTCATTAATAAAGATGTTAAACAATACTGGCCCCAGAACTGATCCTTGGGGCACTCCACTCGAAACCAACTGCCAACCAGACATTAAGCGGCTAATCGCTACCTATTGGGCCTGACAACCTAGCCATCTTTCTATTCACGTTACAGTCCATTTACCCAATCCGTACTTCTTTAACTTGCAGCCAAGCATACTGTGGGAGATTATATCAAAAGCTTTACTAAACTCAAGGTATATCACATCCATTGACTTCCCCATGTCCACAGAGCCAATCAGATTGGTCAGGCGTGACTTGTTCTTGGTGAATCCATGTTAGCTACTCCTGATCACTTTCCCTCTTCCAAGTGTTCCAAAATGGATTTCTTTTGGATCCCCCTCATTTTTCCAGGGACTGAGGTAAGGCTTACTGGTCTATAGTACCCTGGATGTCCTTCTTTCCTTTTTTAAAGATGGGCACTATAGTTGCCTTTTTCCAATCATCTGGAACCTCTCCCAATCTCCATGAGCTTTCACAGGTAATGGCCAAAGGCTCTAAAATGATATTTGCCAATTCCCTCAGGACCCTTGGATGCATTAGATCCAGACCCAGGGATTTGTGTAGGCCTAGCTTTTCTATATAGCTCTCAACCTGTTCTTTCCCCACATCATTTGTCACTAGTTACCTCCTTCAATCATGAAGGGCCACCCCCATGCACCCTCTTATTGTTAACATGCCTGTAGAAACCTTCCTTGTTACCCTTCATACTCCTTGCTAGCTGCAATTCCACGTGTGCTTTCGCCTTCCTGATTACACCCCCTGCATTCTCCAACAATACATTTATACTTCTCCTTAGTCATCTGTCCAAGTTTCCACTTCTTACGACACATCCTTTTTGAGTTTCAGCTCGCCAAGGATTTCCCTGGTAAACTAAGCTGGTGGCATACCATATTTGTTTTTCTTACTGCGCATTGGGATGGTTTGTTCCTGTGCCTTAATAAGGCTTCTTTAAAATACTGCCACTTCTCCTGGACTCCTTTACCCTGCTCATGAGCTCTCTGAGGGAGTCAAAGTCTATATGTCTCATGGACTTCTGAATACATAGCAAAGTAACTGTTATTTGCTCTCAGTTTAAGCTGTTTCCAAATTATTGAAGGGAAAAGAAGAACCAAGTTTCACAACCATTTCTGCATCAAAAGGATAACAACAGTAAGTGTTAGCACTAATGTCAATGGGTAAGTGAACGGCTGGACATGAAAAACCAGAGATCATGCATTTACAATAAGTGTGAGGTTAAGAAAGTGTAATGCACTGTTACAAAAACATCTGCCTATAAACAAATTTAAACTGTTTCAAGGTGTGTTTTATCTGCCTAATCGCTATAATCTTACCCCGAGACTTAAATCCTACAAACATGAGTGTGTTTAATTTACTGCCATATGTACCCCTAAGGAATTCTACAGAACTACTCATGGCAGTAAAGTGAAGCACACAAGTGTTTCCAGGATCAAGGACAAAAGAGACCGTAAACTGTTCAGGGCTGTACATGTTACAGAGAAGAGCAAAATCTGGCCCTCATCCCTAGGCACTACTAAGAATTAAAAAAAAAAAGTTGATAGTTCTCTTTTTTCATCCTGCCTTTCTCCTAATTTCCAAGTGACCACTGCAGCAGTACTGAAAGACCACATTGGTACTTCTACATTGCAGTTAACACCTCCATGATAAAGATGTACACTCATCCCTTGCTATACAAGCACAATTGGTTCCTAACTTTTTGCTCGTAGGCAAAAACTCGTAAGAGGGACACTAAATTCCTATTGAGATATGTTTAACAGTCTCTGATTGGTTCCAAGTGCTGGGAGTGGTAGCAGATGGTGCTACTTTTGAAAGGCAAGTGAACCTTGGGTAGTGGGGGGTTAAAGGCTGGGGGCAGTTTGGGGACATGAGTGGGAGGGAGGGTTAAAGATGGCGGTGGGTTGGGTTGGGTGAGGGGGCGGGATTCAAGCCTCACAGACCCAACTTGCAGGAGTGGGGTGGGGGGGGGGTGGCGCAGGTATAAGTCTGCCACAGTTTTGGTCTGAGGGGCCAGCAGGGTAGGCTTCAGCGGTTCGGGTCCACGGGGCCGGCAGGGGGTTTAAGTTGTGGCAGTTAGGGCATGCGGAGGGTTTAAGTTGTGGCAGTTCAGGTGCACAGGGGCTGGCGGGGGGCTTAAGTTGTGGCGGTTCGAGTGTGTGGGGCCGGCGGAAGGTTTAAATTGTGGTTGTTTGGGCATGCAGGGCTGGCAGGGCATTAAGTTGTGGCCGATCAGGTGTGCGGGGGCAGGCAGGGGGTTTACGTTGTGGCGGTTCAGATGAGTGGGGCTGGTTCAGGTGCACAGGCTTCTGCAGGGGGTTTAGGTTTCAGCAGTTCGGGTGAGCAGGGGCTGGTGAGGGGGGTTAAGTTTCAGTGGTTTGGGTGCACAGGGGTCAGCAGGGGGGCTTAGGTTTTGGCAGTTTGTGTACGCGGGGGTCAGCAGGGGGGTTTAAGTTGCCACAGTTTGGGTCTGCGGGGCCAGCAGGGGGGTCAGGCTGTGGCGGGTTGGAGCTGCGGGGCGGGGGCAAGTCTCGTATTAGCAGGGGAAATTCACTCGTCCAGTGAACAAAAGGTCAGTAAATGTGTCCTCAGTTAAGCGAGTACTTGTAAATAAAGTATTCGTTTAATGAGGGATCAGTGTACTAAGAAAGTGATTAGAACTATGGTAAACTCTTTGATATCTGGCAGCCCCAGGACAGGGAGGATGCCAAATATTCCAACATGCCAGGTATGTGAGAAGTTTCAAATGCTCTGATTGGGACGTTGTACTGAGCCGGGAGCCACTCTGGATGGCTTACAATCATAGAAGAGTAGGACTGGAAGGGACCTCGAGAGGCCATCGAGTCCAGCCCCCTGCCCTCATGGCAGGACCAAGCACTTTCTAGACCATCCCTGAAAGTCATCTATCTAACCTCTTCTTAAATATCTCCAGTGATGGAGATTTTACCACCTCCCTTGGCAATTCGTTCCAGTGTTTGATCACCCTGACAGTTAGGAACTTTTTCCTAATGTCCAACCTTGCACCTTGCCGCACCGGGAGCCACTCTGGGTAGGAGAGCAAAGGAGCCTCCAGCCGCGATGCAATGCCAGTTAATATAGAAGTCCAGTTGTTTGAATGCTGGTTAAAAAAAGGGTTTACTGTATATTGCTGGAAACACTATGGAAAAACCACCCACACTGTTCTTGAACAATCCCATATCCAAAAATTCTTTGTCCTGGTTCAGTTCAAAAAACAGGATAACCCTCTAATACATTAGATTTTTAATCTAGGTTTGTCAGATGTGACCAAAGTTGTCATTAATATGCAACATAATCAGTTGTGGTACAATATATCTTAAAGCACAATTTATACATTAATACTAGACACCTCATGACTTGCATGCTCTCTTAAGCAAGTATATATTCCATATGTACATCAATACATTAAAATATTACTTAAGTTGCACATTCAAGCACTCAAAATTAGGAAATACCAAATTTAGACTCCATTCTGCACATTTAATTCATCTTTGAGCATCCAACCTCTGCACTAACTGAAACCAGATCCTAGGAAAAAAACAGTACGTCAAGATGCAATTAAACAAGGTATCATAATATATTCACACAACAGAATAGGATCAACTTTGCACATGCAACCAAAAATCTAACATACCCTAAAATCTGAATGCTTGATTTTGCATCCTAAGTAACATTATATTAATGCAGGGCTTTTTTTGTTTGTTTGTTTTGGTTTTTTTTGCAATTTTATACATTTGGAGGACTTGCATGTTTTTTAAATAAATAAAAGGCAAAAACAATTTCACGTGCAACTGTGACACACTCAGCACTATGCAAAAAGCAGGAAGATTTGAAAGGTGTGCCTGCAGCGCTGCAGCTCAGATTACTACCATAGGAGCTACACCCACTACATATAGCTAACAGAAGCACAAGGGGATACACTGCAGGCTTAAGGACTCGGGTGGGCAATAAGCAGCCTGTAGGCTGGATATGGTTTGTCAGGCAGGGTTAGCCCCTGGCAGGCCATCACACACTTTATTTATCTGCAGGTCTGCAAGTACAGCCAGTTGCAGCTCCTGCTGGCCACAGATCACTGTTCCTGGGCAATGGGAGCTGCAGGAAGTGACACAGACAAGGACATATGTTACCACAAAACGAAACACAATGAAAACTAATTGCATCAGTCTCCATTACATATCAAAAGTAGTTAAATAAACTTTGCACTAATGGGGCTCAGACAGAACTTTCTCCCCACAGTATTGCATAACATGATACATCATGGGGACTTTAACATCTTACTCTGAAAAATCCAACACAGATGACGGATGCCAAAATAGTTAGCCAAATAACCATTTTAACGCATGGCCTGTTGCTCAGCCCCTCCATACCTGCAGGGTCCCACTGCCTGGCTCACCAGCCCCTCCACGAATGGAAATGCTCTGCCCTGGCACACTTAGCCACCAGCAGAGTTAACCAGTAAGTGATAGTTAACTGATAAGCATTCCAGTAAGCTTCATGCTTACTGGTATGCTTACAGATTAACCATTTATCATCCCTAATACTGGTCATTGTCAAAGCCAGGGCACTGAACTACTAGGATTACTAATCTATTCTCATAGGACGCGTCTACACTAGCTAGTACATGTGAAAGTAACATCGAAAGAAACCCATCTTTTGGAATTCCCCACGGAACATCTACACACAACTCACGAGCTTTCAAAATTAACTTTGAAAGAATAGTGCCTTTCCACCAAATCAGTCCTCTGCTCCCTCAGTGGAAAGAGTGCCCCCTTTCGAAAGAAAGTAAATGTTGTCAGTCCATGGATGGCTCTTTCAAAATAGGGAGTACTCCACGATGCTGATCAGCTGGCAGGCAGAGGCACCGCTCACAGCACAAGTGGAGCTCTATGGCTCCGCATCCACTCGTGTTTAAAGACGCAGGCTCCCACAACCCCTAGGCAGTAAGCCGAGAGCATGCAAGCAGTGGGGAGCCTATGCTGCTCTCCAGTCCACTGCTGGCCGCAATGTCCTAGCCAGCTTGCTGTGCTCCTTGGCACCACGGACACTCAGGCAGACCCCCACCCACCCTAGGGGCCCCCAAGGAGAGTGGGGAGCCCTCCCAGGAGGCAAACCAGGCCCCCTCCTGGACGGAGGCCAAGCTCCAGGACCTCCTCTCCTTATAGGAGGATGAGGAGATCCTCCACCAAACGAGGGTTTGGTGCCACCACGCCACAGCATTCAAGTGGCTCTCCAAGAGCCTCACCTGTCAGGGCCACCCCACCCACACCCCGGAACAGGTGAGGTCCAAAGTAAGCAGCTCTACCAGGGATACTGCAAGACCCGGGATGCGGACGGACAGTCGAGGGAAGTGTCCACCAGCTGCCCCTACCACAAAGAACTGGACTGTCTCTTCGGTCCCAGGGAGGCAGGACCGCCCCCAGCCATCGTCTTGGACATGGCAGTGCCTGAACCAAGCCGGAGCTGGGGACGGAGGATGAGAACTGTCAAGGACTAGTGGCTGGCTCCAGGCGTCTGCAAATGGTCCACAGACTCGACACCATCAGTGATGACAAAGGCTCAAGTGAGGGGACCCTAGTCACTGACATTGCATCCAGGCCACCCCGCTGTGCCCCTTCCACCTGTGCCTTGCCTGAGTTCCTGGAGGGACCCTCAATAGGCATCATGCATGCCAGCTGTCCTGAGACCAGGGAAGGGGGTTCTCAGTCCTGCCTGGGTTGGTTGCAGTTTATCCACACGGCCACCAGGCCTGGTCCACATGAAACCCAGGTGGTCATGCTCCATGGGGGACTGGCACATGGCACTCAGTACCAGGCAGCTAGGACAGCACCACGGGCCACACAACCATGGAGGCACCAGGAGAGGGGGGAAGAAAAAGGGAAGCCCGTGCCCACTCCACCCATGCAGGGAACCCCAGGGTCCAGACATCATAGGGCCCTGGGACAGGGAAGGGTGGGGACGCAGGGACCATCGTACAGGACTAATAGCTTATTTGTCTGTCTCCACAGCTCAAGCACTCAGCAGCCAGATGAGCCCCATCCCCAGGTCAGGGAGCCCGACCACAGAGGGCGAGGGGGAGCGGCCCAGACCTCGATCAGAGGCAGCACGGGGCTGCCTAGCACTACCTAGGCACTAGACAGCACTAGCGCCACCAGGGCGGGGAGGAGGTGGGGAACCCAGCCCACACTGCAGCCCTATGGGAACTCACAGGTATGTTGCGGGAGTTGCTCACAATGAAGCAGCAGGCCTGGGACAGTGTGGCATCCAACTTGGACACCCTGACCCAGGCTAGAACCAACCAGCTGGCCCCGCCCACTGCCCCCTCGCAAACTCCCACACCAGACCCTCCTGTTCCCATCTCTCCATCCTGTCTCCCCATCACCCAATCCCACTCCAACTGCCCCCCACAAACCTTCCCCCTGCACCGCACCCCTCCAACACGTCTGACCTCACTGCCCCAATCCCAACCCACCTTCCCCCAGCCAGCCTCCTCCAGCTGGCCCACATGCTCCTGGCCAGCGCCAGCCATGGGAGGCAGCTTCCCCCGCCCTGACCCCCAGCAAGGCTGCAGCCCAGGCGTGCCCCTACTTGCCTGTGCACCTAGTCCCACCCCAGCCCCAATAGGGTCCCCAGACATGGTGGGGTGGAGCGGGCATGGATGACGGTGATCCCGTCCATCAACCCCTCTCGAGGGGTAAAGCCCTCCCCACCCCAATCCACGGCCCTCTTGGGGCACTGATGTCTGCCCACCCCAGTCCACACCACCCCATTCATAGTTCTCCCAACCCCCCTGTAAACAGTTTCTATGGTTATGAACACAAACACATTGTTGATATGTGTGCAATAAATGGTTTATTTGTGGTTACCCCTGTGTCCTGTGTATGTGTGCGGGTTGGCAGTGGGGTGCACATGCTTGGGGGATGTTCCAATGTGGCTCCTGGGCAAATGCTGCTTGAAGGGCCTCCCTTACCTGCACCGGGCAGTGGGCAGCTACTTATAACCATGCCCAGCCTGGGTGGCCCACCCCTGCACAAACAGCTCTTGCTTAGCCTCCACCAGGTTGTGCAGGGTGTGGCACGCCCTGATCACTGCTGGGACATTGGGAAGTCCTACCTCCAGTCTGGGGAGGAAACAGTGGAAACACCTCTTCAAGCAGCCAAAAGCCCACTCTCCTGTATTCCAAGCCAAGCTGAGCTGCTCATTAAGAACGTCCTGTGTCAGCTGGGTGTGACCTGCGTACAGCCTCATGAGCCAGACCTGCAGGGGGTGGGCCACACCCACCATGATGCAGGGCAGCACTGTAGCGTGTAGGTCTCCTCAGCCATCCAGCAGCCCAGACCCAAGTTCAGGAACACCCGGGTGTTGTGGGTGCAGCTGGACCAGCTCACACAGATGTCCATGAACCAGACCTTGGTGTCGAGGTGGTAGCCCTTGCGATTCACATACACTCCACCGCCGCTGTGTTCCAGGGCCTGGATGGCAATATGCATGCCGTCCAGCATCCTGAAGCAGACAGGGAAACCCAAATCGCCAAACCCCGGATGGTGTCGTGAAGATCCCCAACGCGGATCAGCTGCCACAGAAGAACCTTGTTGACGGTTCAGACGACCTGCAGGGCATGAGGGGAGAGTGCACTCATGAGTGTGGACTGCGGTGCAGCATGCCCACCCATCCCCATCCCTTACAGGGGCACGCCTCTCCATGGCACCTACCCCCCTCCCTCTGCATACCCGCCTGTCCCCTCCCACCTCCTTGTCAGGGGCCACCCCCCTCCCTTGGTTCCCGACAGTGCCCACTGCTGGGGAACCCCCTCCCTCCCACCTGTGGTGGGAGTGTGACCCAGGCATGGCTTACCTGGTTCAGGAAGGCCCCGACGGTGGCCCTGCCCACCCTGAACTGGTGGCCAACAGATCGGTGACTGTCCTTGGTGGCCAGTTTCCAGAGGGCAATTGCCACCCTTTTCCGTAGTGGGAGTGCTGGCCTCATGCGAGTGTCGCAATACTAGTGGGCTGGAGTGAGCCAATGGCACAGCTCCAGGAATGTCCCCTTGCTCATCCTGCAGTTCTGCAGCCAACGGTCATCCCCCGAGTCCTCCAGCACCAGCAGGTCCCACCAGTCGCTGCTTGTGGGGAAGCCCCACAAGCGGTGGATAACCCAGGGCACTAGGTGAGGGTATCACACTCTGAGGATGGCCTCCAGGAGGGTGGCCACCCAAAGCTGCTGCAACACCGCAGACAGCACCGCGGCCAGCATGCTGGCCATAGCCTTGATGGGCGGGGGGGTGGGAAGAGCTGCTCAGGGTCCACTGTCTGGCACGGGGTGCCTCCTCTGCTCACTCTCCCTCTGCTTGCCTGGGGGCAGCTAGCCAGCCCTACCAAGGCTCCGGGGGGAGGGGGGGAGCTCGCTTTAAAGGGGCAGCTGGTGAAGGCCTCAAAAGAGATTGGCTACAATGCAACCCTGACTGCAGCATTTCTTGGCCCTGTACTTTCAAAAGAGCACCCTGGACCATGTGGACACTCTCTTTCAAAAGAGCTATGGGGCCTTTTGAAGTGGCGGGTCAGACCTTTGGTCCCCGTTTGCCTTTGTGGATGCTCCTTTTCGAAATACCATCTTTCAATGTGTATTTTCAAAAGCCATCCTTTCAAACGCACGTTGTAGTGTAAACGTAGCCTATATGACACACCTATTAAAATTCATTTTGACTGAATTAATGCACTGAGTTCCCGGGAACAGCAAAAAACAATAAAGAAGCCAGCTTGGTGTACAGAAAAGAGAACCTGCTTAGTATCCTCTTTACAGCAGCTTGATCTTTAAATTAGTATGTCTCCAGAGGATCAACCCATTTTATCCCCTCACTCCTCCCTAAAAATAAAATCTACTGGTTAAGGCAGCGTGTGATGACAGCTTGTGATGACAGTAAATATACTTGTAACTGCACCCTTGAATCATCCAATTACAGCAACCTAGGGCATGTCTATCCCTACACAAAGATCCATGCTCCAGAGGCTGATCTTCCAGGGTTCGATTTAGTGCATCGAGCAGGGAATCGTTAAATCAAATGTTGAGGGTGCTTTTGTTGACTCCGGTACTCCTAGCAGTAGTGAGCAGTAAAAAGTTGGCAGACGAGTTTCTTCCATCAATCTCCCATAGTGGAGGAAGAACACCTAAGATATGTTGACTCCAGCTACAATAATCTCATAGCTGGAGTTGCTCCTCTGAGGTTGACTTTCTCTCCTAGTGTAGCTCTTCCCCTAGTAGTGTATTTGTCACACATACCAACCCCCACTTCAGTATCACGTTAAAGCAGTTCTCAAACTATGGCCCATGGGCCACAGTTGGCCTGCAGAGAAGTGTTTAGCTAGTGCTGGATCTCATTCCTATTTTATCTTCAGTTAAATCAATAAACCTATACATACTTTCCTAATATTATTTTTCCAATAAAGACATTGCTATAGTTGCCACAGTAACATTATATGACCACAAATGAGAAGTGAGAAGACCTGCACCATTGTGAATAAGGAAGCATGTTCCTATTATTTATGCTGCATGCTGTGAAAACATTTCAGAATCACCATAGACAAGCTTTGGTGATTGTCAGCATCTGAGCACAGTACACTTCAATGTCTTTCCAGTGTAAGATCCAAGTGACAACCAAGACCCTCTATTAGGTATCTCAGGGTTCTCACCAGGAATAATGGGACAACTTAGAAATCCCAGTACGCCGCATTTAAGGCCTCTTGAGGTGTACATCAGTACCCTGAGAACAGCTCAGGGCCTTCTAACTTTCCATACTGAGGCCCCTTGGGGTGAAAGCCAGTGCCCAGTTTCCCTGGGGTGCATGCTGGTGCGCACGCAGGAGAGCCCATAATGCCACTCCCCTGACGAGCCTTCCTAGGCTGGGTGCCAGCACTGCCGACGGGGGGAGATAGCTCAGTGGTCTGAGCACTGGCACAAGATTGTGAGTTCAATCCTTGAAGGGGGCATTTAGGAATCTGGGCCAAAACCGATTTTAAAAAACCACAACGACCTGTCAGGGATGGCGCCTGATCCTGCTGTAAGCACAGGGCCTAGACTTGATGATCTGTCAAGGTCCCCTCCCGCTCTGTGCGATAGCTAGAGCTTCATATAGCTGCCCACACCACCGTGTTCTCCCGGCAAGGTGCCCTGGGGCACATGCCAGTCAGTCAGTCAAGCAGCCCCCAGCACCTTCCCACGCTCTCCTGGCAGGGTACCCGGGGTCACGCCAGTAACCCGGGGAGCCCCCGCGACTGGATGCCAGAAACCCTCAACCCCTCCCCCCGCGTGCATGCCCACGGCCCGCCCCAGAAGCCCCTTTGTGCGTCTCCAAGGCCGGGAAAGCCGCGGGCCCGGTTACCTGCAGGTGACTTTGAGGGCGACCAGGAGGGCGCAGCCCAGCACGACAGCGGCTCCGCACAGCAGCTCGGGCCTCCGGGCCATTTGGGCAGCGCGGGGCGGAAGCCGAGGGGCAGCGGAGCGGCCGGAGTCTCCGCATAACGACATCACCTCCGAGCCCGGGGGGGGCGGGCAAGCGAGGCCGGGCCGTTAGCGCTCGCACACGTCTCCCTAGGCCCAGCCTGTCAGCAGCTCCTGGGGCGGGGCGGGGCGGGGCGGCTGCCGCGCACTGACGAACCCAGCGCCGCCACGTCTCCTCGCGAGACTGCGCCGGCAGCCCCGAGAGAGCGCGGGGGGCGGGCCCGCGGGGGTGGCAGCGGCCTTCTGGGGCCCTGGAATGGAGAGGGAAGGGGACGGGGGTGAGGGGCCTGTGCAGCGCCCGCCGCAGTAGGCCATAGACGGACGCCTCGTTCTCGCTAACGGTGGTCAACACGCGAGCGCTTGTGCACGACAGCGGGGTCCCGTGGCGTGAAAAAACTTCCCCCCGTTTCGCCCCTGCGCTTGAGAAGCTGCTGTCCCCAGCGGGCGCCCGCCGAGGCAGGCGGCCTCGGACTCGTCAGCGCGCGCCGGTGCCGGAGCCGTTCCACGGCCGCGCTTTAGTCCGCGGGGACCTGTCGGTGTAGAGCAACACGGGCTGGCGAAGTCTTCAAGCCCTCCGCTGACGCCAGGGGAACCGCCACGAACCCCGCGGGGTGAAGCGTTTACCCCTTTGCGCCCAGCTCCTGCTGCTTTTCATGGGAGACGGAGGATTCAGAGGAAAGTGGCTGTTTGTAACCTCCGTTCCTGGGATTTTCTTTGGCCGTGATAACTTACGATAAAATAAATAACCGCTTGTTTTTGTGGGGGGCAGCTAAAGTAGCTGATTGGCAAATATAATAGTCCTGTCTCTATTCTCCTAAGAGCAGGACCAGCAGAGAAGATTTATTTTACTTTTAAGAAGTCCTGGAGACTAGCAGATATTTTGGAGCATAAGCTTTCGTTGGCACAGACCTGCTTTGTCAGATGCATCTGACGAAATGGGTCTTTGCCCACGAAAGCTTATGCTCCAAAATATTTGTTAGCCTATAAAGGTACCACAAGACTTACTGTTGTTTTTGAAGATATAGATTAACACGGCTACCTCACTGATACTTATATTTGCAGAGAGAAATTTGAGAGCTGCAATTCATTTGCAAATTTGATTCCGTCAACCAAGGATTGAACAGTGAAGGGGAGTTGGTTGGCCCATTACAAAAGCAGTTTCTCAACTCTTGATGTTCACCAACTCCACATTAACTGTTGAAAATGGACCACATCCATCCACCCTCACTGAACAGACCTTGTGGGCTCTGACACTCCTCTTGACTGAAACCCCCTCAACTCATGTGTCTGACAAAGCAGGTCTTTGCCCACAAAAGGTTGTGCTCCAAAATATGTTAGTCCATAAGTTGCCACAGGATGACTTGTTTTTGAAGATACAGACTAACTTGGCTACATCTCTGATAGTTTATTAAAACAAATGAAGAAAAGCAAAAGGAAACTGAGTGTTGCAACAAATGTTAGGTCAAGCCAAATATCTGTAACCTGAATACCACATTATAACTTCTGTATGGACACAATAAAGACAGCTACAGTGCAAGAGCTTAGGCTCCCCTTTAAAAAGGTGTTACATGAAACCATTGGGTTTTTTTTAATATTTCATGGACCACAAGGGCAGATTAATATCTGGGCTTGTAATTAATGTGCAAACATGCTGATTTTCCATTATGTAAAACTGAACTGGTCTGAATCCCAATAATCTTTGAGATAATTTTGAAAAGCTATCGCTGTAGCTCCATATCAGCCACAAAAAGGAAGTGGATTTTTGGGAGTGCAATAAGGAAAAGCAAAAATGAACGTCAGTAATAAAGATGTCCTTTGGCACCTTATAGGATAACATGTTTTGGAGCAGAAGCCTTTGTGGGCAAAGACCCACTTCATCAGATGCATGAGTGGGGGGGTGGTTTCAGAAGTGTATTTGAAGGGCAGGGTCCCAGTGACAGGATGGCAGGGCTGACAAGGTCTATTCAGTCAGGGTGGAAAAGGCCCTTTATCAGTAGTATGTATGAAGAGAGGAAAAACAGGTCAGATGAGGGGGGGGAAATATGGCCCATTCTCAGTCTAACATGGAGATGTTAATACCTAGGGCAGAGAAGGGCCTTTTATAAGGTGCGAGCCACTCCCAGTCTGTTTAATCCTTGGTTAATGGAGTCAAATTTGCAAATAAATTGCAGCTCAGAAATTTCTCTCTGCATTTGATTTTTGAAATTTATTTGTTTCAGGACTGCTACCCTCAAATCTGCTACTGAGTGTCCAGGGAGATTGATGTGTTGTCCCACAGGCTTCTGTATATTACCGTGTCTGATTTATATCCATTTATTCTTTTACGTAGAGACTGTCCAGTTTGGCCAATGTAAATTGCAGTGGAGCATCAGTCTGCTTTGCCAGTTGCTGCTGCTGGAAGTCAAGCATCCTCTGCTGCAACACAGCTTGACTCTGACACCACTAAGCTGTACTATGAAGCCACTGAGCAATGTCTTTTGTCAGCTTGGTGTGCTCAGCTTCATTCCTCTCCATGTGTTGCAGGATAACATCCTGTTTGCACTTTTCTCATTTTACTCTCCCTGACACTGGGTGGCTATGGAAAGCAAAGGTCAAAATTAAGATACAATTCACATAATATGCATTGAAATGGAATGAATGCTCTCCATGTCTACCATCAGGGAAAGCTAACTTTTTGAAGGCATATTAAGGATGGGATAGTAAGTGTGCATTTCACAATACATCATTTGCCATCACTTATCCAGCACATTTCTTTGTGGACATGGTAAGCTATAAGCAGTTGTCCACTTTTCAGGGGAAGGTGAAGGCTGCAAAAGCAGGGGAGGTCACCAGGTGCCCTGACTGGGTGTCCTGGTGCAGGGAAAAAAATTTTTGGCTGTTCCTGCAGCAATCCTCCCCAGTGATCAAGCTGTGCAGAGGGCTGGTGGGGAAGGGTTCAATTACAGCCACATGGATGGCTGCCTGGGGACGGTTCAATGTACAATAGAAGTAAGAGGAAAAAATAATCCAAAGAAATGCTGCGTGGAAAGGGACATGGGAGGGGAAGAGACCTCACAGAGCCTGCAAACCGCGTGGGGGGGTGGCGAATGGCGTATGCACCAGCTGCTGCAGGCAAATGTAAAGGGGCAGGAAGCATGTTTAAAAAAAAAAATGTGAATTCCCACACTGACTGAGACCACCGCAAAGGCAGTGACTGAGCAAACAGAGGTCCTGCACTCCCTGCTGCAGGAGAACTCTCAACACAGCACTGAAGGAGCCAATACCTGCTACTGAGAATCCCCTGAAAAGAGGTTGCCCACCCACTGTCATCACGGTCCCCGAACCTAGGGAGGGCAAGTGTAGCCTGCCACTCCAGCCCCAAGGACCCCTGCAAAAGGCTATTCAAGCACCCTTGAGAAGGCTTTTTTTCCCGACCACTTAAACCTCTCTTGCTCCGCCAAAATAAAATTCCTTTTGAGCTCAGTGTGATTTCATGGCATGCAGGAGTCGGGGGCAACACTAAGAGTGGGGCGCTCGGGGAGGGCTGAAGTCATAGCTGCCCAATGATACTCCCAGGTCTGCAGCAGATGGAAGGCTGAGGGAACGGGGGGTTGGGGGAGGACAAGTAACTGTTTTGTGCAAAATATAGGACACATGCCACAAGCAGAAACTAGCTTTATGTAAATTTATCTTTATTATGGGTAACATTGGTTCATACAATACACAATACTGACACACAAGTGTAATCTTTCAAAATCATCATTTAAACAAAGACGAAAAACAATTTCAACTACTTGATTTTCAAAAAGAAACAAAAATCCCAATACATTCTCTCAAGATCCTTTTCAGTGAATTATATTGAAATATACAAAGAGAAAAAATACCCCATTTAACATATATTGCTGTTAAATGGTTATTTTGCTTAAAATCCTTTTTAGTAAGAAAATCCTCTTTAGCAACCTACATAGAGATATATAGCAAACTTTTTGTTTTGAATAAATCCTCTCCATTAAAACATTTAAAGAATTTTCATCCATAATTTTCTTCTTAGCCCAAAACACCCAGTGTGTTCTGTAATTTTTGCCATGAAGTTTTCATCTGAAGGACCAACACTAGTGGGGCTTCCTAGACATCACCTCTCCCTCCTCTGTCTTAACATTCTGTCCAACAGAAGGCGAATAAGCATGTAATTCTTAATTTTTTTTTTTTTTTTACTTCACCATTCTGTTTCATAAAAGCACAGACAGGTCTCTTCTGAATCCCCCTACAGCCACTACATTTTGCTGTTCAGGAGGAACTATATGCCAATAAAAGCAGAAAATCTGCTGCTTTTCTGTCACGTGCTTTTGATTCTGCCAAATTTTCTGGTTTACATTTCCATAAGGCAAGATGAATGCATCATTTTAGTATTAGTTTAAATCTTTAAACAAAAAACTATATTTTCCAAAGTCATTATCATTTGGAGCAATCAAGTGGTCTTTTCTTGCTTTGCTGAGCTTCATTCTTAGAACATCTCTTCGTTCTTCCCATTCATGGAGCTCAGCATTTCCATGTGCAAATTTACAGTTGTTTCCTTCAGTGCAAGTACCAGACATATATCTGTTAAAAATAAATGGGCACATTATAATTTTCCCAAAATATCATGACGTACTGATTTTGAAAAGCTTAAGTATTTTACTAGCCATATTTTCGATATAATTAGATCTTTACAAAAGAAGTGCAAGTTCTTTAGCAGTGAGCTTATTTTCTCTAAAATGAAGATGTATCAATCCAGTTCACTCTCTTTAATATTTAAACAAAAAAGCAGTAAAGTAGCACTTCAAAGACTAACAAAATAATTTATTAGGTGAGCTTTTGTGGGACAGACCCACTTCTTCAGACCATAGCCATACCAGAACAGACTCAATATTTAAGGCATAGAGAACTAAAAATAGTAATCAAGGTTGACAAATCAGAAAAAAAATTATCAAGGTGAGCAAATTAGTCTTTTAGAGCCAGATACAGAAAGTCGTTGGGGGAACAGGAACCAAAGCTCTGGATTTCCATTCCTTATTTCTCTGCTTTGTCCAAACCTGTCCCCCACCCCCAATTATTTTAAGATGCTAATTGAACCATTAAATTCAGTTCCAAAAATCACAATCCGTGTCTGTGACTGTCATTCAGTTTTCTATATCAATAAAATGAAGTTTTACATGCCACCAAAAACACCCGCACTGTGGACCTCCAATTTTAAATCCCAGACTTGAACTTTTCCACGTAGCGCCTGAAAGACAAACCTTCTTACCACATTAAAATATCCCGAGTGACTGGACATTTTGTATTCATGTTAAAATATTGTTTAACTGGTTGCTTTGCATAATATTTCAACAATGTACACTAAGAGGGGGAATTATTGAAAATATCAAGGCTGCCATTTCAGGTGACTGCAAAAAATTAATCTGCCTACATTTGCCATACCACACTTGTGAGCAAGCAACTTTGATGTCTTAGGATTTAAAAGCTACATACCTATCACAAATGTTAAAATATCCAGTTGGAAATCGATGCTGCCAACAGTTTTGATCATCCTCAGTATGGAATACCTTCTCTTTATGCTTTTCTGAAGAGATGTGACCTTGCCATTGTTTCTCACTATTACAGTTCTTCCCACACATCCAACAGTGGAAGTCCACCTGGTTTACACACATTTCAAAAATTAAAATAACGAATACTTCATGCACAGAACTGCTTCTTAAGATAGTTTAAAATCATTACTGTAGATATTGAACTAATATATACTAATAATTTTAAAGTGTTTCTGCAGAATCATGAGGTTTCCATATCCTCGTCCCCCGGCTCTACAGACTTTGAAGAGCAGCACTAATTATCTGCAGAGTCTACAGTGTGACTTGCACTTTAGATAACTACAAGGATTTAAGATAAACAAGATGGTTGTGGTAATATATCTTTCACTGGATTAACTTCTGTTGTTGAGGGAGACTAGCTTTTGAGCTTCAGGAGGAGGAAGAGCTCTGCACAAGCTCAAAAGCTAGTCTCTCTGAACAGAAGTTGGTCCAATAAAAGATACAAATGCAGCCTCCTTATTTCTGATATCCTGGGACTGACATGGCCACAAGAACAGTGCATACAAGGATCCCAGTGAGTGGTGTTTGACAAGGAAATACAATATTTGTTATTAGGAGAAAAAATTAGTGTTCAGGATCATAACTAAACCTGCATTACTTACGGTAACTTCAGCATAGTCAGTTGGCATATGAATTTGTTTCCCATTTTCTTTGTTTGGTTGAGTAGCTGTATCTTCTCCTTTTTCTGGTTTTTGACTCTTTAGCCACATTTCATACAACTGCTCCATGTCATGAACTAATGAGAAAATAAGCTAAATCAGCAATAAAGGTAAGAGTCTGTGTACGAAATGTAGCTGAGTTTGCAGGCAATTTAAAAAAAGCAGACCCTTCTAGTATAAGTAGGAAAGGAAGGTCAAACAGCAGGCCATTATATCTGAGAGGAGGAGAAAGACACAGTAGCTAAATAATGACAGCTATGTGGAATTCTGTTTGAGCCGGACACGAATTTCTTCCAAGTTCTTCTTCTAAGGGGGGAAAAATTAAGATTTATCTAATAGCAGTAACAAATATTTATATCGGCTATCCTCCAAAGGTCCCAACTGCAACTGGGCCCCACTGTACTGATCTGTGATTATCATTAATTCTATTACTAGAGCTAGTCACATGCATTGCAAATAAGCTCTCATATTTATCCTACCTCCACGTTTGCAAACCAGTAGATTGACAACTGAAGTGATACTATCTTTGTTCTTTGTAATCACGTTATTTCTCCCTAGTAACCTCCATAGACAACAAACGTAAAATTCAAGAATGAATAGTGCATGCTCTTGTTTAAATGTGAACACAGGACTACCTGTCCCTGTCTACCGGAAGAGGAGGGAGGATTCAGCTGAGGGGAGCCTTAATCAGTTCAACTTACTGGTTAACCAACTAAATGGGATTTTACATCTCTATTAAATACTAATTTTGTATTATGAGAGGTGGGTTGGGTTTTCTCAAAGAAAAATATACCCACCAGACTGCCTAGGGAAGGCTAGAGGAAAACTGATTAAGAGATACTGAGCATGAGAGACGAAAAAGAAGAAATACAAGATTTACAGCATGCATTTAAATACTGTTTATACACTTTTTACTTACTACTATTCTCTTTCATATAGGTCCACATCTCTCTCTCCTCAGGACTGTGAGCAAATGAGCAGTTTCCAACATATTGACATTTCTTGCCGGAAGCAATGTGATTGCACAACTAAAGAGGAATTACGAAGTCCTTTAGCCTTACGTTATCATGGGTGATGAGAAGTCTTTATAGCTTTGCCTCAGACACTATAACATTCTGATAAGCAGACAAGCTGCTATTACTACTATACAGATTTTTTTTTCTTTTACACAAAAAGAAGCTGGTATTCAGCCAGCTCCTCCCCACTACTTCCTACTCAGAGCCAGAATTCCTGCAGCTGGGGCTCTGCCTCCAAGCAGCTGATGGGGGCTCTGGCAGCCCCACAACTGGGAGCTGGCTGCAGCAACGAGCCCCAGCTGCAGGATCCCTGGCTGGTGGATGTTGGGGAACAATAATGCAGATGTGTCACGACTCAGTACCAGCACATACTGCTACTAAAAAAACCATGTTATTATAATTCAAATGGTCTTCCAAATAAGCTGTTATAGCATTGGTTCTCCACCTGTGGTCTATGTGATATTCTCAGAGTTATCCAGGCTAGCAGAAAATATATATTGAATTCAATAACTTATAACTTAATCAGATCACGATTACAATATTTTATGTTTGCAGTAACTCAAATTATTTGACAGTACTCCAAAAACGCAAGGTAAAGTTATTTACGTTCTGAACAATACGCCTCTCATCATTGTAATAAATCGCATAATGCTCTTTAAAAATAGAGCGTGTAAGTAAATGAGTTGTCAGAACCCAAGAAGCAGAGTTTGCAAAGTTATCTTGATAACTACACAAGATGACATCAAATTCCAGATCTCTTTCAATATGGTTTGCAGTGCATTTGATCCTCAAAATATAGTGTTCTTTTGAATAGTGTTTTTTGAGAACCATATAAATATTATCAAAGTTTCAAATGTGATTAATACCTTATATTAATACCTTCTATGCTTTTATTACTGAAGTTTCACTGACTTGGAGGAGCTTCATCAATTCAAAAAAAGCTATCCTTTGTAACACTTGGCTCTGAACCTGCTCCAGGGATTCTCACTGAATACAATGGGCATGCCACATTAGGCCCATTACTAATATTTTTCCAGTGACTGAAGTGTTAATTAAAAAGATATTTTTAAACAAACATACATCAAACTGCAAAGGAACTTGCTTCTTCGTAGGAAGAGGGCGAATAGTCATCCACTTTTTACGCTCATTAGACATCACCAGCACCACACGGCGATCTTTGGTCCACCTAAGGAATATGGAAAAATTTAAATACATAGAATATAGCTGACAAATAATATAGTATGTAAATGTCAAGTCAATGATTGGACCTAAAGCACCCCAAAACCACCTATTTTAATGCTATTTATTTCAAGTCTCAAACACACATCATGGTGGTAAGATAAAGGAAAAATAGTAAAGATCGCCAACTGATAGGCCATTCATTTCTTATTCCTAATTAACAACAAGCATCAGCCTCCTACTTCAACTGTGCTTGCTTTTTTGCCTCCCTTTCAATAGCCTTATTGTCTATACAGATCAACCAGAACATTTTACAAAATGGTATGCTGAGAGACATTATGCATTTGAAGTAATCCTTGTTACTCACAGGTGTCTTGCTTTTGCACTACAATATTTTTTGTGTTTGTCTGGCTCGCTAACTTGACCATTTCTCCAGCACTGGGAGCACACAAACTTCATTTTCAAATTTAGAGGTCCATACTTCATTTGGTTGCAAAGAATCTTAAAAAAATTAAAATGATTATTTGCACCTACAGAGAAATTCATACAGAAATCATTAACTACTTCCAATATAAGAAAGGGTTAAATAATGTTTCTAAATGTGTTACATACTAGACAACTTCCAAATATACTAAAAGACATAGATTTGTAATCTTAAATTATAAGTTTATCTTAATGGCAGCACACTAGTTAATTTGGTTTAGATAATATAAAATGCATCCAGAAGTTGTGGCAATACACATACACTGTGCGGTGTCAATAAAATAAAAATCAGAACTACTAGAAAAGGATTTATGCTTGGCCTTCAGATGAAGAAAGCAGAATTTGAAATAATACACTTTTGAAGATTTAAGTTCAGTTTACGACAAAATATGCAAAGTGGGGAAAAAGTAATTGCACATGTGTAATGAGAAATGTGGCACTAGGAAAAAACAGATTATTTGAAGTATCCAGAAAACTTATATTTAAGAAACATGGGGGTGGGAGTGAAGAGGAAATAATTTGGGAAGTATAATCAGGATGATCATTTTTGGATAAACTGACAGTTAAATCTTGTTTAAATCACTGACACCAAACCAGTAGATCATCAGTCATGCTAGTTTCATGTAAGTTTGCATCCTGGGAAAGATGTCAGTGGAAATACCTGTGCTCCATGTGCATTTAGTTCCATATTCTGCCAATATTTCTTTGATTCTTGAGCAATAGCATCATGTGACATACCTGCACAGGAGAAAACAAAGCTTTCAACCAATTATGAATATCTGGAAGTTCTATTCTATGATTCTAGTCATATACATGTTTAAGGGCTACTGAATCTCCTTACTCCGCCCAAAAAAGCTGAGGCTGTCAAAGAGACAGTGGTGTACTACATTTACAAAAAACAAGCACTTAAAACAAGTGAAGGATATCCCGAAATCCTATACTGTCCACACTACGCAATACATTCATGGATGAACCAAAGTATCATGTTAGTTTTCCTGTGTAACTGGATCTTCTAAGCAGCCTGTTTTCAAATCCTGAAGTCAGATACCGAAGGCCTTGGACCAAACGACCATATGCAAGCTAGCTGAAATCCTCTTGGAAATCAGCTAGTTTTTTTAGAAGACTCCAACTTATGTTGACAAGACTCTTCCAAAAAAAAACAAAACTACCACCCTCTTCTCATACATAACAGTGTTACTCATGAGAGAGACCCCACCAAGACTGGCAATATCATAAAAGCAAGATGTAAAAGACTGTCATGTTGCCCTTAGGAGATAACCATTCTTACAGCCTCTGCTCTCTCAGACTCTTCAATAACTATGTCCTCAGATACTGACTTTTAGTGCACATCTTTCCAGTTAATTAAGGCCTCATCAAGGTTTCTTTTTCTATGAAGAGGCTGAAGACTAAAGACATCAACTGTATCAGACTTTAAATCCTTGGCTATGTCTACACTACAGAGACAAAACCCAGGGAGTGTCCAGATTCTCAAGATGTTCTGTCACAAATAAACAGAATGCAGCACTTTGACAACAGCCTTATGCCTTGTGGGGAGCTAGACAGCACCTCTACTGACAGATCTGTTGACAGAAAGCCATTCTGGACATTCTGGGGGGCCTCTGTCAACAGACTGTGCTTCCAGGAGACCAGACAGCCTTGTCTGCTGTGCTTCTGGTTAGCCGTTTTGTGAAGAGAGCAACCAGGCAGTCTGGCTGCTCTCTGTTGACAGACGTTTTGGTCGGAAGATATCTTCCAACACAAACTTCTGTCGACAAACCCCTGTAATCTAGACATAGCCCCTGAAAAATATGGTTTGTGCCTGCAACTGGAGCAGGGACAGAAAGGGAATTCTGATTCAGGTGAGCATTCTCTTTTTTCAGGGTCCTCCAACCCTCAGAGTCTGAGGGATCAATTGGCCTTTTAGAAGAGGTGGTGAGTCTTTCCTATTGGTGCATATGCATAGGAGAGAAGCGCGCACACAAGTACACTCATATTTGTAGGATGGCCTCACTCTTAAGATTTACAGTAAACCCTCCATTTTACAGACCCAAATTTAGTGGACTTTGGGGACAATCCCACTCTTCCTCAAGTCCCTTGGGATCCATAAAATCCTAACTCCCTTCAGCCCTTCCCCAAAAAGTTAAGAGACTTACCACTGCTGCCTAGAGGAGCTGCCACCGCTGCTGGAGCCACCATGTGCTTCTCTCACCAGGGGTGGAGCGCATACACAGGCAGACAGTACTCGCGTACCTGCCCCGGTGGGAGGAGCATATGGCAGCTTTGGAGACAGGGCACCTCCAGCCGCTGTCTGGCAGCTCCAGCCACAAGGCAGATTCCATCAATCGCAGTCTGGTGAGTTCCCAACTTTTTTTTTTTGGGTGGTGGGGGGGAGAAGGGGACTGGGGCTGGGGGAGCCTAGTGGGAGTGGATGGCTAGCAAACCCTCAGATTTAACAGACTTTCGGGATTAATGAACACCCCTTCCCCTCCATTAGTCTGTTAAATGGAGGGTTTACTGTATTGAGTTAAAAGGAAATAGCAGCTACCCTTGACCCTAGACATTTTAGGTGGCAGGAAAGGAAGGGAGAACAGATGCATTTCCTTCCACAAAAAGGAATCCTCAAAGGCCAAGAAGAGAGAAATGGGTTAGACACACAGAACTGGGAAAACTCTGTATAACTCCACTTGATCTTCCTCTGAAACTTTTCTTGACCTGGAGCTTAAGTTGGCAGATAGACTTTCACACAAAATACAGCTGGCCCGATGCTCTCTTTCTCCAAGGAAGGAGCACATTCAGAGTGACAATCTGGGCAAAAAAAAAAAAGTGACCCAACTATGGGACACCAAATCACCTCCACATTGCCAAAACTGCCATTTTTCTGGGAATGACTGGATTCACCATCATTGGTGGCAATTAACATTTAAAGCGGTGTTCCATCACACTGCAAAGTAAAGAGAGTAGCTGAAGTCCACAGCAATTTGGTGTGAGAGAGCACCAAAACCATACCAAAAATGTTGACTACCACAATGCAGCAAAGAGAAGCAGCCCATTCCAAACTGGGATGCTTCTGTGAAAAAAGGAGATTTAAGGTATGAGCAAAAACACTGAATGACTAAAAAATCCAAAACTGGGTCAGTAACCTGTAACAAAAACATAAGCCTGATCAATATTCTTCACACTCTACAAAAACCATTCTCCTTTGCTTTCAATGTAATAATTATCTTGATTTCTAGTGAAAACAATCTAGCAATAAAACTGAAAACACAAGTACATTTCTGAGACCTTAACTTTAAACACCTAGTAAGTGTTAGTCCTGCCATGAGTGCAGGAGACTAGCCTTTCCAGACAAGTTCACTTCCAGTTCTACCCTTGAATGATTAAGAAACTATTTGTTTTGAGATAAAGCTCAAGTGGCCTAATTTTACACATTTAGCTAGTATATGTTTAGCTAGTAAAAAATGACCAATTGTTTACTGGAAATACAGAAAACTACAGGAGACTGTAAGTAAGAGACAATGACAAGTAGGTTAAGTCAACTGCATTTCTTATCTTTCTGCACTAGGGATGGGGAAGCAATATTTAAATTCAAACATACCTGTCTCTTTCTGCATTATCCAGACTTTGAGCTCTACAAGACTGTGTGCATAAAAGCACTCATCTTCTCTCAAACAACCATAACGCACCTCGTGTCTGCACAGGTCAAGCTGACACTGAGCCTGAAAAGAACGGATCTTGGAATACTTTACTGTAGTCTCTCTCAAAATGTGGACGAGACACCTGTTTGTGAAAAGATATCAGTATTTAATGCTTTCTGTAAAGTTACTGTCGTCCTTTGTGTGTATGCAAAACATACGACCATTCTAGTTCTGACAGCTCTTAAAATATTTTTTAATATACTGCTAGGCAGAGTAATCCTATATCACTATTTTGTATAGTATTTAAAAAGCAAGTTCTCTTTGTAAGTATGAGGTCTTTCTGCTTAAGGGATTCTTAAAACTTTGGGAAAAAATGTGAGATTGTACATCAGCATGCACAATACACTAGTAAATCTGAGCTTTAACATCACAAACATGCAGTGGTCAGAGGCCTTGGTGGTCCTGGATTCTACTGTTACGGAAATTGCCAGGGAATTACATAGAGTCCCATGCTCCTCTGTAGAAGTTGATGAGAAGATTATGTACAGCCATGCAAAACCTTTGGCAACAAGAGATTTTTAATGCCAGAAGACACCACAATGGTCATCTAGTCCAACTTCCTGCATAAAATACAGATCACTGAACTTTACTCCAGTAACCCCTGTACCAAGCAGAAATTACATTAGGCTTGTCTACAGACAGCACAATGCTGCACACTGTCTAGTCCACGTAGACCACGGCTCAGCAAAGTATGGCCTAGAGCATGGATCCAGCCCTTGAACACAGCAGGAAGCTCCAGACAGCCTCCCTCCCTGCCTGCCCTACCCACCTCTCAGAAAAGTGGCTGCAGGACCCTGTTTATCTCTGAGCAGTTGCAAGCCTGGGGGGAGGGGACAGAAGGTTCACTTGCTGCCATTGCCCCCAGCACAAGTGCTGGACTAGTAAATTTTGCACCTGAGGCAAGAATATGAAATTGCACCTCCTCATATATTCATGGCAGTTATTTTGTAGAAAAAGGGAAACTACATAAACCACAAAACATCACTACACTGCTTATGCTAGCTGGGGGATGGGGGAAGCTGCATCTGGGTCCTCCTGGGCTTGCTAGTGTGGGGGGAGGGGTAAAAGGGAGCGGTGTGTGTGGCAGAACCACCCCGCCACAGCAGGGCCTGTGCCACCAGCTGTGGGGAGGGCAGAAGGTGGCGTGTGTGCTGACAGCAATGGGTGCAGCTAGAAATGTGGCAGGCGACGCAGTGTAGGGCAAAGGGGGTGTGTGTAGGTGCTGGTAGTGCTGTGTGCAAGCAGTGTGTGTGGGGGGGGGAGGGGAGAGAGATGAAGCTGTGCCTATGGCCAGTATCTGTGTGTAGATGCTGGTGGTATTGTGTCTGGAGAGGGTGTGTGGACATAATGAAGTGGGTACAGTCAGGTATAAGTGATGGTGGTGCTGTACCAAGTCATAAGTACTATAAGCACAAACGTCCCCAAATAAGACAGTCCCTGCTTCCAATAAGCTTATTTACCTTTATTTAAAAATTGGCACCTTGTTTCCATTTTCAGTTTAGTTTCAACAACCAGGCACTTAGTCTGCTAAATTTTAAAGAGTCAATATCAGAAACCTTTTCCTGTGTTGGTGCATCTAGACCACAACAGCTGCCTTTTAACCCGATCTTTGATAACTTGCAGAAAATAAATCTCACTATATGCAGCCAAAACAAAAAAAGCAGTCCAGTAGCACTTTAAAACACTTAAAATAATTTACTAGGTAACGAGCTTCTGTGGGACAAACCCACTTCTTCAGACCACAGCCATACCAGAAGAGAGACAATATTTAAGGCACAGAGAACCAAAAATATTTATCAAGACTGACAAATCAGAAAAACTGTAATCAAGATGGGCAAATCAGAAGAGCAGAGGGGCGGGGGGAGGGGAAATACCCATTATTTCCCAAGGCAAATAAATGTCTCACTGCCACAAATAAATTAATTGCTGGCTTGTAGTAAAAAATGAACAGCATAACTACCACAGGACTCAGTGTGATCCTGTGGGGCTTCATTCCCCGGGCTCTGCATTCCCTCCCCAATCCCCTTACTCCCCACAGGCAACATCTCCTCCCCCCATCCCAGTCCCCACTCAGTCAATGCCAGCCCCTCTTCTTCTGCCAGAATGGAGTCCCACATCACTCATCTCCCCTGATCCAGAAGATTCCCTAGTTCAGGACCAGTCAAATCCCAAGAATGCAGAACCACAGAGATACAACCTGTACCACAGAAGCAAAATGAACTAGCTAGTAACTAAGAGGAGAAAGCTAGCAACTAAGAAGAAAAAACTAATCTGTAGTTTTGGATTGAAAATTACAATTCAAAATACTTTAAAATCTCTGCTACAGTAGAACCTCAGAGTTACGAACACCTTAGTTACTAACTGACCAGTCAGCCACACATAATTTGAAACCAGAAGTATACAATTGGGAAGTAGCAGTAAATACAGCAAAGTACAGTTATAACATAAGCTACCAAAAATATATGCTATCTTTTAAAAGAAAAATTTGAGAAGGTAAAGAAACTATTTCTGTGCTCATTTCATTGAAATTATGATGGTTAAAAGCATGATTTTTCTTCAGCATAGTAAAGATTCATAGCTGTATTTAGTCAACATTCAGCTGTAAACATTTGAAAAACGTTTTGTTCAGTTATGAACATTTCAGACTTACATACAGCCTTCGTAACTATGAGGTTGTCCTGTACTTTTCAAATTTGAAAATTATATTGAGTATATTTCAGACATACTTGTTATCTTCAAATTCATGCATGGCAGGGTGAGAACAAAAAGAAGAATTATCCTTGTTCCTTTTGCTTATTATTCTAGGTTTGTGATCAAAGCATTTCTGAAATACAAAAACAGATTATAGAAAGAGTTGACTATATGTTTCATGCATGAAATCAATGTAAAGATCTTACTGACGATGCAGACTGCAAACAGTTATCCAATATGCACTTCTATGCTTACAAGTTAGCCATGAACCAAATCATTCTGCAGGCAGATCACTTACTATCTAGCGAAACAGTCAAATGAAAAACTGTTTAACATTGTTTCTTAAAGATATGAAACAAACAGCCAAGTATGTCTTTAAAGAAGCACCTCACAAAGAAACATAAATAGTCCGTGGTGTTCTTGAAGAATTTGGGACACAGTAAAGTTGATCTTTCCATTTCCCCCAAAGAGAGCTTCTCGATTGAAGGCTCCTTTGCGCTCTAAAGTCCACACATCAATCTCTTCCTGGCAATATGCAAATGTGCAGTGGCCTGGATACCTACACTCTTCTCCAGCAGCAACATCTAAGATGACATTAAATAAAAGTTTAATTTGGCATCCTTTTTACACAGCCACATTTATCCTTACTAGATCTTAATTCTGTATTTCAGAAAGCCTGACGAAGAGCCTCCTCTGTTGTAAATGAATCTAGCCTTCTCTCTGCAGAACTTCTTTTTGATGACACTTCACCTTTAAGCAAGAAGAATGTCGTCCAGGCTCAAGGGAGCCACACTTTATGGTGGTGGGGCAAATGGTCAAAAACTACTGCAAAAAGAAAAAAGCAGTCCAGTAGCATTTTAAAGACTAACAAAATAATTTATGAGGGTGATGAGCTTCCGTGAGACAGACCCACTTCTTCAGATCATAGTCATACCAGAACAGACTCAATATTTAAGGCACAGAGAACCAAAAACAGTGATCAAGGTTGACAAATCAGAAAAATATTATCAAGGTGACCAAGTCAGACAGTAGAGGGGCAGAAGGGGTGGGGAGTCAAGAATTAGCAAAAGCCAAATATGCATAAAAGCCCCTATAAATGAGCTAGAAAATTCCCATCCCGGTTCAAACCACGTTAATGTGTCGAATTGGAATATAAAAGAGTACAGCAGCCTCTCTTCCCAAAAACTGTTGTGAAAATTCCTCTTCAGTATGACACAAACTTTCAGGACATTAACAGAATGGTCCACTTCATTAAAGTGCTGGCTGACAGGTTTGTGAATCAGGAGTGTTTTTATGTCTGTTGTATGCCCATTAATTCTTTGTCTAAGAGAGTTTGAAGTCCGTCCAATATACAAAGCATCAGGGCATTATTGGCACATGATGGCATATATGATGTTAGTTGAGGAACATGAGAATGTGCCCGTGATTCTGTGAATAACCTGGTTAAGTCCAGTGATGGTATCTACAGAATAGATATGTGGACAAAGTTGGGCCTTGTTGCCAGGAAAAGTTCCAGCACTGGTGTTCCTGCAGTACAGACTGTGGTGGTTGGTGAGAATCCTCATAAGGTTGGGAGGTTGTCTGTAAGGGAGAACAGGCCTGTCACCTAGGGCCTTCTGGAGCGTGACATCCTGATTAAGGATAGGTTGTAGGTCTTTAATAATGCGTTGCAGTGGTTTGAGTTGGGGGCTGTAGGTGACCAGTGGTGTTCTGTTTTTGGCTTTTTTGGGCCTATCTTGGAGTAGCTGGTCTCTGGTTATTTGTCTGGCCATGTCAATTTGTTTTTTTATTTCTCCTGGTGGGTAATTCAGGTTTATAAATATTTGGTAAAGTTCTTGTAGTTTTCGGTCTCTGTCAGTAGGATCAGAGCAAATGCAATTGTACCTAAGGGCTTGACTGTAAACAATGGATCTAGTGGTGTGTGCAGGATGGAAACTAGAAGCGTGTATGTAAGTATAGCAATCAGTGGGTTTCCAGTAGCGTGTGATACCAATCAGGCCATCCTTGATTTGTACTGTAGTGTCCAGGAAATGTCTCTATCACATGGAGTAGTTGAGGCATAAGTTGATAGTGGGGTGCAGATTGTTAGCCTCTGTGGAATTCTTCTAGAGTCTCTATACATAGGTCCAAATCATAAAGATGTCATCAATGTATTGTAAGTAGAGGAGGGAAATAGGGGACGAGAGCTGAGGAATCATTGTCCAAGGTCAGCCATAAATATTAGTATATTGTGGGACCATGCAGGTCCCGTAGCAGTTCCTCTAATCTGGAGGTATAAATTGAGAGTGAGAACAAAGTTACAGAGGTCAGACACCAGATTGGCTGTGGTGACAACAGGGATGGTATTCCTGAGCACATGTAATCCATCTTCGTGTGGAATAGTAGTATACAGAGCCCTTAAATCCATGGTGGCAAGGATAGTGTTGTCAAGAACTTTTACAATGTTTTGTAATTTCCTCAGGAAGTCAGTGGTACCTCAGAGATCACTGGGAGTGTTGGTGGCATAGGGTTTGAGGAGGGAATCCACGTAACTGGATAGTCCGGTGTTAAGGGTGCCAATTACCCGAAATGATAGGGCATCCAGGGTTTCCAGCTTTGTGGATTTTGGGAAGTAAATAGAATAATCCAGGTTGGGGCTCAGATGGTGTGTCTGAGTGAATAAGGTCCCGAGTAGCAGCAGGGAGTTCCTTAAGTAGTAGTAGTAATTTCTTGTGGAATTCCAAAGTAGGATCAGAGGAGAGTGAGGTCTGTAAAATCTGGTGTTGGAGAGTTGTCTGGCTGCCTTCTGTTCGTAGTCTGACTTATTCATGATGTCAGCGGCACCCCCTTTGTCAGCTGGTTTGATTATAATGTCTGCGTTATTTTTGAGTCTCTGGACAGCATAGCATTCAGCATAGTTGAGACTGTGTCTCATTTGGTATTGTTTGCATATGTCAGTCCGAACACGGTTGCAGAATCACTATGTAGAAATCCAGACTTTCACTACGACTGTTGGCGGAGTCCACATAAAGTTGTTGTTCTTTTGGTGTTGGTGTGCGGGGGTCAAGAGAGTCACAATGTTTTTCACAGGTGCGTTGGAAGAATTCCTTTAGATGGAGGCAGCGAAAGAAGGCTTCAAGGTCATCACAGAATTGTATTAAGTTTGTGGAGGAACTGGGGCAGAAGGAAAGACCCCGGGATAACAGAGACTCTTCTGCTGGGCTGAGTTGGTAGCTGGAAAGGCTAACAATACTGTTAGCTGAGCTGCTGTTGTAGTCGTAGTATCTTGAGGTATGAAGTAATTTAGAAAATTTATTCTCTTTTCCTTTTTGTAGGAAGTGGAAGTGTGTTTTATAAATTTCTTGTCTAGTACAAGTAAAGCCTCATTCTGTGGAGTCTTGCGTGGATGCTTGATTCTTGATGAGAATTTCAAGTTCAGAGAGAGTTGTTTTTTAATCTTTTGTTTATTGTAAAGATTTTGAACAAGTGGTTCCTCAGTTTCTTAGAGAGCGTGTGGCACAGATGCTCGCTGTAGTCAGTGTAGTACATTGATTGTAATGGGTTTTTCACTGTCAGTCCTCTGGGTTATTTTGTTATTGTATAAATTGTTAGTCTTTAAAGTGCTACTAGACTGCTTTTTTGATAGTATATAGACCAGCACAGCTATCTCTCTGTTACTACTGCAAAAAGGTGGATGACAGTCAGATTTGTGGTGCTGACCTCTTCCCTTCCTCTTCCCAGGAAATGTAAGGACAGAAGGCTTTCAATGTGCAAGCTCTGGGCATGGGAAGCCCTTTCTCCAGCCAGCAGGCAAAGCAGCACTCACCCTCCCTCTCCTTGAGGTGCCAATATCAGCCTGGAAGAGGAGTATGAGCACTGCGCTAGTTTGGGGGAAGTGGGGGAAGAAGAGCGAGGACTGCGAAGGAATTTTTCCTTCACCCCTACATAATAGCTTCAGTGCAGTGACTTTTTTTCCCTTAATCCCCTGCCCCCCTCTCTCTCTCTCTCACAGTGCCAAGGTGGAACTTTTCTGGTGAGGAGAAAAGATGGTTTTGCTATATGTTGCAACTGATTTTGTAAGTGTGGGTAAATGTCCAGTGTAGATACTCAGGGTAAGGCATCCAGTGACCAGAGACATGGTGTGCTAAAAAGACTTAAAAGGAGGTGCCATTTAAAGGAATGGGCTGAGACTCACCACCCAATAAGTTTGTTTTTTATTTTTTTTTTAAAGACAAAAAATTATAAATTAGAGGAAGTCTGTGCTCTAAATGGTTACACTGGTTTTGCCTAAAACCATCTGGAAATATTAAAAATACCTATCAGTTGTTTTTGTTAAATCAGAAAAAGCAATAGAGCTTCATTTCTAATAAAAATGCACATGCTTACTTTATATGCAGAATTAAAATATTTCATTTAGTTTTGCACTCATGTTCAAGTTTCTGTATTAAGTCAGTGAAAACTACATCAATATTTCAAACTTACCTTTACATATATAATAGGGTCCCACATATTGAGTCTTTGTTGGTCTTGGACGTATTTTTTTCCATGATTTATCTTCAGAATTCTTTATTTTGCCAATTAAAACATCCTTTTTACATTTATGTTCTAAATTGGGGTAATAAGTGAAATCCAGTAACTTCGGACCTAAAATAATTGAAAAGTTGCTTATGGTTTACTTAAACTACAAGTAAAAGTAAAACTGTGGTACTTTGTATTCAGGTGCATGCCCAAATATGAAATGCATGAACAAACAAGAATTTTTACTTGCATCAATAAATTAAAAGAGCCAAAATAATTTTCAATAACAGAGGTGGGAAGGAAGAGTAGGAAGAAACTGAAAATACTTACAAGAGACCAGGCTCAAGAAAGACAGGCCATTTATAAGATTTTTACAGTCTTCCTTTGCTTCTACATGGGAACAACTAGCTGTATTTTTTTATTTTTGCATGATGGAGAAAATTTTCACACATTTGTTTTAGACCTTTAATTGCCCATCTCTAATATAGATGTAATTGAGAGCCATGCAACTAAAATCAGTCAACTAAATATTTCATTTTTATTAGGCTCGAACAGCCAAAGACTAAATTTAAAGACAGAATGCAAGTCAACTTACGCATTCCACAAGAATACAATATTAGCCCCATCATCTAGTTGATAATGTTTTAACTAACACTAACTAAATACAGGGTTTAAGACTAGATCTATTTAATTCCAAAGCCACAAATACTATGAACGTATGTACTTCAGGAACGGATTGTAAAAAGTTTCCAATGCTCAGTAACCATAACAGTCAATAAAGGAGATACAATAACCCACTGAGAAAAGTTGGGGGCATTCCTGTTCAGTTCTCTTTGAACAAAGATTTCATGGTGGAAATGTGTGGTTTCAGAAATGGCAGGAAAGTCAGGGATGAAAAGAAATGGGGGAAGAAACCAATTCTTTTTTAAAAAGGCCAACATATGGATATATCAATGTTTATCCTTCAGCATTTTCCAACTGCTTTTCATTAAAATGTCAGGTATACGTGCCATTGCAAAATCACCTTGTTGATCCTCCTTATGCAATACCAGAAGTCATTTTAAACTACAGATCAATAAACTGCAAACTACAATAGCTATTCACTAACTATGCCACTGTAAAATTTTGGGAATACTTTGTGTGTGTTTTATTTTCCTCTACTTATATTACAGAAAATCATTAACCTGAAGAATAGTGCTTGATTTTAAGATCACTCTTGATGGGAAAGAAGTTGATTCTTGAATATAGGCACGTAACAGCAAAAGTTCAGCCCTCAAAGATTAGTGTGTGAATGACCCAAAATAGGTTAAGACCCTTTGTCAACAAAGTGAAACAAATAATTATCACAATGCTTCCAGACCTGAGCAATAATGACCTATATAATTCATCTGAAAGAAAGATAAAACAGATGTGACGCAAAGGTTACCAGATAATTTGAACTGCAGTTCAATTCCCCATGACCAGAGTGGATACTGCAAGTTTTTAAGTCTTGCGCAAAGGTGCCTTTCTCCATAGAACCCCGAGGGTTGGAAGGAAAGGGAATACGGAGTATGTAGGCTAGGGCTATTGCCCTATCTTGAAATCACTTCCACAGCAAATTGCGTAAGATTTTGAGGTAACTTATATTGAACTCTGTACCAGCTACACAGCACTGAAGTTCGAAATAAGTGCTTACTTCAAACTTCCCACTATCCCTTACACAATGAAGGGTAGTGGGAACGAAATATCACACTCGAAATAGCCCTGCTATTTTGTGTGTCGTATTTGGCCACAGGTTTTCTATTTCGGGATATGTAAGCCTTCAGATTGGGGAAAGCACGCAGGCTGTGTCTATACTGTCACTCCTCTTTCCAAAGAGGAATGCAAATGAGGGAAATTAAAAATGCAATGAGGCACCTCTTTACATATCTCATGCTTCATTTGTATAATCTCTTCTTGGAAAAAAGCAGCGTAGACAGTGCTCTTCTGAAAATAAAACCCATCTTCAAAAGAACCCCTCTTCCTGAAACAAAAACGGGAAGAAGGTTCTTTCAAAGATGGCATTTATTTTCGAAAGACCCCTGTCCACGCTGCTTTTGTTTCCCCTTTCAAAATAATCTCTTCCAAAAAGATTATGCAAATTAATCATGAGATATGTAAATCAGTGCCTCATCTGCATTCCTCTTTTGAAAGAGGAATGCAAGCGTAGACGTAGACATAGACATAATGATTGGAAGGAGTTTTAGAAATTAAGAACCCATTAAGGGCAAGAACACAAAAATCAAGAAAAGGTAGAAAAATGGTTGCAACTATTTTTTGAGACAATATGCAGATCCATATTTTCTTTGTTGACACACAAGTCAGAACTCAGAACTTCTAGAAATCATTTAGTACAGTGCTATAGATAAATATGTATTTATCTATCAAACTAACTTCCCGTGCACCATACCTGTTTTGATGAAACATAATTGGCAGGCCTGTCTTAGTTCGTGTGTACCTTCCAATGGATTTCTTCCAACAAGTGATGCAGATACAGACATGTTAGCAGTTCCACTGCTAAAAACATGTGAAAAGTCATTCCTAGTTTGACCTGCAGTTCCCATGTAATCCTCAGTCCCAAATAAAGTACTGGGGCCATTTATCTGCCAGAAGAAACAATATTTAACTTGATCCATCAACCTCATTTTAGTATCTTCACAAATACAACTTCGTGAAGGTTTCCCTCAAAACGTCAGTCTTTATATAAAGCTCAGTTGTGAGCCTGACTCCATATCCACACAGGGAGGTAAGGATTCCATATCCCCTTCATAGGCTGCATGCATTGTCACACCCCACACTGCAACAGACAAGTTCAGTTGCTGGTGGGCCAAGAGTATGAAAATTATTACCCCCACCCCGTTCCACTTATACATCAGTCACTTCTGAGGAGTCCTCTGACAAAAATAAAATGAATTCATAAGCTTAAGATGCAAAACACAACACAGACCAGATTGTGGCTACGTCTAAACTAGCCAAAAACTTCAAAATGGCCATGCAAATGGCCATTTTGAAGTTTACTAATGAAGCGCTGAAATACATATTCAGCGCCTCATTAGCATGCAGGTGGCCGCGGCACTTCGAAATTGACGCGGCTCGCCGCCACGCGGCTCATCCAGACAGAGCTCCTTTTCGAAAGGATCCCGGCTACTGTCGAAGTCCCCCTATTCCCAAAAGCAGATAGAAATAAGGGGACTTCAAAGTAGCTGGGGTCCTTTCGAAAAGGAGCTCTGTCTGGATGAGCCGCGTGGCGGCGAGCCGCGTCAATTTCGAAGTGCCGCGGCCACCTGCATGCTAATGAGGCGCTGAATATGTATTTCAGCGCTTCATTAGTTAACTTCGAAATGGCCATTTGCATGGTAATTTCGAAGTTTTTGGCTAGTGTAGACATGGCGTGTGAGTCTGAGTCACAATAGGGTTACTGCCCTGCGCGTGAACCACTGCAGTTCCATTCTGTCCCATATTCTGGCTGGACTGCAAGAGGACACACTCATAAAAAAAAAAAAAATTCAAACAGCTGTGATAACTTGGTCATTTTAAGCTTCCGTGCTGCACTCTGAGAAAATATTTCACAAATTTGAAAACTGGCTACTCTAAGAGATAGTAAAGATAAAGTTTCCCCCATCTAAAATTCACACTGGAGTTTCAGAAAATAGCATGGGGGGCTGGTTTGTTTGCTTGTTTGTTTTCTTTTAACTTTCTGTATTAGAATGTTGCTGTGACCTATTCAACAACTACTATTTTCCCACTCTGGTTGCTACATTTTGATGGTGAACAAAGCAATCAGTAAATTTTTTAAGTGAATATAAAAAAATAGAATTCCTTAAGCCCTCATGACTTATTGTTAATTTTAATCCATGCGAAGAAAAATACGAAAAGATACTTACAAGTAAGAGAGAGGAATTATTGCTGTTTACAGTTGCTGTTCCATCTCTAGAAACTGAACTAGACAGATCTGGATGGTGATTAAGAAATAATTTTTCAGTTATTTCCCCTCTCTGCACTTTTTATTCAGTTAAAGAATTTGCACAGGCTACATAGGTGACAGGGCAATTTCTTTTCCCACTAAATGCAAGTGGCTTGTGGTCTCTGGACAGAAAAACCAAGGTAAGACATGCTGAGTTAGCTAACCTTTATTAGCAGCCTCACAGAACACGTGAGAACTGAAGAAGTCCAGTATACAAAAGATGGGCAGAACAAGCAACAGTTAGCCTTCAAATCCTTGCTTGAAGACATGGTAAGGGAGAGTCAGTCTACCAAAATTTTGAAATAGCCATTCTTCTACAAAGAATGCACAACTACAAAATTTTTGAGTGATACAGAGGATTTATATTTTTCATCTCTGGTTCACTGCATATTTCTTTTTATTGATTCAGCTCATCACCGATATTAGTATTCACAATCACTTATACCTATTTAGATTCAATGTTAAGCACATTTCTAAACAGATCTTTCATGGATTTTTTTTCCAGTGTGCACCCTCCATTGTATAGTCTTTAGCATCTTGGGGAAAAAAATGTCCCATTTCTTTATTCCAATTTAACTCAGGCACATAAATACCCAATCCCACTCAATAAAAACACTTTCCCTCCCAGGTTTTGGAACCCACAAGGGAACAGGAAAAAGAAGACACCCACAAGACATCTGCTGTAGAGACCTGAAGGCAGATGCTAAAAAGGCAGAACACACCTGCTCAGAACTGGAAATGATTGCCCAGAACAAGGGACAATGGTGAATGATCATCAATGGCCTATGCTCCACGATGCAGGAGTGGAAGAGGCTTACTACTACTACTACTCCCTCTCAGGTTAATTTAGGTTATATGAACAGCACCAAAACATTAGGAAAATCTATTAGTTAGTGCAAATCCAGCAGAGAGTGTCTAGAACACATTTATGTACATAACATGAACAGATGCTTTATTTTTAATTCCTGGTGACAGTATATATTGACTATACATCTGATACATTTAAAGCAGAGGCAAATCAAACTGCCTGAATATTTGACCACATACCTTTTCTGTTTAAGCTAATGAATTCAGATCACAGTCATTCACAGACCTCTCTACTACAGTAAAATTGAACAGGGTATAACTTCAGAGTCGTTCCTTACCTCTTTTTGAGTCACTGACTGAAAAGGTATTTAAAGAAGAACAAAAATTCTCCAAAGAAGAAGCCAGAGGTTGGGAATACATCTCTGAAAATGAGGCTGCTGGAACAAATCCTGCACCAACTGGTAAAGTTCCTAGCAAAGTTGTGGAGAATGCTATATTAGGAGCTACACTAGCTGATGGAATGGGTCCTCTGACTATTGAGATTTGCTGGAAAAAAATAAAAATAAATATTTTTACTAAAAATATTCATTCATAAAAAAAATTTCAGAAAGATTAAGTGGTCTGCAAAGTAGTTTTTAGTATACTGCTTTCAGCATAAAAAGCTCTCTGCATGTCAAAAGACCATTTTTAACTCTAGTCCTTCAGTCTGAATTACTTTGGTTCCTGATGCTGCAGAGACTTACACATGTTTAACTTTAATAGAACTATTCACTACATAACTTCAGTAGACCTAATCACAATATGCAAAGTTAAGTACAGCTTTAAACCCTCTACAGGATCAGAACTCTAGAGTTTAATCTCTAAATACCTTTAAAATACTCAAAGAGGTAGCAGACATTAGACAGACCTTAACAAAATCTAGTGGAATTTTAAGAACTCTAACAGAGTAAATTGCATTTCCTAGTGGCTCAGTGTGCAAATTTGTCTCCTAAAACTTTTTACTTTGCAATATGTATTTCAGAAATTTAGAACCTTATTTTTTCTCATTTTATTTTGAAGTACTGACAGTTAATTATCCAGATTATGACTTCTGGATAACGTTGCTTTAGAAAAAGTACTTTAAGACAGAGAAACTTCAAAAGAAACTCAAAAGAGACCTTTATTCACCTAGTGCAGTAACTGAGGTTCTTCAAGGTGGTTGTCCCTGTGAGTGCTCCACATCAGCTGTCTTCGTGACTTGCACATATAATCGGAGATATGTAGTGGCAGTACCTCGGGTGGTGACAGCCACCTCATGCTACTGCAAGTGGTTAAGCAGCACATGTTGCCAATCATTCCTTCCCTACCCCAGGGAAACAGAGCGCGACTCCAAAACAAAGGGGAGAAGGAAGGGTCATGAACAGGGACAATCGTTTTGACGAACCTCAGTTATTGCACCAGGTGAGTAACCTTCCTTTCCTTTTCAAGGAGTGTCCCTGTGAGTGGCTCTACATTGGGTAACTACGGAATGGTACTTTTGTTTGGAAGGAGAGGCTTCAGATCTTGTGTTCTAATAGTACAAAATCCCCAAATTGTGCATTCACTAATGAATGTTGTTCTAGGCCACTGTATGTGATAAATGTATAGATGGAGAGCCATGTAAGTGCTCTGTAAATGTCTGTAATTGGAAAACCAGAGGCTTAGATACTGCTTTTGCTGAGTGAGTGAGTGTAGACAGCAGGAGATGCTGGAACACTGCTCTGGTCATAGCGCAGGAAGATGCACTGCAAATTCCACTTGGAGAATCTGATTGGATGTGGGTTCACCTTTGGATTGTTTGGCAATGGACAGGAAGAGAGACATGGTGATTTTCTAAACATCTTTGTCATTTCCAAGTACAATGCAAGGGCTCTGTGGATGTCGAGAATGTGGAGGGTAGAAGCCCAGGAGGCAACATGGGGTTTGGGGAAAAACACAGGTAAGTACATAGCCTGATTCAGGTGAGAAGACGACCTTTTGGTAGAAGTTTTAGATGGGATCGTAAGATGACATTTTTTGAAATGTCGTGTAGGGAGGGTCTGCCGTAAGAACAACTAGTTCACCTATTCTCCTTCCTTATTATAATAACCACTGTCAGAAGACTTGCATTGAAAAATCCACTAACAAACATGTTGCCATAGGTTCATATAGTTTTCCTGTGAATGTGTGGTATATGATGTTAAGGTCCCATATTGACACAGGCTTCTCATGACAGGTGTCTGAGGGATATTATTTGCTCCCTTCATAATTATTTGGTCATTGATCATTGGTGAAAATGAGGTAGATTCAGAAGTTAAAATAGGAAAAGAAGAAATAAAAATAAACAGACAAGTTAGAGGTCTTCAAGTCACCAAGGCCTGATGAAATGCATCCTAGAATACTCAGAAAGCTGACTGAGGCGATGTCGTCTTTGAACAGTCATAGAAGACAGGAGAGATCCCTGAAGACTGAAAAAGAGCAAAACATTTCCCTTTCTATAGATGGGCACTATAAGGACTACCCAAGAAACTACAGACTAGTCAGCTAACTTCTATACTAAGAAATCTACAGTAAACTCTTTCCAGCAGCCCTAGGACCAGGAGTTCGCAGGATAGCCAAAGATCCTGGATAATAGAGAGGTATATATCTAGCAATGCATAACACTAAAGAAAAACAAGGTTGGATATTAAGAAAATAAAAACATATCCAGAGTGCATTTACAAACAACAGTAGTATTATACCATAAACTTTTTCTGTATTCCTGCATTTATATTCACTATAGTGAACTTACGGAAAATGTAACTAAAATTTGCTTATAGTTAAAATGCCAGTTGAGAGTTCTGGGTGAGAGAATGCCAGTTAAGAGAGTTTAGTGTATTTGCAAACATCTGGCTGATAATAAGGTGATAAGTATCATTCAGCATGGACAAGTACAAGTACTGAAGGAACCAACCAGGGGCCATGCGCAGTGGGACCTGTTGCTCCCAAACAGGGAAAAAGTAGTAGGAGAAATAGAAGTGGCTGGCAACCTGCAGAAATCATGGCTAGGATCACCTTGTTGAAATGTTTGGCAAGTCCTAGTCTGAGGCACAATATATAGGCAGAGTTACACACCAAACACCAGAAAAAAAGATCTGATTGTATGTTTTGAGTGCAGTTTGCAACTCTTGATAAGGGTTGTTTTTACTTCCTCAGATCACTACTGATTGAGGATGGTTAGGAGCCATATATGGAGTTACAGAACAGTGATGGGTGGGTGATGGACCCATTCTACATCAAGAGGAGTTTGTGGGAGAAGTAATGGTGTTCCATTCCCATTAGAGCAAGGTAGAGACTACATGCCTCGACTATCAATATAACCTGGATTCTATCTTGTAGCACACAACTCATTAGTGGAATGGGGAGAGAAGGTATACATGAAAGATAAGTTCCATTTGATGAGGAGGACATCCCCCAGTGAATGACACCCAAGTTCTCCTTGGGAGCAGTACTTCAGGCATTTTGAATTGCAAGCTGTTGCAAAATAGGTCTCTCATTGGCTATCCCCAATGCTGAAATATGGTGGTGAATACATGGGAATCCACATCCCATTCGTGGTTTTCGTAAAAGAGGCTGTTTAGGTGGTCTGCAATGGCATTCTGTTGCCCAGGAAATACGCTGTGGACATGTTTATGTGACTGGCTATGCACCATTGCCATAAGCAGATGAAGTAGGAGGGCAAAGCATGCTCATATCAGCTATGCACAGAGGCTATGTACAACATGCATGCCATGCTGTCTTTGATGAAATTATCGCAGATACATGGGAAGTGCTACTAAGTCCACTCAAAGATCTAGGACACTGATGTGTAGGGAGGTTTTTGCTACTGACCAGCATGTTTGGATCAGGTAGTCAGCTATACGTACTCCCCAATCTTTCAGAGATGTATCCATGGTAAGTATGATGGAAGAGGAGTTTTGCTGGAATGGGACCTGTTGGCATACGTTTTGTGGTTAAAGCCACCTTTAAAGAAAGTGCTTGACTCCTCTGAGCACGCTGAGAAGTTTTAGCAGGAAGTGTTTGTGGGGTTTCTAACAAGTTTGAAGCCATTCCTGTAGCTTACAAGTGAGGCAACATTTTAACCTGTGGGTAACCTGGTATTTTGTCTGGATCCAGGCTTGGGCAGGAATGAGAATGAAGCTGAAAATAAACTCATGATTTTTATTATACTTGAGATAATTAAAAGGGGAGAAGTAACTGAGGTATGAAAGTTTAACTAAAAAGGGAGAAGTTATCTAGTGGTTGTGAGGAGTACCCAGGAGCTGCTGCGCATTCCAACTTAAGTCTTAGGTGGTAGAAAAAGAACAAACTGGAGGAACAGTCGTTGGAGTAGTGCAAAGCAGTTGCTGTGCATGTGCCGTCACCCCAGGTACTGCTGCTACCAATTTCCAACTGTCAGCATAAGGTCCCAACACCCCTAATGTGGAGGACCCACAGGGACGCTCCTGGAAGAACCAAACCTTCTTCTCAGTTGTGTCAACTCAACACAAGATAAAACTCTTTACTACAATCTCATAAGTACATTATATTAATAGTATAATTTTAATTAGACTTTCTGTTTCATGGAGATTATTATTCAATTTACAGTTACAATCTGTTCAAGAACTGACATGGATCCTTTACTTCTACCTATTAAAAAAATCTTGCATTATCAAAAATAACCCTTTACGCTGAAGTTAACATATCAACATACTGGTTTTTTCCTAAAGGGAAGTTTTGGGTCCCCTCCCCTTCTCACCCACTCAAATGGGCACCGGAGAGTAGCCAAGTTTATAAGGGACAGCATATTTTTGCCAGCAGTTCATTTTTAGGTAATTTTAGAAGTGTCAGATACATACCATCTGATCCTTGTGACCACTACTTAGTATCTCTGTTCCAGAGCAACAACATGTAACATCTCAATCACTAACATTGCTTCATCTTTATTACCTGGGAAGCGTTGGTCTGATAACGCTTTCACTATGCCAAGAATAAACTGAAAACATGACATTTCTTGGAAATTCTATTACAGTTGGAGATATGGTGCAATTTGATTGTAATAATGCCTATTCTGTCTGCACACTTAGTTGAGTCTGCTTACGCAAATAAATAAAAAAAGCCATGAAGGGATTTCTTTTTTAAATAAATTAATAAAATGAAAAACAAGTTTACCGTTACATTTTCATCTGAATCAGGCACAGAATCAAGTAATTCATCAAGTTCTTCCCCAATACTAATATCATCTCCATCTCCACTATCTAAACATGCTTCTGGCACAGAAAAAGTAACGTTTCCCCCATTTGCCAGCACTGAGGGAGGCAGGGAAATCTTTTCCATTTGAAGAGGCGTGACAGAAGATATGGATTGTACAGGTATTGAGGCCAAGTCATTTGACAATTCCTGGGCAAAGTTTGAGGAAACCGCAGAAAGTGTCTCTTGTTTTTCCTCTAATAAATCTGAAACAGGAAATTTGGGAAAGAAACCAAAAACTTTTAGTCCAAGTTATGAAAAAAAAAATTCACCAATTTTAATCAGGCACAAATATATTTTGCCTTAGAGAAATTTAATTTTCAAATAAATGATACCAAATGTTGTATTAACCAATTCACTTAAGAAAATATTCAGATGTGTATACTAGATAGTTTGCATATTCAGATATACAAAGCAGGCAGAGTCAGAGATTTGTGGCCTAAGCACGGTGTGCGATAATTTAATTCTGCCTTCCAACATCCACTCCTTCACACTATTATTTTAAGTTACAGAAGTTAACAGAACACCACAATATTTAAAAACAGTAACAAAGTCAGGAAATTAATAAACTTTGTACAGCCACCTTAACCTATATTCTCTTACGTGTATACATGCAACTTTCACCCAAATCCCTTAAAAACCCACACACCTATCACACAGTCTACTAAGTATACTTTGCTGGCAAATTAAACTTTTCTAGTAAGAAGAAATATATGAAGTTATTTCTTGGGGTGATTTGAGAAAATGTTTTGATCTGCTCAGTTCAGATACATTTTATGTGAATGACAAACACATTGGCTCTGCAGTCTGTTTCTAGCTTCCTTTGATTAAGCAAGACTCACCTGACTCAATATCTTCCACAGAAGAATTTGAATTCTGTAAGTAAGTAAAACATTAATCAATTAACTTGAAGAGCAACAAGACCCTTCAAGCATACATTTTAAGTTATGTTCTCAATCTAAGTTTAATTTAAAATTTAGCTTTTGTTATATTTGAGAACTCAGACTTTCAAAGAAAAATAAAATGGCTCTTCAAAACACAAGCATTCCTTGCAGTACATGAAACCCAAGCACTGCAACCCTAAGAAACTGACATTAACAAGTCAGACTAACTGAATTGAGTTTCATTTCCTTTTATTTAAATCCAAAACAGTAAAATGAACTATTTTAAAGTATTCATGTTTACTAAGGTAACGTGTTACAACCAGTTCTTGCTAACAAAACCTGTTTACAATTATGCGGAATTTACAGGTCTCATAGCACATATTTATTAATGTCTGTGTGATACCTAACTGGTTATCCTTAACATATATGAACCATAATACTCACTTGAATATCTGCAGTACTTAAGCTGTCATTAAGTACAGAAAGCAATAAGTAACTGTATCCTTATGAATCAGTAATCTGTCCAGAGTAAAAATACAGCACTTTAAATAACTTTTATTCAAGGAAGTTTTTGTACAAAAGATAACTTGGATAGAAGTTATCATGGGATCGAGTAAGGAATTGCATTTGGAGCATAGCCAAGCATAAGGTTAGGCAAAAATCTTAATCATTGCCTAAAACATAGAAACTAACCAAATGTTTAACGGGACACTTTCACCTCATTGTAAGAATGCAAGAAAAACTGTTCTTTAAAAATCAGTTTCTACTGTGAATATACGGTAACTTACCTTAACTGATACTTCTCCTGAAACTGAGTGTGAGGAAGTCGGCTGTAATTAAACATATCATTTTAAGTATATAGCTGATACTCAGATCTCACAGAGGCAAAAAAATAAATCTTCCTTACCCTTGCTCTGACATATGCTTTTCTTATTTTTAATCCTAGTTTCTGAGCAAGTTCTTGAGTCAGCTTTATCACACTTTCATCCTAAAAAAAAGAGAAAATAAATTAAAAAAACAAACACGTGTGTGTGTGTGTCTGTACACACACACGCGCGCGCACGCACCAAGTGATATAACTGGTTTGAAGGGGAAAAATAAATAGGAATTACGAGTGCGCTTCTAACCCTACATTTAAAGAAAAATTATAAATATCTGTCAACAACTGAGTTCAAAGGAATGAATATATTACACCCCCCCCCCACAAGGTGGGTTCACATTGGGGTTCCTTTGCAGCTGGGTAGCCATCAAACTACTCATTAGCTCCGCGTAGAGAGTCAGGGCTGCCGCACACAGAGAGCCATGCTCCTCCAGTCTCAGGCGGGAGCTACCCAGCCAGAGGAAGAGATGTGTTCTTCCGGGCTCAGCAGCATGGCTGGACTAAATAAGGGATTTTAGGGACTGCAGCCTGGCGGTCCAGGCTAATGGGGGCCCCTTTAATCTGGGGCTGAAGCCAATAAAGCCACTGCGCTCTGCTCTTCTTTTTTCAGCAGGAGAAGGACTGCCCTCATCTGTAGATACTGCTCCATCAGTTCCCACTGGCCAGGAATCGTTTGCCAATTGGAGCTGGAGAGGTGGGGGCAGGGCCTGCATGCAGAGGTCAGAGCAGGACCTGCAGACAGCCATCTGTTCCCCACCAAAGGGGAGCTGCCCCAGGTAAGTGTGCCCACCCCAACCTGTGGCCCTATCCCTGACCCCCCCTCCTGCACTCTAACTCCATCCCAGACCCAGCACCTCAATACTGTGCACCAGCCCTGAGCCCCCTCCTACACCCCAACTCACAGACCCCACGCCCCAGCCCTAAGTCTGCTCCTTCACCCAAATTTGCTTCCATATGCCAACCCTAGCTTCCAAACCCCAACCTTTTGCCCCAGGCCCACTCCCACACTCCAAACCTGCTGGCTTCAACTTAAGAGTCCCCTTCTGCACCCCAAAAACCTCATCCCCTGCCCTCCCCAAGAGCCCATAACACAGAGACATCTTGTTGTAGAAGTTTTAAAGACACCATATATTTAATGCTGTGATGATTTGTCAGTTAATGAAATTTAAAAATTAACAAACAGGACCTTAAGGACATCTGTCAGCTAACAACTCAAGAAACTGCTGCCATTGAAAATGTGAATCATTCAAGATTTAATTTACTAAAATATAAGTTCTATTGTGTTTGTACGTGTGAGTTAGTTCATACCATTTTTAAAGCTATTGGTACTGCATCTGCAGCTTGACAGGTAATGATTAGGTACTATTTTCTGTCTTCTTAAACAGATAACTTGATTTTTATTAAAGAATTACATTAAGCATGCCCTCCTAGATGCATGCACTTTGGTTGTGCATGTCTTGGGTTAATACAACTGCTGCCCTGGACAAGACTGGGAAACCACTCCTGTCAGGTGCAGCAGCTGTGAGTCAGGCTGACAGGAGTGGTTTCCCAGTCCCTGGAGCTTGCAGAGCTAGGAAACTGACCAGTGCAGCAGCCTTGGTCAGTTTCCTTGCTTCAGGCAATAGAGCAGAGCTGGGAACCAGGGGCAGCCCAGCTTCTGGCTCCCCTCCTCTCCTTGAAATCAGGAAGCTGACCAAGGCTGATGCCCTGCTTAGTTTCCCAGCTCTGCAAGTGGAGGAGAGCTGAGAGTCAGGCTGCTAATTCACATTTATATTTGCTGATTCACATTTGCAACTGGTCAGTTTCCCAGGTCCTGCAAGCAGGAGGAAGACAGGAACCAGGCTGCTCCCTGGTTCCCAGCTCTGTGCCACTCTGGGAGCCAGGAAACTGACCAGCCCACCAGGGCTGGTCAGTTTCTCAGCTCCTGAAAGCCCAGAGGAGCTGGGAACCAGGGGGCAGCCTGGTTCCCATCTTCCCTCAACTTGCACGAAAGGTCAAGTTACACAGGGGTTGCAGAAACGCAACCCCTTTGTAACTTGAAGGTTTACTGTACAGAATTGTAAGAACATCTTTGAATGATCAGATTTACACGATTGTTTAAGAACTATGTGAAGCTGTATTAGTGGGAAACTTGATTTAAATCCATGATTTTTTCCTCTGATGATTTAAAAAAAAAAAAAAAAAAAATCAATCCACTCTGGCACAAAAATGCATCAAACAGAACATTCAGCTAATATTAACACCTGTCATTGCATTCCTGAGCTAAGGAACATTCACAAAGATACCTTTCATTTAATACTTATGGCCAAAATAAATAACTTCAACCCCCATAGCTTATCAGATTCTAATACACTTTTAAAAAAATATGTATTTTAAAAGGAGAGCAACTGAGCAGCTCTCAGGGAATGAAGGATGAATGGAAGGTAAATATTAGAAAAGCTAGAAGAAATCCAGAACATTAAAGGAGATTTGGAAAACATCTTCTCCAACAACTGAATCCCATGATGCCCTGAATCCCTAATTACTGTTGATGCTAGCTGAAAATGTGTGACATTATCTAGTTAAGATATGGTTGTACAGATCATTACTACAACCACTATTACATAGCTGCCACAAGAATAGAACCAAGTTGCACGCATGGGGTTAAGGATTAAACAACCGCAGTCCAAATGATCCAAAGTCAACCTCTACAGTAAGGGTATGGAATCTCTGAACCATGGTCTGGATCCAGACCACAGCTTATCTGGATCTGGCCCCCCCAGGCTTCCCTCCTCAGAATCTAGCCACAGCAGGGTAGGCTGTAGGAAGCCCCAAACCCTATGGACCAGATCAAGGAAGCTGGGGGCACATCCAGCCCACAGACTCTGCTTGGCAGGGAAAGGAAGCAGCAGTGCCACTGCTCCCGCTCCCCATTTCCCAGAGGGGGAAGGGCAGCTCACAGATCTCTGGAGAGGCTTTTCTCCATGCCATTCCCAGGCACGGCCCCTCCACTGCTCTAACTGGCTGGAATTCTAGGAGGATGCTGGCTGGCAGAGACAGGGAGAATAGCCTCTCTAGGGAGCATTTCTCCACTGCCATTCCCCAAGCCAGGGGAGTGGAGGCAGCGGTGAGATCTGGAGGTAAGCGCCCGTCCCCCATTGCCCAGACTCCGCCACCCTGCTCCTCAACCCTTCCTCCCACCCAGACTCACACTCTTGCCTGTTCCTGACCCTCCCCGCCCAGCTGCTGCTCCCCGCCACTTTGGCACCCTCCCTCCCACCAGACCCCACACCTGTTCTTTGGCAACCCCCTCTCCCATTCAGTGAATCCTGAACCCCTCTCCCCCACATTTGGGTCCCACCCTGCGTCCCCAGAAGAGTTAGTCTGGCCTGGAGGAAATCCATGAACCTCAGCCCCCACCTGCCCCTCAGCCCCATGGTGCGGGAGCATGAGGAGGTGACATGTCTCAGTCAGGGGCCAGATCAGTGAGGATTCTGCCGGGGGGGGGGGGGGGGCGGTTGCTTCACACTTTTATGTGGCTCCAACTGATTTTTCTGTGGGTCAGTGGCCCCTGACCCAAAAAAGCTCCCCACCCATTCCCTAAAGGCACAAGAGAAAAGTTTACAAACGGTAAATAAGGGCATTCAATGCTAGTTAGGCTAGAACTTTGAAATTCAAACCTGTATTTTTAGAAATTAGATGTAATACTAGTTATGCGTTTTCTTTATATCTTATACACACTAACTGCATCAACAGATAGGGCCTATCACTATAACTGTTGAATCAGAGATCTAAAGGAAATAACATTTAGATGACTCGAGTGAGTTGTCAAGATGTCTCTTTAAAGCCTGTGATACAGTAATCTATCATGTAAGCAGTTTAGTAATTATCTGATGGTTAACTACCATGTGGTTACATCAGAAGACTGATATTCTCCCAGGTCAAGACACAGATGCTAATGTGACCGTTGGGTCCTGATCCTGTTGGTCTGAAATCTGTGTGGATCAGAAGTAGGCGACAAGTGGCCCCAGACCCTGGTCATGAGGGTTAGCTGCTGGTACTTCATTTACCAGCATGGCCACTTGCAACTCCCACTGGCCATGGTTCAGTGTTCTCAGCCAACAGGAGGTGCAGTGTCCCAGTTTGTGCTGCTTCCCGCAGCTCCCACTGGCTGCTGATCTCCGTTCCCAGTCAGTCAATGGGAGCTGTGGGCAGCTGTAGCCATGGACTCGCAGGAAAATAAAGATCTGGCAGCCCAGCTCTTGGCCTGAACTGCCTCTGCCTTATTTCCCACCCCTGAATGAATGCTCCCAGGGAAAGCTACAAGCCATAAAAATTCTGTGATTTGGATTTCTGAATAAGGTAATACAGAAGCTGTTTTGTGCTGGCTTATAAAATTTAAATATTGGAATAACCACCAGCGTTAAGAACTGACCACCTCATTTCTTGAATTGCATCCTAATTGAGTACTATCAGATGGCTCCCCTGGGATTGTGTGTATCACAAAATGAAAGTGCTCATTACACTGAAAAATTGTCCCCCTGCGCGGAGGAGCCCAGAAACAAAACAAAAAAACCAAACACATTGCTCCACAGTGGCAATTTTCACTTAGGCCTTGTCTACACTCTCCTGGTAACTTGATCAGAGTTTTGTTACTTTAGTTACATAAATAATGTACTCAGTCAATGCAGCATTGGTTGACTTACTGCAGTGTCCACACTGTGCTAGGTCAATGGAAACGCTTTCCTGCTAACTTACTCTTTTCAGGGAGTAGGAATAAGGTATCAGAGACGATGGGGCATCACTGTCATTGACTTAGCGTGTCTCCATCAGACCCACTAAATTGACAGTACGCATTTGACTTCAGGATGGCCCTCTTTTTGACTGCTCATTTAAGAAATTTCCTACTGTTTACAAAACAAAATGTGGGATTGTGGAGGTTTCTTCATTTTTATTATTTACTTTTGTTTTCAATTCATGCTGAACCACTTCCAGCTGATAAATATACTTTACTAATAAAGTTTTAATAATGTATAATTTGACTTACCTGCGGTACAGCCAGAGAGCATTTTGCTACAGCATCATAAGCCTTCTTATAGTTTCCCAGTTCATTTAAGGCTTTGGATTTCCAATACAAAGCTCTGAAATTGTTTTCATTTAATCTTAAAGCTATCTCACAATCTTCTAGAACCTTATCATGCAATCTCTGAGAAAGGCAAAAAAGTTTAAGGGCTTTTTAAATAATTAATATTTTGTTGCTAGAGTACACAGTTCAAATATCCTACAGTTAACTCAAGAAGCGCTGGAAAAAACTGTACAGTTCCCAAACAGGCTCTCTGAGGATATTACTCCTTCCTAATGATTTTGCTTCTGGCAGTGAGTTGGGGCCATGGGAGAGGGGTGGTGAGGAGTAGAGATGAGCCGGAGTGGCACATGGGTGGTCAGCCAGGCCGCCGGGGGCGGGGGGGGTTTGAACCAGGGCTGGTGTGGGGCCGGGGGCGGGGGGGGGAGAGGGCACCTTACTATATACCATCATCATATTTTCCGAAACATTTGTGGCACGCCTGTGAGTTGTTCGTGGAACACCAGCGTTCCGCAGAACATACTTTAAGAAACACTGATCTAGACCACCCCAGACAGGTGTTTGTCAAAACTGTTTTTAAACATTGCTAATGATGGAGATTACACAACCTGCCTAAGGCAACTCATAATTAGTTCATGTACTCTCTCTGGAAAAGCTGCAAAGCTTTGATTAAATAAACACTTACCAAATTTGAGTAACATACAATCCGGTTTACATGCAGCTTCTCTAGTATTTCATTGGAAATGTGAATTTCTTCAGAATTTGCATAATCTGATACGTTTAAAGCTTCTGTATAGTGGCTCAGTGATCTTCCCCAATCACCTTCTCGATATGCATCATTCCCTTCATTAAAGAGATTTCTAACAAGCCCTCGTATGAATAACTGAAACAAAGAAACACTTATGAACTGAAGAACTCTGCAAATATTCCATATTTCTGCGTTAACTTTTTTGAAACAAGTCAATGGAAATAATTAATGCAAAGATTGTTTCCATCTTAAAAGAAAATACTCCCGCTATTTCTTGTTATGAAGTATTATCTAGACATTCCCAAAGTACCTATTACCAAAGACCCTACACGTAAATGAAGTGCAGTAACTGCTGGCAGAGCAGCTCATAAAGGGTACGTGATGTCAGTGCGAAGTAGCTACCCTTTCCAGAAACAAAAACAAGCCAAAAACAGAACAAGGCACCTGGTACTTCACACTGAAGTCTCAGAAGGGATATCTTTGGCTCAAATCAGTTGCTCAGTCATGTTTGTGCTATTATCCAGCCAAAATTCAATCGAGAAAAGAGAGTTTTAATCATATAAACAGAAAGAGCTGCAAAACCATCTACCAATTAGCCACAACTGCAGAAAGATGCCTTGTAGATTCACATGGTGAAGCTACCGCCTCTTCACTAGCCACTGACATGTTAAACTAACTTTTGCGAAACTAAAACATGACCTTGATTCTTGTAATTATAAGATCTAAATTTATAGCCAAGATTAAGTGAACTAGCAATTTAAAAAATCTCTCTGAGCTACTTACAAAAGTTCTCTCTTTCCATTCAAATATTTGATTATATATACACACACACACCACAGGGTAAGACAAGTTAGCGAAAGGTAAATAACACTGTAATTTATTAGTATTAAAACCTATTAAAAATATCATTTAGACCCTCAGAAAAATTGAAAGTTTTTTTTTTTAAAAACACCACAAGGAAGAGATGTCTTCCTATCACAAGCATACGCTTCTAACAGATTTTAGAAAACAGCTTCATTACCTCATACTGTTCTTGTGTCCCTGGATAAGGTAAAGTAGACCTAGGAATTAAAGATAAACAACATTTTGTAAATTACTTCATTGTTAAAAACAAATATTAAGTTTAAGGATTCTGCATGCTACAGGCAACACTAATTCAGTCCCTGAGCACCATCCATTTTGTACACTAGTGAGACAGGGATCCTAGTATTAAAAAAGACTATCTGTTAATTCCATGAATACATACTAATGTAATGTTAATGCACCACTAGCCTAAATTAAGGATGCACAGTCAGCCTTAGTTCTAGCATTTCCTTACTTCCAAGCTGACTTAGCAACCTCAATTTAGTCTTTGAAAATGCATTCTTACCTAGGTAGGTGAGAGGAACAGGGAGAAAGAAAAACGTTTGGAGGGCCTCAACTGACTCATTTTCACTTCTGTACTTTTACCATAACTCCCACACCCCAATCAAAATACATTCCGAATGTCAGCCAAGGGTGGGTAATCACTCCCTCAGTTCCCAAGGCAGCACTGGCTGCATGAAGACAGAGGCAAGAGACCACATCTGCTTCTTACAGCAACAACCAAATAATTTGAGGCAAAGGTGCACAGGAAGGATTGCCATACTACTGCTCCACCAAAAACTTGGTCAGCCTAGAGATGGGGAAAAACCGATTACTCACTGTTCTAACTGTTGTCCTTTGAGATTTGCTGCTGGTATCTATTCAAGTTGTGTGCGGGGCGCATGCAACACCTCTCAAAGATGGTTAGTTGCTAAGGAAAACTTTCTGACAGCCAGGCACGTGTGCACACACAATGTAAGTAGATGTGAGCAAGCATTTAAAGAGAAGAATTTCCCTTCCCATGAAAACAGAAGATATCACCAGAGTGGACAAAGCAGCTCAGTGGATCAGCTGCAGGGAAACAAGTCTTCAGTGTTGGAGCAATCACTTCCTTTCATTGAGATTTAAAGAGCTGCTTTTTCTCCCAGAAGCCTTTCTAAACTGCCTTGGTGATGGGGGGAAGGCCTTGTAAGTCTTCTGCTCTCCAAGACCCCTTCTTCCACTCCATTTCCACATTGCAGCGAGGAAATACCCTGCTCAGAGTAGGGGCTGTCTATGAAAAGTCTATGTAAAATGCAGCCCCTCACCATTGCCTCCTCCAGTATCATATTAAAAGGGCTGATAGCCACATATACAGACTTATATTCACGAGTCTACACTCAAGGGTAGTAAATGTTACTAAAGTTAGCCACCTGAACTCCTCTGGGGCAAACTTTGACTACCTGAACCACATCCACAGCTTCCCCAAACAAAGAGGTATTCTCTTCTCTCCCCACATGGGGCCACTGCTTTTTGAAGCAACAGTCTTGACTCTTCAAACAGTGCTGCGCCTGGCTTATCCCAGAGACACACAGCTCTTACTTGTGGTAAAGCAAACGAGGGGAATCAGTTTGGAGGACCTAGATGCTTAAAACAAGAGTAATTTTAAACTGTGCATACATAATGAGATCTTAATAGACCAAATGTTCACCCTTATCTCACTCTTAAAAGAGGCACCATATAAATAAAAGATCTAACTACACTTCAAGTAGGTCTGCACACACAGAAACACCCATACAAACATCTGTCACAAGATCTTACTGTATAAATTGCAGTCCTTTCGTGATGTCCTGCTGTCTGATACTTCTGTCTTCAGGCACACTGGACATGTTACCTCACACATCCACTCTTTAATTCTACAGTTTCTGAAAGAATAAACAGGATTTAGTGTGCTCCACTTGCTAGCATATTTGCCTCTACACCTGAAGGTTCATATCTTACACCAGGGCTAAGTCCAATAACAATGTAGACACTGGCTTCTCACACCTACTTCAATGCATTTTTTCCTGACAATACATTAAAGTTAAATTCCTACCAGAAGCAGGTGTATAAGCCAGACTGTCCAACCAAACATTCTCTTCCTGCACAACAGCTGTGTGCTACAGTTTCACAGAATAACCTGTATCTATACTTTGCTGAGAATGTTACTCCTCCACTCGTGAAGGATTAGATAAACTTAGGAGTGAAGGTTGTCAGTGCCACTGCAAAAATAACCAGGTTTGTCACTACTAAACTACAGTAAGTGCTCTGGCTATCTGAGCACTTGTCCACTCTAAGGCCATGTCTACACTACTCCTCCCTTTTGGAAAGCGTATTTAAATTACATGGATTGGAACTGGGTAATGAGGTGCTGGTATGAATATTTAGTGCCTTATTAGCATGATGGCAGCCAGTTATGCTTCAAAAGTGCTGCTTTCTAAAAGCAAAATGTCTGTGTAGATGTAGGTGCTTCGAAATAAACCCCAGACTTTAAAATTTCCTTATTCCCAATTCATTAACCAGTTCCGGTCTGTGTCATTTAAATACTCCTTCCGAAAGGGAGGGGTAATGTAGACACAAGCTAGATGGCATAGGACCATTGTATAGTATAAAACAAGCTTGGCAAACCAGTTAGTTGGAATATTTGACCATGGTCAAATTAGTGTGTGGCAAGAAACCCTTAATATATGAAAGGTCGTACCTTTTGATTACATCATGTGTTCCTGCAAGAATTCTACACAACTATGTTGCAGAATTTGCACACTAATATTGGTGACCACATAACTTCCTTTTTCTTCCACAGAATAGGGTGCAGAGCTAGTGGCCAGTATTAGGAGTCACTGGCTGCAAGACAGCCCACCTTGCAAGTAAAAGGCACCATGGACAGGAGCAGTAGGGGAAGGAGCTGGAGGGCTCCCAGCAGCTGCAGTTCCCAAGACACCCTGAAGGAAGGCGACGGCATACAGGTATGCCACTTGGAACCTGACATCAGACTGTTTTTCCCTCTGGAACCCTGGGCTCTGAAGGAGGTTGGGGTACAGGTGCCTGGGCTCTAGGAAACTGGGAATGTATGTGGGGGAGGGGTCTGAAGGGGCATCCACCAACTAGGCTCTGAAGAGGGAAGGGACAGAGAAACAGAATCTCTGCTCCTGGGGAATTTTTGTGTCTCCATATCATCACCTGTTGGCACCCATGTCTTTATTTTGAAATACAACCATCCCTTGTTTAATAAGTACTTTACTTACAAGTACTCTCTAAAAACGGGGGACATGTATACTGAACTATGTTCACTAAATGAGTGCACTTCCCCCACTAATATGAGCAAGCCACGGGGTCCCTGGCCAGGGAACACGAAGATCCATGGCTGGCTCTGCTCCAGCCACAGGGTCCCTGGCTGAGGGGACAGGGAGACCTCCACCCCACCAGCAGCCCCAAACTACCCATGGCCTTAGAACCTCCCTGCGGCCCAAAACTTTCCCCCAGTCTTAGACAATGCCCCGCATCCCTAAACCGCCCCCAGCCTTAGATTCCCTCCTCCCCTCCCCACTGCAGCCCTAAACGGCCCCAGCCTTAGACACTCCATCTCCTTCCGCAGCCTCTTCAGTGGGGCTGCTAGCCTGGGTGGCTCCCCCAGCCCTCCTGCTCCCAGCAGGTAACAGTCGTTAAAACCAATTAACTCAAGTGTTAAGCTTTCAGCACCTAGGCTTAAGGTAATTGCTATCTCTAATGATAGATATCTGCACTTCAAAGGAACATGGGCGCTTCGCAGTGCCAGCAGCTACACACACCCCAGCAATTTGAAGTCTGACACTTTGAAGTTGCCATGGGGCAGAATTAGTTTAATGAAGTGCTGTGTATTCACTGCAGCACTTCATTAGTAATCTCCCATCACCCTGATTCACATGCCCCCGTCAAAGTTGAAGGTAAGTGTAGATAAGTCCAGCATGTAATAAATTGAGACTATTTCTATCAAGCTCCCATTTTATTTCATTAATCCTAACAAAGGAAGAATAGACTACAGGAAAGATCTTGTTCAGACAACGAAAAAGAAAAGAGGATTAAGACATTGTATACAAAGTGCTCATGCAGAAAGGAAGTAATTTGTACTGGTTGTTTGAAAGTAAAGTATTTAAGGTATCTGTCATGCATAGTTTTAAAAGTTATTTTAGCATAGCTGTAAAAAGATATATTCCTCCGCAAAATTCAGGTTTACTCTTAAGAGATTTGGAAAGTTTAATCAACACTTATATATGTGCAGATATTTGAAAAGATATCTAATACGCTAATATAGGAATGTGCCTATCATTTCCCATCAGTTACGGGGAATTGGACAACATGAGATGGATCACACAATCCTTCCCCTGTTCTGTTCTAAGCCTGTGAAGCATCAGGCATTGGCCACTGTTGGGGGAAAAAAAAAAAATGCCAACAAAGCCACACCCTGCTAGGCTGAGAAAATTTCAGGCTATAACATATACCTTTTGGCTGAAGTATTTTCCAGATAAGTAACTGTTATTAAAATCCAGAAGTACCCTACAGCATTTACTGTTAATACCCTGCATTTTTCTAATACCGTTCATCCAAACGTCAAAACAAACTACATCACCTCTGTAAGATGGAAGAATTACTTCCACTTTAAACATGCCCACACCATGGCACAGAGTTAAAAAAAAAAAAAATCCCTAAAGTCAAGTTAGCAGCAGGACCTCCAGTTCTTGGTTCCACTGAACATACAGAATTTGTGATGCCTGATACCAAAAGGATAAAACTGAAAAATCAATTATATATTTAAAATGTGCCTCTGACATAAAGTTCCAGCAGCTTGTTGATTTATTTGAGTACAAAGGCAACAGTAATCCTATTCCAGGACAGGAAAAAACAACACCATAAAAGCCCAGGACAGGGGTCGGCAACCTGTGGCTCTGGAACCGCAAGGGGCTCTTTAAGGAGCTACATGCAACTCTGAGCACTGCCACCACTGACTTCTCTCGGGGCTCTGGAAGCAGATGCCGCTTAAACAGAATTTATTTATTTGAAAATAAGTTCCGTTTAAGCAGCAGCAGCTCTGGACCCGCTAAGCGGTCAGTGGCAACAGAGCAGGGAGCCCAGAAGTGAAAGCCAGCAGGGCAGGGGGCCGCCCCACATGGCAGAAGTCAGCTGGCAGGAGAGCTGGAGGTAGGGGTGGCTGAGCCTATCCTGCTGGAGACGCACAGCCTCACAGCCCGCCAAGAAGGAGGAGGCGGTGGTGGCGGAGAGCAGCGGGGAAGGTCACAGTGGGACTAAGCACTGAGGTGAGTTACTCCTGGGGCAGGAGGGAGGTTGGGGCTCAGACGAGCTAAGACTGGGGATTGGGGGTGGATTTGGGGGTTGAGGCAAGTAAAGCCTGGGGAACGGGGGTGGGAAGTAACCACTTCCTAACTGGTACAAATTATTGTGTGTGCACAGTTCTTGAAACAGGGTGATAAAAAGCATGGCTTGACATTTATTAATGACTGTCTCATATTCACATGCATTGCAGCTCTTGAAGGATTGATTCTGTAACTGAATTTGAAAAATGGCTCTTCATGTTATTTTAGTTGCAGACACCTGGCCTGGGACAACATACGTCAACATTTTCTCCACTCTTTTACATTTCAATTTATTTCCTATAACTTTATTACTCATTTCTACAGTAGTTTGAGATACAAGCAAGAAAAATATAAAATAAATGTTGTAAGTTATAGTACAGTAGAAAGCACATGGCATAAGAGTTAAGAATTCCAAGAACACATGCCAAAAGGAAGCATGTAACTCTCTCTGTCTGGGCATGTGAGCAACTCTGCTTCCCATCTTCACCATCCATGCATTAAACTTCAAAATTCCTGTCACAATAAGTGTGAGGAGATACAAGAAGAAAGAGATACATAGGGAAACACAAGTCAAGCTGGACACACCTGCCACCAATATTCATACCAAAAAAGGATATTACCCAAAACTCAGGCTCATGACAGTTACTATGACATTGACTGTCCACAATACCAACATTATTTATATACTGATCTTGCCCACCCCACTCTTTACATGTACACCACAGAACAAGTCTGCATGAATCATCAAGATGTGGGCTACTTGGAGGACCAGCTTTTCTCCTGGTAGATAATTAATGCCACCAGGCTCCTCAATACATCACAATTTTAGAGACAAAACAAGGGAGGTGGAAAGACAATAGTATTGGTATTTGACCTTGGATGAACTCATTAGGTTCTTTAGCATATATACCACAGAACAAGTCCAAGAGTCCAGATTACTTTTCTTCCCCCAAACAGACAACTACCAGTGCTGTTACGCATTAGAATCCCCATTCCAAAGATATTAGCAGCGTCAGCCCAAAGACTAAAAAACAGCAGTTATTTGGGCAGTAAAAAAAATGAGATTGGCCAACAAGCCCTACAATCTTTAAAAAGAGAATATGTTGTGTATTTTTGTATTTATTGATCCTTGACTTTCTCCATCCACCTCCCCACTAGAAGGTGAAAAAGAGCCAACCCCCTTCCCACTGTCCCCACACACTGAAGGCAAATGGGAGGTGAAAACACTATCAAAGAGTACTTGGAGCAATGGCCTAGTAGTTTCTACAGGTTAACATCTCATACATATATAACCAAGGTATCTCCACTATTCCCAACCCCCTCAAAGCTGCACTCCTTGAGGAAAAAATAACTTTGCATTATTTAAAATATAATCTATATTCTGTGGTTTCAAACATAGTAAGTAAATTTAAGGTAATTATTTATGGTGATTAGTAAGAAACCATTAGTGAACTATCTTAGGCCATGATGATTTGTTTAATTAAATTCCTCTTATCTGCCATGTCTCAACTCCCCTATTATATTTGCAGTACAGTAGTTGGTAGCTAACCTGCAACTAAACTGAACTGCGTTTATGAGAGAACATCTAAATACAACCAGGAAAACAGAAAATAAAATGAAAGGTCAACCACTAATACCCTAAGTTTTAAGTTATTTACCAGCAGCATATTGGCACAGCTTGTTTAGCTTCTTCCCCCTTATGACAAGGCAAGACACTAATCATGTTTTGTTTTCCTATATACTGCCACACTTCATTATTTTTAATATCATTTTGGAATATTAGAACAGAAAATAGTAGTCCTGAAAAGGTATCACTGGCTGTCAAGAAGTTCAGGCTATGTTGGAGAGGTAGCAGCTGAGGTTTGTTTTTAATAATGTTTAATATTTTGAAGAACACAAATTAATAAAGGAAATCATGCTGACTGAAGTTTCTGCAAGATAACCACAGCTATTTAAATGTAATACCTACAATTGACAAAGTGTCCTTATAGAGACATCTTCAACTATAAAATTAATTCCATATTTCTTACTTTGCAAGTGACTTTCCAAATAGCATTTACTACAAGTGAAGGATTAACACTTCCTCTGCATTTCCTTATCGTTCAATCAGTAAATGTGATAGTCTTTTGCACATATTAAGACTTTTTATTAACTTGGTCTTCAGAAATTAGTTTGAAGCAACTGAATAGAAGCAAATTAAATTTTTAAAACATGGGAAAAAGAAATATCATATACAAAAGGAAAGATAACTCAAACCACACTGGATAATCACAGAGAGATAACTGTGTTAGTCTGTAAGGCTACGATCTGAAGTTCCACAAAGGCTCATCATTTAATAAATTGTTTTGTTAGCCTTTAAAGTGCTACATAACTGCTTTTTTGTTTCAAACCACACTGTGATTGTGCAATGCTAGTAACTTCGTTCAATACCACATAAGGTGTACCTAAATATAAGTTAACATTCTGTGTTAATATTTCTTGGAGTATTTGACACTTCTTTGTGTACCATCAAGCTCTGAATGAGTTTCTTACAGTCACCTTCCCTCCTCTACAGTTTTTCTTCTTTCACCTCTCATTGCACAAGTAACAGGGTCAGAAAAATGCCATTTTAAAAGCCACATGAAAAGTGCAGTTATAAAACCAAAAAAACCAGACACTGTTAGGAGCGGGTGTAACACCTTACTGCAAACCACTTTTAAACCTAACCAGACTGAGGCTACGTCTATACTGAGATAAATTTGATTTTCAATAAACTCAATTTTAACTTCCTTCTTAGGAATCTGAATGTCCACAAGCCTTCTTGACATTTGACCCATCATTTTTCTGTGTGGAATTTCCACGTCCCCATTGCCCTATGTAATTTTGAAAGTAAAAGCAGTGCATTGTGGGCACATATCCCACAGTGCCTTAGCCCCACTTGCTTGTGGGTGTTTCATGTTAGAATCCCACAATGCAAAGTACTGTCCAAGAATTCAGAGCACCCAGTCACAGAATTCAGACCTCTCTCAAACCTGCCCAGGGTCCCTCTGCTGTGCATCCTCTATGGATGCTGGCACAGTGACAGGCAGCTGTGCTATCAGCCTTGTCCACCCCCCACCCGGTCCTGTCAGCCACACCTCTGGACCTTTATTTTTGCAGGCCTGCGTGCTGCAGAATTCATATTCAAATTGTAATTCAATCAAAAATTCACAGACTTGCTGTGACCTTCTACCTGCACACCTGGATGGAGAGCAGCAGCAAAGGAAGCAGTCTCACATGAAGGGTCACCATGCAGCTTTGTGAGATTCATACAGAACAGTCTTGGAGACTAATAAATTTGAATTACAGACATGGCACTTCCACACTAGCCTTTATTCAAATTTTTAAATTCAAAATTGACACTATAACTGTCCTGTAATATTGATATTTTGTTATCAGTATTAGGGCTCACTAATTCAAGCTAATGGTATTTACAGTGAAGACAGCAACGTGTTAATATCAAGCCAATGCTTTTAAATCCGATCTTATTTCGTAGTGTAAAGGCAGACTGAGTGAACAGGGGCTCTTGAGAGTTCAGCCAAATCATAACCAGGCTGTAAGAGCTGAGGGGCTGGGCCGGCCTGTCCCCATGCACCTCCCTGAGGACTGTGACCGGCGCCCGCCGCTCTCCCCTCTACGGATTGTCAGCGATTTAAAGAGGCTCCACACACGCTCCGTTCAAACAACACCCACAGAAGAGTCAAACCCAAAGGCTCCCGAGCCGGTACCACCGTGTTTAGTCTGTTCCCCGCCGCCTGTCACCGAGCGAGGGGACGCCAAGAACACCCGCACACCCACCCACGAGAATCTTCCCCACGCACAAGATTAACCCGAGTTGAGCAGAAGGGAGTTGCCAGGGTAACCACAAACCCCCTCCCCTCCCCTCCCCTCCCCCCCCCCCCCCCGGCGGCGGGGAAATAAACCCAAACCGGGAACTGCGAGGCGGAGACAACATCAACCTCCCCGTAGGGGGAAGTGGGCCGAGCCCACGCCCCCCGCCCAGCGGCGGCGAGGACTAAACCCACCCATACCCGGGGGGGAGGGGCAGCCCGCACCACGGGATGGGGGCATCTAGCCTCTGTAAGCCCCCCGGCCCGCGTACCCGCTCCCTGGGACCGGCGGCGGCGCAGCTGAGGAAGCCGGAGGCAGCGAACTCTCGGCACGACAACAACAGAACAGCGCCCTCTCCACTCTAATGCTGCTTCGGCAAGCGGCGCAAATGAAACCAGGCCTCCTTGTACGCGCGCCCTCTGCCGCCGGGAGGCCAGAGCCACATTCAGCCGCCCCAAATAGAGCAGAGCAGAGCAGAGCAGAGCCGCCCCCCGCCCGCTCTGTAGCTGTGACCATTTGTGCTTCTCCTATTCGCTTCATCAATAGGAGAACACTGCTGGTTCTTCTGATTGGCTAAAAACGACAGAGTTTTGCTTCCGATTGGCTCTACCTATACTTCCTGCTTCTCAGTTCCTTCCATTGGCTGGTGGCTCAACCTCTGGGTCTCTGTATGCGCCCTTTGGGGTACGATTGTCTGGCAGGAGCGGGCAAAGTTTCCACCTCCAATTGGCTCTGCCACAGCCAGAGTGGAGACACGGCGTTCCTGATAGGCGGAAGCTGGCAGTCTCGGGGCTTCCGATTGGCTCGGGTTCACCATCGCACCGCCCTCTCCGGAACCAGACGGAGGTATGGGGAGAGCCAGGCTGGCCACACGGTAATTAGCACCGGTTCGCATCGATTGGGCTGGCACCCTACTAGATGGTGTTGTCCGCCTCCGAGCCCGGTCGATCCGCCAGCCCCCGAACTGCACTTGCTATGTAGAGATGGAGGTTAGCTGGGCAGAGTGACCGCAATGCGCATGCGCGGGATGTGCGGTTCTTTTGAGACTCAAAGGGTCTGCGCTTATACCCCTCACACCATTGCAGCACGTGACCGCGGACGAGGCTTGAAGCGGTTTGGATGGGGCTCGCGCGCTTCCCCATCCCGCCAACGGGCGTGTACCTCAGAGCCGGGGGGAGGAGGGGCGGCAGGATCCTGCCACGGTGCAGGCAGGATGCGCGCGCGACCCCGACTGGCGATGAGGGCTGCAGGTGGCTTCTCAGCGTCTTAATGACATCCCCAGAAGGGCCAAAGTGGCCTCAGGCCTTGATCCTGTCTTGCCGTGATCTCCCCTTACCCCTTCGCACCGTCCACCTGCTGCCATGCGCCAGGCTTTGTCACAGTGCCGGTAGGGATGTGCACTGCTTGGGAGCTGCAACAAGCCCAGCAGCTAGACAGGTACGGCTCCCGGCACAAGTATCAAACTGCAGCCTCGCCCAGTGCCAGTCTTGAATGTGGAGCCTTCGCTGCAGTTTCTTCATCTTGCACAAGGTCCTGCATGGGCTGTATGTGAATAGGTTAAAAGTAAGGGAAAGTATAGCTCTCAATCTTACTAGCAAAGCAAATAGTCTTCACACTCACTGGTCTGGGAGCAATATCCTGCATGATTCCACTTGTTACCTACAACAGTGCAGTGAGTATTATATATACATGCTCCTGTTGCAATTTGACCAGCTCGCATCACCTTTTGGGGCACACAGGCTGCATCTGCACTACAGAGATCTTTCGAAAGAAGTTCTTCCTGAAGATCTCTTCTGAAAAAACTTCTTTTGAAAGAGCGCATCCACACACAAAAAAGCAGATCCAACAATCAGTCTGCTGTTTTGATAGCGAGTGCCCTCACAGCCCCTGCTCTAATGAGCTGGGGATCGAAAAATCTAGCGCCGTGAGGACTGCTCTTTTGAAAAAGGGCTCTTAAAGTGTCTACACACTTTTTTTTTCAAAAGAATCTTCCAGAAAATCTTCCTCATCTTGGAGAGGAAGGCTGCGTCTACACTAGTGACTTTAAAAAAAAAATCCAATGGAGTGTCTACATACAAAATGCATTCTTTTGATACTAAATTGGAAGAATGCAGTACTTTTCCTGGCGGCCTTCTTCCTCTCCCAGATGAGGAAGAGTGCATTTTTCCAAAAGATTCTTTTTGGGAAAAAACATATGTAGATGGTCCAGGTTCTAGAAGAACGTCTTTTGAAGGATTGCTGTAGTGTAGATGTAGTTGAAAAGGGCTGGTGGAAAATATGCTGAATTCTTTCAGATCAAAAGAGCACATTTTATGTGTACACACTCCATGGGTTTTTTCAGAAAAGGCCCATTCCACACACCCCCCCGCAAAGAACTTGCTAGTGTAAGTGCAGCCTCTAAAGTGATTGCCTGCAGCACTCAAATAGGATTCCATAGCATTGTACAACTGGCTAGTGTACAAGGGAGTTCACACCCCCTGAAGCATTGCTTTAATGACTGCTGGAAGTGGGATGCTTAACTTAATGGACATATAGTTTGAGCTGGTATGGGAAATCATAAATTCCAGTTCTAATCTATTTTTGACTCATTCATTCAGTCATTCTACCTTAATTTTTTTTTCCATTCTACTTTTCTGGAGCTTGACATGAGCGTGTGTTTTTATTTTACACAGGATTCCATGGGAGTGTCTAGTCTATGCACAGAGGATGCCAGAAAAGTCAACCCCTCCCTTATAGCAGTCCTTTTAGCTATGCCATTGGCTCTTCTTGATCTTATTCCTAAACACTCTGAGCAATTAAATACAAGCTGAGTGCTGAGTGTACTTACTAGTCAGGCTACTGCTTCTTTGATGCTACTGGCTGTGGTTCTGGGAATAGTACTTGTGCTACAATGCTGATTTTTTTAAGTGTATTTATTTCATAACCCCAGTCAGATACAATAAGGCAGAATCAATGTTCTTCCCTCTAATCTTTTCCATTCATGTGCAGATATTTTCTACTTAGTTATATCTACCCTACAGCACTCTGCCAAAAGAAGAGCTTCCAGATGATATGCCCCGGAAGACCATCTTTCAAAAGCATGCGTCTTCACGCAAAAAAGGGGGTAGATCTTTCAATCCACCCTTTTGAAAGATTGTTCTGCGCTGTTGAAAGAGAGCATCCACACAGCTCTGGCTGTGCTTTCAGAAAACAAAGGGGGAACGCCGCAGATGGGTTCACGTGGCTGCTAAGCCCATCGGGGGGCTACAGCCAGCCACTCCCTCAAAGGGCTCCTGCCAAACACCCCCAACCTGCACACGCTGAGGCCTGCAGACCTCACCAAAGCAAAGCAGAGCCGATGCAGGGACTGGACAGCCAGCGCACCACCCAAGGGATTCCCAGCAACTACTAGAGCTGGCCACCTTAGATGCCATGGTCAGCTTGCTGGCTCCAGTGGTCACGGCCACCCTCTGCCTCCTCTGGTTGGTATGCTCCCCTGCTGGGGCCATGGTATGCTCCCCTGCCAGTGCTCCCCAGGTGCTCCCCTACCTCTGGAGCCACCCCAGCACCACAGACTGTTGGGACGGGTTTGGGCTGGGGGAGTGGAAAAATGCCAGATGGCTCCAGGGCTACGTCTACACTAGCCCCCACCTTCCAAAAGGGGGATGCTAATGAGATGCTGCTATCAATATGCAGCAGCACCTCAGTAGCATAATAGTGGCCATGGCAATTCAAAAGTGCCGCTTTTGAATTGTGCGCCACCCATGTAGATGGGTCCTTTCAAAAGGAGCTTTCGAAATCCAAGGGGTCCTTTCGAAAGGACCCCATCTACTGGGCGGTGTGCAGTTGGAAAGCAGCACTTTCGAATTGCTGTGGCCACTATTATGCTACTGTGGTGCCTCATTAGCATATCCCAAAGTGTCTCATTAGCATCCCCCTTTTGAAAGGAGGGGGCTAGTGTAGACATGACCTAGAACTTTTGAATGACCAAGCAGACTGTTCTGGAGCTCAGCAACTGACTCGCCTCTGCTCTCATACACTACAATGCAACCTACTCTCCCGCTCGAGAAACAGGTTGCCATCACCATCTGGAAGCTGGGCACCCCAGGGTGCTACTGGTCTGTAGGGCACCAGTTCGGAGTGGGCAAGACCACCATCGGGTCCTGTCCTCATGGAGGTAAGACATGCCCTGGTCAGGAATCCACCTCAGGGAGTGGGGGGAAGGGGCTCCTGGGCAAGGGGACCCTTGGCAGGTGGTGGTATGGGGGGAGGGGGCAAAGAGTGGTCATTGGGGGGCAGGGGCTGGAGACACCCCATCACAAGTGTGCATGCCCTCCATCCCATGCAGGTCGTTTGGGTCATCAACACAATGCTGCTGCAGAGGGTCTTCTGTGTGGGGGATCTGGATGCAGCCATCTCAAGCTTCGCAATGCTCCGCTTCCAAAACTGCTTTGGGGCCCTGGACAGGACACATATCCCCAGCCACACCCAGGAACACAGCACCAGCTGCTACATCAACAGAAAGGGCTAACCTTTGCTAGTGCTCTAGGCTCTGGTTGGACTCAAGAGGCTGTTTCATGGACAGTTGGTGGGCTGGGCAGGCCACACACACAATGCTTATGTGTTCTGGAACACCAGCCTCTGGCAGCATATGGAGACTAGGACCTACATCCCAGAGCAGGAGCTCTCAGTCGGAGAGGTCACCCTGCCCCACTGCATGGTGGGGGCCACTGCCTACTCCCACAGCCCTGGCTAATGCAGCCCTACACTGGCCACCCGGACTCCAGATAGCACTTTTTTAATGGCAGGCTCAACCAGGCCTGTGATGTGGTCGAGCATGCATTCGGCAGCCTGAAGGGCTGTTTCAGGTGCCTCCTAACACAGCTGGAGATTGGCCTGCGGAACATCCCCCAGGTGGTGGGTGCCTACTGCACTCTCCTCAACATTGTTGAGGGTAAGGGCAAGACATTTGTCCAGAGTTGAGGAGCTGAGTCCAGCCATAGCTACAAGCAGCCAGCTGCTGTCCATAGTCTCCAGGCCCCCCAGGATGGGGACTGCATCAGGGAGGCCCTCCATGAGAGCTTTGCACAAGGGTCCCCCCATTATTTCTCCCCCGCAACACACACACCCATCTACCCCTCACCACCCCAGCCCATCATGAATACAGGACATGGGAACAGTGGAAAAATAAACTGTTTACCAAACCTACAAACTGTGAAAGATATAAATAGTTACATGCACTATGTACAGTGGGAAACGGGCAAACTACATACATGGGAGTGCTGGGAAAGTGGGGGGCACTTTGACGTGGAAGGGAAAAGGGGGAGCATTAGTTTGGGGCAGGGGTAGAGAGCCATGATTCCTGTTGGCCCTGGGATCCCTTCTGTGATGGGGCTGGGATGGAGAAGGAAGGGCGAGGGGGAAGCAGGGCCATAAGAGAGCCTTAGTGGTGGGGAGTAGCGGGAGTGACAGGGAAGCAAGGCAGGCCAGGTGCTCCTGGAGGATGGATATAATGTCCCTCAGGTTGCCCATGGGGTCCTCTCAGGCCACCCTCCATCAGGCCAGGTCTGCCTTCTGCAGCCAGAGGTGCTGCTCAGCCACCTCTGCCTGGCATTAGTGTGGGCATCATCACCTGCAGTGCACCTCTGACCTCTCCTGGCGTGGGCCTGTCATCATGCTGGTCGGGGAGGGTGCCTGGGCCCTCTCCTCCACCTCTGGTGGGCTGTCCGGCACGACCAATGGGACAGAGCTCTCCCAACCCTCTGATGTCACAACTGTATGGCTGGAAAGGACAAGGTGGACTGCACGTCGATCTTGCACTACCACCCTGAGGCCTATGCCCCTCACCCCCTGTGGGTGGCAGCTCCCCACCCCTCCGTGCGGTGGCATGGCAACAATAGGGGATCATAGCCACTGAGAGGGTCCCTGCCCATGTGGGGCAGGTCCTGGGTACAGTCCAGCAACACTCACTCCCTCCCAGCACATGAGGCTCACGGCACCGTCCACGGGAGTGGGTGCTGAGTGTTGCTGGCAGCCGTTACAGCACGCTGGGAGCCATGGCTGTCCACAATATGTCTGGGCTGAGGCCACTGGGCACGTGTGAGGCCTACTGGCAGCAGTGGCTGTGATGGGCACCACCTCCCTGCGACCCACAGTGTGCGCCATGCTGGATACTTTCTGGAGGGTCCCTTGCCAAGATCTGGCAATGCCTGGCTGTTGCCCAGCTTGATGACAGCAAGTGGAGGTCTATGACCAGGTCTTCCTTGTCGCTGGACCAGTCAGTGGGCAGCTCCAGCTCTAGCCTGATTGTGCAGGCTTGGGGTCCTGGGGCTCTCTCGGCCTTGCCCTTGGCCTCAGGGTGCAACTTGTCTGCTGGTATCCAGCATGGCAGGCGATGGTGAGATGTCCCAGGGCCCCAGGAGGCTCTGGAGCTTCCAGTAAAAGTGGCAGGTGGCAGGACCAGCCCCTGAAGGGCCAGCTGCACCCCAGGCTGGCATATAGTCCTGCTGGAGCTCCTTGACCTTGCTCCAGACCTTTTCCTGGCTTGGGTCAGGGTGTCCCCAGGCAGCCAGGCCAGTGGCAAGGCGGGTGAAGGTGGCTGCATTTTGATGCTTCCTGCCCATATTCCACAGGACCTCCTCATCCTACCACAGGCTGAGGAGGTTCTGGAGCGCTAGCTCCATCCAGGAGGGCACCTGTTTCTTGGGAGGCTGGCTGCAAGCCCAGTGAAGGCTCTGAGGGAAGGTTCTGGGGTTCCTGTGGGGGCTGGCTGGTGGCCATTGCTGACTGTCAATGTTGGGAGGAGGCTGTGAGGGCATGTGATTTTTGGCTTGTGCCTTTGCTACCAGTTCACTCTCAGCTTCCTGCCACCAGGGTTCTGGGTCCATGCATCTTTAAAGGTGTCCGGACACAGGGACTGTAGAGCTCCACTGCTGCTGGCCAGGGTATCTCCGCACACCAGCTGGCTGGCTCATGGAGGACTCTTTCAAAAGAGCGGGCCACAGAGCTTCTACACAGGTTTTCTTTCAAAAGAATCTTTCAGAAGAGGGCCCTCTTCCTGATCCAGGATTGGTGGAGTGCTTATAAAAGTAGCACCGTGTTCTTTCGATTTACTTTCAAAAGAGCGTGCTTAGTGTGTAGATGCTCCACAGGATCTTTCAGAAGAGAGCTGGATTTTCCGAAAGCACTTGCTAGGGTAGAGGTGTTTGGAATAAATTTGTAAGTGCACCAAGGCATGTGCACCACAAGTAGAAATCAAAAAGCTAGTTATGGGTGCACTGCTCATCTTCTTGGGTGGCATTTGAATCTCTCCTGAACAAGCACACAGTTTACAGGGAACATGGGTCAGGGTTATAAAAGGTTGCACTCCTGTGTGATGGCAAGAACACAATCTACAAGCACCAGTGGCTACTGTTACATCTTCCCATTTTCAAAACAAAAAGCAGTCAAGAAGCACTTTAAAGACTAGCAAAATAGTTTATTAGGTGAGCTTTCGTGGGACAGGCCCACTTCTTCAGTCTGATAAACTATTTTGCTAGTCTTTAAAGTGCTACTTGACTGCTTTTTGTTTTGATAGTGTATAGACTAGCATGGCTTCCTCTCTGTTACTGTCTTCCCATTTCTGATTTTGTCAGAAAAATCAAAGTGCAAATAGGGTGTATCAACTGAAACTCCTACCAAATAAGATGCACCTTCTACTTGCAAGCTAAGGTCCTGTCTGCATAAACAAAATTACTCATACTAGTCCAAGTCTCTAATCTAGGGTTGTCTGTCCCTTCATGAGTAAAGAACAGGTTTAATCCTTGACACCCCCCTAGTCGGCGTGCTCTTTGCCTCCTTTGTTCTGCCAGGGAGATTGAGGGGGCAAAACCACAGTGCTGAGATTCGGTTTATTCCCTCTCTCTTCTCAGCTCAGGTTAATCCTATGCTAGAGTTGGTGAAGATTCTCCTGGGTAGTTCTTCAGGAGGCTCTTGAGGTGTGTCTACACTAGCTGGCTACTTCACTGGCACAATGTCGAAACAGTACACGTCGTGTCTACACATGCCGTGAGCTATTTCGATGTTGAAATTGACATTAGGCGTCGAGATCCCGAAATCACTATTCCTATCCGAAGATGGGAATAGTGCCCTCCTTTGACATTCAACGTTGAAGTAGGGCATGTGTAGATGATCCACATTCCACTGCGTCGAAATAGCGGAGTCCTCCATGGCGGCCATCAGCTGGGGGTTGAGAGACGCTCTGTCCAGCCCCTGTGGGGCTCTGTGGTCGCCATGTGCAGCAGCCCTTAGCCCAGGACTTCTGGCTGCTGCTGCTGCTGCTGCAGCTGGGGGTCCATGCTGTGTGCACAGGGTCTGCAACTGGTTGTCGGCTCTGTGGATCTCATGCTGTGCAGGGCGAGTGTGTCTGGGAGGGGCCCTTTAAGGGAGTGGCTTGGGGCTTTGCTGGTCCCTTATTTCGAGGGGGAGCGCTTGTGTGTGGACGTGCCGCATTTCCTTCCAGGGCAGCTCCTTTCGACATCTTCATCACTACTTTGAGGTTGAATGTCGATGGCACCAGCCTTGGAGGATGTGTAGACAATACACGTCAAAGTAGCCTATTTTGATGTTCTTATGTCAAAACAGGCTACTTTGACATAGGCTACGTCTACACTAGCCCCAAACTTCGAAATGGCCACACAAATGGCCATTTTGAAGTTTACTAATGAAGCGCTGAAATGCATATTCAGCACTTCATTAGCATGAGGGCAGCTGCGGCACTTCGAAATTGATGCACCTCACCGCCGTGCGGCTCGTCCCAATGGGGCTCCTTTTTGAAAGGACCCCTGCCTACTGAGCCCGTCTCATCAGCACAGTCATAAATGCAGGGGGACATCCCCAACAGGTGTTGGAGTCTCATCCTGCCCTTTCCAAGCTGGGCCAGAGGCTGTGGGGCAGTCTGGGGGGAACCCAGTCCCCTTTCACTTGATCCAGGGACTCTAGGTAGCTGCTACAGGAGGAGCTGTCTCCCTCAGCCCAAAGTGCACTTGCCTGCTCCCTGAGCCACTTCCCCAGATGCTTTGCCCACTATGTTCTACCAGCTGCTGCCCTTTCTTCTTGCAGGCTCTCTGCAGTTCTATCCTCCTTCCTGATCTATCCCCTTTTTTCTTGCCTCCTCCTTACCTGAGGGGAAGCCTTTTAAAAGGGTTCCATGGGCCTTAAGTGGCTGCAGGTGTTTGACTAGCCCCAGGTGCTGGGTTAGCCTGCTGCTGCAGGCTGATGATTGACAAGCCTCAGTCCCAGGGAAACATGAAGGCCCTAACCCAACTGCTCACATACTTGCCCTCCACAAGATCGCTATAGAATGCTGCAGGCTGGGCTGTGGTCCCCCACAGTAGATATGCTAGTAAAACTCCTATACTGTGGACAGGACATTAGCATAAATCATTACAAAACTGTTTTTGAATCTGCAGACAGCTCAAAACGACCCTAAGGGGTGATCTGCCTACCCCCAATTAATCTAATTGAATCTTGGTGGTTAAAACTAATCACAGGAGTTTAAATGTAAGAATTATTTAATTAATGATTATTTTAGCACATTTGAGATAGAATAAAATAGACTCTACAAGGAGAAATTTTAAAATGAGACTTTTTTGAGAGGGAAATGCAGATAGAAGACAAGAGAGAAGAAAAAGAAAAACAGAAAAGGTGGGGGTTAAGAGACAGAAACAAGGGGTAGAAATAGCGGTAATCTGGTACTTGGTCAGATTCCCTTACTGAATTATCTGGAATACAATAATAAGGCGCTGAATAGGCTAATTTCTTCCTTGTTGAGGTACCCTTGTGAATCTAAAGATAATATTTATCCTATAATTTCCTTTCCTCCAGAAGTGGGTTAGCATTCAGCCCTTTTAGGATTAGACCCCCCTGCGCTGCTTGCAGGCCATATGCCACCACTCCCATTGGCTGGAAATTTTGGCCAGTGGGAGTTGGGGGGGGCACTGCTGTTGGATGGTAATACGGAGCCATCTGTGTCCTTCCCCCAAACCGCCACCAGAGCTGTGCCAAGTAGGCAAACCCATCTTTGGCCACCTCCAGCTAAGACCCCACACCCCCAGCCCACTCCTGAGCCCTACTTCCCACCCAGAACTTGCACCCCCAGCCTTTCTGCACCCTACCCCCTGCCCAGACCATGCACCCCCCGACTCAACTCCTTCACCCTGCCATCTGCCCAGATACTGCACATCCACTGCCAGCGCACTCCCTCACAGCTTCTCTTACAAACTGAACCCCTTATTCTGTGCCCCACCCCAGAGCCTAAGGGGCCTCAAAAATCTATCAGCCCCAGGCACCCCAAATAGTTAATCTGGCCCTGCAGGAAGCCCTGAACCTTGATGCATCCCTCTCCAGGGCTGGAGTGTGAGGGGAACCCTAACATCCCATGTTGCCTGAGAGCCATGAGTATCGCTCTCTTTTTTCAACCAAAGATCACATCTGAGATTTTGGTTGTTTGTTTGTTTTGTTCTTTTGTTTTTGTGGGAGGTTGGTTTTTTGACTTATCATTTGTGTGTGGCCCCCAATTGATTTTTTTGGTGGGTCAGTGGCCCCCAACCCCCCAAAAAAGGTGCTCCACCCCTAGAACAATAGCTGTTGCTGTTGGCAAAAGTGATGGGCATTGTAGAATCCTCCAAGATGGATAAAAGAACTTTTCCTCTTTTACTCTGTCCCACGAAAGCTCACCAAATAAATTATTTTGTTAGTCCTTAAAGTGCTACTTGACTGCTTTTTTGTTTTGATAGTATATAGACTAGCAGGGCTCCCTCTCTGTTACTGGGAGATCACATGTGTCAAACAGGAAGCTGTTGGAATGTTCTATTGTATCTTCGGGGGCGGGGGGGGGGAGATTTTATACAAAATGTAACTAAGCCCACTAATAGGAGATAAGCGACCCAGTGAAATCAAAAGAAATTTATAGGAGACAGATCTGTGAATTAATTTTGTTTTAAATCTCCATTTAAAAGAAATGGGTTCACATGTATTTTCTTTTGATAATGAAGATCTCCTCAAGAACAGATCAGTCAGCCTGCCTACTTTCTATATAGGTGAGCTACTTAATCACTAACTCTTCTATAACTTTTGGATAATTATAATTTTTCACTTTTGAAGCACTTAACTTGTTTCTTGTGTAATTACGGTTTGTGAACAGCTGTAACAGTTACGAAAAATGCAATGAATTTTAGTTTAAACAAAATGAGGAAGTTTCAGTTCACCTTGTTGCATGTTGCATATAGTTATAATCTGTCTGCTTCTATTACAAGTTCTTGCTTTTCAATGTAAGTTATTAATTAATAAAATTTTACTATATATAAAGTGGTGTGAAAAACTAGTATATTTTTATGCCTATACATATACCAAATGTTTCCAAAGCACTTTGCAGACTGAAATGCAGCTATAGTAGAAACTCAGAGTTATGAATCCCTCTGGAATGGAGGTTGTCCATAACTGGAAGGTTTCTAACTCTGAACAAATCATGGTTGTTTTATTGAAAGTTTTTGAAACTTCACTGTGCAGAAAGAAAGGATGCTTTTAACTGTCTTAACTAAAAAGAAACAAGCATAGAAATAGTTCCTTTGCCTTGTCAGATCTTTTATAAAGCCCTTGCCCTTTATTTTTAGTAATTTACATCTAACACAGTATTGTACTGTGTTTGCTGGAGGAGAGTGCCTGATTGCGTACTTCCAGTTCCCAATAAGGTATGTGGTTGATTGGTCAGTGGTCAGTCCATTGCCCGTGACTCTGAGTTTGTACTGGATCTTTCAGTCAATCACTTTAGCACACTTCAAAATAAAAGTGGGTACAAGAAATATTTTGGTCAAGAATATTGGGAGAAATGTGTGTTGTTAATACAACAAATAAAATAATAAATAAAAGTTAAAAAAAGTTTTTAATACCCTCATAAAGAAAATCTATTAAGCACTCATCCAATAAATACTGCTATGTAGATTTGATAGTACCAGGCAGAGACTAAATCGAAGCAGGTCTTTGCCCACAAAAACTTATGCTCCAAAATATCTGTTAGTCTATAAAGTGCCACAGGACTTCTTGTTGTTATAGAAGGATTGCTATTACTCTTGCAGTTGTTAATTTTTTTTTCTATCAGACATTTCCTGCCAGGAAGTCAAGAGTTCTGCAACATACAGAGTCCCAGGAATTATCCTTGACTATCTCTCTGTATTTGCAGTGGTTCCATTTGTGCTCCAACATCATTGGTGCTGGCAATCCTACCTTGTGAGTAACATTTCATTGCTTACCATCTGAACCAGAGAAAGTGAAAGTAGTGAAGATCTGGGAACAGGTGAGACATGTAACTTATTGTAACCAATCCCTTTCTTCAGCTTGATGCCATTTACATTGAAACATATGTGTTACTGGAAATAGTTCAAGGCCAAGGAGTTGCATCTTTTGCATCTTTAGTACAAGACAAGGCCATTGCTCCAGACCAGCTTTTGAATGGCAAGGTCAAGAAAGAAATAAAACTTTTTAGCAGCATATAAAATACATTTTTAAGCTTTTAGAAAAAAAATAATCAGCCTTTAAACTTTTTTAAATTTTTTTTATGCATTGGGTGCCCTCAGATGCCTGGTTGCTAGGAGCCCCAAAAACACCTAAGATGCATATAGCTAGCAATTAGGAATAAATCAAATTGTAGGACTGTTTGTGAAAAACAGATGTTCTAAAAGTGAAGATATTAATTGGATGCATTCTTTTGATGTATAGTTGTCCTGTAAATCATGTTGCTGCCTCCTCTGAGCATCCTATTTGGATTGGCTGCCTGCTGTTCATCTTTAGATAATGGCTTACTGAGGACTCCACCAATGGGCTGGCTGCCTTGGGAACGTTTTAGATGCAATACCGATTGCAAAACGGATCCTGAAAATTGCATCAGGTGAAATAATGGATTAAGAATTATTAAGCTTTGTGCTAGAGTTAAGAGGATGTTGAACAAACTTTTGGTTTCATCTGTCTCAGCCTTTATAAAAATAAGACAAAAGACCAAGGCTGTGTCTGTACTACAAAAATAATTTCGAAATTGCTTACTTCAAAGTACAATTTTGAAGTAAGCAACTTTGAAGTAGAGCATCTACACACACCCTGCTTCGAAGTTGAACTTTGAAGTAGGGCACTATTCCATTCCTGGGAATGGAGTAAGGACTTCAAAGTTGGGCTCCCTACTTCGAAGTTAACTTTGAAGTAAGGGAAAATGTGTGTAGACTCTCTGCTGGCTACTTCGATGTAGTGCTTAATGTTGAAGTTAACTTCGAAGTTAGTTCCTAGTGTAGACGCACCCCAAATGCACAGTTTTGCGACAAATATAATGTTAGAACAATGTTTGTAAGAGCAGTGCCTCCTTCATAACACTTCTCATAATATTAAGTACACAGAATGCTGGTTGCTAGATTCCATGGAGGATGCCTGCATAGATTTAGATAAAATTTTAGCATAAAAATAAATCCAAGTTAGGTCAATTATAATAGATTAGAAGATGGCTTTGAATATAAAATTCTCAATTCACTTATTTTAATAATCTTATTTACAAAAGAATTATATTTTGCTACTCAAAGTAGAAGAATGGTTGAATAGCAGTTGTACCTGAAGCCACCTCATGATAATTGTAATCTTACACCATTTACTGAAGGTGTTTATATTTTTTCTTCCCCTTTTTTCAGCTGAGCTTTTTTCTTCAAAGAAGTCTTGTTGGATTTAGTTTTTCACCCTTCCCCTTTCTCTTATGAAGAACACTTTGTATTACTGTCCCTATTGTACATGCCAATTTTTATCCTTTAGTCTTCAAATCTCATTTGTGGAGGCCTTCAAGGGCTTCCTATATCATTATGTTTCCCATTTCCAAATATACTGAAAAAAACAAGAGTGCTTTATTGCAGCCATTTTGAGAGATGGCCAAGATTTGTTCAAAAAGGGAAGCTGAAAATGCTGTGTTTCTACAACAAGGAGAAAACAAGGTTCATGTACTCAACTAGAATCAGGACAGAACCAGCTAGGAAAAATTGAGAGAACTCCCTCTACTGTTCTATCTCAGGAGTGTTATTTTTAAATTCCTGCTTCATAGTTTTGAATTAATAAATACAAGCAAACAAAGCAAGCTGAACTTTAGATTTGACACTAAAAAGGCTAAGTATGCCAAATACTTAAGTGTATTAACATTGCTAAGATTGTAGCACTTTCTTATAATTCAAAGAACAGGACATGTTTTTTGTTCAGCTTGGTAATGTTTGAACAACAGTAGCCAAGGAGACAAATACTTTCACCACTTCTGTAACCCTGACAAAAAACCTACCTAAAGACAGATTTTTTTGTCATATTAAATGAATAAAACAATGGTTGACCTTTAAAATGGAAAACTCCCTTAATCAAATTATTGTAAAGTGGGTTCTATACAATTGTTATACCATTACAACAAATTTCCAAAAATTGTTTCTTTGAACACCCCAAATAACCCTGGGGATAGTCCTTTCAATAGGTATTTCAGCCATTGGGCTGTTAAAAATTTATCCTTAAGTATTGATATGTATCCATCTAAAAGTCACACTTTTACAGAAACTTGAAAGCAATACCAATACTCTGAATTATACACTGTATAGACTACACTGAATCTAAGATGAATTTCTATTTTGTCCCCTTAACATGGTGACTGCCATCTTCAGATCTTTTAGACTAAAGAGGGAAAGGTCTGCTACAAACTTGGAAGGGATACCTTTAAAGAAAAGTTCAGGAGCTGGAGGAAGTAGTACAGGTGAACCAGAATTTAACCATTTTCCCTATGGGTATCTCTACACTTATGGGAAGATCAGCACACTAGCAGTCGATCTTTCAAGTTTCGATTTGGCATGCCTAATGGGGGCATTCTAAATCAAACTCTCATGCTGCCATGTTGACCCCAGTACTCCTGACAGTTGCAAGGAGTAAGGAAAGTCAATGGGAGAGTTTCTTCTATTGACCTCTCGCTGTGTAGATGACAATAAAATCAATCTCACAAGAAGCAATGGGCTTCAATTATGGTAAGAGAGGTTTAGGTTGGACATTAGGAAAAATTTCCTTACTGTCAGGGTGGTTAAGTACTGGAGTAAATTGCATAGGGTAGTTGTAGGGTCTCCATTATTGGACATATTTTAGAAAAGGTTGGATACATATCTTAACAGGTGATCTAGATGGTGCTTGGACCTGCTATGAGGGCAGGGGACTGGACTTGATTACCTCTTGAGGTTCCTTCCAGTTCTAGTATTCTGTGATTCTATGATTTTAGCTATGTTGACTCCAGCTATACAATTCTCATAGCTGGATTTGCATATCTAAAATCGATTTTACCTTCTAGTGTTGACCTTTGACTCGGTGGCCAGCCAGCAAGGCATGTTGGAGCATGGTTCATTTGGAATTACCATTTTTCATGCAGTGTAGGTTCAAAGTGCCTTAACTCCCCAAAATCTCCCATCAGGGGCAAGTGTAGACATAGCCAAAGGGTCTGGAATCGGGACCTTACCTTTGCAAAGGTATTGTATTATATTATAATTGCAAAGGTAAGGTCCTGATTCCAGACCCTTTGGCTATGTCTGCACTTGCCCCCTACTTTGAAGGGGGCATGGTAATCAGCCTGATGGGAGATTTTGGGGAGTTAAGGCACTTTGAACCTACACTGCATGTTGGCACTTTGAAGTTTGACACTTTGAAGTTGCCATGGGGAGAATTAGCGTAATGAAGTGCTGAATATTCATTCTAGCACATCATTAGTAACCTTCCATGCCCTCTTTGAAGTTGGGGGCAAGTGTAGACATAGCCTTTGAGTTCTCTGCAAACATATATAAATAAGCCAAATGTAAGATGTCAATAATTTTGTAAATGCAGTCTTCTGTTTGTTACCAGCGAGCACTTGATCAAAAGTATGGCAGACAAGATGGCAGAAGATGGATGGAAGGAGCTGGGTTATGAATATGTGAACCTTGATGATTGCTGGTCTGCAAAAGAAAGGGATTCACAGGGCAGGCTTCAGCCAGACCCAGATAGGTTTCCAAGTGGCATAAAAGCCCTTGCTAATTATGTAAGTTAAGTTAACTATATGTACATAAGCTCTGGTTTTTCACTGTGGTATCTCAGATGTAGATGTTAAATGCAATTTTCCTTTGAATGTAGAGAAACATATTATAAAATGACATATCATACTGTGGAATTCACTTAAATGACAACTAATAAATTCCATGCTACTTGCCTGGAAACAATACAAGGAACGGCTTGATTATAATATGTCTAAATGATTCTGTCCATATCTGTAAAGGAAATACATATTGGATTTTCATTGTGCCTGCACATGTGGATGACAATCAGTGGAAACTTAAGGTTAATCAGCATTATTCCTTAAGAGTTTATTAACATGCTCTGGGTTTAGAATTGAAAGGAAGGATATAGGTATATTTACAAATGAATGATGATGAATTATTCTGTGCAGCTGGTCACTTACTCAGTGTGTTTGAATTCAAATAAAGTTGAACTCAGCAAGGCCCCAGCACTGCAGAGTTTCACATGTATTTACCAATTTACACATTTGGGGAGTTCCACTGAAGTCAATGTCATGATAAGCATGGGTGTGATTGTAGGACGGAGCCTTAATTGTTATTTGGAACGAAAGCTATATTTTGCAGGTAGGCAGTGATATAATGGCTAATATGGAGAACCAGGAACTGCCATTCCTGGTTTCTGTTCTTACTTGTGCCACTTGTTGTGTGACCAAAGGTAAGCCTCTGAATCGTTCTGTTTTGTTTCTACCAAATATGTGTAAGAATGCTTACCAATATCCTAATCCTTGTGAACTGTTTTGAGATCCATGCATGAAAGGCAACATATTACTCCAAGTAATTAACCTTCTAGCTATATTTTTCACTGTGTATCCAAAGCACACATTACTGCATACAGTCAGTTTTTTAGGGCTCTGGTATGCAAAGGCTGTAAGAACACCATTACCAGAATAGGCAGAGACCTCATGAGCAAGCATCCAAGAGAAATCTAACTTCAAAAAAGCAATGGAGATATTTAACAGAAGAGAGATTTAGTATCACAACAGATATGGAATCATACACTAATCAGAGTCATTATCATTGGCTTTACCAGGTACATTCCAAAGGGCTGAAGTTTGGAATTTATAGTGACATGGGTAACTACACCTGCAGTGGCTATCCTGGGACCACACTGGACACCGTTGATACAGATGCCAAAACATTTGCAGAATGGGAAGTTGACATGCTGAAGCTTGATGGCTGCTATTCCAACTCATCTGTCAAAGCAATAGGTTTGTTACTTAGGATTAACCATTGAACAAGGGGATTGCTGGCTCAGGAATTTTGTTTTATTTTTAAATTAAACTGCTTAAACTTGGATTTTTCAGTTTTGTAAAAAGCCTGTAAAATCTTCAAGTTCTGTGAAGCAGTAAGTTTGCTCTTCATCCCTGGTTTTTAATCTCCAAATAATTTCCATGTATTTCTTTATTAGGTTGGGGTGAATATAAATTTGTGTTTTTAAAGCTCATTATAGAGTTCTGGTGTTTTATGATCTTGCTCTAAGTGATGTTTCCTTCCATCCACTTTGTAATGCAGCTTTAATCTATTTTATGTAGAAACAAGATTCAAAATAAGGCCCATCAGTGTTCTAACTGTATATATTGTTGTGACATTGTGAACTTTCACTTCTTACAAGTGAGCTCATAATTAGAGTAAGTTTAGAAGACCTATTATTACAACAGTACACTTTTATAAATATATGTATTTATATATGTAACCACAAGAAAGTAAGTATAGCAAGGTCACGACATTTGTGAGTTCAGTTATTTGTGGATCCTGAACTCCCACGTGTGGTACCGGCGGAGGAGATTGTCTGACCTGGCCCCTCCATCATGGGGCTGCCGAAGTCCCCTGCAGTGGGGGTCCCACACCACAGCAGCGGCCGCCGGCTCCAGCCTGGCCTATATAGAGCAGGGTGCCCAACCCTTCCTCCGGCCGGGGCATGGCCTGGCCACCGACCAACTCCCCACGGCCCCACTGCCAGGCTCCTCACCCCACTGCTGCCCACAGCTGCCTGGGAATCCACCAGGTTCCGCTCCCCCAGCTGAGGTAAAATGGGATAAAATTATAGGCGCAAAATTCAACATTCACGAGGGTTCTCAAAACTGAACACTTGCGAATGCTGTGACCCTACTGTAGTATAAAGCCAACTGCTTCAAAACCTAAGTCCTCTTTGTATATAAAGAGCACTATGGAGACTGCTTACAAAATTATGACTCCCGATTTATTCTAAGTGAGTAAATCTGATACGGTAAATAGGACTTTGATCCCAGACTGTTACAGTAAGTGTTTAGAAACAAAAGATACTGAGGGGGCAAGATCCTGTACTTGCAGCAACCCTTTTCCCAAAACGTGTTCACATGCATAAAAGCTTTCCGGAACATAATCACTTCAAAATGTTCATCAGTTTCCTGCTGTCCTAAAAGACAGTCATTGGTTTTTTCCCAAAGCCAGACTTCCTTAGTGGCAGAATAGTATAGTTCTACTGTTGTTTTTCTTACATTCTCAGAAACAGTCAATTTTGGGCATGGTCATAAATTGTAACTATAATCTTCATGTAAAAGAAGCCTTTAATTAGCCATGTTCCATATATAATTCATGTTCCATATGTAATTCTCCATGGGGATTTTCCATTCTTATCTTCATAAAATGAGCAAGTGAAATACATAATAGCAGTAATAGTGTTCTAATTTAATGTTAAGGTTACCTTGCATTACTATCCAATATTCAATTTTGTGTAGGCTACCCAAAGATGAGCATTGCTTTGAACAAAACAGGAAGACCTATCGCTTACTTATGTAGCTGGCCAGCCTATGAAGGAGGGCTTCCCCCAAAGGTATCACCACTATTTTATTTTATTGTTCTTTACCTGATGTTATTGAGCTATCTAGGACCTCATGACAAGTGGCTGAAACTTATTTGAGTTAACTGCACACTTACCAAGCTAGTCATTAATTTCTGTGTGCTGATACCACCTTGTCAGATAAACAACTTTACTTCATTAATGAAATATCAAAGTCTACTGCTTTTCCAGTGTGTCTAGGAGAAAGCTGTGCCTTGTAGATACCAGTCTCTCCTATTCAGATTATGGGTGTGACATTTGAAAATAAAGTAACCCAGTAAAAGTGTCTGCTCTTCTCAGATTACAAATGGAAGATAAACCACTATCTTAAAATCAGTTGTTCTTCCTTTGTTCTCAAACAGTTTTTTTCCCCAACACACATATATATATTCTATTCTAGGGAACATTTTGCTTGTTTAAAAATGTTAAAATACCCTACTTGCTTTTCTCAAGAACATTTCTGCTTATTAGTTTTTTAAAATATTTTTATCTCAATACTTTTGTGAATTTGATGATGGAAAATACCACTTATATAGTATAAGCTGTAGCAAACCAGTATTGTTATACACTTTCCTTTCCCAACTACTTTTTAGCAATGTCTGCACTACACTAGTGAGTACTTTTTGAAATTTCAGGCCCTCTTTTGAAAGAGAACACGGAATGTCTACACACAGCACGCTCTTTCAAAAGGAAAAGTGAAGGAATGTGCCCCAGCTTTCGAAATCGCACTTCCTAACTGAAATAGGAAAAGTGTCCCCCCAAAAGGCTCTCTCAAAAGAAAATGCATGTAGACACTCCGCAACCTGCTCTTTCAAAAGAGCAGGTCCACCGTGGTGCCAGCCAGTTGCAATGCAGAGATGCCCAGCACCTGCAGGGCTCTATGATCCATGCATGCAGCAGCGCTTAAAGCCTCACAGACCCAGAAACCCCATTGCAGGAAGCTGAGAGCATGCAGGCAGCTGCAATTGCATGTGATGCCCCTGCATGCCCTAGAGAGACCCCCCAGAAACTCCCGGAGTACCATGGCCACCAGCCAGGCATGTGAAGAGCCCCAAGGACCCCTTCTGAGCATGTCCAGGGCTTGCAGGAGTCCAGCCAGCTTGGCAAGAAGCAATGCCCCTCCTGGACTGAGCATGAGATCAGGGACCACCTGGGCCAGTGGCAGGAGGAGGAGGTCCTCTGAGAAATGGAGACAAAATGGTGGAATGCAGCCAATTCTTCTCAGCTGGCTGATGGCCTGTCCTCCCGGGGCCACTCTGTCTGCCCTTCAGAGCAGGTCAGAAGTAAGATTAAAGAGCTGCAGCAGGGATATGCCTGGGCCCTGGAGGTGAGGAATGGAGACTGGGCAACCCCACTACTGGTACCGGGCACCCCACTCCAGGAGGGGTCAGAGGCAGAGTGCAGAGGACGTCCACCTCACCACCTCCATCTGGCACCAGGTTAAGGTTGCAGAGCAGTGCCTCCACCTGGAGGAGGCCGAGGTGACCTGGTGGCAGGTGCCCTGGGACAGTTGATGAGGACCCTGAGGGTGTGGCGGGCATCTTCAGGGAGCTCCTGGCCCAGCTACACCCTCCCACTGCCCCTTCCACTGCCCACTCAGTGCCCCTCCCACTGCCTTCCCGCTGGCCCCCCAAAGAGGGCTCTTTTGAGGCTGAGCCCCCTGCCAACACAGACCTCCAGCCCTACTTCCCCATCTTCCCCACCCCAGCGCAGCCCTGCCAGGGACCCTGAACCAGGGGAGGCCAGAGATCGTGGGGATGGTGTGGCTCAAGGCCCTCCACCCCTACCCTGCAATAAGGCCCCCCCATGAGGTGCACCCAGTTCGCATATCCTAATGTAAATAGTTTGCCCCCCTTCCCCACATGTATGTAATCATATGATTGTGTTCCATGTTGTTAATAATTGTAGTTTGGTTAAACCGAATGTACTTTATTTTCTCCACATCCCTGTGTGCTGTGGGGGGATGGTGGAGGGGAGTGGGGGGGTGGCGATAGGGATGTGAAGGGGAGGAAGGGCAGTTTGTGGGGGACCTGCTGGGGGCAGCCGGGGTGGTGATCATTGGGGTCCTGAGCAAAGTGCTTGTGGAAGGCCTCCCATACACAGACCCCATCCTGGTGGGCCTAATGGCTAGGGGTGGCATCTGGCTGTTGGTAGCTCAGCCCAGACTCAGCTGTCCACCTGTGAATGAAGGCCTCTGTCTTACTCTCCACAATATTGTGGAGAGTGCAGCAGGTGGGTGTCCACCACTTCGGGGATGTTCAAGAGGCCCACCTCCAGGCATGCCAGGAGATAGCACCACTGGCCCTTCAACCGCCCAAATGTGCGCTCAGCCATATTTTGGGTGTGGTTTAGCCAGGTGTTGAAGTGCTTCTGACTGAGGTTGGGGTAGCCCATATAGGGCCACATGAGCCAGGCCTGGAGAGGATAGGCAGCATCTGCCACTATGCACAGGGGCACTGTGGTGTCCCCGAGTGGTACCTCCCTCTGGGGGATGTAAGTCCCTGCCTCCATGTGGCGGCCCAGGCCAGAGTTACAAAACACTCGCTCATCGTGGTTTTGGCCAGGTCAGCCCACATTAATGTCCTGGAAACAGCCCCTGCTTGTGGCCCACAGAGCGGTAGGTATCTGGAGTGTCCATTTTCCAGACGGCTATCACAACTCTCTTTTCGACAGGGAGAGCAGGCCGCATCTGGGTGTCCTGGTGCCACAACGCAGGGGTGCTAGCCATTGGCAGAGCTCCAGGAATGTCTGCCTCCACATCCTAAAATTCTGGAGCCACCTGTCATCATCCCAGTCCCCTATCAGCAGGCGCTCCCACCGCGCGGAGGTAGCAGAGTAGCTCCACAGTTGGCAGAGAACCCGGCGGGGTGGGGGCACTGGAGGAGTTGCAGGTCCAGGGGTTCCGTGGTCATGCTAGAGGGGGCGCCCCCCCCGGCAGGAGATGAAGAGCGGCTGCCACTGCTGAGGACAGCAGGGTAACCATGCCACTGGTGATGGCCAGAACAGCTCAGTCTGCTGCTGCTGGTCCATGTTGTCTTGTCTGCACTGGTGTGTGCTGTGCTTGTGGCAGCTCTGCAGACCTCGTGCTGTGCGTGGGGAGGGTGTTGGGGAGATGCTCTTTAAGGGGGCAATCAACTGCAGGCCTAGAAGGGCTTGTCCGCCATGCGACACCATCCATGGCATTTCCTAGCCTTTTCTTTCAAAAGGGCACTTGGGGCAGTGTAGACACTCTCTTTTGAAAGAGCACCTCGAAAGGCTGGACTGGAAGTGCCAGCCTCTGCTTGTGTGTGGACACTGTATTTCAAAAGGTGATCTTTCAATTTGTCGTTTTCAGAAAGGTGCCTTTCAAAATTGCACTCTAGTGTAGATGTAGCTTTTTTGTCTGAGAGCTCATACCACCATCTTTAACAGCCTAGTAGTTCCAGCTCTAAAGCCTTGTACCAGTTGATGGTGTCATAAAGGGGAGAGGTGACGTCTACAATTGCAGACCCACCACTCAGCAGCTAGTGTTGGTGGAAAGCAGCAGAAGAACAAGAAAGGAGATGGGGAGGGGAGGGAAGACAGAGAATAGCCAAGAATGGGAGGTGTTCCAGTTCCTCAGAAATCTATACTGGCAATAGTATTCTAGGCACAGGAAGCAGGTCAACAGTGTAGAATAAGTGTAATTTATTCAGTGGCAGTAGATATACAATTTATTTCATGGCTGTGAGGATCATGTCTGTAGGATACATAAATATTACTTATGTTTTTTATTAAGGTAAATTATACTCTACTTGGTGAAATTTGTAACCTCTGGAGAAACTTTGAGGACATCCAGGATTCCTGGGAGAGTGTTCAAAATATTATTGAGTGGTATGGAAATAACCAGAATAAACTGCAACCTGCAGCTGGCCCAGGAAGATGGAATGATCCAGATATGGTGATATTATCTTTTTAAATATTTTGTTATCTGTGGAAATTTAAGTAGATCCTATTAAAAAGATAATTTGGTAAGACTTTCAAAAAGACAAGTGGAGAGAAAACATGTCTAGCAGTTAGAGCAGAGGACAGAGTCAGAACTCTTGGGTTCTACACCTGCCTCTGTCACTGACTCCCTGCACCATTCTTATCACTGCAACTTAATCATCTGCAAAATGGTAAAATACCAGTAAAGGTGTTTGTAGCATGAAATATTTGTATCGTGAACATGATGATGCAGTGGCAGCACAGCAGTTAAGATTGCACTGTCTTTGCATTTAAATCTGATGTAGACCATGTTCATATTTATTACAGGTTGAACCTCTCTAGTTTGGCACTCTCTCATTTGGCAACATTTGTAGTCCAGCATGATTTTAGTTAGCCACGCTTATCATGGGTGTGGCCACATTTCCCATGGACCAATAAAGTTTGTTTACAGCCACCAGTCCTGGCTCTCAGTTTCCTAATTTAACCCTGAATGTTTTCTAAGAGCCCAGTGAGCAGTGGAAGTGCTGGTAATGCCGTTAGACCAGTGGTTCCCAACCTTTTTGAGACAGCAACCCATTTTGACAATTCAGTAAAATTTTGTGACTCAAGGCAATTCAAAACTGGGGGAAAGGTTCTCCCTGGGGAAATTTTTTTTGTAAAACTGGATTCCCTTCCTACCCCCACCCCCAGGCTTAAAGCCCTCACAGCCCCAAACCAGCCCCCTACCTATCTCAAACAAGCACCACTCTGCCACCACTGCTCCTTTCACTAGGCTGCTGCTGCTTCCTCCTCTGCACAGCTCCCCCCAGTCCTACTCTCTTCCCCCACCTGTAGCGCAGGCAGTTCCCTGACCTGCTGCACTGAAATGGGACTCAATTTAACTGGTTTAATGGCCAGATCCCTCCTGCCAGCCATTACACCAATTACACTGTGTTCCATTTCAGCGTGGCAAGGCAGGGACTCGGAGCTGGAGAAGTGAGCAGCGGCACCAATGGAAGCTGCAAATGGCTGAAGAGCCACATGTGGCTCAGAGCCGCACAGCTGGCAAGCCTTAGAAAATCTAGTGGCGACCCATGTTTAGGCCCCAACCTATAGGTTGGGAATCCCTATGTTAGATAATATTGACCTCCTGTGTTTGGCAAATTCCCTCCTTTAGCACCAGTCAGGTCCCAGTGATGTAGGCCTAGAGAAGTTCTAACTGTATCTCAGGAAAAAAGTTTCATCTAGAAATTACACATGGATCTTAAGCCAAAATATTTTTTTAACCATAAGTGAGAATTTCCTTTTTAACATGTTGTAAATAACTGGTGGCTCAAATATTTTTGGTTTAAATCAGTAGATACATATTTGCTACCTTAACTTTTTTCTAGGGATTAATGTTTGTAAAATGTATTGAGTTATCTAATGAAAGATATTCTATGCAAATGCAAGTATTAGGCTACATCTACACTAGCCCCCTTCTTTGAAGGGGACATGATAATCAGAGTGATGGGAGATTACTAATGAAATGCTGCAATGAATATGCAGCACTTCATTAGGCAAATTATCCCTCACGGCAACTTTGAAGTGTCAAACTTCAAAGTGCTGGCATGCATATAGCTGCGGCACTTCAAAGTTTGACCCTTCAAAGTTGCTGCAGGGGAGAATTTGCCTAATGAAGTGTTGCGTATTCATTTCAGCACTTTGTTAGTTATTCCCATCATCCTGATTACCATGTCCCCTTCAAAGAAGGGGGCAAGTGTAAATGTAGCCTTAGTGTGGTAGGAAAGCTTTTCTTACTAATATTATAATGCCCTGTCACTGGGATCTTTGGGCTCATCAGCTATATTAAAAACAGATATCTAAAATAATATCCATCCCTTTGGTAGCCACCTGAGCCACATGATGGAAAAATCCCTCTGTACTTTTGTCTTGAGATCAAACAGATATTTGTTCAGGAATGTGAACCTGGCAGGATACTCACAGTACCAGCAAAGTTGGGCACCAGAAGGATCAAGTTACAGCTGACAAACTTCCATGGTGATTGTCTTGCCTCCTGATCTTGAAAGTTTAAACTAGCCTGTGGACATGGGGGGAAGGCACCAGTGGCAGCTGCCTGGAGCCTGGTGATTCAGCCCTGGACCCCTCATATTGCCGCTGGAGTGCCCTGTGGCACACTCCAGCTAGCTCTGAGAGCTGCGTGAGAGTAGGAGGACTGGCTGAGTGTGGTTTGGATGATGCAGTCCTGCCCCTTCCAGGACACTGGCAAGTGTGTCATGTCCCTGTGTTCAAATCAAGGAATGTCCACCAGAGCTCTTCAAAACAAAAAGCAGTCAAGTAGCACTTTAAAGACTAGCAAAATAGTTTATTAGGTGAGCTTTCGTGGGATAGACCCACTTCTTCAGACCACGGCTTCCTCTCTGTTACTATTCAACATGCAGAGCTCTTCAGTTTCTCTTCCAACTGGATAGTACTTAGGAAAAGCAGCAATCTTTCAGTCTGCAAACCTCAAAATTAGATAGCACTTCAGAAATGTAAACATCCAGTAATTTAAATTACCCCTATCAGCAGAATGAAAGCCAGTGCAGTGAATGGAACACTAGTATATTTTACTCACACTAAACCATTCCCTGGATCATTCAGCACTGGTAAAGCAACTAAATGACCTACAAGGATATGCCTTAGTGCAGCATGTTGCAGTCTGATTTAGGGATGTAAAATCCCAGTTAACTGGTTAACCGATTTCCTGAAGATTCAGTGTATAGGGGTCAGGAGCTGCCAAATCTCCTGGTTTACCCAGCTTTGTCAGATTCCCATTTCAGGCTGTCCCTATAAATAGCTGTGTTGCTTGAGAGCATAGTTTCTGCCTTCCTTTATTAAACCCAAATTCAATGTCAGGATGAGTCACTCATCACTTCCCTGCTTTCAATTTATTGTGGCATCTCCATCCCTCTCTCAAACCTTTTCCCTTCCTGTGTGCTTACTGTTCTTCATACCCAGTCTCCTCTCTGGCCCACTTATGCCATTTTACACTATCTTCTGCCCTCATACGTTCCCACATGAAGTTGGCCAGAAGAATGGAAAACTTCCTGGCGCAGAAATTTGGAGCAAATGAGAGGCTTGAATATGGAAAAATGCAATACAAGTTGTCAGGGCTTCTTCCCCACTCTGACACTTCGGCTACGTCTACACGTGCAACCTACATCGAAATAGCTATTATTATTATAGGCTATTTCGATGAATAACGTCTACACGTCCTCCAGGGCTGGCAATGTCGATGTTCAACTTCGACGTTGCGCAGCACCACATCGAAATAGGCGCTGCAAGGGAACGTCTACATGCCAAAGTAGCACACATTGAAATAAGGGTGCCAGGCACAGCTGCAGACAGGGTCACAGGGCAGATTCAACAGCAAGCCGCTCCCTTAAAGGGCCCCTCCCAGACACACTTGCACTAAACAACACAAAATACACAGAGCTGACAACTGGTTACAGACCCTGTGCCTGCAGCATGCATCCCCAGCTGCCGCAGCAGCAGCCAGAAGCCCTGGGCTAAGGGCTGCTGCCCACGGTGACCATAGAGCCCCGCAGGGGCTGGAGAGAGAGCGTCTCTCAACCCCTCAGCTGATGGTCGCCATGGCGGACCCCGCTATTTCGAAGTTGCGGGACGCGCAACGACTACACGGTCCCTACTTCGACCTTGAACGTCGAAGTAGGGCGCTACTCCTATCCCCTCATGGGGTTAGCAACTTCGACGTCTCGCCACCTAACGTCGAAGTTAACTTCGAAATAGCGCCCGGCGCGTGTAGCTGTGACGGGCGCTATTTCGAAGTTAGTGCTGCTACTTCGAAGTAGCGTGCACGTGTAGACACAGCTTTCAAGTGCAGAAGGTGGGGGCCCATGAAAACTTTAAAAATATCTTGCTGCCACCACTAAGTGATAAAGCCCCCATAAAAACCCAGGAAAACACACTTGGATATCTCCCTGTGGGGTAACCCCCAAGCTTCAATCTTTCCTTAGAAGATAGCTTGGAAACAAAGAGATGACCTTGCTGTGGGCAGGCATTAACACAAATACCTCTCTGGGACACAGAAACCAAATCATTGCTTTACAAAAAGTAATTTGTTCACAAAACAAAAGATGGAATAATACCAAGAAAGTAAGTAAGTGTCTTGGTACATGATTAGGACTCCTAGATACTATGCTAATATAGACAACTTCATTTAACAATATCTAATTTATTTCAGCTCATTATTGGTAACTTTGGCCTGAGTTATGAGCAGTCAAAAGTGCAGATGGCATTATGGGCAATCCTGGCAGCCCCTCTTTTTATGTCCAGTGACTTAAGGACAATCTCTGAAGATGCCAAGTACATCTTGCAGAACCAGCTCTTGATTTATATAAACCAAGATTCTCTGGGGATTCAGGGACAGCGCATTATGCAGGTATCCAACTTTCTAGTCTCTCCACTTTTTTGTTTTGGTTTTTAAATGATGGTGCTGCTATGTCTCATCACTATACTGCCAAAAACTTACAGTCAGCAATATAAACATTATCTTATATTTTCCCAATAAAGGAAACTTCAGAATTTTTCTTTTTTTAAAACAGCCTTTCCAGTCCTTTGGGTCAGATGCTTGCGTTATAGTGATTTGTTTTTAATAATTTAATGTACTGGAAAGGTTAAGGAAAGATGTGTTAGTCTGCATACTCCTATTAATTACTTTTCTTGCCTCACTCTCCTCCCCGTAGCTTTCGCTTTCTGCATATACAGGTTACACTTTCATTAGATGGAAATGAGTGGAATTGATATCCATTTTCTGACCAGTTTACACATAAGTGTATACATATACTGGCATTTATATCAGAAGTGAATTTGACTAACACGCTTACACACTATTTGCATCACCTTATAACAAGCGACCCTATCAGTTTCTGTGCTGAATTATATTGCAGTTTAGGATTCATGTAATGTTTTCCTTTTTGGGAGGCTGAGAACATCACTCCTTCCAGTATCAATTTGGATTCAGGAGTGAGTTTATTGAGTTTCTCTGTGTCTGTTTCAAAATAATTTTTGTGCTTATTTGTTTGACTTTCTCCTAGATGATAATACATGCTTAGTGCTCTTGGAGAGAGTCCCAAGAATCTCAAAAGATGGATGGGGGGAAGTATATAATGTAGATAATATAAAAATGAAATATTTCATTCATTCATGGGACTATAAAAATGCCACATATTAATGCCATCCTTTAAAAACAAAGATTTACCAGTTGCCCAAAACTGAAGCTGTCAACAGTGGGGAAATAGCAATATAAAGAGGAATCCGTTTTTAGTGAAATAAACTTGAGTATAGGATTAAGGACCTGCTCAGGTCTACTTCTAGTTTTGCTGCTGACTTATTGTGTTGACTTGAGTAAGTTTTTTAACCTTTGCAATCCCAATCCACAGCTCTAGCCAAACTGTGTTCATCTTACAGCCAAGTGCTTCTCCAACCCCTGGGCCACCAGGGATCAGTCTGGTCTCCAACATAAAGTTAGAGCAGCCTCAGGATGACTGTAATTTACTCCTGTTTAAAACACCCCCATCATATTACATTGGCTGGTGATTGCACAGTGCAGCATGCTCCAGGCATGCCACCTGTGCTGCAGGATACAAGGTGGGGCTGAAATAATCAGCAAAAAGTCTTTGATATTGAAAAAATTCTCAGCTGCTTCTTAAAGGAAAGCGTGGCTTTTTTCCACAATCAGAACAGCACAAAGAAGACAGAATAACTGATACTATGGGGGTCAGTTTCTTTGTCCACTAAATGGTAGTGATGAAAGTTGTCTACTACCCTCATAGGGTATTGTGAGGATTATTTATTTTAAAAAAAAGTTTTGAAGAGGTACAGTGCTACTGAGATGCTAAGTGTACTATTAATTCTGAAAGGCTACGTCTACACTTGCCCTGAACTTTGAAGGGGGCATGTTAGTCAGGCTGCTGGGAGGTTACTAATAAAGTGCTGCAATGAATATGCAGCACTTTATTAGGCTAACTCTCCCCGTGGCAACTTCAAAGTGCCCATGGCTACACGGCATGCCAGCACTTCGAAGTTGCCACAGGGAGAATTAGCCTAATAAAGTGCTGCATGTTCATTGTAGCACTTTATTAGTAATCTCCCAGCAGCCTGATTACCATGACCCCTTTGAAGAAGGGGGCAAGTGTAGATGTAGCCAAGGAGTTGCCATCGCATCCCAAGGTATAGCAATTTTCATTTCTTCATAAGAGAGTGAATGAACTTTGTACCTTTCCTGGTTGCTGTACTTTCAGGCTCCATGTTACTCAGCAGGCTGAATAGTGAACAGTGAGAATCACTTCTATAACTTGCCCTCTGAAAGAATGCAGTACACAAACAGAACTAACAGACTGCACATGCCAATAAAATCAAAAACAGAACCCAGTTTAAACAGAGATCTAATTAAAGGATTTTTAGTATTGACCTTTCAAGTGAAATACATTTTGACAGAAGAAAACAGGGGAGACAGTGAACTGTTAGTTTGAGCCTCAGACCCAACCAATTCTGCAGTGCATACTGCTACCCTAGTCTTCAAGTTGTGCTGTTTTAATTCTGTTCAAGCCATATTTGCCTTCAAAGACATTAAAAGGTGAGAGGATTTTACCTTTCCAATTAACAGTGTTAGTATAGATACAAGTTATATGAGTACAGAATTTTTTTGCCTCCCACATAAGACTTGCCTCGAGCACTCAACTGAAGTAATCTGTGAGTTCCATGTGTATGCAATTTCAGAAATTATGATGTAAGGGCAATGAAAAGCAACCCACACAATCTGTTTAATATTTACAGAGTCATCATTTTGAAGTATGGAAGCGAAACCTGGTAAATGGACAGTTTGCAGTAGCAGTTATGAACAATGGCACTGATGGAATTCCAAGACTTTTCACAACCAATTTAGCACTGCTGGGTATCCTGGATTGCAAGGAGGGATACAAGATCTATGATGTTTTCGAGCAAGTATTCTTAGGAGATTTTGCGCTGAATACAACTCTTAATATAAAAGTAACTCCAACTGGTGTAGTCTTGCTGTTTCTCAGGCCACTGTGTTCTTTCACCTACTTTGCAAAATCTATTTTAAGAGTCTAATCACTTGTACTGCTGTAAAGATGTTAACTATAGTAATTACAATAGTGTTTACAGAGGATGTCTGCCATATTTCAACTATCCCTCTTGAAGCTTCTTAAAGTGCTGCCACGGATTCTATATTAGCATATTCCCCAAGGGATAGGTTAAAGATGAGCCTGCAGATGTGAAGAAAACCAGCTCTTTTGAAGCCGTACAAAAACCAAGAGGCTGATCCTTGGGTTTTCAGGAGCACCTTGTTTTAAGAAATTAAATTTCTTTAAAAGCAAACAAACAAAAAGCTACATAAATGCTATAGATACTTCTTTAAATAGATATGGAAATGCAGACAGTAAATACAAAATTTATTTAGAGACGCCACAAAGGTTTTCAGACCTGAAATATGATAGTCTCTTCTTTTCTCTCCCCATCTTTTTTCGAGTGAGTTTCAGAATATTCCCCAACTGATGGTAAAGAAATTGTATGCTTCATAATTAAGATTGCAATCCAAAGGGGAGGGGTGGGAAATTGAACACAGATAGTTCCTATTAAAATGAGAGACGCATACATGCAGCCTGAGGAATAATGTGGTCCCTAAACTTTTGACCCTTCTGACGTGACTGGAAACAAGACTGAGATATTAGAGTTTTGCTGCAATCTGTATTTAAGTAACAAAATGTGACATTTATGTTTCCATAATCTCCCTCCCCACCAGCTCTGTATTCGAGAGTCCAGAGAGCACATGCAGTTTAAGACTATGCTGACCTGTTTCGGGAGCAGTGGCATTTATGGAGTTTTGTTAATAACAGCATATTTAGAATACAGGATGCTTGGGTGTTTGGCTGTGTTACAGGCTGGACTCTGTTTGGTGCCTGCCAACCTTGATAGAGCATCTCTGTAAAAATTACAGCTTTATTATTCTCTGTATAAGCAGCTGAAAGTCAACATGCTCTAGTGGCTTGAAAACATGGAACTGAGAGACAAGAACTTGCTACTTTGCCTTCTGCGTTGTGCTTTGTGGCTTCAACTGCTCTATGCCTTGGTTTCCATTTTGTTATAACGTAATTCTGAATGCCTTCCTGCCTCCCAGTCTTGTAGCGAGGATTGATTTGTTTTCAGGTAAATTAAACATACTTTTTCTGTAAAGTCTTGAATTTTAGGCTTTTGATAAGCTAATTTTCAGTGTTTCACTTCGGTTCAATGGCATAGTGCTGGTTTTACTGACAAAAGAACCTGTCATATGGTAATTACTCTGCATTGTACCTATTCACTCATTTCTAAAATTTTCACTAGTAATTTTAACTTTCCTCTTATTATACTTTTTATTGTTCATCTTTAACCAAACCTTGTAATGAGAGGTCAAACAATTACAATTATTTTGAATGAAAACAAATAAAGTGTTCTTTAAGCAGGCAAGTCACTTTTCAGTTTCTTTCTACATGAATAAATTCTAAGTTCAGAGATATTTAATGGATATAAATTAAATATTTTTAAATCATCAGTGATGAAATACATTTACAATAATGCAGATGAGTTCTTAAAACCATTTATAAAACAACCAAAGCTCATATATCTTCTATATATTTTAGAATGTGTCTGTCTGTTGGTGCTATACTTGTTCAAGAACTCCTTGTAAACTGTAAGAGCTGTGTCCACAAAATGTAGTATGCAGCTTCCTCTTACCCTAATTTAAACCAGGTCAGGATTTGGTTGTGCCTGGAAAGTGGGAAATGCCTGAAACTCCAGGATTTCCCAGAACATGGAAAGGGAGTGGCACCAACAGGAGGGATGACATACTTCAGACTCACCACTTGGGGCAGTGAGCACAGAGAACTGCAATACAGCGGAGTAAACACTAGGGACAGCCACAGCGGGAAAACTGGCCACATGGAGACAGGGAGGTAACCCCTCTATCCCAGGGGTTGGCAACCCCTGGCATGTGTGCCTGTCCAGGCACACAAGCCAATTTACTCTGGCATGCAGCAGGAGTTCAGCCATGCCCCTCCTCCCCCTGTGCAGACAGCATGAGCGGGGTCCAGAGCCTGAGCCCTTGCTACAGCCCCCACCCCCCACCTCACTGGCACACAGGGCTGGAGCCAGTGCCTAACCCCAAGCCACTAGTGTGTGAGGCCAGGACCAGAGCCTGAGCTCCTGTCGTGGAGCCAGAGCCCTACCCTCAGGCTGAAGGAGCGAGGCAGTCAGCCCCAAGAGCTGCCTGGAGCACGCTGGCCCCTCCCCTGGTGAGCACTGAGAGCTGTGTACCCCCATAGGATATCTTCTGGTTGCCATGCAGCTGTGTCTCCAGTCTTGCTGTTCTGCAAGGTCTCAGAATGCTGGCACTGTGTGGCCCCTGGCAGAGCAGGCGAAGGAAAAACTGGGTAACGAGGCTGCCCTCTTGCACCCAAAGGTGCTGGGTTCTGGAGGCTCCCAGGCGCTGGTCTCACGGGGCACTTGGAAGGGCATAGGGGCTGGCATAGGCCCAGGGACAACACTGCAGGGCACCAGGTGATCACAGGAGGAAGCTGATGCCCAGCTGGTCTATGTTGCAGATGCTCAGCCCTGGTGCACCAAGATGCAAGTCAGGATTGTGCTCTCTTATCCCCCTCAACCCTGAATCCAAGCGGTCAGCTTCCCACCGCCCCTCTTAGGCTGCATCTGGTGAGGCCAGTGCCCTGGCTGCAGGACGGCAGGGTGGCCGTGTGCCCTGGCACCCACCAGAGACCCCTGCTGCAGCGCAGGGCTGTGGCTGGAGACCCCTGCCACAGTGTAGGCCTCAAGCTGACTCCCCATGGCAGCCAGGGAGCCTGGAGTCCCTGGGGAGTGGGAGGCTGGAGCTGCCTGGGGCAGAAGCCCCAGACCTCCTCTGGTCCAGTAAATTCTGTCCTTCAGGACCTTTCCACCTGAGGTCCTGTCCCTTCCAGGGAGCCCAGAGCCGGCTCCCCACAGCGTGTGGCAATATCTCTCAATGGTCCTGCTTGGCCATGGGGTATTCTGATATAGGGCTCCCCTTTGACTGCTGCTGAAGTGGTTTCAATTGTGTCAATAATTGTCACTGGAGCAGGTGTATTCTGGTCTCCCACCTCTGTGGGTGTCCTCACCACTGGACTCATGAGTCACTCGGTCTTTCTGCTCCAATGTCTATTTATCCAAAAGGAACAGCTTCAACAGCAGAGCTGTAGAGCCCCACCTCAGAATAGTCTGCAGCCCAGTGATGTGAGCCCACTCCTGAGAAGTGGGAGACCCCCTGTTCAAATCTTCTCTTCACTAGGCACAGGGAGACAGGATCAAACTGACAGTGTCACTGATGGGCTTTATTTATTTATTAACAAAGCTGTTGTAAGTAGGGACAGTACATAGAAGGCAAAAGATCGAATTTTGGCACTCTGCCTCGGAAATGTTGCTGACCTCTGGTTTAAAATCACTAATAGTTCTGCTTACAAGAGCTTCATAGCTCATGGGGGAACACAATACTCAGGGCTCGCCAGGGAGGGGCTGGCATGCTCTGGGATGCTCTTGGGGCTTGCTGCCCCACTCCTTCAGCCTGAGGGCAAGTGTTTGGGCTCTGGCCCTGGCTCTGCATGCTGGCATCTCAGGCCGCAGCCCCGCATGCTGACAGCGGCCCCAGGGCAGAGGTTCAGGTTCAGGCTCCAGACCCCTCTCATGCTGTCTGCATTGAGGAAGGCAGGTCAGAGCTGAGTGCCTGCCAACCCCTGCTTTAAATAATATCATGGGCAGTTGGACCATACATAGAGGTCAAAAGGTCAAATTGCAGAACTCCGCCCCAGAAAGGTTGCTGACCCCTGGTATAAGGATACTTCCTTGACAATTTCAACCTCTTAAACTAGCAGATAATTGGATAAGTATCAGAGGGTAGTCATGTTAGTCTGTATCTGCAAAAACAATGAGAAGGCCTGGGTCACTTTATAGACTAACATATTTTTGGAGCATAAGTTTTCGAGCGCAAAAAAAAATCTGTCAGTTCATAAGGTGCCACAGGACATTCTGTTGTTTTTGCAGATAATTGGGTAGCATCACTTAAAAATCACTTCATTCATACACAGCAAGGGACACATACTTGGTGCATTTTTAAAAACTGGAAAGCTGCGCTGACAAATAATTCTTCTAAATTGCCTCTGATCTTTGCAATGTTGTGGAATCAGGCAGAACCGGCTTCAGTGTCATCTTTTTATCATCTCCAGAAAAAAAAAAATCTCTTCCCTCATTCCCAACATGCAGTCTGCCATATGCTCGGCATCCAGGAACACTTTTTTAGCTAGTATCCACATTGTCCAAAGAGAATCATAAGAACGGCTACAGTGGGTCAGACCAAAAGTCCATGTAGCCCAGTATCCTATCTTCTGGCCAATGCCAGATGCCCCAAAGGAAATGGACAGAACAGGTGATCCCTCTCCTGTTACCCATTTCCAGCCTCTGACAAACAGAGGCCAGGGACACCATTCCCACCCATCCTGGCTAATCTCTACTGATGAACCTAACCTCCATGAGTTTACCTAGTTCTTTTCTGAAACCCTTTTAAAGTCTTGGTCTTCCCAATCTCCTCTGGTAATGCATTCCACAGGCCAAGTACGCACAGTGTGGAATAAACCTTCCTTTTGTTAGTTTTAAACCTGCTACCCATTAATTTCATTTGGTGACCCCCCCTAGTTCTTATGTTATGGGAACAAGTAACTTTTTCTTCTTCTACGAGTGTCCCCGTGGGTGCTCCACGTTAGGTGTTGGACTCGCCCCAGCACCGCAGGTTGGATCTTTCCAGCAGTTTCTGCCGGACTGCGCCGCTCCCTTGCATGCTCCTGGCCACATGCGCGATCCCGTCCCCGCCAGTTCCTCTTTAACCGCCATCGGCTGCAGACGGCATCCGCTCAGGCTACGGCCAGAGTCAGCGTATTTAACGTTCTTAAAGCATTTTAGAGTTTCTTTTTCAATCTTTTAGATTAAGTTAGCTTGTTATTGTTTTCCAAAAAAAAAAAAAAAGAGGAAGGAGTAAAGCTTCCAGTCTTAGTAACAAGCAGAGCACTGGAGGCCCAGGGACGTAGGGCCATTAGGCCTCCTGCCGCGGCTGGCTGAGTCAGAGAGGGGAACAGGCACAGAGAAGGTGCTAAGTACCCTATTAACATCTCAAAGACTCACCATAATGTCCTCTTCAGGACTCAAAAGTGTGAGTCCTGTCGCAAAGCGATGCCGGCCTCCAACGGCTACAGTCAGTGTATAAGGTGCCTTGGGGAATCTCATGTCACCCAGAAATATTCCTTCTGCGCTAAGCTCACAGCCAGAGCAAGGAAGGACAGGGAGATGCGGCTCAAAATGCTGCCCTTCGACAAGGCCCTCCAGCCAGATGTGCCGGAGCGGCCGCAGCAGGAGGGACCCGCAGGGGCCCATAAAAGGAAAGCTGCTTCCCTAACCCCATCAGCGCAAAAACGGAGGAAGCTTTCACCAACCCGATCCCTGCCGGCAGCCACAGCGAGCGGGACGGGTGGAGCACATAGCCCCCAGCCGCAGTTACAGCTGAGCGGCGGCAGCGCGGAGATATACGTGGCAGAGGCTGAGCCTCCAATAATCAACCAGCCGCCCCGCACTGCTGGCAGGGCGGCGGCCAGGCAAGTGCCGGAACCGGCGGCACCGCAGGCAGCAGCACCGATGCCCGGGGAACCAGCGGTGCAGAGCGCGCAGGCACGCGGCCTGCAGGCACCGGGGGAGACCACCCGTGTGGCACCGCAGCGGAGCGTGCCGAGCGCAGTGCAGACAACGGGGCCAAGATCCCCGACGCGAAAGGGGGCGGAGCCAGCCCCGCAGGGGAGGGGAAAGGCAGCACAGAAAACCCGGCACCGCAGCCCTTCTCCAGACAGGGCTGCAGGGCTGCTCGCTCTGAGCCCTCCGCTCATGCTGCGGACCCCAACAAGAAGGCAGGGGTCACCCCCAGCCTATCCTGAGCCCCCATCCCCGTTCCGACAGCCAGCCTCACCATGGCTCGGACCACCTTCGCCCTTTTTGGGCTTTGAACCCTTGGAGTACTACCAAAAGTCAGTCTCTCCAGTATCTCAATTATCCAGACAATCTCGCTCCCCCAGGCGCAGGGGGTATGCGCCTCGAGAGTGGTCCAGGTCTCCATCTCAGGAGCAGTGCCCGTGTTGCCATGGTCGCCCCTATCACGCAGGGCATAGACACCATAGGCATACTCCCAGGGACAGATCCCCCCAGACGGTTCAATATCCCCGAGGGCAATCGTGAACAGGGACAGAGACACAGACATCTCAAGGGTAGGTGATTCTGGAACCCCGAGATTTTCCTTTGCAAGCTTCCAGCGAGCGGATGTATCACCGTCAACAGGACCCAGAGGGGTCCAGAGAGGCTTACCCTAGCGGTTCCTCGCTATCTTCCCCTGACGAGGCCATGGCCCCAGGGGACGTCCATCCTCCGGACGATCTCAAACAGTTCCAAGAGCTGTTTAAAAGGGTGGCCTTCACGCAAGGCATCCAAACAGCAGAGGTGCAGGAGAAACACCATAAGCTCCTTAAAAACCTGAGACCTCCTGCCTCCTCCAAAATAGCTATACCACTCAACGAAGCAATCATGGAGTTCGCCACCACGATATGGCAGACCCCTGCATCCATTCCGCCTATAAACAAGAGAGCGGACAAGAAATACTTCGTCCCGGCGAAGGGCATGGAGTTCCTGTTCAGCCACCCGCAACCAAATTCTCTGGTGGTGGAATCGTCTCAACAGAGGTTGAGAACTTCTCAGTTCAAGACAGGGGGAACGGACAAAGACACCAAGAAACTAGAGTTGTTCGGCAGAAAGGTCTACTCCTCCTCTACCCTACTGTTGAGAATGGCGAATTACGCAGCGCATCTAGCGAACCATACTTTTGACAACTACTCCAGGCTGACTTCCCTCGTGGACTTGCTTCCAGAGGACAAGAAGCCGGTGCTCAAGGCCATCGTGCAGGAAGGCTACGCAGCCTCGAGGACGGGAGTTCAGATCGCCCTAGACGTAGCGGACATGGCAGCACGCTCAACAGCTATGGCAGTGGTCATGCGCAGGGAGTCCTGGCTCCAAACATCAGGTATCCCGAGGGATTTGCAGGCGAAGATCGTCGATCTCCCCTTTGACACGCAGAAGCTGTTTGCTGAATCAACCGACTTGGTCCTTCATTCCAGTAAAGATTCAAGAACTACTCGTAGGACCTTGGGGATTTACACCCCTCCATACAGGAAGAAAAAGTATTACCCTCAGCAAAGACGGTACCAGTATCAACCACAGCGTCCCCAGTACCACAGGGGTTACAAGCAAGGGCGACATCAACAGCACCAGCAATACAGAACTCCCAGGCGACATTCCCAACAGAGCCGTGCGTCCTCGGGGCAGGGCCAAAGGCCACAAGTTTGACACACAGATCCAGGGCTGCACCATCACTACCATCGCGCAATGTCATCCGAAGCTATTATTCCACCATCGCCTCCGACCATTCTACGACCAGTGGCAAAGGATCACCACAGACAAATGGGTACTGGAGATCATAGCCACGGGGTACGCGATCCCCTTCCAGTCACTCCCACCGCCATGACCTCCACCCAGGCCCCACCTAAAGGATGCCTCCCACGAAGCAAGACTCAAGCAAGAGGTAGACCATCTCATACTCATAGGGGCAGTGGAAAGAGTGCCGGAGCAACTTCGAGGGAAAGGGTTCTACTCCAGATATTTCCTCACGGAGAAAAAGACAGGAGGCTGGAGGCCCATCCTAGATCTTCGGGGCCTCAACCGGTACCTGTGCAAGCAACGCTTTTGGATGATTACAGTCGCCTCTATACTTACGGCACTGGACGATGGAGATTGGTTCGCAGTCCTCGACTTACAGGACGCGTATTTCCACATAACTATCCACCCGGCTCACAGACGCTTTCTCCGGTTTCTGGTAGGCAAAGAACATTTTCAATACAAGGTTCTGCCATTCGGCCTCTCCTTGGCCCCCAGAGTCTTCACCAAGACCTTGGCAGTGGTGTCAGCCTACCTGCACAGACAGGGGGTGTTTATATTCCCATATCTGGACGACTGCCTACTGAAACGGGCCTCGAAGGAGGAGGTACTTCGCATGATACGCGTCACAGCAGGCATGTTCTCTTCGCTGGGCCTGGTCATCAATCTGGCAAAATCAAAGATAGACCCCACACAGGACATAGAGTTCATATGGGCACGTATAAATTCTATCACAGCAAGGGTTTATCTACCAAAGACACGCTTTCGAGCCATCGGTTCCCTTGTGCAGGTCATCACCTTCAGCCCTACGGTGCTGGTTCTGACGTGCTTACAGCTGCTGGGCCACATGGCAGCAGCGACGTTTGTAGTACAAAACGCCAGGTGACACATGCGCAGCATGCAGCACTGGCTGGCGAGCGTCTACAAACCAGCAGCACACACCGTTCACAGGGTGGTGTCACCCACGACAGAGGTGCGCAGATCCCCGCAATGGTGGGTGAACCCCAAGAACATGCTAACTGGGGTGCCCTTTCACCAACCACAAATATCGGTTTTCCTCACTACAGACGCCTCTCACATAGGGTGGGGAGCACACATGGGCGAAGAGGTGACGCAAGGACTGTGGTCCTTCACGGAACAGTCACTGCACATAAATATACTGGAGCTCAGAGCAGTGTTCAATGCCTGCAGACACTTTCGAGCCCATATACAAGGCAAAGTAGTCGTGATCAGTACAGACAATACCTCCACCATGTTTTATATAAATCGGCAAGGAGGAGCTCGGTCCCGTGCCTTATGTGCGGAAGCAGTCCGGTTGTGGAACTGGTGCATCGCCAACAATATAACCTTGAAAGCCTCGTACTTACCAGGTGCTCACAATGTGAAGGCAGACCAGCTGAGCAGGCGCTTCGCACTCACGCACGAATGGCAGATCCGTTCCGATCTGCTACGACTGATCTTTCATGCATGGGGTTTTCCCCAGATACACCTGTATGCCACTCAACACAACAAGAAGTGCCCACGATACTGCTCCAGGGAAGGACTGGGACGGGGGTCCCTGGGGTACGCATTCGCGATCTCGTGGAGGGGCCCCCTGCTTTACGCATTTCCTCCCACAGTGCTTATCCACAAAGTCTTGCAGAAAGCCAGGAGAGAGGGAGCCCGAATGATCCTAGTAGTCCCAACGTGGGATCGACAGCAATGGTTCCCCTTACTCCTGCGCATGTCAGACCGTCCACCGATGCCCCTCCTGGTGGTGCCGGATCCGCTCATGCAAGCTCAGGGGTCCATAGTGCATCCACACCCCCGAGGCCTATGACTACAAGCATAGTTAATCCATGGCTCAGCTCCCTAGAGAGCACATGTATGGAGGAAGTGCAACAAGTCCTAGAAAGTAGCAGGAGGACTTCCACCAGGAAGACCTACAAGCAGAAATGGACTCGCTTCACTGCATGGTGTTCTACCAAACAGTTAGCCCCCTTGCTGTGCCTATACCTGTAATATTAGAGTATTTACTGGACCTCAAGAGAGGAGGACTCTCCCTATCCTCATTAAAGGTCCACCTTGCTGCTATTTCGGCTTTCAGACATGAAGAGGAAGGGCACAAGGTGTTTGCCCATCCCATGGTTACCAGGTTCCTCAAAGGGCTGGTAAACCTATACCCCCCTCGGAAACCGCTTCCACCTTTGTGGAGCTTGGACCTGGTGCTTAGTGCGCTAACGGGACCACCGTTTGAACCTTTAGCCACGGTTTCCCTCCGTCTCCTTACGATAAAGACTACCTTTCTTCTCGCAATCACGTCAGCTTGCAGGGTGAGCGAGCTTGCAGCAGTTATGGCAATGCCACCCTGCACAGTATTTTCCAAGGAGGTGGTAACCTTACGGCTGCACCCAGCCTTTGTTCCCAAAGTTTCTTCAGAGTTTCATATTAACGAACCTATAGTTTTACCCTCGTTTTATCCAAAGCCTCATAACTCTAACAAAGAGGCGCGCCTACACCTCCTAGACGTGAGGAGGGCACTGGCTTTCCATATAGATAGGACTAAGTCCTTCCGGAAAACGGATAGACTCCTAGTCTCTCTCACTCCCACATCAAAAGGAGAAGGTCTCTCTTCGCAGAGAATCTCGAAGCACATCGTATCCTGCATAAAAATGTGCTACGAACTCAAAAAGTCTCCTTTACTGGCCCCGCCCAGGGCTCACTCCACTAGGGCGGTGGCGGCATCAACAGCCTTTTTCAAGGGCGTTGCGCTAAAAGACATTTGCAGAGCGGCGACCTGGTCATCCTATGACACCTTCGCCAAACATTATGCCCTTCACAGGGTATTCTAAGAGGATACCCGTCTCTCAACAGCGGTCCTCTCGGGGACAAGCTGCACGTAATCCGATTACCCACCTCCTATCTTGAGTTACTGCTGGGTAGTCACCTAACATGGAGCACCCACGGGGGCACTCATAGAAGAAAGAGAAGTTATTCACCGTAGTAACGGTGGTTCTTCGAGATGTGTCCCCGTGGGTGCTCCACCACCTGCCCATCCTCCCCGCTTTGGATCTCTGTTTAGTGTTTTGCAGGAGCATCCGAGGCGGTTGGTCAAGGAACTGGCGGGGACCAGATCGTGCACGTGGCCGGGAGCGCGCAAGGGAGCGGCGAGCGCCGGCGCATGCGCGGTCTGGCAGAAACTGCTGGAAAGATCCGACCTGCGGCGCCGGGTCGAGCCGGACACCTAATGTGGAGCACCCACGGGGACACATCTCGAAGAACCATCGTTACTACGGTGAGTAACTTCTCTTTATTCACTGTTTCCTCACCAGTCATGATTTTATAGACCTCTGTCATATCCCAGCTTAATCTCCTTTCTTCTAAGCTGAAAAGTCTCAGACTTTTTAACCTTTTTTCATCTCGCACCCTAATCATTTTTGTTGCCCTTTTCTGAACCTTCTCCAATGCATCTCAGGACCCTTCAGAGGCCATCAAGTCCAGTTGCCTCCAATAATGGCAGGACCAAGCACCATCTAGACCAGAGGTAGGCATTAATTTTTGATGGAGGGGTCACACCAAGGTTTTGGTAAGTGGTAAAGGGCTGCAGGTTTCTATGGCAGGGGTGTGGGTCTGGGATAGAAGTTGGGTGCAGAAGGGAACTCAGGCTGTAAGTTCGGACAGGCAGGGATCTTTGCCCAGAGCTAGAAATCTGTGAAGTGGTGAAGGGCAAAATGGTCCCTCCCTGTTGAGTTTTACCCCCTGTAGAGCAGAACACCCACTATCTGATGGCCCCAGACAGGGAATGACACTAAGAACATGTAGCAGAGGGCTTGCCCACTGAGTATCTTCAAAAACAACAAGAAGCCCTGTTAGTTTATAAGGTGCCCTCGGACTTCTGGTTGCCACTAAGAATATGTTCAGGGCACGGCAGTGTGGAATGAGCATGCAGCAATAAGACTAAAAGGCAGCCCCTGCCGGGTGGGCCGGGGCCAGTGCCATCGCTCCTGGGAACACACTGACACTGACTGGTCCGCACAGCACAGCGTAGGCCAATCGCCACAAGCTCACCGCCTCACCCCGCCCGGGGCGGGACCAGCCACTTAGAGGGGGCGGCTGCTGCCCTCACGCCCCCCCGGGTGCCAGTGGCCGTCCCCCGCGAGCCCGGAGCCCGCCCGCAGGCTGCGCAGGGCCAGACTCGCAGCGACTCGCCCGGCTCCCGGGCCCTCCGCGGCGCGCCCATGGGACCCTGGCACCCGGCGCTCGGGCTGCCTCTGCTGCTGCTGCTGCTGGCGGCCGGTGAGTGGCGGGCCGGGGGCCGGGGGAGGGGCGAGGGCAAGCCGCGGCCACGTGCGTCGTCTCCACAAGACAAGAACTGGCGCGGGGCGCATAACTCCGCCCGGAGCGAGCCGGGAGCAGCCGCGCCGAGCTGCCGCGGCCGCGCGCGACGCGTGTGAGAGCCGAGGACCGGCCGCGCTGCGCGCTCCGCGGGGTCCCGCCTTGGCGCTGGGTGACGCTCCGTTACTTGGCGGGACAGTGCCCTGCAGGAGGGTGTCCTTGTACTTCAGAGGTGGCAGATCCCCACCAGGCCCTGGGGACCCACTGGAGACTCGCAGGACCTAACTCAGAGAGAATTACTAAGTCTGGGCCATAAAATCACTCAGCGTTTCGGAAATGGCAGAGTGAGATGAGGGTCTAGTCACCCTGCCGGGCTCTGGGCTTTAATTTGCACAAGAGTTTTCAGTAGCACCCCCCCATGTTCACTGTCCTAAAGGGAGAGGGCTGACTCAGTGAACGGTTATGTACTTTATTTTCACCTTATTGCTTAATTTCCTGCACTTTTGTCCTGGGGGTTTCTGTGTTGCTCTTAATATACCACCCCTGCTTTACAGACAGACAGGGTTATGTTCCACAACAACCCATGAGGTGAGAGTGTCTTATCCCCATTTTACAGGTAGGGAACTGAGGCAAAAAGAGTACCTAGAGGTTTAGATGCCACACGCCAGACACTTAGGACCTGAGGTTCCAGAGTACCTAGTATTCTAGGGGTTCAACGCACAGCTCCCCTTATCTTTATTTGAAACTGAGCACTCAGCATTTCTTCAAAGCACACCATGGCTGTCAGTTGGGGCACCCACAGAATAAGGAACAACTGCTGACTTGTCAGAGAAGTTTGAGTTAAGTGCCTGCCTCAGGAACTGCTTTCATCTGCTCTATATTTGAGACAGAGAGAGAGGTTGTCTGTTCAAGAACTCCTGCTAAAGAGTTAGAGTTAAGACCATCAAATTCAGTATACCTTAAGCAAGGTCAGGAGAATGGGATGTGCCTGGAATAGGATTGTCTCTTAAAACCATGTAGAAAAGAAGCAGAATCACCAGGCAGGGGGAAAGGGTGCACAGGTTGGCTGGGGGCATGCCCCTCCACTAACTGGGACTGCCCTGACCACTGAGGTGCCCTTTAGGGAGGTCTCAGATTTGTGCAGGGATACTGCTGGCTATTCCCCTGGGACAGAGAGCAAAGAAAGTGCTGCATTCCTCACTCTGGGTGGGGAGCGCAGAGAGCAGATGGACATGGACCTGTTCCAGCGAGGGAAGATGCAACTAGCCCCCAGCTATGCCTGCTGGAGCTGCAGCAGCCATGAAGATGTGCTCAGTGAAGTGCAGCCATGAAGACTCAATGAAGGTTTTACAAGGGTCCTTGTCCCACTCTCACTCCCATCTCTAATTAGGCTCTTGTCCCCCTCGGGGCTTGTCTACATGTGGTCACCCCGATGGAAAAATCCCTTTTTCTAGGGGGGGAACCCCCAAAACCTTGCATTCACACTGCAAAGCTCAATATTCCAGGAGAGCAGGGCGTTTACGTCAAAATAGTGACTCCAGCAAAATGAACGACTTCTGCTGATGTCCCCCATGGCAAGTTTGCAGCCTTTTTATCTGGCCCACTGAGCTGGCAGCGGCGCCATTTTTAGAAGGTGACTGGGTGGCTCCAAGCTGCACATGGCTCTTGAAAGAGACACTTGTGGCTCCTGCTGCAACTCCCTTCTCTGGCTCCCATATGGCATGGCAGGGGTTGCTGTGGAGAATGTGGGCTCTGTCCTTCACGGGGTTTGTCCTCACATGGACCCCTAATCAGCAGTTTTGGTGTGTGACCTTTCGCTCGCTCCCCAGCTGGCATGATGGTGGAGCAGCCCTGCTGAGAGCATTAAGCCACTAAATGTGCACCAAAGTGCTGCTGCGGGGCCAGATCTGCCCGACCCTACCCAGAGATGGAGCCGAAGGAGTTCCACGCACTGCTTGCCAAGATAAGCGGCATCAAACATGAAGCCCAAGCGAAGTTTTTTGCGGCCCGCAACCACGTGTTTATGAAGTATCTAAGTGCAGCCCTGTGGCTCCCAGTGCCTTCTGGGAAGTGTAGTGTCCAGGTTTATCTGACAGCAGTTGGCTTCATAAGATTGCAGAGAGGGGTTGTTTTTATCTGGGTTCTTGGCTTCTTCCCACCCGTGGTGTGTCCAATCACAGTGGGCTGCCCTCCGAGTCTAATGTGCAGATCCGTGAGTTTGGACTGGAGCCTGCTATTGTAAACCATTGGCAGTGGTTCTCCATGAAGGAGGGGCTGGTGGGTGAGAGAATGAGGCTCCAGTTTGTGGTAAGTGGAGTTTGGCCTGGCTGGCTTCTGAGCAGGGGGGTCCATTCACCCCATGCAGACTCACGTCTCTCCCACCATCCCAGGTAACGGGGAGGGGGCGGCCTCAGGCCGCCTGTGCTGTGGTGAGCTGCTAACCTGGGAAGCGGGGAAGGTCTTTGCCTTGGCAAGGGATCTGGCCAGGGACCCCACTGTCTGGTTGCTGCTGGAACAGGGGGTGGGAATGCCACGTTCCTGGGAGTGGACCCCTCTGTTTGAGGGGTTGGGTTGCGCCACAGCTGGAGGTGGGAGGGGTGCACCAGCAGGGCAAGCTTGGCTCTTGTGGGCCATGGTGCTGCCAAGCTGCATGCCTGGCTTGGACCTCAGCATCTGCCACCAGCAGGGCTGGGCAGTGGCTGGGGGTTTGCCAGGGTTTTGACCAGATCAGAATTAGGGTATGAGTGTAGCAGAGGGTTGAGAGGCACAGCAGTGGAAATGGGCCAGCAGGTTTTCCATCTCTGGAGCTGGTGGCACTTGGTGTTGTCGTGGCCCGGTCACCGAGGGGCTTGCCTCTGGGGCAGTTTGGAGGTGGAGTCATTTGAAGGCCAGAAGAGGGACTGGGGGAAACATTTCTAGGGTCATTAGGAGTATGGTAAACACAAGCACTTAAAACTGCTAAACAGAATAAAGGTGGCAGTCACAGTTTAAAAAAACTCGAGCTTTAAATAAGTGAAGAGTGAACATTCTCAGAAAGATTATTCAGATGCTGAGTGAAGTGTGTTGGTTTTTCTTTAGCTTGCAAAGGTGCTTTGGAAAACACACATTTTAGAAGTAGAAGAGGAATCCTTGAATTGGCGGGAGCCATCAAATGCAGCACAGGACGCACTCCTTTTGCCTATCTACGTTATGGATGCTACTGTGGTCTGGGAGGGCAAGGCTGGCCTAAGGATAAAGCAGACTGGTAAGAAAACCACATTTATATTTACCCCAGATATTGGGTTCCCTACAAAAAAAGGAGAGGGAAGCAAGAACAGGCTGTAAATCAGTGAAGAATTCAGTCTAATTATAGTGGAGTTTGTGAATGGGTGAAGTATGTGGTCCAATGGGCAAGGTGTAGCTTCAGAGTGGTAAAATTCCAGTGCAATGACATTTTTACATGAGCCTTTCAACTCATCTCAGTAGCTGCGTCTACACGTGCACGCTACTTCGAAGTAGCGGCACCAACTTCGAAATAGCGCCCGTCGCGTCTACACGCGTCAGGCGCTATTTCGAAGTTAACTTCGACGTTAGGCGGCGAGACGTCGAAGTCGCTAACCTCATGAGGAGATAGGAATAGCGCCCTACTTCGACGTTCAACGTCGAAGTAGGGACCGTGTAGACGATCCGCGTCCCGCAACGTTGAAATTGCTGGGTCCTCCATGGCGGCCATCAGCTGGGGGGTTGAGAGATGCTCTCTCTCCAGCCCCTGCGGGGCTCTATGGTCACCGTGGGCAGCAGCCCTTAGCCCAGGGCTTCTGGCTGCTTCTGCGGCAGCTGGGGATCTATGCTGCAGGCACAGGGTCTGCAACCAGTTGTCAGCTCTGTGGATCTTGTGTTGTTTAGTGCAACTGTGTCTGGGAGGGGCCCTTTAAGGGAGCGGCTTGCTGTTGAGTCCGCCCTGTGACCCTGTCTGCAGCTGTGCCTGGCATCCCTATTTCGATGTGTGCTACTTTGACGTGTAGACGTTCCCTCGCTGCGCCTATTTCGATGTTGGGCTGAGCAACGTCGAAGTTGAACATCGACGTTGCTGGCCCTGGAGGACGTGTAGACGTTATTCATCGAAATAGACTATTTCGATGTTGGCTGCACGTGTAGACGTAGCCAGTGAGTTGTAGCACCTTTATAAGATGCTTTGCTCTAATTATTGTTCAGCTGAGTGTCCCAGGCTTCATTTTATAAACCATTTTCCCAAAGTTTTAAAGCTGATTGCTTCTAGAGTTTTATCTATCAGAAATGGCAAATGTTCTCACAAGGATGACATGCATCCTCCTTGCCTCTTGTAGAGAAGAGCTAAAAGGATATTTCTTACTTTTTCCAGGAGAAAAGATACATAAGGTTGGAGACCAAAAATGGAAAGTTTCAGATTGCTAGGAGTGGGTAGAAAAAAGGAATATGAAGGAAAGCTTGTGTGAGCAGAGCAAAATCATCAAAAGTATATTTGTAACTTACACACGTGTGCTAGGATGAATTCCACTCTAGGTGTTCATATGCCTGATGCATGTACCAGTGGGTTTTTTTTTTTGAATAGCTGTGTGCATCTAGACACATTCCCCCTGTGCGTGCAGTCTGTTTGGAAGGAAGGCAGCCTCACTCCAATTGATGGTGACCCACTGAGAAGAATAGGCCTAAAAGGCACAGAAGCATTCTTCCTGCCCAAACTTGCCCAAAATAGCAGAGGAGCCCAGACATTATTAAAAAACCCAACTTAGATGAAAAGACAACCAAGTCCATGACCACCATGGTGGTCATACAAAGAACACTTCAGCTCCAAACCCTGGGAGATTCCTTTGCAATGTACTGAAGGCTGCACCGCTGCCAAACAGAAGTACGGGTGTAACACATCTTTGAAATGGGCTACTTATATTGTGACCAACCTACAAAAATGGTGCAATTTCTCTGTGATTGGAGGAGACCCCTTACTAGAAGTGAAAGTAACTTAAATTTCTTAGGCTGTGTCTATACTACAAAAATAACTTAGAAGTTGCTTACTTCGAAGTACAACTTTGAAGTAAGCAACTTGGAAATAGAGTGTCTACATACACTGTACTTCAAAGTTAAACTTCGAAGTAGGGCACTACGCCATTCCCAGGAAAGGAGTAAGGACTTCAAAGGCCGTGTCTACACTAGCCCCAAACTTCGAAATGGCCATGCAAATGGCCATTTCAAAGTTTACTAATTAAACGCTGAAATACATATTCAGCACTTTATTATCATGCGGGCGGCCGCGGCACTTCGAAATTGATGCACCTCGCCGCCGCGTGGCTCGTCCCGATGGGGCTCCTTTTCGAAAGGACCCCACCTACTTTGAAGTCCCCTTATTCCCATGTGCTCATGGGAATAAGGGGACTTCGAAGTAGGCAGGGTCCTTTTGAAAAGGAGCTCCATTGGGACAAGCGGCGAGGCGCGTCAATTTCGAAGTTCCGCGGCCACCCGCATGCTAATGAAGCGCTGAATATGTATTTCAGCGCTTCATTAGTAAACTTCAAAATGGCCATTTTCATGGCCATTTTGAAGTTTGGGGCTAGTGTAGACACGGCCAAAGTTGGTCTCCCTACTTCAAAGTTCACTTTGAAGTAAGAGAAAATGTGTGTAGATTCTCTGCTGGCTATTTCGATGTAGTTCCTAACTTCGAAGTTAGTTCCTAGTGTAGATGCACCCTTACAGTTACTGCTGTATCATGCCTGGGAGCAGGGGCTCAGGACAGGGATTGGGGTTGTGTTTCTGTATGTGTGTGTGTGTGCAGGAGTCAGGGTTGGAGTGTATGAGGAGGGACTGAAGGCATGTGTGTAGAGGGGAGTGGCAAGGTTGCTATTTAGGGAGAGTGAGTGGGGGACTGAAGACATCTCCCTCCGCCCAAAGATTTGTACCAGGACAAAACTTGCTGTTTCAGTTCATTGCTCTATGGGAGCAAGACAACAGCTCACAGCCTGGCTCTCTCACATTTCTGCCCCCGCCACCCACTCCCAGCCAGGAGGGAGAGGAATGCAGCGGCTCTGTGTGGTGTCTGCTCACTCCCTGAGAGTGATGGGAAGGGGAAACAGCAGCAAGCAGCATCCCAGTACAAAATGCAGGGGAGTGCAGGAGGCTTCAGCTCCCGCCCCCTACCCTCCCTGAACGGCACCCTGGGGGAACGTGGGGCTGTGATAATAGGAACATGGCTGCCCCCAGCTAGCCCCGTGCATCTGCCAGTTTGCCTGCTGCTTAGCGTGCCAGCCTGCAGCAGAGCCCTGGGAGCTTACCACACCTTCTCCTGCAGCTGAGCCCCCAGCCAGATGGCTCCTTCTTGCCAGAGTGACACACCAGCTTACTTTCACCTCTGCCTCCTGCTTATAGTCACTGAAAGATTCCAGCGTCCCCATGTTCTTGGCAATTGTTGCACTTCCCCTTGACTGAAAAGCACCAGATACCAGTGACTACATACCCAGTCTTGTTCCAGACATACCTTGAGATCAAAAAATGCCCAAGGTACAGCCAAGGCCGTCTTTAGCAAGAGGAAATAAGGGTGCCACCATCCTATACTAGACCTCAGCAGGCTCAACATAGATACAGCATCGCAGGTTCAGGATGGTAGTGGTTGCCTCCAACATCCCATCACTCCAAACTCAAGATTAGGTCACTGCTCCAATTTGCATATTACCATCCCCTTGGCCCATGGAGTGTCCCTGAGTCACCGTGGGCAAGGATGCCCTTCATCCTCCCCTTTCTGCATGAAAGACTGTAGTTCTGGGAATAGTGCACCCAGCATAGAGTGACTATAGCTCTTAACCTACTGGTGCTAGCAACAACCTGCTGGACTTTCTGATCATGAAAGTGGCAACCAGCCATCAGTAGTCACTGAGGAAACCCACCCTGGACTGGATTCCATTGATATTTATCGCCGTGAAGGACTATTTGCCATGGCAGACAACACCAAGCACAGGAATTTGTTCTTAAGCAAATATGAGCTCTTTAACCCCTACTGGCAGAGGCAGTTTTGGCCATCAGGCTGCCTATATATGCCTTCCCACATGTTCAGATGTTTTCATAAAATATAGTGAAGTACTGTTTCCCGACCCAGTTATTGCTGCTTATGTGCTAGGGTGGGAGAGATAGCTCAGTGGTTGAGCGGTCAGCTCGATCCTTGAGGGGGCCATTTCGGTATCTGGAGCAAACAGATTAAAAAAAAAATTGTCAGGGCTGGTGATAGGTCCTGCTGTGAGGGCTGGCGACTGGACTCAATGACCTCTGAAGGTCCCTTCCAGTTCTGTGCCCATAATTGTGGACAGTCCTGTTGCCAATCGAGTTGGGTATGCAAAACCAATTCCTGAAACAACTGGCCATTTTGAAGTTTACTAATGAAGCTCTGAAATACATATTCAGCGCCTCATTAGCATGTGGGCGGCTGCAGCACTTCAAAATTGACGCGGCTCGCTGTCACGCAGCTCATCCAGACGGGGCTCCTTTTCAAAAGGACCCCGGCTACTTCAAAGTCCCCTTACTCCTATGAGCAGATGGGAATAAGGGGACTTCGAAGTAGGTGGGGTCCTTTTGAAAAGGAGCCCTGTCAGGACGAGCCATGCGGTGGCGAGCCGCGTCAATTTCGAAGGCCACAGCCGCCCGCATGCTAATGAAGCGCTGAATATGTATTTCAGCGCTTCATTAGTGAACTTCGAAATGGCCATTTGCACAGCCATTTCGAAGTTTTTGGCTAGTGTAGACATGGCCCTTGATCATTTTTTTTCTGATTTGTCCTCGATTACTGTTTTTGGTTCTCTATGCCTTAAATATTGAGTCTGTTCTGGTATGGCTATGGTCTGAAGAAGTGGGTCTGTCCCATGAAAACTCATCACCTAATAAATTATTTTGTTAGTGTTTAACGTGCTACTTGACTGCTTTTTTGTTCTAACAGAACATGGAATTGTAACCCAGCAGGAAGCAGAACATTATTCTGACTATTTCTTTTAGGACAGGTCACATTTAAAACTGCTTTTTTCTGCTGAAATCTTGACTGTACATGGAATGAGCTTTATGAACCTCTGGCTAGTTATTTTAAGCTTTTGAATGTAACATCTGACATTTATTGCATAGACAATTTTGTGGAATGTAATTACTACTTTAATTCCTAAACTAGGAATACAGATGAAAGGGAGAATATCATCTTTGCTTGTGGTTACTGGAAGCTAAAAGATTATAAGGGAGTGCAGATACTTTGGAAATCCCTTTAGAGTGTGCTTTTTCAGATGCCATAATAAATCCATGGTGGCAAACCAACTTCCTGTTTATAAAACATGGGTAATTATTTAGGGAACGCTCTTTGTGTGTAGGTAATTTGCCTTCTTTTGTCTTAGTTTTTATGGCATATTTATGGAGCGTCTCAATTTCAACAGCATTTAGAAAGCACAAGACTTTTATGCATACTTGGGCTTTACAACAGGCAATTAAATTCTTATTCTCCCTGTTTTAAAGTTTTGAGGGCATCACTACAGCTGTTGCTTTCATAAAATTAGAAGAGACACGTGAGGAATTCTTAAACACACTTTTGTATAAAGTATTTGAAATACAAATGAATTAACATTATTTCCCAAACTTCAGGTAAACCACATTTGCCTGTGTTTCCTATAAGCATAGCTAAGTTTTAAATCCATGAGGCAGCATAATTTAGTAGAGGTTCTCGGACTTGATTGCACTGAGACCCCTCTCCAACAACAAAAATTACTATATTGCCACGTGAGGGGAGAACTGAAGCTTGAGCCTGCCTGAGCCTTACTGCCCCAGGTTTGGGAGGGACGCAGCCTGAGTCCCGCAGCCCAGGGCAGTGAGGCCAAACCTCAAGGACTTCAGCCCCAGGCAGGAAGCCAGTAGCCTGAGCCCTGATGATCAGGGCTGAAGCTCTTTGGCTTTGGCTCTGGGCCCCAGCAAGTGTAAGCCAGGCCTGGCTACCCCATTAAATGGAGTCACGACCGGGGCATCATTTCAGGTGGCTGGTGGTGGGAAGGAGGCAGTGGGGGTGACAGCTACTCTGGGCTCCAGCACAAGGCGAGAGGAGGCCTGGCTCCACTCCCCCAGAAAAGGCAAGGCTGAGGGCGGAAGGGGGCAGAGCTGAGGGCAGTCAGCCCTCAGGACCCCTCCCCAGCTGGCAGAGTGGCACAACACCAGTCCAGACCCTGTGAACTGAGCCAGAGTTCAAAGAGGCCAGGAGATCCCCACTGCCTTTGAAGGGCTGGCCTAGGGGTAATTTCCCCTCTTGACCACTCCGGTCACGTGCAGGTGGCTGGGCTGGGGCTCCCCACTTCCCTCTGAGGGATGTGGTGCGCACACCTGCTTTAAAAACACCTCTGTTAGTAACTGCTTCCTAAATTAACTCCCACACCCCTCATCCTTCTGCCCTGAACCTATCACTGCCTGCCCTCTACCAAAGCCTGTGCCACTGCCCCCTCTCCCTGCAGGAAACCAGTTGGCATTGAGGCAAGGGGCTGCCAGGTTCTTGATACTGGACCTATCTCACCACAGGAAAGGGCTCCAGCAGAGGGGAGCTACGTACCCACTACATGCCACCAAAGAGGTGTGTAGTGTGGATGTAGCTTTATTGACTGGGCCTGGTCACTGAGCCATTTTCAGGAGATTAGAGAATACAGTTGCTCTCATTGATCCCATCAGGATATGTTGACAGAGCTAGATTACTTAGTGTGGATCTTAGATAGTCTGCTCAAGTTTTCTTCAATGCCAGTTAGGAACAAACACAACAAAAGAATGCTGTCCAAGTACTACATTTACAGCCAAGTTATTATTTCATTAAGACTTGTGACTCGATTTACAATAATTTGTTCTTGGAGACATTGAGTGGCTCGTGATTACACAGTACGCTACACCCTTGCTATCACGGCCTTCCTTATTACAAACCTCAGGCTAAAATGCAGCAGGTCCCTGTTTCCCAAACATAGTGCATTACTGTTAAAAGGGATGTTGCACACACATGCACCATTTCTGTTTAGTATCATAGGTTAAATCTAAGGGCAGAAACTAAGGAATTGGTCCCCATCCAGCCTCCCCAGGCTGAAGCTTCAGTGTGGCAAGGGGTAACAGCCTAGAGCCCAGCTGTCAAGGGTTAACAAACTGACACTTGCAGCCACAGCTGAAGGGGCGGAGATCACCTGAACTCATCTTCTGTGACCAATTCCAGTCTGAGTCTTAAGTATAATTATTTAATTAAGCTAATGCCTTTATCTAAGGTGACTTCATTCACTTACTCCGGCAGTTTACTGTTCCTTTTGATTGTCCATTTGCTATTAAAAAAGCTCCTGACTGACAAAAAAAGCATGGTTTGCCACAAGTTTGGGATCGTGAGAGTGTACTGTATTATAGTAAGAGATGCCAACAAAAGCATTACAATACTGTATTAATATTCTAGTGAGAATCTTTTTATTGTCAGGTGTTGCTTTAAGCATGACTGCTGCTACAGTAAGGCAGAGCAAGCAGGCTGCAAGCCAAAGACAGAGACCTACTACTGGGAATGTGAAGATAATGCAGCTGAGTGTGGTGAGTAATTAGCTCCATTCCCATGAATATGCACTAGAAAAGAACACCACCACAATACCACTTGGAACTTCCTGTCTTTGTCCCGCTTCCTTTGCACCACTTACATTAACATTCTGAATGGTCCTAAAATTAGCTTATCTCTAAAGTTTTAGCTTTAGGCTATGTCTACACTAGCCCCAAACTTCAAAATGGCCATGCAAATGGCCATTTCGAAGTTTACTAATGAAGCGCTGAAATACATATTCAGCGCCTCATTGGCATGGGGGCGGCCACGGCACTTCGAAATTGAGACGGCTCGCCGCTGCGCTGCTCGTCCAAACGGGGCTGCTTTTCGAAAGGACCCCGCCTGCTTCGAAGTCCCCTTATTCCCATCTGCTCATAGGAATAAGGGGACTTTGAAGTAGGTGGGGTCCTTTTGAAAAGGAGCCCCGTTGGGACAAGCCACGCGGCGGCAAGCCACGATAATTTCGAAGTGCCGCGGCCGCCCACATGCTAATGAGGCGCTGAATATGTATTTCAGCACTTCATTAGTAAACTTCAAAATGGCCATTTGCATAGCCATTTCAAAGTTTGGGCTAGTGTAGACATAGCCTAGGTGAGACATTCAAAATAACCACAGCTTTAAAGTGAGGGATCACATACTGAACATTTTCTGTGACCAGCTGTACATATCCAAGACTGCTTTAAAAAGTTACCCCCTACATACACTTTGCATTCTGTCAAATTGCTGGAACCACATTAGGCTGCACTAACCTGGTCACAAACAAAAGCTTCATCAAGTACTGAGCCCTAAAATTTGGATAAGGAAAACTAATGTGAAAGAAAAACTACACAATTCATTTTTCTTAGAATATACATATTCAGCAAAAATACTGCTTAAATCATTTTCTTCAATGCACCAGAGGTTCAGCTGTAAGATGTAACGTGCCTTCGAGAGGCAGAATAGGATTACAATGAGTACTGTTGAAGATTCCTTTTCTTTGAAGAAAGTCAAATTATTTCCCTACATTTGCAAGAAATCTCTTTAGTGGAGATCCAAAACAATGGTTGAAATGGGGGTAGTCAAGTTGTGTTACTGAGAGTTTTCCTAAAATAAAAGTAATAACATTAGAAATTAAATACTTCACTCTAAACTTTATTGCATTCTGTCAAAATGGAAATGTTTTGCTGTAATTGTAACAAGTGTTTGGAGTGGGGAGGGAGATTCTGGGTGTCTTCCGATTTTACAACAGTAAACCAAACATTTGTGATGTAAATAGCTGAAGTAATTCTGTAATGTGTACTAGAACTCCAAACAGCCACATTTTATATATCATTTGTTAAATCTTTGCTGTCCCCCAGTTGTACTGCTGAACAGCTTAACTGCAGTTATTTAAAGAAGTTTTCAAAGTAAGTGAATCTTGAGGTCATTAATCCTTCCTGAAGACTTCCACAGAATTTTGTGCCTACTAATGGAGATTTTAAATCTGAAAAAAGCATGTGTGTGGATTCTTTTCATTATTATTGTCACCAACTTAATTTGGTGCCTCTTGAGGGAAAACATACTTTGTCATGCAACTGACCCCCATTTTTCTACTGATCCAGCTCAGTTTGACTTAACATTTGCTTCCTGCTTCAAGAGGGGAAGACTAGGAAAGGAAACAGACCTTTCTAATACCAAGTATACACACTCTGGAGACAATAAATTGATATAGGTTGAACCTCTCTAATCCAGAACTCTCTCAAACTCCATAATCTGGCATGATTTTAGTTAGCCAGATGATCACTTAATGGGACTCCTTAAGTTTGTTTACAGTCACCACTTCTAGCTCTGTGTTCTGTGCTGTTTAGCTGTAATTTACCCATAAACAGGGCTTTTTTTCCCATCCGAATACACCAGAAGCCATTATTTTAGCATCGCAGGCCGCCGCCACCTGCAGCTCGCATGTTGTGGGGCACTTGCAGCTGTGGGGTGCCTCCAGCTGCGGCTCAAGCACTCAGGGCACCTCCAATTACAGCTTGTGCTTCCAGCTCCTGGCTTCGGAGCACATGGCCACTGCCATGACTAGGCCATCAGGGAGCCTGCCTAGGAAACCTGCAGGGCTGGTGGCCAGGAGTCACCAAGGTAAGTTTCCTGGCCAATGCCTGCCTCTGGCACCTCAGACCCACCCTCCCCCCAACCATCTGCCCCCTACTCCTGCCCCTCTATTCCATGTGACCCTCACCCTCTGTCCGCCTCCTGTACCCATACCCCCTCCCAGACACAGCATCCCAGTCCCCTGCTCCAGGTCACAACTGCCTGCTGCCCTCTGTCACACCTGAAACCCCTGCACTGCAGTCCCCTGCACCAGGTCACAACCCCCTCTTGCCCTAGGTCACAATCTAACCCTATGTACTGCAGGTCACAACTGCTTCTTCACCCAAACCTCCTCCCAGATCCCACATACCCCTGCACCCTAGCCCCTTAGCCCCAAGCTGCCTTCTGCTCCCAACCTCCATTCCAGACCTCTTACCTCCTGCGTTATCATGGAAGGGTGCAGGCTTTGACCACTTCCCGAATTCTTGGTGTGGCTCCTCAGAGACCATTACCCATCCCCAAGCTAGACTGAGGACTGCAGCGGCCCTGTAAGGCTTGTGACAAGACAATGAGTTGCTGCTTCACCTGGAAGGGCAGAGCAGGACAATAGTAGTAATAACAACAGTACACTCTCACGCTGCCAAACCTGTTGCAAACCATGCTTTTGGTGAGCCATGGATTGAGACCAGTTTGGGTCCAGACAGCAAGAGGAACAGAAGTGGGATGCTGGTCACAGAGGGTGCCCTGGGTCAGGGGCTCACTAGAGCTAATTCCCAGAAAGCTCAGGGGGAGGTGGTGGGGTGGAGATTCAACCCCGACATTGCCTTTTTTCTGCCCCCCTTTAACATAAAATAGTCATTACATATTTTAGGCGATTTTTACATGTCAGTATGGAATGTTCAGAACCACTGGATTGCTTGCCACCAAAAGTGTTTTAAGACTGTTATTTTCATTAACATTTAATACCCAAGAGAGGTTCAACCTGTAATAATTTTTGTTTGCTGTCCCCCTTCCTGTCCCAAGTACTTATAAAATAGGGGGTTAGGTGACAAATTGAAAGGTAAAGCGCTAAAAGATATAACTGTGTACATAATAGTAAGTCAAAACAGAAAATGAGGAGCTTATTCTGTGATTAAGTTTTCAGCAAGAACAGCTCACAAGTTGTAAAATTAGCGTTAGTGATCTCAGCAGTTTTAATTCTACCCGCTTATGTTGTTCATAACAAGGTTACATAGAACTAGGCAACAACTTGATGAAATATTTTGACGAATTTTCAAACAAAAAGTTACTCATCTATAATTGTAGCTCCACATGTATCACTACTGCAGAGGCAAACCCTTGACCCTTTAGAAAGCAATTACTCTTGGCACCACTCAGAAACATGGACACTTTGAAACAGGATGTTTTGCCAGTAGGTTTCTTACTGGCATTAGCCAACAGAAAAAGCACATTTTGAATTTGAGTATTTGAGTGCATCTGAGAATTAGTTTTAGTCTAGTGTATCTAAAAACATGTAATGCTGCATTGGGGGGGTGGTATATCTAGGTTATGAGAATAGGGAAAGGAAGAGAGCTGTTCTGCATTCTTCTTGTTTCAGAGCTTGTCTTTCCTGTCCAGTCCAATCCATCTCAAGGCAGATTACAATGTGGTCTTGTTTCAAGCACACTTTCATTTCATACCATGGACTTTGCTGTTACTGTGCCAACATTTGGACGTGATTTAAGGACAATTAAAAATCCAGTGTAGGATTCTTAATTCAACTTTGATTTAACAGTGTAAGAAGGCACCTGAGATAAGTGGGTTGCCCAAGAACACTGTACTTGCTCTCCAAGGGTCACTTTATTCTACAAAATACCTGATCTAATTCCAGATTTGGGGGAAATATAAAGACCATGTTACTGCAACATGACAGATACAAATTAGAGAAAAGCGAAAAGACACAGGAAAATAAGTTTCCCATAATTTCCCATAATACAAGAACTAGGGGACACCAAATGAAATTGATGGGTAGTAGGTTCAAAACTAATAAAAGGAAATTTTTCTTCACACAGCGCACAGTCAACCTGTGGAACTCCTTGCCCGAGGAGGCTGTGAAGGCCAGGACTCTATTAGGGTTTAAAAAAGAGCTTGATAAATTTTTGCAGGTTAGGTCCATAAATGGCTATTAGCCAGGGATAAAGTATGGTGCCCTAGCCTTCAGAACAAGGGCAGGAGATGGATGGCAGGAGATAAATCACTTGATCATTGTCTTCTGTTCTCCTTCTCTGGGGCACCTGGCATTGGCCACCGTCGGCAGATGGGATGCTGGGCTGGATGGACCTTTGGTCTGACCCAGTATGGCCATTCTTATGTTCTTATCATCGTCAACCACCTCAGCACCCATTGGTGTCTGATGCCTCTCTCGCTCTTTCCTTCCATCTTTCCCTGTGCAGTGCAGAGCGGCTTAGTTTCTGTAGACTAGCTCCACACCAATCTACTATATCATCTATCCATTCTCTGTGGGGTCTGCCTCTCCTATTCAAGCCATCCATTATGCTGAATACCAGGGTCTGGATTTTTCATTCGTCGTTCATTCAGCAAATATGCCCAAACAGTTGTAGCTTCTGTTTTATAACCTTCTGCAGCAGGTTCTCTTTTGGCTGTATCTTTCTATATAATTCATCATTGGTGACCACCTGCATCCATCCTATTCTCAGAATCTTTCTATAAACAACTCCTTTTGAACGTCAATATTCTTCTTTTGGAATCTTTTGTTATTACCCATGTCTCACATCTGTACAACATGCTCCTGAATCCACACATTTTTCAAGACGCTCAGTTTCATTCCTAAGCTAATTGCTTTGCTTGTCCAGATCTTATCCATCACCTTCAAAATCACTCTTACTTTCGCTATTCTGGTCGCTATTTCCTTCTTACAGTTTAGAACATATGTTATGTTGCACCTCAGATATGTGAACTTCTATTTTCTAGTTCAATACCATTGACACTGATCTTCCTTCCTATTTTCGTATCTCCAAAGACCATTGCTTTTGTTGTATTGATGTTCATAATCAGTCCATACCGCTTCTTCTTCGTTTAACACCTGCACCATTTTTACTAGCTTCTTCTCATCTTCCTCAGTGATAACTATATCATCCGTGAACCTCAAGTTGTTAATTCTTTTCCCATGCTCAGATACCCCTTCTCCCTCTTCCTTGATCCTGTCCATAGCGCTCCTTGTCTCGTACCTCTACTTGTTTTAAACCAACTTCCCAAACTCTCCACATTGTCATCAATATCCTTCAACAACTTTATCAGTCTTCTATCCACTCCGTATGACTCCAACACCCCCCAACTCCCTTTTTGATCTATACTGTCAAATGCCTTTTGAAAATCGACAAAGTAAGCATATACATTCTTGTTCTTCCATTGAGCTTTCTCCGCTGTCAGTCTTAGTGCCAATATCTCGTGTAGGTTACTTCTATCCTTTCTGAACCCCACTTGTTCGTCTGCTATATGTTCTTGTATCTGTGATCTTAGTTTCTCCATCAGTATCATCATCAGCACCTTGTCTAGAGTACTCATTAGGGCAATCATTCTGTAGTTCTTGTACTCCAATGTACTTCCTTTCTTGGGTATTGTCACTAGCACACGTCTGTTCCTTAGGTGCCTTCCCTTATTTCCATGCTATATTACAATCATGCTTTCTCTACCATATTTGATCATCTCTTCTGTGATCTTATTTTCAGGTCTCTTGTTCTTTAGTCGTTTCACTGCTTTTCTACTTCCTCCGAAATATCACTCTCGCTCAATGCTCGGTGGAGGGTTCTCTTTCAATTCTTCAATCAGTCTCCCTGAGACACTCAAGTCCAACTGTGCTTTGCATAGATTGGTGCAATATCTTGTCCCTGTTCATGAGCACTTCTTCATTCTCATCTTTGATCACCATTTGTTTCAGCTGCTATTTCCTCTTAATATTCCTAATTGTTTTATACACCTCCCTGGTCTTACATTCACCGTAATACCCCTCTATATCATCACATTGCTCCTCTAACCATTTCTCCTTATCCTTTCTGGCTGCTTTCCTTACCTCAGTGCATTTCACCCTATATTGCTGTTCCGCCATCTTGCAAGTCTCTCTTCTGATCTTCAACGCTCTTCTCTTGAGCCAATTTTGGTTTCTCCTGAGTAATCCACTTCTTATTGATCGTCTCTTCTTCTGGAACAGTCTGCTCAATTGCCTCTTCTATAGCAGTGGCTATTCCTGCAACTCTCTCATCTCAGTCTCTCTCTGTGGTGATATTCTTCATTTTCTCTTCTAGCACTGCTCTGTATGCAGTACTTGTTTCTTCCTCACATAGCCTTGCCCTGTCTCTTCTTTTCTTAAGCTGTCTTACATTTTCTTTTGAGTTTTATCTTGATGTTTGTGATCACTAGACTGTGGTCTGAGTCTACATCCACTCCTTGGAAAGTTCAGCACTGCTGTACTAGTGTTATCTTATCGAAATCATATCTATCATATTCTTGGACTTCGCATTGTGCGATTGCCATGTCCACTTCCTACAGTCCTTTTGTTGGAATCTTGTGTTGCAGATCACTATCTCATGCTCTGTAGCAAACTCCAGTAGTTTCTCACATCATTCGTTTCTTTCTCCATAACCAAACCTTCCCATGACTATCTCCCAACCTTCATTATCTGTTCCAACCTTTGCATTCCAGTATCCTCTGATTATCAACACATTTCTTCATTATCTCCTCTACCATCTTTGTCAAGTCTTTATAGCCCAATCTTTTCCTTTATACTGTCTGATGTGGGTGCATACACCTGAATGACTGATGTTGAATGGTTTTGCTTCAAATCTTGCTACCATCATTCTTGCACTCTCCGGTTTCTATCCTAATAACGCTCTTCTAGCTGTTTTGCTAAGAAGGAATCCGACTCCTGCTTTATGCTTCATTTTGTTTCCTAACCAAAATGACTTCACAACCACATCTCTCTCCTGATGCCATCCAATGCATCCCTGCCAGTCCAAGTACATCACATGTGTATCTTTGCATCTCCTTCTGAAGCAGCTCTAATTTTCCAGGTGCCCACAGTGCTTGGATGTTCCACATTCCAATGTGTTAGTTGTAACGAGTATATATTTTGAAATTTTGTCAACAACTGAGGAAAAAGAGTAGGTACAGTAAGTTGAAGTTCCATTTTAAATCTTAAGATATTACAATTGTCCTGAATGTTGATTCCTGTAAAAATGTTCTGAATACTAAGTTTACTCCTTGCTGTTACCAGCCTTTAAGGGCCATTTGTGCCTGGTTTTCATTTTCTTTTACAGATTCATTAGAAGACAAATGCCAAAAAATAATGTGTGAATGTGACCGCAAAGCTGCAAAGTGTTTGGCTAAAGCCCCTTACCAACCAAGATACATTTTCTGGCTTGATTTTCTATGTGGTGAGAATCATCCAAAATGTAAGTTTTAATGAAAGGGGAAGGCACACAACCAATGTTTTACAAGAGTTATGTACTTTTAAAATTTAAAAATAAAGCTTCTGTTAAAAAAAAGACGGGAGACTGATTCTTGGCCAATGATATTTGTACATGCCCAGTTTTCATAATGCAAAGCTCAAAAGCAAATGTAGTGGTTCTTAGCTAGGAAACAGGAACAGCTTTTATGGACTGAATAAAAAGAATGATTTTCAAACTTCTAGTGGTCTGTGACTTATCACTACAGGGTTCCATTGCTGCTTCACAATGGAAAAAGCCTCTCAAACACCAGCTTTCACCATGTTGTTTACTGCAAGGCACTCATTTTCTTTTGGCTAAGTGGTTCCACCACCCACACGTGCACACCAGCAGCATGTAGGAATGAAATGAAAACCTCTATTTTAAAACTAGTTGTATCCTGAAGTAGGTTACATTTAACCAAGGGAAAGAGGATACTGTCAAGACAAGGGCTCTTCCCCTTTATTAGCAACACTATTGGTAACCAAGAACAGTTGAGACTAAAGCATAAGTTTTGAATTTCACTTGATGTAAGTAACAGATTGTCCAGCTTCACTATCTTGTTTTCAGTCACATGCACAATTGGGTCTGCATTTATCCCACTAAAGACTCTAAATAAAAAGCTACATTAAGGAACTGACTGTTCAGCATGGCTGTTTCTACACAGGCCCCTTCCTTCCAAAGTGGCATACTAATACATAGAGCAAAAGATGCTAATGAGGCACAGATGCAAATCCCGTGCCTCATTTGTATAATGTCATGTGATTTGGAGTCCAGAAGTCCTCCTGGAGGCCCTTTCTTCCCAAAAATTTATGGGAAGAAGGGGCCTCTGGAAGAAGGAGGACTTCCTTCCAGAAGCACCCCCAGGGCTATGCTTCTACAAGGCATTTTGGAGTCTGGAAGAATGGTTATGCTAATGAGGCACAGGGAATTTGCATCCATGCCTCATTAGCATCTTTTGCTCCATGTATTAGCATGCCACTTTGAATGAAGTGGCCTGTGTAGAAATAGCCTATGAGTGAAATCTTTGTACCTTTATACAGGCTGAGTGGAAATCCTATAGGAAAAGAAATCTTGTTGTCCCCCCCTTCTCCACCCCCTCCCAACTCCTTGTTCCCAATCAAGGAGCAGCAAGAGATACCAGGCACCCATTTCTCCACTCCCAAGCATGCCAAAGAACATGCCTCCAAAGACCACAGGTCTGCGATATTGATTCCCACACTGTCCCTGCTTTTAACACAGAAAAGGGTTCTAACTCATACACAGAGCATGGGCATTTTCCTCATAAGTCAGAGCCTGTATACTAAAATAGTCAAAGGAGAACTGTTTTGCTTTACTGTGATGTAAAGCTAGTTTGCATGGTTAGCACAGCAACCTCAAGATTTTGGTTTCTCTTCAGAAACGCTTCAAGGTAGAGTACTGTTACAATAAATCTTAATTGTGAAAATCTATGCTCTCTGAAAAAACAAGAGCATCCACTGTGATCAGTCTAATTTTACAGCCAGAATGATCACTAAAAGTTATTAAAGTGCAAAATAAGCATTAAAAGTGCTGTGTTAAAGTTTGAAACAAGTTGAAGGTAAACTTGACTCTTTGGTTTAAAGCAGTGATTCCCTAACTTTTTAGCATCACCTTTTGATTTGAGACCTTTATGCCCCACCCCCCACCCCCATCATCCAACCCCCCTTAACAAAAAATTCAATTCATAATTTAAAAAACAAAAACTTGTTATAAAATCTTCATTTAAAATTAAAAAGCATGAACAGTCTCTCCTGCCCAAAAGTTTAATAAAAATGTAATTTAACATCAGAAACAAAATGAATTTAATGTGAAGGATAACCCAGCATTTCTCTCACAAGTTGGGAAATCCAAGGTTTGAAAGATGAAAGCATGTAACGCAAGTCATTTGACATCTAGTTGATTTCTTTGTTTCATTTTTAATGAGTAAAATTTAAGAGCTTTTTTCACAGGGCTATAGACAAAAAAATGGAAGAATACATAGCACTTCTTCCAACTTTAAGTACATTGGGAAATATTTTATCCAAAATTCCTCCAAGTTTTGAGTTTTCAAAATTCTTTTGCACCTTGAATCATTTTATTTTGGGTGCTTGTTCTTGCAATATTTCTAGCAACGTATCAACATAAACATTGGATTGCTTACTAATTTATGAATGGGGTTGCCAGAAAAGTTGTCTGGAAAGTAGCAAGTAGACTCAATGGAGCTGTGCTGCCCCACACTAGCCACAGGAGCCTTTGTGCCCCATGCCCCTGAACCCCAGGGCCCCCTTACCTCACCTCATGCTGGCCCCATCCCAGCCTGGAGGCAGACTGTGGACGGGCCAGGCTAATGGTACAGCCTACACCTTGCAGGTGCCTTGTGCAGCCCCAGCTGGCCAGCTGCCTGAGCCCTGTGCCAGCCACCAGAGCTGCTCTCACCAGCGGCCCACCTGCCTGATCCCTATGCTACTAGAGCCACCCACCCCCTGGAACCAGGTGCCTGCTTGCCTGACAGCCCAAGACCCACTAGCCACCCACCTGAGCCTCTCACCTTCCCCAAAGGCAGCCACCACCAGCCCCCCATCTAACCCCATCCTCCTCCCCACCAGCCCACACTTTTGCAGGAGGCAGCTAGCTCCACCTGGGTCTTTGCTGGCAGCCTGCTTTTTGTTGCAGCTGTGCTGGGTTGTCCAAGTAATAGCAGGGGTGAGAGCTGGAAGCAAAAGGCCAGATCTTTCTTGGAATAGGGGGAATGGGGGGGGGGGGTGTCTGGATCACCTCACACCCCCCTGCCCCAGAGTTTCTTCACTTCCCACCCCCACCGTGGGAAACCATGGTTTAAAGCAAGACAGATTTAGAGAAAAATCTTTGTTTAATTTTTAAAAAAGTGTGCATATGCAAATCTAGTATTCATTAGTATGATAACTCAATAGGACTCATAAGTACACATGATTTTAAAACAAAAAAGTTATTCTTTCAAATATTATACAGACAAAATGAAAACATGGTTGTGTTTTTATACAAAATAAATCACTTCCCCCCCATCAATATTTACACATTGTTCTTGCTACAGGACTACAATAAGCAATTACAACATCAGATTACTAAATTAATACTTGGAGAGGTATCAATTCATTTACAAAATTAGCAAACTGATTTAGAAAAGGAAGCACTAAGTCAGCTCTTAATTTTCAGTAACAGGTCTGAATAAAACAGCTTCAAGTCATGCTTATCAGGTTTACCAATTACAAAAAGCATGGGACACAAAGAAAGCTAAGCGTTAAACACCTGGAACAGAGGTAAATTTTAAAAATGAGCATTAAAGGCAAATGTATGGTTTGACTGTAGCATCCTACCATGTCAAGCTGAAGTCAAAAAGCTTCAAATATTTTCAATAATCAGAGACTGTCCAAAGCTCCCTCTGACAAGTTCTAAGATAGAGCTGTCATGCAACAGTAGTTACAAAACACCACCACACTTAGAGTGTCAAGGCCCAGATTTCACAATACTGTTTTAGATGGTCTGATTTGTATAGTTTCCTGAAAGTTAAATGGCATGACTACAGCAACTTTGCAAGGCCCCTTCAAGAAAACTGCATCTTCCTTATCTATAACAATGCTACATAAAATAGGCTACATCTACACGTGCCCCAAGCTTCAAAATGGCCACGCAAATGGCCATTTTGAAGTTTACTAATGAAGCGCTGAAATGCATATTCAGCGCTTCATTAGCACACGGGCAGCTGCAGCACTTCGAAGTTGACGCGCCTCGCCGCCGCGTGTCTCATCCAGACGGGGCTCCTTTTCAAAAGGACACCGCCTACTTCGAAGTCCCCTTATTCCCATGAGCTGATGGGAATAAGGGGATTTCGAAGTAGGCGGCGTCCTTTTGAAAAGGAGCCCCGTCTGGACGAGACGCACGGCAGCGAGGCGCGTCAATTTCGAAGTGCTGCAGCTGCCCGCGTGCTAATGAAACGCTGAATATGCATTTCAGCGCTTCATTAGTAAACTTCGAAACGGCCATTTGCGTGGCCATTTTGAAGTTTGGGGCACATGTAGACACGGCCATAGAGTTTACCTTTAGGGTTATGATACTTGCTGCTTCAAAATGGACTTACCTCAAGGCAACTTTTTCAAAAAATAAACAAAATGAACAATTCTCAATTGCCAGAAATGAAGCATGGAAAGAAAGCAATTTGTTTTGTATCAGATGTCCCCCTTCAAAACATTTAGGCAGCTTAGGTACTGACATGCAATCTCTTCAAGCACTAAATCACACCACTTGTGTTTCCAGGCGTCGTACTTCTTTTACCACAAGATCAATATTTATAATTGGGTTAAAGTACAAGCCCCAGTAAAACAAACAGTTACAGACAAACTGAGGAATAACGGGCCAAAAGAGAGCAACAAAAAGACCCTGGGTTGACACCTTCCAGAAATGGCTCCACATTCTCTGAGGAATAGTCCTGAGAAAAAGGAAACAAGACAATCATTTTCTATAGGGAAGGTGTTCTAGCCATCACTATTTAAAAATAAATAAAATAAACATTTGATTTGTGAGATGCCACCTAGTCTACTTCATTCTCCCAGTCTTTCACCGATTCCAACCAGGCCCACCCAAAGGTGTGCATACATGTGTCAAAGGGGACAGCTGCCCCAGGCCCTTTATGTTAACTGCTAGAACATATGTAGCATGCTCTGGGTACCTGGTTGGGGTGGGGGAAGGCTGTGGTGCACAGTGGGCATTGCTAAGGGCCAGCTGCCCCCAGGACCTCTCCATCCACCTGTGCTGCCCACCCCACCTTATCTAGGGGCCCTGCCAGGCTGTCTGCCCACCCCACCCAGTCCTTGATTCCAGCTGATGCCTTTTAGGTATAGCTTCTATTCTGGGCAGCTCACAGTTGAAATACAAGTTAAGACAGTTGCTTAAATAGAAAAAGAGATATGTAGGATTACTCACCACAAAGCCTACTCTACCCTCCAGTAGTAGAAACGTGTTAACAAAAAACACTCCACACATACCCCATATGCATCCTGCCAAACTTTCATCCTTTTTGCCCATCCCCTCCAAGCACAGAATGAAAGTAGACACTAACAACTGGTCATTTCTATTCTAATAGAAGTAATATTGATGCCATTTGTCTTGGAAGACAAACTGAAGAATGCTTGTAAACAATTCCACAAAAAAAAACAAAAAGTCCTGTGGTACCTTATAGACTAACATTTTGGAGCATAAACTTTCATGGGCAAAGACCCGCTTCATAAGATTCATCAGTAATTCCTCGCTCTAGCTCTGTAACAGGTGTTGAGCATCTTTAAATGAAGTGGGTTTTGCACAGGAAACTTCATGTCTTAATTTGTCTGCAGGTGCCACAGGACAGCTTGTATTCATTAATACATACCAATGATCTAAATTGGAGAAAAAAAGAGCAATTCTTTTTAAGTAAAGCTCTCAAGAACTACTACTGAAATTCTAATTAGCAGCCTACTTTGATTTGCATAGTATTAGAATATGCTCCAGACCTTACAAGTCCACAAAGAAATTTAAAGTTTTTGCCTGGAAAATTAACACTACTTTCCATAAGTTTGCTAATATGTCTGACTCCAAATACTAGTGCTATACATACTGATTAAAGTGTTAGTCACAAATCCATAGGGAAAATGGACACTAGTTGGGTGAATACACTGATTCTGTGGGCAGATTCATTTAGTACTTACTCACCTTGGTGTTTTTTCTAACATGGTAGTCTTAATTGTCATGGTAAGAAAATGATGTCATCATTAATGCCTGGATATACACACACCTCAACAGTAACCATTTAAAAAACCCCACATACCTATCTTCAAAGATTGAATGGACAAATCAGACATTAGGAATCCGAGTACACAAACATCTCAGTGAGCATTTCAATCTGGCAGGTTGTAGCATCCAAAACTTAAAGTGTGCATTCTAAAACAGACTAACACCAGACTACAAAAGGAGACATCTGAATTGGAGTCTATTCAAGTTTGAGACTCATCACCTCTGACTCAAGACACCAACAACTACTTTACACATTATAAGAACAGTCTCCCCAAATTGTAGCAATCCCAGGTAGCCCACTTAACAGACACTTGCAGAGGCTCTTTTTCTTCGCTCTTCCCCACCCACCTTCTAGCTTATTTTTTCTGACGAACCAGCTAAACTTTGTTAAATTCTCTAGGGTTACCATTCATCAGGATTTTCCAGATCTAGAAGAAGTGGGTCTGTCCTACAAAAGCTCACCACCTAAGAAGTTATATAAAAGTGCTACAGGACATCTGTGTGTCATCTGAGCAAGACTTACTGTAGTTCTCTTCTTGACCAGATCCTCCAAAATGCAAACAACTCCAGAACAGAGAGCAACATGGTATTAACAATTATAAATCGTGATGTCCAGTAGTGCATCTCCAACCAATCCCAAGCAAATTCAGCAATTAACTGATATGGCAAAAATGAGTACTTAACAATGAATTCTCTCCACTGTTTCCAAGTGGGATCCTGAAGGTCCTAAAGATATTTAAAAAAAAAAAGTCAGTTACATACTGGTTTAGTTTACCTTCCATTGCCTTGTTTTTCGAGTCACTGAAGGAAATATCTTCATTTTACTAAATTTTCACCAGCTAGTTTAATATTTCCCATCACACTTTTTAAAGAAAGGGTGTAAACAAGCACACATATGCTAGAAACAACCGCAAGATATAGCTGTGAGAATCCTGTCATGAATAGGAAATCATTGACATGTTTCAGAAATTAAAGTATTCATTATAATGCAGTTCATGATTGTGTGTCAATTAAAGTTGAAAAAAAACAAGCTAATAGAAGGCACTGACTTTCCTGAATTTAAAATATCAGTCTTTCAAAAAACACACACAGAAATGCTACACCAGATTAGACAAAATGATCTATCTATTCCACAGTCCTGTGTTAAGTAACAGAAATCAACTGGATGGTCAGGGTTGATTTAAGAAAAATTAATCAAAAACCCATCAATTTAAATTACATTACCAAAAAGCTAAGACTGTGCTTAGTGTGCACATAATTTTGGAGTAAGGCTAAAACTTGCAGCACATCTCTTTTTTGAGAAAGCTTGTATAAAATTGTGTTCCCTTGGAAAAGTTGTTATGCTGAAGTAAAATAGAGAATGGACTTATGGCATCACAATTATGGTCTGTAGCTATTATGTTCCAAAATAAGGGGTATGTAATACAAAATAAGCGGAAGTGGCAACTGGCAAATCTAGATTTCTCTTGCTTCAGCTTTCTGTATTGTACACTTGAGTGATGAATTCTCAATAAGCCATAAGGGTTAGCAGCTAAGCTAACCTTTTTTCTTGGCACCATCCAACAAAGCAAACAACTTGGGAAGTTACTTGTCAAAATCACACTCATGCTAAAAAGGCATATAGGAGAGAGTTTTGAAGAATGCTGCCTTGCAAAGTGAATGATTTAAGTTAGTAATCAGCTAATTCACTCAGCCGTATCTACATTTTCAGCCTCATTATTTTGTCTCCAATAAAATTTTCCTTAGGATGTTTTAGTCTTGCAACTAAGCCCTTCAGCTTCTTACACCAGACATTCTCCTTCTTTACTGGGGGATAATTTCTTCAAAATATTCCCTGATAGGGCCTCTTGTGCCCACAAGCCATGACAGTTTCTGCAGCAAACAGATATGGGAAAAATATAGGAAACTGGGTTGTGAATAACATCTTCAGTTTTTCTTTCCTGTCCACTCCACTGTTCCTTTCTATGCTGCCTCCATACTTCTATACACTGTCTGTTTAAGCAAATGATTTAACTCACTCCTCTTTTGTGCTTGGCTGACCACCACCACCACATGAGCACAGAACAGAAACAGTTCTATCCAGCTTTTGTCATTCTTCACATTACCTTTTAGTTTGCTGAGAAACAAATGGAAAGCCCAGACATTTCAAGAAGCAAGCCACTAATTCATTGAATGGCATTCTAAGTGTGTGTGGCATGTTTGTGATGAGATGTTTAAATAAAAATTGGATTTAAGTCAATTTTTATCCACCCGACTGCTCTTTCCAACAAAGGAGTAAGAAAGCCTTTGGATGTAGTGACAAAAATAACCTTGCCCATATAAGAATTTTTCCTGCCATAACTAGGACCAGGAATTGTTTATGTCCTGAAAATTTGAGGGTTTGGTTAAAAAAAGTGTATTAGTCTCATTATTCAAGTCAGTATGAAATCCTAATACAGGCCTCAGCTTTGCCACAGATTTAGACTTATGGAGTGATTGCGTTCTCAAAGATTTTTAGAAACAGAAGACAGTTAAAACTACACAATGACTTGTGCCTCAGAGTTGTGATCACTGCTTCCCTGTGAAATCCCCCTTTCCCATCCACTGGGAAGAATGCTACCGCCGCCACCCCCACAAAACCAGACACCTCTCACGCCAATCAAAAAAATCTTTTAACTTAGAAAACAGTAATGGTTAAAAGCCTGACTAATCAGGTCACTGCTCAAGACTTCAGAAAGATATAAATAGCCATTTTCAAGGACAAGACTAATAAAAAATTTCTTATGTTTGCACAACAAAAACTTGCAACTCATTTCAGTTAAAAGCTTTAACATTTTCATATTTTAAAGCAATCAGCATAATTTTAAATACCTACTAGTGTTTTTGAGACATTATCTTCAGGTTCGTCTTCTTGCACAGGACATATTGTGTAAATGAAGGGTAAAAATATTTCTTTGTAATCAAACAAGTATAAATACAACATACTGAGTCTTGGAGAGCTCTTTAGTGCATACAGCAGGAACAGGGACTTTCCTGGATTTACTGCCTAAATGAATCAGAAGGTTAATGCTGAGACATTATTAAAACATTTATTTTACACAATCACTCAAAAAATCCAGTGCCAGCATTTACAAGTGTAACAAATCAAGTATAGTACAAGCTTGACTATCCAGCCTGATTATCCCTGGGGGATGTTAGACAATCAAGTTTTCCAGTTAGCAAAGCATCCACCACTGCTGGCAGGGCAGCCACACTGTGGCCTCTGGGCAAGTGGTCCCATGGGCAACTGTGCTGGATAGCACAGCTTTTAGTGTAATGAGTTTTCACACATCAGTTTGCACCCAACCTTCAGAACATAGCAACACAGGGAAGTACTTTATGCTTTGAGGCTTTTGATGTGCAATACATAACTACTTTTGCATCCATTGCTGCGCAAGTTACATAAGTGCTGTTTTTTTCCATTAACCTTTGGAATTTCATTTACACACTTGCATTGTGATCCGTTACTGGTTTCACTTTAAAGAATTAGAAAGTTTCTTCACAGTGGCCTAAATAGTCTAAAATATCTATTTCAAGTGACAGGGTTCACTACTTGATAAAATTTACCTTATATTCCCAAAGGTTCTGTGGTGGCTTAACTCCCAATGTTTTCACACGTTCTAGTTCCATTATAATGGCTTTTCTATGGCTACTATTCTCTATATGATAAGGAGTTTTTGTGAAATTGTCTTCATCTGTTATTGTTAGTAGAAGCCTACAGAATGAAATATTTTATAATAAATATTGTTACAAAAGAAGTGAGTTGTCAAAGTATTTTAATTCCAGCAACTGGCTACTAAATCACCAAGATATCAACTTTTGAAATTCTGTCTTATCTCAGGGTTTTAAACACATTAAAAGCTCCCAAATCCTACACATTATATTGTCTTATTAAGAAACTTGAGTTTAGATTATGCCCTCTTTCCTACCTTTGGCAAACAAATTTAAGCCAACATAGCTTACTTTTTATTTCTGTAGTTTTGCTCACAAAAGATTTATTCTAAAACCACACCATATGATAAGCCACAACACTAAACATAGTACCCCCCATATTTCAAATAATGAGAAGAGAACTGTTCTGTAATTTTAACTGGGTGCATATCAATTTAGGATGCAAGAATTAGTATTGACTAGAGCATCAAGTTAGCAAAAAGAGTTGGAGATGCTAGGTTCCTCTCCCAAAAACAAAAGCCCGCCAAACTGAGAAAAAAAAAAAAAACCACACAAATTTGGGAGGGGCAAGTTAATGTGCATTGGGGGGGGGGGAACAAGCCACACCTAAAAATGTTAAGATGCCATTACGAAAGGATAGATAATAAGACTTAATGATGTCACTATGTAAATTCATGCTAAGCCCATACATTGAGATCTGCATGTCATTCTGATTACCCTCTCCAAAAGAACTAGGCAGAAGATGTGCAAAAAGGGGCAACAAAAGTGGTTTAGCAGTATGAAACAGCTTTTATATAAAGGAGAAGTTAAAAAGATTGGAATGGTTCATCTCAGAAAAAGACTGTCGGGGGGGAGGAGGCAGTGGTGATAAGGAAAAAAAGAATGGTAGGGAGCAATGAGTAAGTGAATTTACCCTTTCCTTTAAATCAGGACTCATCAATAAACTAACATTTGAAAACCAGACAAAAAGGCTGTTCACACAGTGTACAGTTAACCACAGAATCAGTTGCCAGGGAACATTAAGACCAAAAAGTCAACTGGGTTCAAGAAACTGGATAAATTAAATGGGGAATAGGTGCATCAATGCTTATTATCCAAAATGGTAAGAGGTGCAGCTCCACAGAACTCTAGAACTGGAAGAGACCTAGGAGAGGTCAGTAAATTCACACCCCTGCTCTCTCACTAGGACCAAGTACCTGTTGGATATTTATCCAACCCATTCTTAAATATCTCCAAGGATCGAGATTGTACAAGCCATCCAAGCAATTTATTCCAGTGCTTAACTACCATGACAGCTAGGAAGTTTTTCCTGATGTCCAACCTAAACCTCCCTTACTGTACTGTAAGCCCAGTCCTATCATCAGAGGCTAAGAATTTTTCATCCCCCTTCATGTAACACCCTTTTAGGTACTTGAAAGCTGATATGCCCCCTCTCAGCCTTCTTCCCCCCCAAAAACTAAACAGAAGATTAAGAAATTTTTTTGGTAGGTCATACTTTTTAGAACTTTAAATAGTTTTTGATCTTTTTACTCTTCTCTGGACCCTCTCCAATTTCTCCATGTGTCCTAAAAGGCAGTGCCCAGAATTAGACACAGTACTCCAAATGAGGCCTATTCCATGTTCTGGGTGTCTCAAAACCTCTGACTCCAGACGCTGTGAGTGGACAAAAGGGCATGGGGCCACTCAACTAACCAAACCCCTGGGATAAAAGGTGTAGTAATATTTTAGCCTATAGTCAGGAAAGACCAAGCATCAAACATCTGGGGTGGGGGGGAAGCAAAGGAAATCACATTCTGGATATTAATACCCATTATCAGAATTATGGCAGTTAAACTGATGGTTGAAAAGTCCTTTAGTACCAAAGCATCAAGATCTTGTTCCACAGGTGATTAAACAATTCACAACATATATAATATGCAAAATTAAGTCTATCTAATTAAATGGTTGAATTATGACTGCTTGTCAGTTTGAGACTGTAGTTTCCTCACCTTCCATTCACTCTCTCTAATAAAAATCTCTCTTTATACAAGGAAGCCCAAGGGCCCAGCTGTTCTAGCCAAAGAATCACCTCTTCAGGAGTCCATTTAGCAACAGGTTTGTGGACAAGATGATCATCTTCATACTCTCTACTGCTCCAATGATACCCAAGCAGAACCACCTACAAAAAACAGACAAAAGATGTATTTGTTATCTAGTACAAAAAAACCCACCACACACACAGATGGAGTAATGTTTATATGAATACTGGAAAAATCTGGCAGGCTTGAGAGGGTACACTCAACTGCTGCAAGTACAAAATTTCAGAAAGAGTTCCAAGTCTTCCCCAACATCTCCCACATCTATATCGTCCAGGCCATTTGGCACTGAAATATAGTTAAATATTTTTGGGAGTAGTAGGTGGGTTGGTGTTCGCTTTCCAAGGAACTTAAATTAAATGCTGATTGTTTTAAATCACTAACACCATAATCAAGTTTTCTGTATTTATCTGGAAAATTGACGGGTATGAACTTACTGCCACACAAGTTAGAGCTGTCAGAACTCCAGAGAAAAAACCCCCTCCTTGAGGATTAATTCTTCTCACATTTGGAGGCGCAGAAATCTGATCATTTCCATGTTTTTGGAAGGCTGCAAGACTGTAAGCTACATCACTGTTTTGCTGAATGTCTTCTCTTCTCTGTTCAATGGCATCAGGAAATAGCTTTTCAATAGCATCCCTAGAGAAACAGTCACTTTACAATATTTCATTGAGTCTATTCAAGTCTATAGCATTGAAAACTGTGACCCTTAGCTGAAAAGTGTATTTCACAGCTTATTCTTTAGGTACACATTCAGTGTGAGTGGAAGGAGGTTTTGGTAAATTAAAGTTGAATAAAAGGTTTTTGCACACAGATGTTAAAAACTTAAGGTTCACTATAAAGAAAGGCATGTAGAAAAACTTAAGCATATTCAACAATTCAAATCCCAAATTTAGAAGGCCAAGACAGATTATTATTCGATAGCACTGGTCAAGTTCAACAGTGAAGCCCAAAACCAGCTGTGTATGCTATTTAATCAAATATTTTACACAGCTCAAAAGCCTGTGTTTTTAAAAGCAGAAGAGGTTATATTTAACTCAAGCCATCAGCAAGTACTTAATAAATCAATGTCTACCACTGTGCTATAGCGACACCAGAATTTCCTCCCAGCACCTAAACCAGTACCCATTAATATCACTGATCTTCAAAACTACAATTATTTCTAGCTGTGATATGTTAACTATCAAAAAGTGAGGGGAAAATAATGCATAAAATATCTGAAAGAGAAAATTCAGAAATCCACTCAATTAGATGTGATTACTTGAACAATTCAGGACAATTATGTTGAGACAGTGCAAGTCAGCTCTGATGAGAGGTTTTAAAATATGTAGCAAATAAGGAAAGTCAAGTATGCATGTCTTTGCTTTTAGAAATATGAAAGACACACATTGCAATCACCTGAGCAGGATGTTGACCTTGGGGAATCCTTCCCACTTTTCTCTGCATTCTGGACACTCATTCTTCTTAGAGGACATCCACCACAAGGCTAAACAATGTCTACAGAAACTATGACCACAGTTCAAGGTAGTGGGATTGACGAGAATATCATAACAGCAGTGGCACGAGAACTCTCTAACTGAAATCAGGTGGCCAATTTCAGAAACAGCATCTGCTTTCACTCTCAACTTCTCATCTTCCTCCATTTTCCTTTCACTTTCTGGTGATCTACTGCACAAGTCTTTAAATCATGTGACACATTATTACTTCTGCAAAACAATGAAAAGGTTAATTATTTTCTCCTTAACAAAACTTAAGTATTAGAAGCAGCATTAATACAATGATCAAATTGACCAAGTGGCATGTAATAACTTCCATGTTTTCACTCAAATTCACCCCAGAAAAAAAAAATATCATTTTGCTAAAAAGAGTACTACTTCTAGCAGCTGCTACCTTCTTTGAATTATACTACTTCCAGTACTGGTTACAATGGAAAAAGAGCCATGTCTAGCTAATATAGCCAGAACTTCAGCTCCCTGACATGTTCTTTTCCTTTATTTATGTTAGTGTTAGTTATTTTGTATCTTACCACAAAATACAAAGCACAACACACAAGCATCTACAAGATAAAGCTAAATTTTATTAGTTTTAGCAAACTATGTATTTAATGCAAGTTCTATTAAGACACCATATGATCTTCTGAAGCATAATTTTACAAGTTTTAAACTACCACACATTTGGTATGTTTTATGATCTAATTTCCTCTGCACATTCCTATGTATAGTCCACAGATTCCATTAAACAAACAATACATCTGTGAAAGTGCTAGCTAGGCAGACTTTAGTACACAATGGGGGACTAATTAATTTCCCCTAACAATCCAGTGCAAGTGTCCACATATCTTCCTAGCAAGAACAGTTCTTAATTTTCTACTTTCTTACTAGTTGAGAAGGCTCTAACCATGTTGTCTTGGGAAATCTGAGAGAGAAGATCTAGTGGTCAGATCCATTTCCAAGTGAGAAAAATAAGAGTGCTCAGACTCCGTTTTTACACACTTTATATTTTCAGGTTTGCAAGAGAAATTGAAGAACTTAGTAGTAAACATGAGCCAAGGATTTGAAAAAATTAAATTTAATTTTCGATCCGTTATTCTTTAATGCCGAGATCGGACACAAAGTGAGCTTGATCAGGGAATATGCAAACACCCTACAACGACCACCACGTACTTGTCACTCAGCCAGGACACTCCGCTCGTTCAGAAACACGCTCGGTCCCCCGGAGCCAGAGAACACTGGCTTCCAGTGACCGCCAACCTGAAACAGGACTTACTGGAAGGGTCTATTTTAAAAGCTTCCCGTTTTCCTTGGGGAGCGGAAACACCACAGAGGTTCGGTGTGACACAACAGGCGCCTCACAATGCATCGCTTGCGCCACAAGCCCTTTCTTGGCCGCACAGGCTCACGCGCCGCCCGGGGCCATACTCGTCCCTCCCCTGGGCGAGCGCCGCCTTCGCTCCCCTACGCACTCCCGCCCGGCAAGAGCCGAGCTCTCGTCACGCAGCCGCGGCAGGCGCTCCGAGCCGCGGCGCCCGTTTGTCGTTGGGCGAAGGAGGCGCCTCCGGGCTCAGCTTTGGGTAGGTCCGGGCCGTCGGGGCACTAGCCGCGCCAGCCCCAGGCTCGCGCAGCGGGACCGGGAGGGAGGGCCGGACGCCTCCACACGCGGCCCGGGCGACCCCCGCGTCTCTCTCAGCCTAGGCGCAGCCCCACGACTGGCAGCGGCAGCAGCATCTCCTCCCTCCCGGCCCCAGCAATTCCGCACATACGTAGCGCTACCTTATTGGTGCGCCGCCAACCACAGAGTAGGGTAGGGCGGCGCTGCCTAGAGAGCCTCCGAACCCGAGGGCAAGAGGTTGCGCCTGCGCACTTCTGTCAAGCGATCGGGGCCGGAGCAGAGGGACGGAACAGGCGGGGTTCGAACCGCAGCTGTGGCGATACACAGGAGACGCGTGCTCCCTACCATTGACTTACGTGGGAACCAAGGACACGACGGTATTTGCACAAGTCCCGCTGATTGCAATCGGCCTTAAGTACCTGACCCAAAAAAAGTCAAGGGAGCTGGTCTCAATTGCCCAGAACCCTCAAGCCATCAGCCCCCTCACTGCTATCCCGCTCATAGGTGAGGCTGCTTTGTTGTTCTGCCAGGTGATGCTTTTAAGGCATATGCATGCCCAGCCCTGTACTGACCTGCAGCACACCTACCAGCCTCTCTGTTCATGGTGCATTCTTCTCCTTTTGCCAACCTCTACCCCCACCCCATGGCAGCACATAGCATCAGTTCAGAACATTGAACTCCCTCCACAGCATTTAGTACATTTCTTTTAATGTAGCTTCAATGCGTTTTTAGTTTTTTTCCAGGCAGGAAGGTGCTTTCGAAAGCAGGGTTTCCTTTCCAATGAACCCCATCCACACAGCTGTTTTGGCTTTCAAAATCAGCCCTTTCAGAATCTGGAACCTGTGCGAGTATGCAAATGAGGTCCACCTCTTTTGCATTTCCAATCAGTTAAGTCTGCACCTCTTTTGCATTTCCTGTTAACCATATTTGTATGCCCCTTCCAACAGGGAGAGGCAGTAGAGAAAGCTTGGGACAAGCAACAGGGGAGTGAACCTGGGGAGGAACCCAAACTCTCATTCATCCTCCTTCCGCAGGCATGAAATAGGGACCTAGCCTCCCACCAAATTTAAAAGTCCTCTTTTTAAAATAAAAATAAAAACAGGTAGCCCAGGAAGTTCCATTTAGTATTTAAAATGTTCGCTGACCTTAAAAACTAGGCAAAATGGGCAATGCCTGGTTAATGTGACAAGTAACCAATTAAAAACCAATTACTGATAAGATCTGTGTGAAAGGACTATATAAAGAACAGTTTGAAGCTCTCTCACTAAGCACTGACGTTACTCCATTCAGTAACAAAATGTTTGCAATTTAAGTTTAAGCTCAGCAAACATTTTAAATACTAATTAAAAGTCCTCTGCCTGGGATTTACCCCTACCAAGGGCTTGTGACTGCTCAAACTAATCAGTAGAGCAAGCAATGGATTCTGCACATTCCAGCTTTTTTTGTTCAACCACTCAGATCAAGAAGGGTAATATCTTTGGGTTACATCAAATTCCTATGAACAAATACACAATGAAAAAAATACTTTCAGATTGAGCCCCCTTCAAAATCTAGCTGCCAGAAAGGAATGGTGGTGCCACTGTCCACATTGTACATTTTAGCACAACGACACTGCTGATGTGGAAAGTGGTAGACCAGGGTTCAGTTCCCCTCTCTTTGCTAACAGGAGAAAAGAGTGAGACACTCCTGCTCAAACCCTAGGGCATACTCAAATAACAGGGCTGTGGGATATTCTGATGATGTGGGCCTTTTTTCAATCTCTCATTTATCCCTAGTTTTAACAGTGAAGAGTGATTGAAGCAGAGGGACATATGTAGGCTATGTCTACACTCAGATAAATTAGATGACCCTCCTCACAAATTTGACCTATTGCTGCCACACTCAATTGACAGACATCGACTGTTACAGCAGTGCATTGTGGGAACCTATCCCACAGTTTGCTCAACCCCATAGCATTCTGGGTATTTTTGCTGGTATTTGCCATCATCTTTCCACATTGCATTGCCCTCCTTCCCCTCTCTTGGTAAACAGACATCCATTTTTCCAGGTGAAAGGAAGAAAACTAGTGCACCAACAAAGATTGCTAAATACACAGAAGTCTTTCCTCCATAACTGAATTGCTTTTTAAAACTGTAGCTGTAACAGAAAGATTATAAAAGATATCAGGTGCATGTCTTCTCAGCTGGCCCTCCACCAGCTGTCCCCCCTGCCTTGATTACATCTGATCCTTGAAAATAACAGGGACAATGAAGAGATGGAGAAAGAGTTGATAATAAAGATTTGAAAGAAAAAAAAGTTGCTGAGGGGAGTGTATTTGGCTTCCCAGGCCTTTTTACAACTTCTATGCACAGTCTGTACTCCCAGCTGACCTTCCATCCCCACTACCCTGCGTGAAGGGATACAAAGTTAGAAGAAAGAGGATAGAAAGGTTGGGGGCAGGGGAGGAGATTTTTCTCTTCTCACTACACAGGTATTGCCAATGCAAGGAATGGGAGATGGAGCTTTCCAAATTTCATTGCCTTGGGGGAAGAGGACTGGTATTTGAGAGGTTGAATGACTAATTGGCACGATCCTTGAAAATCTTTTTTGGCTGTGGAGGTGCAGGGTCTGTGGCTCAAAGGCCACTTCAAACCATTCCCATCCCCCGGCAGCAGACAGGCCCTGAGAATCTTAGCTGCTGGGGAGGGGGAGTTTCAGTGAGGGGCCAGTTGAAGTACTCCCCCTGGGCTCCTACAAGACACTGCAATTTGTAGCTGCTGGGGGAGGTGGGGGGGGGGAACTTCCCCAAGGTGGCAGAAAGGCCCTGAAAATATTTTGGTGGGGGGCCAGTTGAAGTAGTCCCCCTGGATGGCTGCAAGCCCCCAAAAAGTCTTAGCTGCCATTGAAGCCCTAACTGCGCACAAGTCAGGACATGGTGCTGCCTGGCAGCACGAGCAGCACTGAACAAAGCACTATTTTGCATGGGGGTGGGGGCTAGCCACATGGTGTGGGTGAGTGCAGGAAAGACCCTGACTGTGTGGTGTCTGTGGAGGGAGGGAGGGAGGGAACAGGTGTGCACAAATGTAAACCACTGAAGTTTCTCAGCCTCTTCTGCAAGCACAACCCCCCTATCAGCCTTGCTGCCACTTGGTGCAGCAGTATAGCAGCTGGCACCAGGCAGTGCAGAAAACAATACTAAGTGTAGAAGCAGAACCACAAACTCCATGGTGGGGCTATTTGTAATGGGTAGATGCACTCACAGCACTAATGGCAAAGACAGACAGACATTTCTCAACCTCTTGTACCAACATGAGCCCATAGCCACAGGCTGCCTGGTCCTGATTTGAAATTCACGGTCTTCCTGTTACCTAATTCCTGTGCACTTAGAGAGCAGTGGCCAGAGCAGAGCATGGATTGGCACTGTGGATTACATATGGGACACCTCTGGAGGATAATAAATTTGATTTTAAGACATGGTGCTTTCACACAGGTCCTTATTCAAACATGACACTACAGGTTCAGACAATATTATGATATTGATATTAGCGCTCCCTAAAGCGAGCTAATGGTACTCACAGTGAAGACAGTCACATGGTAATATTGTGCTAAGTACCTTAAATTCAAATTTATCTCATAGTGTAGACCTAGCCTCAGGGTTCCCACTTCTCTGGTGGATATCAGTGTTTCTTCTAATCAGTTCTATCCATGTGCGGAATAAATTTTTCTATGTGCATTGAAACATGCATGTGCACCTCTAGAAGAAACACACCTAGCTGTGGGTTCTCTGTCAATCGATAGGGTGGTACATGAATTTCTCCTCAGTGGAGACATAGGCATGCAGCTTATGTGAGACACCACAGAGGAGCCTGACTACGGAACTGTGGAGTCATTCCCTTGAATATTGATCTCTGGCAAAATGTCTTCATTTAATCCAGAGTGAAACAGCTCCAACAAGAGACTGAGGGGGCCCCCTAACACCATAATATCCCATAGCTCATTGGTTAGCATACTCCAAGAAGTCAGATAGCTGTTCAAATCCTCTCCCTTCTGCCACGAGGAGTGAGAAAGTTGAACTCAGATCTCTCCCAAGAGCCTTCATCATTAGGGTAAGAGCTGGGTATCCCTCCTCACATTGTTTGTTAGGAGTGGGAGACACCCAACTCATTCCCATAGGAAATGCTGTAATAGTCACGTGACTCCAGGCACCTGTGGTTCTCATCTGTGGATGACTAACAGATATAAGCACTAACTAAAGGGTACCAGCTCAAAGAGGGGCCTGGCATAACTCATCCTTTTCCTCAGAATCTCCCATTGACAAGCTTAGTCAGCTCACCACCAAGAATGCAGACTTTTGTGGATCACCTTCTCAGTTACCTCTCACCCCGACTTTTTGCTTAGATACGAGAATCCATGCTCAGCTTTGTCAACGGCAGTGCTGATCCTTCAATCTTCTAGGCACCTAGAAGTTAGGTGTTGCAGTGCTCAACTTCACAACAGCCAAATCCATTTATGAATCCAAACTTACTTGTAAGCCCACAATACTCTGTGCATTCTCCTACGAACAGAAGAGACTCAGTACTATATGTAAAGTAGGAGGCATATGGTGTCACCATTGCATACTAGAAGGAATATATATATATAAAAACCTAAATAGGTCACACTTTTTAATCAGACAGCATCATCGACATTTAATAGTATGCAGTAGCTGCACTTAGACACAGTGCAGGAGCACTAAGTCCTTTGTAATTAGAGGTGGAAATTTAATAGTAGTCACTTCAGTTTCCAATTGCTTAAGCCAATTTAGACTCAATACAAACTTTACTTCTTTTAATGCAGATCATCAAGAGGCTAGCCTGAGGCAGATAATCAAAGTATAAATCTCTTATCTGAAATAGTTTTCTATTGGAGAATGACCATACTCTGATCATCAAAAACATGTTAAGTTTGTTAAGCTAGATTCAATGAATATTTTCATTAATATAATGCCAGTATTTTATATAAGTATATTGATGATTCAGAGGACATCTTAAGAAAAGCCACACAGACTCAAACTAATGGTCCATCTAGCCCAGTATCTGGTCTGGAAACAATTGCTAGTGCCAGATGCTTCAGTAAGTAAACTGAACAGCAATCCAGTGATACCTCTCAGTGGCTAATCCCAGTTTCTAGCAATCAAAGAACACCCACAACATGAAGTTATACCTGTGAACATTTTGTTTAATAGCAAGGAATGAATTTAGTTGCCATTAATGGTTTGAATCCAATTATGTTTTTGACCGTCTATCTTCCCAGCAGTTATTTGCATTGGTTGTTTTTAGTCTGTAAAGTAGTATTTTCTTATTTAAAAGCTAAAACAAAAAGCCCCATTGTCTACTTACTCCTTTTAACGCGCAACCCTTGGTTCTTGTGTTACGTTAAAGGATAGCCAACACATCTCTAATAATTCTCTCTACAACAGTCATGTTTTTCCTAGGTCTCTTATCACCTGTTTTCTAAGTTAAACAAAGTTTACAACAACATTGGCAACATTAGGGTAAAAATACTGTGTTAGCAGTTTCACAGTTGCCAGCACATACACCGATCTATTCTTAAGATAGGAGTAATAGAATTTAATTTAAAAAAATTTCAGGAAAGAGAACAACAGGATTTAGAACTACTACTTTAAATCATGGGATGATATCAAGACCTAGCAGTCTAGGTACTGTTAAATTAATAGCACAAAGCAGAATCTCAAGTAACAGTACAGCTTGCTCTGTCACTGCCTCATAGAAGAGAAGTGAAAGACCATAAGAGTTAGAATTCTTGGGCTAAACAAAAAGCCCCATCATTTCTCTAAGCCCTTGTTTGATAGCTATACAAACAGGAAAGCTTTCCAGTATACATGAAAAATAAACTGGCTCAACCTTTATTTTCTACATAGCAGCTATAAAGGAAAGATACAAAAAGAAAAGTTATACTGACAGCATAAAAATAAAATAGCAATTATAAACCAACAGTGTTACAAAATATTATAAAAGAAGAAAGCACATTTTAAAAACTTACTATTAATTGCCTTCATAATATTATGTGGATCCCTGTATCCTAAAAGAGTCAGATATCAAAAAGTGGAAAGAAAAACCTGCTTGCTGTCCTTTCCACACTTATACCTTCCCTTCTCTAATGAGCTCCATCCCAGTATGTCACACACCTCCAGGATTTGCTAATTAGTTTAAATCATCTTGTTAGTATGTATGTGTATTATAGAAGCACCCATGGTCCCAGGTACTGAGCAACAGATAATTTAAAGAAAACAATTTCTGTCCCTTATAGTTAAAGCCCTCTCTTGCAAACATTTAACACGCATGTGTAACTTTATTACTGTGCTACATGACTGCTGTTTTGTTTTATTACTGTGAGTAGTACCATTAATTTATATGGAATCATCACAGTAGTAAAGTCAAGCATGAGAATGTTTGCAGCATGGAAGCTTAAGTACTATGTAATGAGCTCTATCTGTTTGGTTCCAATGAAAAATAAATAAATAATAGTTTAAGAAGAAATTAAAGGCCTTTGTAATTCTGTTGGAATTCAAATGTTTACTCTGTTTTGTACTTCAAATGTATAGCTTAATCCTGCAAGTACTCATGATTATTACTATCTACTCATGTGAGTAAACATGTGTTGATGATCAGATGTCAAACTTGGAAGTAGTGTGGGCACTTTGAAGTAACTGCGGCTGAGCTGCAGCTACATGCAAGCCGGCACTTCGAAGTCCCTTTACTCCTCAAAGGCTACGTCTACACGTGCACGCTACATCGAAATAGGCTATTTCGATGAATAATGTCTACACGTCCTCCAGGGCTGGCAACGTCGACGTTCAACATTGACGTTGCGCAGCACCACATCGAAATAGGCGCTGCGAGAGAACGTCTACACGCCACAGTAGCACACATCGAAATAAGGGTGCCAGGCACAGCTGCAGACAGGGTCACAGGGCGGACTCAACAGCAAGCCGCTCCCTTAAAGGGCCCCTCCCAGGCACAGTTGCACTAAATAACACAAGATCCACAGAGCCCACAACTGGTTGCAGACCCTGTGCATGCAGCATGGATCCCCAGCTGCCGCAGCAGCAGCCAGAAGCCCTGGGCTAAGGGCTGCTGCACACGGTGACCATAGAGCCCCGCAGGGGCTGGAGAGAGAGCGTCTCTCAACCCCTCAGCTGATGGCTGCCATGGAGGACCCCGCAATTTCGATGTTGCGGGACGTGCAACGACTACACGGTCCCTACTTCGACGGGCGCTATTCCTATCCCCTCATGGGGTTAGCGGCTTTGACGTCTCGCCGCTTAACGTCGATGTTAACATCGAAATAGCGCCCAACACGTGTAGCCGTGACAGGCTCTATTTCGAAGTTAGTGCCGCTACTTCAAAGTAGCGTGCACGTGTAGACACGGCTAAAGGGACTTTGAAGTAGCCCAGGCACTTTGAAGTAGCCGCGGAGAAGATTTAGCCTAATGAAGTTCTGTATATTCACCGCAGCACTTCATTAGTAATCTCCCAACACCCTAGTTACCATTTCCCCTTTGAAGTTGGGAGCTAGTGTAGACACAGCCTAGAAGTTGGTGGATTTTTCTGAGCAGGTTTTGTATGAAAGTCACAGAATAAGGAGGAAGCTTAAGTCACTCTATTCTGAATACAACCACATTCAGAAATCCTATCCAGATTATTCATCAGAATATAACTAGGCAGAAAACTCTTTACTCCCTAAGCACTTTCAGTATTGCTATAATGTTGAAACTCCTTTGATTTTAAAATGTAAAATGCTGTTTGCAAAAGCTCCTAAATGTCTTCACCTAAAATGAATCCTGAATCTACACTACAGAATACAGGAACAAAGATAATGCAGATATTTTTCTTATGTGTGATCTCTAGTGTGAATTTTCGTGTATTAAATAACCAATGTCTCTAAATACACATTCTTTCTCTTTCTTTAGCTTTTGTGTTAACTAATCCAAAGTTTTTTTTCTTTCTATTGTGTACATCTCTTTTTAGATTTTGTACTTTCTATAGTTCAATGTACTCAAATAACTATTCTCTTGGGGGACCATGAAAACAATTCTAATTTGTAGCAATACTTTGTGCTTGGTGAAATTCATATGCCTTTAAAGAAGTGCAGTACCATTTCTAAATGAGGTTTTAGGCTAGCAGGAAGTCAGCTGGAGATTGGCTATTAACACATGGACTAAGGCAGGGGTCACCAACCTTCCTGGGGCAGAGTGCTGAAATTTGATCTTTCGACCTCTCTGAGTGCCAGAGATAATTTTAAAGTTGCTAATGGTCCTACTTACACCTTTGTTAATAAACAAGATGAAGATCTTTACCATTTAGGTGAAGTTTGGAGCAGTAGGTGGTGTGGGCTGCATGGGGGAGAAAGGGCAGGGCTGAGCTCCTCCCTCAGTGACGATGAAAATCTGCTCACATACCAATCTTGGCATATGTGTTGGGCATTGCTGACCCTTGGACCAAGGTCTGGTCAACTTAAAGTTATACCGGTATAGCAAGGTCTGTCACGTGTCCTGTTTCCCCCACACAGTTAATGGTAGAAGCCCCAGTCTGGATACATTTAACCTGCTATGATTTTATTATTCATAATCTAGAATAAATCATATTGGTAAGAAATTCTGTTTTGGTGTAAGTGCTACAATACAAATAACTTTTGCCACTCCAACTATACTACTTTAGGTACAGTGGCATAATGAACAGCCTAACAATACAAACAGGCCTTCTTTTACTTCAGAGCTTGAAGCAACTACCCTCAGACAGTATTTATAATTCTACCTAGTCTTGGTGGAAGGGATAGAACTCAAGATCCCCTAAGAGATAATAAAAGCTTTCTGATGGGAGTGAGGCTGAACTGTCACTTAGAATGGTAAGTCTTACTCGGGGCTTTTTTTCCAGCACAATGCAGTGGAACTGTGTACCACCACCTTTTTTTCTCAGCACAGCTGCCATTTTGGAATCTGGCTGGGGGTGGGAGGGGGTGGGGGGTCATGCTCTGAGCTGCCTGTGGTTCTTAAAGGAGACATTAGTGACTCCCGCTGCTCACTCTTCCAGCTCCCTGCCCTGCCTGCTGGCCCTGAAAGACTAGTACTCAGTTTAATTGGTTTAACTGTTGGCAGGAAGGATCTGGCCATTAAACCAATTACATTGAGTGCTAGTTTTTCATCGTGGCAAGGTGCTGGGAGCTGCCTCTGCTATAGGGCTTGGCTGGGAAGTAGCGGCAGCACATGGAGTTCCTCAGCCAGCAAGCGAATCCTGGATTTGGAGGGGGCAGTCTGGGGACATACAGGGGTGAAGGGTTAAGCCCGGGCGCGTGGGACACCGTGCAGGGCATTAAGCCTGGGCAGGGATTGGGGCTGTGCCAGAGCAGGGTGGGACGTTGATCCTGGGCATGGGTTGAGGCGGCACAGGGTGGGAGGGGGTTATGCCTGGGTGTGAGGAACTCCTCTACCACGAACTTATTTGCTTTAAAGAGCTGGGAATGTCACTGATTAATTAACCAGGCCCCATGGCTCTGTTTTTTTTTTTAAATTGTTAAAAAGGTAATGACATGCCAAAAATCCATGCAAACATCCAGGGTTCACAGTTAAAAAAAATCACGAAAAGTAAAACCATTCAAACCTCAGGGATTCAACAGCAACATTATTTAAGGCACAGTGTAAACACCGTTGTACTAACATGAAAGGGACTTGAAGGGGAATTCTTACAGTACAAAAATATCTACTTCAATATTTTGGCACAAGTGGTGAGTGAAGGTTGATTGAATCCAGCCTGAGCTCTGCTTTCGTTGCTTCTGCTGACTGACACTTTGAATTTAATTTCAGTATTCCACGTTACAGGCTGTTGCCTGGATGAAAAAAGGTTGTGCTGTAGTTGCCCTTGTATGCAAATCAATTACACAGTATAGGTAAAAAAAACATGTGGAGCTATCTTTCTGCTGATCTTAAACCAAATCCCAAAGACTCTGGTTCCTTCTTAGCATTTGTTGTTATGGTTCAGCAAGATTGTGATATTTTGCACAAAAAGCATCAACAACATATGTGGTGGTAGGCTAAATACTGGTGCCACGTTCTTGGCATGGCAGAAAGCCTACAAACAATTGTTAATATGTAATAATTTTGTGTATTGATTTCATTAAGTAACAGCTTTTTAGAAAAATCCCCAAGCAATCAGTTCCACAGGTTCACTGTATCAGAGAGGTAGCCGGGTTAGTCTGTATCTTCCAGAACAACAAGAAGTCTTGTGGCACCTTATAGATTAACAGATATTTTGGAGCATAAGCTTTCGTGGGCAAAGACCTGCTTCATCAGATGCATGAGTCATTGTGCGTTGTATGAAGAAATACTACTTTTTGCTTGTTTTAATGCTTCTGCCTATGAATTTCTTTGGGTGACCCTTAATTCTTGTGGTGTGTGAAGGAGTAAATAAAATGTTCTTGTTCATTTTCTGTATTATTTTCACATCTCACCTGATTTTATAGGCCTGTATCATATCCCTTCCAAGGTGTCTCTTTTCCAAGCTGTTTAGTCTAAATATTTTAATTGCTTCTCAAATGGAAGATGTTCCATATTCTTAACCATTTTCTTAACCATATCTTAACCATATTCTTAACCCCTTTTCCATACCTTTACTGATATTGAGGTACATGCTTATGGACTTGAGCAGCTGATTTTCATTCAATAAGCAGGGGTATGTATGCAGTGATGTTTAGTGTGGTGGAAAGTAAAAGTCTTTAACAAATGTAAGGCTCTTGTTAGACATATCCTGTAGAATTAAAACAAAGAATTTTTTTCCAATTATAGTTCAGTTTTATACAGTAAATCAAGCCTCTAATTTATGAGCCTATAGTTCAGCAATCGATATCAACTTCCTGATTAATCTTCATCCTATGGAAAACTTGAAAAATTAACTTGCTGTCAGTGTGGTGGACATCTAAGATTTCAGCGCATGGGTTGAAGGAGATGAGTGGTTGCTTTGAGGTGCCAGACCAAATTTCCATTTTCCACTCTTGTGCAAATCTATCATGGCAGAAAATTATCTCCTTATATATTGAATATGGCTATTATCTCCAGGGTAGAAATCTATTTTCCTAGTTGTGTACATTTGTAACGAGCCATCTATCAACGTGCTAGACTATGAACTGGAAGTTGTCCATGAGTTCGTGTACCTAGGCTCGACGATCTTGGACAACTTGTCACTTGATAGCGAGATCAACAGCGCATTGGAAAAGTTGCCACAACGTTCTCCAGGCTGACAAAGAGAGTGTGGGCTAGCAATAAGCTCACTGTACACACCACGGTGCAAGTCTGCACAGCCTGTGTTTCAAGCACACTGCTGTACGCCAGTGAAACATGGACTTTGCGCCCAAAAGAAGAGCAGCGGCTCAACACATTCCACATGCGCTGCCTTAGGCGCATACTCGGTATCTCATGGCAGGCCAAGGTCCCCAATAGTGCAGTGCTTGAGAGGGCAGGCACCGCCTCCATGTTCACCCTTCTCAAACAGAGGCGTATGCGCTGGCTGGGCCATGTCTCATGCATGACGGATGGCCGCGTACCGAAGGACGTCCTCTTCGGCCAACTGGCGTCTGGAAAGAGGCCGAAAGGGCGACCTAAATTGTGCTACAAGGACACATGCAAGCGTGACCTCAGCACTCTATCAGTGTGAACACCTGGCATTTGCTCACCTCAGACGGGCATGCCTGGAAACGGAGTGAGGGAAGCTCTTACTGTGTATGAAACTACCTTGGTGAAGGAAGCGGAAGACAGGAGAGCCCTCAGGAAGATCCGTGCCCATGATACCAGAGCGACATCTGCCTACTGCTGCTCACAGTGCGGAAAGGACTGCCACTCCCGGACTGGATTGCACAGCCACAGAAGACGCTGCTCGAATCAGTCTAAGTGGGGCGCAAACCCATGATCCCTTGGGATCGAAGGATGCCTACTACTACTACATTGGTGAAGTAATTGTCTCATTTGTGGAGTAGGAAAGCCCTCTTCATTGTTACCACAAGGACAGTAAATACAGATTGACTCCCTCTAATCCAAAACACTGTCATCTGGCAATATCAATAAACTGGCTTGATTTTAGTTAGCTAGATGACCACTTATCATGGGTTTGGCCAAGTTTCCCATAGTCCCATAAAGTTTGTTTCCAGCTACCAGTGCTGGCTCTCAGTGTTCTGTGCTGTTATTTGGCTGTAATTTGCCCCTAACTGTTTTAAGAGCCCAGTAAGCAGTGGAAGTGTTGGTAATGTGCTAGAAAATGCTGAGGTCTTGTGGGCTGACAAATTCTCTCATCTGGTACTGGTCAGGTCCTGAGGATTCTGGCTGATAGAGATTCAACCTGTACATGCTTTTCATTTCCAGCTTCCTCTTCTGCATCAAAATTAAATCTATATGTCAAATTTTTGTCTCCCCTTTTTTACTGTATATTGTCACTATGTGGAAGATCAGCCCACTCAGGATTCATCTTCTGGGGTTTGATTTTGTGCACCTAGTAGTCAGGTCAGCAGTCTACTCTTATATTCCTCAATAGCATGAGGGGTAAGGGAGGTCGACGGGAGAGTGAGGACAGTCAGGTAAGTCAGTGAGTTCATTCTAGCTACACAATTGCCTCAGCTAGAACTGCATATCTGCAATCAATTTTAATGTTTAGAGTAGGCTTGACCTGAGTCTTTACTTCAGTCTCTTCTTCTCTGCCCCTTATAGCATATTGGGTTAAAGCTTATCATCCTCACAGAGAGGATATGACTCCACGACTGTGACTCAAAAGGTGGTTATAATGAAGTCAGGGGCTTACAGCCCAGCCACAAGGAGAGGGCTGTCACCCCAAAACCTCCCCAATTTTAGTTTATGCTGGGGGGTCAGACTTATTGGCTTGGTGTATGAAAGGGATCAACACTGCTGCATTAGAAATGCTTGATCTGCATTTCCACTGCCATATCCCCATCAGACACTTACCATACTGTGGAAGAGGTTTATGTGGTAAATCCCTGAGACCTACAGTAGCTAGGCTCCTGGAGGAATGCTTCTACTGACCTAGGTCTACCTATGCAGGTGCTTAGGCTGACCTACCGAGATTGCAAAGTATCAGAGAGGTAGCCATGTTAGTTTGTATCTTCAAAAACAAAAAGACATCCTGTGGCATCTTATAGACTAACAGATATTTTGGAGCGTAAGCTGTGGTGGTCAAAGCCCCCTCACCCCACTCATGCATCTGATGAAGTGGGTCTGTGCCCATGAAAGCATATGCTCCAAAATATCTGTTAGTCTATAACATGGTTTCCCAAACTGGGGGGAGGGGCGTGAAGAAATTCTGGGGGGTGGGGCGTGAGGTGACCTAGCCCCCCTATCATTTCCTCCACCTGAAGAAAGAGCCAACCTTTGCTTTCAGCTCTCAGCCCCTACCATTTTATGCGGGCAACTTGGTGCAGCTTCTATAAAAAACACATGGCGAAGACCCATGTAGAGCTAGCTGCCTCCTGCAAAGATGAATGAGTGTTGTTTGTGGGAGGGCAGAGAAGTAGGATGAGGTTAGATGTGGGGCTGGTGGTGCCTGGCTTAGGGGGAGGGTAGGGATTCAGGCAGGTAGCTTGCAAGGCTCAGGCAGCTGGCTCCAGCATCTTGGGGCTCAGGCAGCTGGTGGGCAGCAGGTGGCTGACCCTGGTGGCTGGCTGGCGGGCGGGCAGGCGGCTAGCCTTGGCCGTGCAGATCTTGGGCAGTTAGGGCTGGGGAGTGGGTGGCTGGCCAGCTTTGGCAGCTTGGGGCTCAGGCAGTTGGCTTGGGCAACTGGCCTGCGACTGGGATGGGTGGCTGGTGGGTGGATAGCTGGCCCCAGCAGTGTGGGGCTTGGGTGGCTGGTGGGTGGGCAGCTTGGGCGGCTGCCTCACAGCACTTGGGCTGCTCTGGCTTGCCCTGACAGCGTAGGACTCAGGCAGGCAGCTTGGGCAGCTGGCCCGTGGCTTGGGCGGGCTGCTGGCCCCAGCAGTGTGTAGATTAGGCAGCTGGTGGGTGGCCTGCCCTGGCAGCGTGGGGCTCAGGCAGGTGGCTCTGGTGGTTGGCTCACAGGACTTGGGCGACTGGTCCAAGCAGATGGTGAGTGGGTGGCTCTGGCAGCACAGGGCTTAGGCAGGCGGGTGGCTGGCACAGGGCTCAGGCAGCTGGCCAGCTTGGGGCTGCACCAGGCACCCACAAGGGGCTAAGAAAAACTATTTATGCTTATTTTTAATTTTAAATAACATTGTTATATTAAGATTTAGTATTTATTACAAATTACAAATTGAATAGTTAAAGGGGGGGTGGATAATGGTAAAGAACAGGTGGAGGGCATGAGGGTCTCTCAAAAATCAAGAGGGGCATTATGCCAAAAAATTTGGGAACCCTGGTCTATAAGGTGCCACAGAACGAGATTGCAAAGCATGTGAAATCTTTCACAGGGCTGGAGGACTTAGACCTAATTTTGCACCGTAGATCAGGCCTTACACCCTGACTGCTCTCTCTCGGCTCCTACTGCCCTTCGAATCAGACACTAGGGCTGGAAAACATTCTGCTCTCTGCTGGCTGGGGCACCCGTGTAGGATTTGTCCCGTTACTAGCTCTTTCTGCTCGTTTACATTTTCTGTGGTTTAGCTTTGCTGACGGTTGAGGACTCCCCCCGCCCCATTTTTGGGGTCAGCCCCTACACTGCATCTGGCTGCCACACTTAACGCATCCCCTGTATAAAGCACATCGCAGCGGGTGAGAAACGCCTAGGGGAACAGCGAGGCGCAGCCCTGAAGAGCGCTACCCCCGGGGGACGCCGCTGGGTGGGGAGTGGCTCGCGGAGGCGGACTGAGCACGGGACCCCCCCGTGGCTCGCGCTAGGCCACGACCAGGGCACGGGGAATCCCGAACCCGAGGTGAGAGAACGCGCGCGCCCAGAGACGCCGCCGCTCTACAGCCCCTCCCTTCGCCGGACTGGCTCCACCCCCTCCGCGTCACGTGCCGGAGAGGAGGTGGGGAGGGGGTTGTTTCCGGAAGTGTTTCGGCGCGGGCAGAGCCGGGTTTCGGGCGCTGCGTGCGGGGCTCCGGCCGGGCCGTTCCGGGCCGGGCCGCGGGGATGGAGATCATTAGGAGCAGTGAGTGACGGGGTGCGCGCCGGTCTTCCGGGGTCCGGCCTCATCGCTCTGTCCCCAGGCCGTCTCACCGGGCCCTGGGAGCCGGGACCTCGTGAGGGAGTCGTGGCTCCGCTGTGCTCGGGAGCTGCGTGTGCCCCGCGAGTGACACCCGCTGCGGCGTGGGGGGGCCGGCCGGGCCCGCGCGGCAGCCTCCGCTCAGCCGCGCCGAGGGAGCGGGCGGGGAGCGCTGGCGGGCTGCGTGCAGCCGCCTGACAGGAGCCGGGGCTCCATGCGCGGGCGGGCAGCGGCAGCTGGCGCCGCTGTGACCCCCCCGCCCCCTGAAGCCTAGCTCCGTGCTGCTGCCCGAGGCCCTGCCCTGGCCTGGCGCGGGCCGCGGCTGGGGTGGTCTGGTCCCGAGCGCGAGCCGAATCGTTGGGCGCCAGGACTCGTCCCTCCTGTCTGCTGCCCCGGGGCTGCCGGCTTCTCTCCAGCGCCACGGCCGCTGTGCGACTGGGCGCTGCGCCTCTCAGGGCCCTGCTGTCTGGGAGTTCCTGGTGGGAGGTCGGCAGCTCTGGTCCCGCACACGAACTGGGGGCGGGATGGGATGGGACAGGATGGAGGCTCCCTGCCAGTAACAGCCCTGTGTTCAGGCGGTGGTTTTTCTGATTGCTTTACAGATTTTAAAGATAACCTACCTAAAGTGTACGAAGCCATCCAGGAGGCAGACTTCTTGGCTATTGACGGGGAGTTCTCAGGTACTGTTATGGTTTGTGAAAGCCCGAGGTGCTGCCCTGCCCCGGGCTTGAAGTAGTTTCCCTGGTATACAGGGTTTATAATTTGGTTCAAGGGCTGGCAGCAGCCCAGCCCTAGATGTGATAACTGTCATCAGAATTATGTGTTGTTCTCAGGTGTCTGAACAGGGAAATGAAATACCTAAAGTAAAAATTAAGTTAAAATGTCAGTCTTTCCTTTTGCCTTATGTATTGCATAGAGAGGCCTCAGTCATTTAAAAGTACTTTTCATGCTGCTGTTGGTTTGTGACTTAATTAACTCAAGCTCTGGTGATGTGTCTTGAGACCCATCGATCTCCTGTCATTGGTACCATGAGATGTGCAATCAGGATCATTTATATAACTGGTGAAAAATACAAATAAGGTTTTATAGTTGTTTTTGGAAATACATGCCTTTGCTACCAACACATTATCTTTCCTGAACTCACCCGATTGTTTATGCAGAGCAACATAGTTCAATTGGGTTTTGTGTAAAGAGTCATTCACTTACAGGGGAAGAATCTTTTGTTTGGTTCTATGGTAACTTGTACACTCGTAATATAATACTATGTGAGTTTCAGAGTGGCCTAGGGTTCCTGACTAATTTCCTTTTGTTGCTCCTCACTTATCCTCTTCATATCGCTTTATTTTTATGTAACATTTCCTGTATTTTAGGAATCAGTGATGGACCATCTGTTAGCACATTAACCAATGGTTTTGACACACCAGAAGAAAGGTATCAAAAACTTAAAAAGGTAAATATAGAACTTATGAATTAAAATTAAAATTTTGAAGTACGGTAGTGCCTCGATTTGTGTGAGTGTTGCGTTCCCATGTACCCTTGTGTAACTCAAATTTTGTGCAACTAGGGGGTGGCTTTTTTCCTCAGCGGGCTACTGGGGGGTGGGGGCGGTTTGAGCTGGAGCCATGTGTAGGAGTGGTGAGCCAGTGGGGGGTTGTAGTGGGGCTGGAAGGGTTGAACTGGAGCCACACATGAGGGTGGGAGGTGAGCTGGAGCCAGAGCTGGGCAAGGCGGTGGGGGATGAGCTGAAACCATGCACAGGTGGTGAGCGGTGCTAGGGTGAGGGGGGTTGGAACTGGGGCTGGGGTGGGGGTTGAACTGGAGCTGCAGGTGAGGGGGTGGTGAGCTGGAGCTGGGCAGGGAGGTGAGCAGTGAGCCTGGGGTTTGGGGTGGGGGGTGAGCCAGAGCTGTGCGCGGGTGTTGAACTGGGTCTGGGGGTTGAACCAGGGCCCAGAGGGAGTGGGATTTTGAGATTCACTTAACTCACATAAGTGTTTACTGTATTTTGTTGTCCTTGGTAGGAGGTGGAAATATATCTGAGACTAGAACATATTGTTCACAGAATATATCAATATGTCATGATAGGCATTATTCTGAGAAAAAATAAATACTCAGAGATAAAAATTTGAATTTGAGCAAGGAGAATAGGGGCTAAATGTTTAACTTTGCCCATATTCTGAAATCTGTCTTCCAACAAGATGTTGGCAGGGAAACAGTGGAGACAAGTATGATTTTAAATTTCTATTAAGCTAAAGACATTAGGCATTGATTAAAAACAATATTTTTGTTCTCTTTAGCCTTAAGTAAGGCAATGCTTATCCTTTTAAGTTGAAATCTGGCAAAGTCTGCTTGATAGCCTCTGGCATTGGTCTAACAGTGGTCAAATGCAACACATCATAGTGGTAAAGTGCCTGTATCCAGTCCACACTAGTTCTTTTATCTATGGCTGTGTCAACACTTGCATCCCTCTTTTGCAAGAGGTATGCAAATAAGGGAAATTGATAATGCAAATGAGGTGTAGATTTGTATATCTGGCACCTCATTTGCATATGCTATGATTTGTATATTATTTTAAAATAGCCTCTTTCGAAAGAAGAAAACCAGTGTAGACACTCCTCTTTCGCAAGTAAAACCCATTTTTGCAAGACTCCTTCTTCTCATTAAAAAAAGGGAAGAAGGAGTTTTTCGAAGATGGGGTTTACTTTTGAAAGAGCAGTGTCTACACTTGTTTTCTTCTTTCGAAAGAAGCTATTTTAAAATAACATGCAAATGAGGTGCCAGACATGCAAAACTGCACCTCATTTGCATTTTTATTTCACATTTGCATCCATCTTTCAGAAGAGGAATGCAAGTGTAGACGTAGCCTATGTGAGTAGCATTGATGCTAGATCAGTATTTCTCAAACTGTAGGGCGGGTCGCCCATTGGAGGTGTAGAAATTGAGTGCCCATACCATTCTTTTACGAAAGAGCTCTGGCTGTCAGTCCCAGGAGTTGCTGAAGGACTGTGCACGAGAGGCTACGATAAAGCAGACAGCTCAAGGCTTGTCATCTACCCTCTTCCCCCTCCAACCTCAAATCCTCACTCAGAGTTGAGTTATGCTCTCGTCACTTTCACCTCAGTCCCTCACCAGGAGTCAGCTCTCTTTCCCCTACCTCCTTTCCGCATGTCATCTGGAGGAGCAGAGCTGGGAGGTGGCAGCAGTTTTATTAAATCTGCTTTGAAAAATAATAATGTGAGAAGTGATGCTCATCAATATCACCCTTACTTCTGTGCTTCCTTCAGAGTTGGACGCCCACCTAGTAGCCTCTGGTCTCCACTCTGCCTTCAGAGTTGTGTGGCAGAATATGTACTTGTGGGCCTATGGGTGTAAATTACTGCAGACAAAAAGAAGGGTAGCTTTGTTAGATACGTTTGAGAACCTCTGAGCTAGACAAATCATACAACGTGAGAAATTTTATATCTGACGTTAAGCACAAGGCCAGATTGCCTGTGTATGTAAAAAGGGGGAAACAAATACCACCAACTGAGAACTCTTTGGGCCACTGCCAGATGAAATGGGGAAGAGAGATGTTGGCAACTCAGTTTTAGTGTTTGTCCAGATGAATAGATATGGTGAAGCAAGCTGGGGTGTAAATTAATGTTGCCTCTAATCTTTTTCCACCCATTTATGGACTTTTTTTCTATTTTTGTGCAGAATAATTTTTTTTCTGTGTACACTGAGACCTGTGCAAACAAAAACCTTTTTGTGGGCATTCTGCTAATCTCATAGTTGGCATTTGAATGTCTCGTGAGCATCTGCATAAGCACCCAGTTTACAGAGAACACTGATGTAAATCTGCAGTATTCCAGCATCCCACACAGTGAATGTTCTTGTGTGTACTTACTGCTACACAACGACGCAAAGTGCACTAGTGAATTAGCACGTGCAGCAGCAGGGTTAACAGAAAGTGACTGCACGGCACGGTGGAGAAATGTAGATTTATATCCCCACTTGCAACACATTACTAACCTACCTCATAGCGATGCCCTTTATTGTTGTGGCAATAGCTTTCATTTAACAAATTTGGCAATAGAATCTACATTAGGTATTTTTTTTTTTTTTCAAAATACTATAATTTGGTATTGGACCTGCTTCAATTACTGCTCAGCAGGGTGGATAGATTTACATCATTGATTTAAATCACCAAAAGAAATCATTTAAATCATGGTACCAAAGAAGCTAAGTCTGACTGTACATAGAATGCACTTAACTTTGAAGTAAGCCGTTACATTCTGTGGCCATGAAGCCCCAAAATAAAGGGCAGTTATTTATTATGTAGAATAAAACAAAAAAACCGATACTCAGAGGCAACTAGCAACTCTGGATTTCTCTTACTGCAGCTTTCTATATTGTATACTTGAGTGATTAGATTCTAAACCTATTTAACTAATTGAATTTATTTGCTGTGGGCTATAAAAGCTATTACATCTATTTCTTTCAAGGGATTTTTGGCTACAACACTAGATTTTTCGAGCAAGGATTTAACAAATTGATATCATATCTGTATATTTTACATGCTATTAGGGATTACAGTTAGAATGATTAAAATTCAAGAGATTAGAAGAACAGTTGTATTTTTAATTTTGTTTACTTTGTGGTGTTCTTAGTTCTTTATGTATAACTGCACTGTTTCCCTCTGAATAATTTATCAGTTTCACCTTTCCAAAAGATGTTCCTTTTCAAGATTGCTGTGTACACAATCCACAACAGGTGACAGTTATATTATAAGTATCAGGAGGTACTTCTGAGACAGGTATATCACCTGAAACTACTTGAGTGCACTTGAAGTTGATCAAATCTGTGGTGTCCCTTTAAAAAGAGAGAATAGAACATATGTCTAAAAAGCTGGGTTTAGTTTATATGTGGTAATGGAAGCTGCAACAATATAGGTTTGCTGCATGAGAAACAGATCTATTCACTGTCCCTGTTGCATGAAGTGCAGAAAAAGATTGCAAAAACAAAGAAAAGGTAAAAATGAAATGCTAAACTTCAAAAGAAAAATGGAACCTTGTTAGTAAAAATAATTTTATTAAACATGAATCATACGTAGCTAAAGGTCCTTTTAAAACTAAGGTTTAAACTAATGTTGAGGTATTTTCATATTTAAAGGTAAAACCAGTATTTAACAATGAGGTACAAATTTGAGACTCACACAAATAAGTTTTTCCAAGAATGCCTCTCATATCAAAATATTTTGTCATCATTATTCTTTCCTGTTTCTTTTCAGCATTCCATGGACTTCTTGCTTTTTCAGTTTGGCCTTTGTAGTTTTAAATATGACCCCACAGAAGCTAAGTATGTGTTTTTCTTGTCTTATTGCAATTTTTTTTAATACTGGATAATTGATAAACTCTGTTTTGACTTGTGACTGTTACCTTTCACAGGTACGTAATGAAATCATTTAACTTCTATATTTTTCCAAAACCCTTCAATAGAAGTTCACCAGATGTCAAGTTTGTCTGTCAGGTTAGTGAAAAAACAGGTTTTTATATATAGATATACACACTGGAAGACTTCTGAGAATGATTTTTGGGAAAATTCTGTAACAGTGTTAACTTTTTTTATTCCATAAAGCATTTTCACTTATGTACAATTCAATATTTGTGCAATTTCTCTTACTCTCCCCAGTGCATAGAGAGAGAAAACAAGTTTTATTAAAAGAACATTAGTGGGACCATATTCTTTAAATTAACAACACTGAGAGGAAAAATTCAGTAAAGATCATGCCAAGGGCTTTTTTTTTCTGCTGGAAAGCTGCATTCTGGCACCTTTTTTCCTTGGGTGAGGTAGGACAGGACAGGATGCCACACTGGGTGGCTTGCGCATGGCCACGCCACCCCCGGAGATGCTCTGGGCAGTTTGCACATGGGTGCACCACACCATGCTGGGAGCTGCTCTGGGTGGCTCACGCATAGCCATGCCATTTTGGGAGATACTGTGGGTGGGAGAGTGGAGGAGCTCCTGTATGAGGTGGGTGTGGGCCCGTTTGAGGCTGCAGGGGGTGAGTTTAACCCTGGGGGCTGGCAGGGGGAAATGAGCCTGGGGTCGGGTCGGTTTGAGGCTGCGGTTGTGCGTGGGGGTTGGGGGTTTAAGCCTGGGATCGGGGTCGTGTGAGGCTGTGGGTGGGGGGGTGGGGATTGGGGGTTTAAGCCTGAGGGCAAGGGGGTGATTTGGGGTTGCGGTGAGGGGGGTAGGCCTGGGGGCAGGAGGGGTATGGTTTGGGACTGTGAGGGGTTAAGCCATCTGGGGGTGGTTTGTGGCTGCAGGGGCTTAAGCTGTCATGGGGTGGGGTGTTGAGTTCCAGCACCATTTTTCTAGAAAGAAAAGCACAGGTAATGACCTCTTTAAACTTCTGTGTCTTAACACAGGGCTTAGTTTTTATAACATTATAAAGTATTTTCTTACTCAGCTTTTTTCTCCTTATCCGTTATCCTGCTCTTTCTCTGTCCTTGGTTTCCAAGCTGTTGCCAGAATTTCTGGGCTCTTGGGATTTTGCCAAACCAGTTCCTTCACTTGATTACCCTGCTCATTTCTTCCCTCCCCTTCACATCCACACAACTCCTTTTCTCTATATATTTATTTTCTTCCTATGTCTCATCTTTATCTCATTAAAAATAAAACATTATGTCAGAGCCTGTGCTAAGCACTAAAGGAAAGCAAGCAGACAACATACCTTTTCCATCTGACTCTTTTCTAAGAGTTGGTGTACTTTTGTGCTAGAAAAAAGAGTGGTAAAAAAAGGTATAACTTGGTAGAGCCCACAATATCAATTGTCTACTACTTGATAGTTCTTATTGCAGAAAAGGGCATTATCTATTTTAAATTACATAAGAATCAATACATCCCAATTACTTAAATTCACATTGGGTATGTCTACACTTGCATTCCTCTTTTGAAAGAGGCATGCAAATGAGGTAAGTCAAAAATGCGAATGAGGTATGCAGTTGCATGTTCAGCACCTCATTTGCATATTCTAATATCAAAAGAGCTTCTTTCGAAAGAATACAGCCAGTGTAGACGCTGCTCTTTCAAAAGTTAAACCTATCTTCGAAAGAATCCTTCTTCTCTTTATGGATTCTTTTGAAGATGGGTTTAACTTTTGAAAGAGCAGCGTCTACACTGGCTTTCTTCTGTCGAAAGAAGCTCTTTTGAAATTAGAATATGCAAATTAGGTGCTGAATATGCAAATATATACATTTGCATTTTCAGTTTAACTCATTTGAATGCCTCTTGAAAAACGAATGCAAGTGTAGACACACCCCATTATGTTGTATTACACTTCTAAACAATCTTGAGCTTCATGTGACACTTTGGGCAAACTAAAATCATAGTGGCTTTTTATTATAATTTAAACACACTACTATATATTAATTGGTGCTATTATGGTATAAAGGTATAATTGGCGATACACATCTCCTAGAACTGGAAGGGACCGTGGGAGGTCATCTAGTCCAGTCCCCTGCCTCCTTGGCAGGACCAAGTGCCATCCTTGATATCTGTTTGCCCCAATCCATGAATGGCCTCCTCAAAGATTGAGCTCACAACGCTGGGTTTAGCAGACCAATGCTCAAGCTACTGAGTTATCATTCCCCCCCATTGTGGATATGATGTTACGGTTTTAAAATGCATTGTTATCCATGTGCATGACATGCATCATCTTTTAGGAACAAGTTAGGAGAAAATGCTGATGGAGAGATTTAATTATGATTGACTTATTTTACTATCTATCAAACTTTGTTTTAATAAACTAATTAATTGCACAAACTGTCATGACTTCACTAATATAATGCTTTGACAAAGAAAATGCTAGGGTGCGTCTACCGTAGGAACTAACTTTAAAGTTAATGTTGAAGTTAGGTGCTACTTTCAAGTAGCTGGTGGAGAGCCTATACACGTTTTCCTTTACTTCAAAGCCCAACTTTGAAGTACTTACTCCATTCCTGAGAAGGGAGTAGTGCCCTGCTTCAAAGTTTAAGTTCGAAGTAGGGTGTGCGTAGGTGCTCAACTTAGTCTGTTACTTTGATGTTGTACTTCAGAGTTTTTTGTAGCGTAGACATGGCCTTAGTGTTTTTATCAAACATGTTTAAGTGAGTTGTTTTTTAATTTACCTTTGAAAAATCTCAGTGGTGTGTAATCAGTCACAAAGTTTTTCTTTTTTCCCTCCCAGAGTTCAAGTATAGACTTTTTAGCAAACCAAGGATTTGATTTTAATAAAGTTTTTCGCAATGGTAAGCTTTTTTCATTTAACACTATATTTTTCTCTCCTCCATTTCCTGTTTAAAACAAAAGGCAAAACATACAATTTGAGCTTCTAGTAAAATTGTTACATAAGGTCATAGCTTATTTGATGTTTTATTAATGCAGATAACTATGCAGTATTTATGGGGAATATCAGGATGGCGGAGTGACTATATCCATCTATACTTGCCTGTTTTACAGCAAGTGGCTACTTGTTCAGGCTTATCTTAGTGATGATTTTTTTCAGTGGGAAAACACAAACCAAAGTTGCAATCTTTCCAAAAGAGCTTTCCTATACTTTTTACTATTTGATCAATGGCATTTTTTGTCTCATCATACCGTAAAACTAATGATTGGACAGTTGTCATTACTTACTATGACAGTGTTCCAAAGTAATTTGATCTTTTTTCCTCAGTTTAGGTACCAATTATTGTCCCTTTTCTATTCATCCCTTTTCTTTCGTTGCAGGTTTCTTAAGGTAATTAGAACCTGCATATATTTTGCAAATCTTCCCTGTGAGATACAGGGCAAACACTTCAAAGGTCCTTGACATCTATAGCAATCTGTGGCTGTGGTGCTAAGTTATATGCATATGGGTAGATCCTTATTTATTTGGTTTGTGGTAGCACTTAGGATACCTGGTCGTGGATCAACAATCTGAAGGCCCATTAAATTCATTGACATTTTATGCAGATATAGGTGTCTGCCTGTGCGGATCAGATTTCAAGAGCAGGGCCTAATGTGCTTGTATGGCTGCCAGCTGCTCGAGCGCTCTGTAAAGAAATGCATGGTAACTAGAGATTAGGAAGGGAAACACAGAAGAAATATTTGACATGTACAGATGCATTTCCCCTCCCCCCTCCAATTTTTAAGAGTGTATCATCACTGCAATAGTTATTAAACTTCTCTGTGCTGTGCAATATTTGCTTGCTTTTAAACCTGTAGAATATTTTTCACAGGAATCCCTTATTTAAATCAGGAAGAGGAGAGACAATTACGGGAGCAATATGATGAAAAACGTTCACAGTCCAATGGTGCAGGGACCCTTTCATACATTTCTCCTAATGCCACAAAGTGTCCTGTGACTATTCCTGAAGATCAGAAAAAATTCATTGAGAGAGTGGTGTAAGTAGAAATATGAAAAATGAAAACGCGTGCACACTGTTATTTATGTGGCATTTCTCCATTGTGAAGTTGCCTAAAAACTCAAAGTTGCCAGTGTTCTGATTCTTAATTTCAGTTTTAACAAATGTTCCTTTTAATCAGGCTTTTTTGCTGCTCATCTGTAACTTTCAGTAATCTATCTTCAACTACATTAAGGATACTTGCGAATTATTTTAGTTGAATTGTCACTTAATCGTGTTCAAAAAGATCTTGTCACTTTTTCATAATCTCAGCTAAAGTTTAATTCAATTTTTAATGTATAATCTTAGTTGGAAAACAATGTCCATGTATGGTTTGGCTCTTAAATATGAAGCCATATAAGTCTGTGCTTGGTTTCTGCCTTTAGATTTTTTTTAATCATGCAAGATTTGATATTTACTACTATGCTGTCTGTACAGATGAAGTGTGGGGGGGGGGGTGTGCGCGCATACATGCTCATTTCTTAAATATTCTATTACTCCTTCTTATAAGAGTTTGCCTTGTCTTTTGGCATAAGTCACTAAATGCTTCTGTAAAAATAGCGTTGTATTAATAAAAGCAAAAATAATCTGCTTCTTTTTCTTCCAGGGAGCAAATAGAAGATTTAATAAAAAATGAAGAAAACAAGAATTTGCAGTTGGAGCCATGCACAGGGTCAGTTTTGGGGAGTGGGGGGAGGAAAAAAACTGCACACTGGTTTTCTGGCAAACAGGGAACTCTGAACTGTCTTCTTTTCAAGAAGTTACATTTAACCTACTAGTCTGCTGTGTGGGACAACCTGTTTCTGTAGGTCTGCACGCAGTGTCTCAACAAATGTATCCCTCATTAGCCTTAGCAAAAAAAACTGTGTGACTGAGCACTGGCTTATTAAAATGGAAGAAGCAAAATTAATTAGTGTATTTCATGTGTTTGCATTTTTTGGAGTCAGTAGGTGTTGGTGTGACGTTGAAATATGATGTTATGTACACTATCATTGGAATTTTAGTTATTTCTTAACTAACTGAAATGAAAAAGGAAATTGTAATTCCACGTGAATAGACATTAGTGAATAATACTTAAACAAATTCTTGTTTGGCTCTGCCAGCTATTTTGTTTGGCGCATCTTTCTCATCAGAAGGTCAGGTGTCTGTACAGTAAGGTACAGGTTCTGATTTCGGTTAGCTGGATGTTCTCTTGTCATGGGTGTGGCCAAGTTTCCTGCAGTCCCAAAAAAGTTTGCTTGTAGCCATCAGTCTTAGTTCTCAGTGTTCTGTGCTGTTGTTTAGCTCCAGTTTAAGCCTAAATATCTTCTTAGAGCCAAATAACTGGCAGAAGTGTTGGTAATGCTGCTAGACTTATTGACCTCCTGTGGTTTGGCAAATTCTCTGGTTCAGCACTGAGTCAGGTCTCGCGAATGCTGGCCTAGAGAGGTTCAACGTATATGAATCAACTTCTCTTTGGGAATTTAGTTTAGTTTTTAGCCATTTAAATGCCCTTTAAAGATACAGTGTGATCTGTTTTAAAATTTCTTGCACTGTCTTTATTTAGCTTTGAAATATTCATATACAAGAACTATTAATAACATTACTCTTTTCTGCTTTTAAAGATTTCAGAGGAAACTAATTTATCAGACCTTGAGCTGGAAGTAAGTTGCTAGTGTTAACTTTTTTATATATCATTACCTTACTTTTTATCTGTGCTGTTTTTGATGTGGGGGAAACAAATTATAAAAATCTAATATGTGCTTAATCTCACGTTGATTGTATTTACCTTGTTTCTTTTTTTTAAACTGTCTTTTAATATGACTAAACTGAACTAATTCTTACTAGCATGGAGTTCTTAATGAGTCATTAGAATCCTTTTTTTAGAGTTGAGCATATTCCTATTCTATCACTTAAATTGAACAGTACAGTGTTGCAGGTTAGTAATTATGTAATCACATGCAACTCTTATCACATAGTGCGCAGTTTTTGCAAACAGCTGAAGAACAGGAATATATTCCTACACAAATAGTGGGATTAATTTGAACGAGAACCATTGTATAGGGTATTGGTAGTGCTGTGGAAAATTGAAATTGTGGGAAATAATATATGGGCAAGATGAGATGTGAAACAATCGCATATAAAAAAATCCAACGCGTCTGTGAAAGGCGGACATATAAATAGTGGTAGTTTTTTAATGTGCTTTTACACAAATGCTAGGAGTCTGTCTAATAAGATGGGTGAACTGGAGTACCTCATATCAAAGGAGGAAGTTGACATAATAGGCATCTCAGAAACATGGTGGAATGAGGACAATCATTGGGACACTATCATACCGGGATATAAATTATATCGGAAAGACAGAACAGGTCGTGCGGGTGGCGGAGTGGTACTATATGTGAAGGATAACATAGAATCAAATGAAGCAAAAATCCTAAAGGAATCAAAATGTTCCATAGAATCATTATGGATAACAATTCATTCCTCTAATATGAATATGGCATTAGGAATATATTACCGACCACCTAACCAGGACAGTGATAGTGATGCTGAAATGTTAAGGGAGATTAGAGAGGCTATCAAAATAAAAAACACAGTAATAATAGGAGATTTCAATTATCCCCATATTGATTGGGTGCATGTCACCTCAGGACGGGATTCAGAGATTAAGTTTCTTGATGCCTTAAATGACTGCTTCTTGGAGCAGCTAGTACAGGAACCCACAGGGGGAGAGTCAATTCTCAATCTAGTCTTGACTGGAACGCAGGATCTGGTCCAAGAGGTAACTGTTACTGGACCGCTTGGAAATAGTGACCACAATATAATAACTTTTAATATTCCTGTGTTGGGAAGAACACCGCAGCGGTCAAACACTCTGGCATTTAATTTCAAAAAGGGGAATTACACTAAAATGAGGAAGCTAGTTAAACAGAAACTAAAGGGTAGAGTAATTAAACTAAAATCCCTGGAAGCTGCATGGAAACTGTTTAAAGACACCATACTAGAGGCCCAACTTAAATGTATACCCCAAATAAAAAAACACAGTAAGGCTACGTCTACACGTGCCCCAAACTTCGAAATGGCCATGCAAATGGCCATTTCGAAGTTTACTAATGAAGCGCTGAAATGCATATTCAGCGCTTCATTAGCATGTGGGCGGCAGCAGCGCTTCGAAATTGATGCGCCTTGCCGCCGCGCGGCGCGTCCAGACGGGGCTCCTTTTCGAAAGGACCCCGCCTATTTCGAAGTCCCCTTATTCCCATGAGCTCATGGGAATAAGGGGACTTCGAAGTAGGTGGCTTCCTTTCGAAAAGGAGCGCCGTCTGGACGCGCCGCGCGGCGGCAAGGCGCATCAATTTCGAAGCGCTGCTGCCGCCCGCATGCTAATGAAGCGCTGAATATGCATTTCAGCGCTTCATTAGTAAACTTCGAAATGGCCATTTGCATGGCCATTTTGAAGTTTGGGGCACGTGTAGACACGGCCTAAGAGACCTAACAAAGAACCACCATGGCTAAACAGCCATGTTAAAAAGGCAGTGAGAGAGAAAAGGGCAGCTTTTAAAAAGTGGAAGTCAAATCCTAGTGAGGAAAATAGAAAGGAACATAAACACTCCCAAATTAAGTGTCATAATGTAATAAGAAAAGCCAAAAAAGATTTTGAGGAACAGCTAGCCAAAAATTCAAAAAACGATAGTAAAATGTTTTTTAAATACATTAGAAGCAGGAAGACCGCTAAAAAAGCAGTGGGGCCCTTGGACGATAAAGATATAAAAGGAGCGATCAAGGAAGACAGTGCCATTGCGGAGCGATTAAATGATTTCTTTGCTTCAGTCTTCACGGCTGAGGATGTTACAGAGGTTCCTAAATCTGAGCCAGCCTTTTTAGGTGACAAATATGAGGAACTCACTCAGATTGAAGTGAAATTAGAGGAGGTTTTGGAATTAATTGATAAGCTGAATAGTAACAAGTCTCCAGGACCAGACGGTATTCACCCAAGGGTTCTGAAAGAACTCAAATGTGAAATTGCGGAGTTATTAACAGTGGTTTGTAACCTATCCTTTAAATCCACTTTGGTACCAAATGACTGGAAGACGGCCAATATAACGCCAATATTTAAAAAAGGCTCTAGAGGAGACCCTGGCAATTATAGACCGATAAGTTTAACATCAGTACCGGGCAAATTAGTAGAAACACTAGTAAAGAATAAAATTGCAAGGCACGTAGAAGAGCACGAATTGTTGGGCAAAAGTCAGCATGGTTTCTGCAGAGGGAAGTTGTGTCTAACTAATCTATTAGAATTCTTTGAAGGGGTTAATAAACATGCGGACAAGGGGCACCCAGTGGACATAATATACCTAGATTTCCAGAAAGCCTTTGACACGGTCCCACACCAAAGGCTTTTATGTAAATTAGGTGGTCATGGGATAGGAGGAAAGATCCTTTCATGGATCGGGAATTGGTTAAAAGACAGAAAACAAAGGGTTGGAATAAATGGTAAATTTTCACAATGGAGGAGGGTAACTAGTGGTGTTCCCCAGGGGTCAGTCCTGGGACCGATCCTGTTCAACTTGTTCATCAATGATCTAGAAAATGAGGTAAGCAGTGAGGTGGCAAAGTTTGCAGATGACACCAAGTTGTTCAGGACAGTCAAAAGCAAAAGGGATTGTGAAGAACTACAAAAAGATCTCAGCAAACTGAGTGATTGGGCAGCAAAATGGCAAATGAAATTTAATGTGGGTAAGTGTCAGGTAATGCATGTTGGACAAAATAACCCAAATTACACGTACTACATGATGGGGTCAAATTTAGCTACAACATATCAGGAAAGGGATCTTGGAGTTATAGTGGATTGTTCTCTGAGGACATCCACGCAGTGTGCAGTGGCAGTTAGTAAAGCAAATAGGATGTTAGGAATTATTAAAAAAGGGATCGATAATAAGACAAAAGATATCATACTTCCCCTATATAAAACTATGGTACGCCCACATCTTGAGTACTGCGTGCAGATGTGGTCTCCTCACCTCAAAAAAGATATATTGGCATTAGAAAAGGTTCAGAAAAGGGCGACTAAGATGATTAGGGGCTTGGAACGGGTCCCATGTGGGGAGAGGCTAGAGAGACTGGGACTTTTCAGTTTGGAAAAGAGGCGATTGAGGGGCGATATGATAGAGGTATATAAAATCATGAATGGTGTGGAGAAAGTGAATATAGAAAAATTATTTACCTTTTCCCATAATACAAGAACTAGGGGACACCAAATGAAATTGATGGGTAGTAGGTTCAAAACTAATAAAAGGAAATTTTTCTTCACACAGCGCACAGTCAACCTGTGGAACTCCTTGCCCGAGGAGGCTGTGAAGGCCAGGACTCTATTAGGGTTTAAAAAAGAGCTTGATAAATTTTTGCAGGTTAGGTCCATAAATGGCTATTAGCCAGGGATAAAGTATGGTGCCCTAGCCTTCAGAACAAGGGCAGGAGATGGATGGCAGGAGATAAATCACTTGATCATTGTCTTCTGTTCTCCTTCTCTGGGGCACCTGGCATTGGCCACCGTCGGCAGATGGGATGCTGGGCTGGATGGACCTTTGGTCTGACCCAGTATGGCCATTCTTATGTTCTTAGCAAACTGAGTGATTGGGCAGCAAAATGGCAAATGAAATTTAATGTGGGTAAGTGTAAGGTAATGCACATTGGGAAAAATAACCCAAATTACACGTACAACATGATGGGGTCAAATTTAGCTACGACAGATCAAGAAAGGGATCTTGGAGTTATAGTGGATAGTTCTCTGAAGACATCCACGCAGTGTGCAGCGGCAGTTAATAAAGCAAATAGGATGTTAGGAATTATAAAAAAAGGGATAGATAATAAGACAAAGGATATCATACTTCCCCTATATAAAACTATGGTACGCCCACATCTTGAGTACTGTGTGCAGATGTGGTCTCCTCACCTCAAAAAAGATATATTGGCATTAGAAAAGGTTCAGAAAAGGGTGACTAAGATGATTTGGGGTTTGGAACGGGTCCCATATGGGGAGAGGCTAGAGAGACTGGAACTTTTCAGTCTGGAAAAGAGGCGATTGAGTGGCGATATGATAGAGGTATATAAAATCATGAATGGTGTGGAGAAAGTGAATATAGAAAAAATATTTACCTTTTCCCATAATACAAGAACTAGGGGACACCAAATGAAATTGATGGGTAGTACGTTCAAAACTAATAAAAGGAAATTTTTCTTCACACAGCGCACAGTCAACCTGTGGAACTCCTTGCCGGAGGAGGCTGTGAAGGCCAGGACTCTATTAGGGTTTAAAAAAGAGCTTGATAAATTTTTGCAGGTTAGGTCCATAAATGGCTATTAGCCAGGGGTAAAGTATGGTGTCCTAGCCTTCAGTACAAGGGCAGGAGATGGATGGCAGGAGATAAATCACTTGATCATAGTCTTCTGTTCTCCTTCTCTGGGGCACCTGGCATTGGCCACTGTCGGCAGACGGGATACTGGGCTGGATGGACCTTTGGTCTGACCCAGTATGGCCATTCTTATGTTCTTAAGATGGCAGAAGTTCTTAAAATCCTTTCTTTAGGGGCTGTTCTTTGCTAAAAATGTTCTGTGTTGTTTCTCCTCTTAGATGTAAATTGTGTTTAAAAATAGATAAAGGTGTTGAATGAGGTCTTGAAGCTGTTTAGCAAATATATTTTTACATTTACCCTACCATTTTCATTAATCCTGAGGAAGCTACTCTAAAATACATGCTTGGATATCTGCACCTAGAGATAAAGGCATTTTGCATTTTTATCATTGTTGTGGCTGACTTTTTTTTTTTTTTTTGATCATGTCGCCTGCGCATGCGTGTGCACACACACACACACACTGCACAGTGAGGACTCCCTGGGGAATTTTAGTGTATGTGCATCCTGAAAACATGCATAAACAATGCCTTAACCCAACATCAGATTACTCAAACTGATCTAATTAAACTGAAGTTGGGAAATTCAGTTAGAGTTTCTCACAGCAGCAGTTGTTGAGCTATCAGCATAGTATATTAAGAACATAAAACTAACACAAATTTTGAAATTCTTGAGATACACATGAAAGCCAAATTATTGAATAGTTTAGTAGTTTGAATTTTCCAATTGATTAAAAACTGCCTTAAGATTTTTTTCATTTAATATTAAGCCTCTGTAACCTTCCTACAAGTTATGCAGCTATGAAAATTAGCCTGTTTTAAAGCTGGAGCTTCAATATACGGATTGCCAAACTAGTCATAAATTGTAATTTACCTTTCACTGTTTTCTGTAGGTATCCAAAAGGTATCCATGTTGAAACTCTGGAGACAGAGAAAGTAAGTGACTAACAACATACTGTCTTGTATGACCACTGTGTTTAAGGAAGATCTGTCCTAAACAAATTTCTTGCTACTTGACCTCTGAACTTCCCTGCTGAAGCTTTGTTGTTCAGTTTTTTAAAACTTTCATTAAACTGTGAAAAAAATGTTTTTGAATGACCTTAGTGGCCTGACTTTTGTAAAATTCATGAGGTATAAACACAAATATATGCCTTGTATTAAAAGTGTGTGCCTGGAGACCATAATGGCTATTTTAAATACTTAATTGATCTAACATTCAGGGTGTTGAGAGTACCAGTGAAGTCTTGGTCAGCTGAGTGGTTTGATAACAGAACAATAATTGCTGCAGACATTACTCATTAATTTTTTACCCAAGAGGTAGGCAAATATTATGAACTTTCAGATCACCTGAAATTATTGTATTAAAAAAACCACTGAAACCTAAGGTTAAAGTTTTTTTTCTTTCCAACCAAAAAGCACATTTTCCTTTGGCTTCATTGTGTGTATAGATTAATCTTGGCTAGACACGTTAAAATTATAATGTCCTAGGGGGAAGAAAGAGTTTATGGAAGAAGCACTGTAATATTAGTGGGTAAACTGTTGCAGCTAAATTGAGTATAACAGAGCAATTTAGCTTTGTTTGTAATGGAAATTTAGATAGCAAATGGTGATGGATTTGCATATTAGTCTTGAATTACTATTTCAACTTTTTTCTCAAGCTATTCTTGGAATAATTTACTTCTGACTTTACTGCTTTCAGAAGGAAAGATACATTATCATTAGCAAGGTAGATGAAGAGGAGCGTAAAAGAAGAGAACAGCAGAAACAAGCAAAAGAACAGGTAACATTTTTGGCGTCCTTGTTCTTCCTTAAAGTACGTAAGAATGGCCATACTGGGTGTAGCCCAGCATCCTGTCTTCCGACAGTGCCCAATTCTAGGTGTCCCAGATAGGGATGTAATATAGCATCTGGTTACATGAGCAACTGGTAAGCATCTGCTTATCAGTTAGTGCTACTGGTTGCTTCAGGTGACCCCCCTTCACTGCAATAAATCAGTAGTGGCTGGCTCAGCCTCTATCCCTGCTGCTGCTCTTCATTTAAAAGACTGAGCCAGTACATAGGCTTGGTCAGCTTCTGTCCCCACTGAGGGGATTGGGCTCTTCCCCAAGTCTTGTGCCAGCTCAACCTTTTAAATGCAGAGCATGTTTTTTTTAATTTGAATTGGTGTCAAAAGAAAGGACTGATAATTTTCTTTTTCTTTTTTGTTATACCCCTAATAATATAAACTCTGTTATTCTCTATAAGGAAAATCAGAGAGGACCCTACAGCATACACTCCCATGTCTTGCAGGCTGTTTGAGTGCTGCTCCCTTCCAGCAGCCCCCTCTAGGGCCTGTAGGCTCTCCACTGGGGGAGCAGGCTCTGGATTTTGGGCAGCAGAGCTATTTACCCAGTCTTCGTAACAGGCATGATGGTAAAGGCTTGGTCCTGCTGGCCTCTCTCTTGGTGCTGAAGCTATGTCCAGTGGCCACTCTCAGTATCACAACTTTCCTGTCTATGCCTCTTCTTTATACTTCCCTCTTCCTTTTGCCTCTTCCCTTTCCATATTCTGGGAAATCCTGAGATTTCAGGCAGTTCCCAAGTACAACCAAACCCTGACCTTGTTTTAAGTTAGGGTTAGAGGAGGCTGTGTAACAAATTTTGTGGTCATAGCTGATATGGTTTAAGAGGAGTTCTTGAGCAAACGTAGCACCGACAGACACTCTAAAATATATATATATATATATATATATATATATAATATATATATATATATATATGTGCGTTATTTCCATTTACATAAAAGTGCTTAGGCATTATAAGTCTTAGGATGATTCTATGTGAAGTTGGTGCACCAAACTTTTACAGAAGTATGTTTTTGAAGTAATACTTTTAATGTGAAAATACTCCGTACTTACACTAGCACAATAACATGCTGTGTTCTACCTTGGTTCTGACAACATAGGAAGAGAGACAAAATACGATGAATATGACTCATTTGTGCTGCAATTACATTCACTTTAAGTATCTGGCAATAAGTCATGCAGTGCAGATTGAGTCTTTCCTTAATCATTCCCACTTTGGAGGGCTGCCATCAGCCTTCACCCTTTTTAGCTTGTTCTCAATCCATTTGCTGGGATCTGCCCACTATTTACTTGTATAAGGATTAAAGAGAGCTTGAAGAGATGTACCAGATGTCTGGAACACATCCCCTCTTTTCCAGCTTTCTTAGGGTGATTCCTTCTCTTAAATCTGCTTTCAAAACTTGTTTCTCAGGAAACTATTTCTTCCAATGAGTACCTCCACTGGACTGCATGTGTTACCTAAGTTGCAGCATCTTGGCCTGATCTCCTTCCTTATATTTCTTGGTTCTTGACCTGTTGAGAGAAGGTGGTGTCAAATTCATTTCCAGTTACAAATGAAAAATCAACCAGCACAAGCACATCTATTTGTGTTCTTCTTTGAATCCCATGGGCGCTGCTGATCGTTGACTGAGGCTGTGTCTACACTGGCACAAAACTTCAAACTGGCCATGCAAATGGCCATTTTGAAGAATACTAATGAGGCACTGAAGTGCACGTTCAGCGCCTCATTAGCATGCCACCGACTGTGGCACTTCGAAATTGCCACTTTTCGCTAATGCGCAGCTCGTCCAGACAGGAGTCCTTTTTTAAAGGTCCCCACCAACTTCAAAATCCCCTTATTTCTATCTGCTGATAGTAATAAGGGGATTTCAAAGTTGGTGGGGTCCTTTTGAAATGGACCCCTGTCTGGACAAGCCGCGGGAGTGAAAAGCAACAATTTTGAAGAGCCATGGCCAGTGGCATGCTAATGAGACGCTGAATGTGTATTTCAGCACCTCATTAGTGTTCTAAGTGGCCATTAGCATGGTTATTTCAAACATTTCTCTTAGTGTTGACATAACCTGAGAGTGCATGTCCTTCTGGTATGTATTGAGTATAATTACCCGCCTTCTCTGGTACACATGGTCAGTCAGAACTTTCCTGTGGTGTGGCCACTTTTCGCACCTTGGCTGTGCTCTGAGAAGTCTGTCCTTTGTTTCACCTCTTTTGTAACCTAGCTGCAGCAAGGACACTTAATGGAGTCTTCTCTTTCTTTACTCTACCCCAAATACACCCCCCATTCAGTTTTGCTGATTATATAAAAGAATAATTTAGTACCTTGTTGTTACAGCATGCAACTCACAGATCAAATTAACTTGGAGTTAATGAAATAATAATCAGAACTTTGAGCTAATGGTGTAACAGGTTTGTAATACGCCTAGTTGTCTTTGAGTGATGTCTACAGTTAAGACAAGTCTCAAAAATATCGCATGGTTGTGTCGTGAGATGTCTGTCTCTGTCTCTGCGGTAATTTTGGAGTTTGACTTTTGAACTCTTAGTAGAAAAATGCCAGGCAGCCCATATTGAGTGCATATTTCAAGAAAAGAATTCAACTGAGTTTGAGTGCGTAGTAGTTGCTTAAAAGTGGAAGGCTTTTTTTGGGTTGATGTTGAACACTCCTTTCTGATTGAGCTCAACACACTTTGTGTGACTTCTTTCATTCCTTGCCAATTCTGTCAGCCTGCTTTCTTGCAACTTGTAGTGTTTCAGGAGGATTTTGAAAAACGTTCAGTGGAGGCTTAATTCTGCTGTTACTGAAATCAATGATAAAAGTCTCAATGAACTAAGTGAGAGTGGAGTTGAAGCAATAGCGAATTGCTTAAAAAATCTTTTTGACCTTTTTTTCTTAATGTAGGCACTGAATTGAGGTAGTAGAAGGTTTTTTCACGCTTGCTTGAATAGTCAAAGCAAAGTTTTACAAATGGAAATGAAAAAAGCAATCAACACTTATTTTTTTAACTTTTAGCCCTATTGTTTACAATAGTGTACAAAAATTTATATCATCTGATGTAGATATTCCCAAGAGCTTTCAGGTCAGCTGTTTTGTAGATGGCAATCTGTGGTGCAGGTTGACTTGTCTTATTTACATCATTAAAGACAGAGCTGATAGCAGAGCCCTACTCTGATTACAGTAACACTTCCACAGATATTTGCCTTTTCTAGGATGTGATTTGGTTATACCTTTATGGAGTATACAGAATGGGGGGACCTTAATCTCAGAAGGAATTGCAAGGAAATTATCTTGTCACAATATACTGACAGTGCTGTCAGTTATTTGCATTTATATTTCACGTTATTATACTCGAAATTTTGCTTACAGGAAGAACTCAATGATGCAGTGGGATTTTCCAGAGTCATTCATGCCATTGCTAATTCTGTAAGTTAACCAACACTTTTTTTTTTCCTGGTTAGCTTGTAGCTGAGGCCAGGCCTAATATGAGTAATTAAAACCCAGAGTGAGCTCTCATTACTTGGAGGATAGTATTAGAGAGAAAAGTGGATCATCGAGTTGAAAACAGAACTTCTGTGCTAAATAAGATAATAGGTCATTCAGACTATGTCAACACAGCAGCCTTATTTAGAAATAAGATATTTTGGAATAGCTATTCTGCAATAGATTATTTCAGAGTAATGCTGCCACATGCAAAAATGCATTTTGAAATAGCATTTTGGATAACATTTAGCTATTTCAAAATACATCATCTAAACTCATGGTGCCTGTTTTGAAATAGAGCCACTGGATTGCTTTTTCTGAAACGGGAGCTATTATTCCTTGTGAAAAGAGGGTTACGAATTTTAAAAATAAGTCAACCGCTATTCGAATATCTCAAAATAGAAGCAGTGTCATGTAGATGCTACATGATTTCGAAATAACAGCTGTTATTTTGAAATACAGGCGTTCCCCGACTTGTCAACACATCGACTTATGACCATTCGTACTTACAACCAACCTCCAACTCACCCAGCCGTTGCACACCTCAACTTACCTCCCCTAGTGGGGGGCTCCAGCAGCACAGCTGGGGCTCCCCTCCAACCCCTATGCCCCCAGCTCCCCTGCACACCCAGGCCTCAACCCCGCCCCAACTCCTGTGAACCCGGCCCCAACTTCCCCAACCCCCCGTGTGCCCCAGATTCCCCCCCGCCATGCATCTCACTCATGCGGGAGGCTTCAGCCTGCCCCTGCTGAAGCACCCTGCCCCAGTGCACCCCCGTTCTACCCCTCCCCCCGCCTGGCTCACCCCCACCCCACCAGATATGGCCCTGGCTCAACCCCCCCATGCATGGAGCTCCGACTTCAACCTGTGCCTGGGGCTTCAGCTCCCAGCCCCTGGTGCAGCTCCAACCACTCTCCACTCAACTGCCCTGCCCCGGTGCACCCTCTGTTCAGCCCCTCCCTTCTGCGGCCCCAGTTCATCTCCTCTCCCCCCGCGCTTGGGGCTCTGGCTGTCAACTACCACTGGTGTGCACAGGGGCACTATCCCCGCTGCCAGCTCAACCCACCCCTGCCCCGGTTCACCCCTGTTCAGTCCCCCCATGCCCAGCTCAACCCCCCCATCCCCAGCTGGCCTCTTCGCCCAGCAGGCACTGGGGTCCAGCTGTCAGCCGCTGCAGGCGTGTGAGGCTCTACGCACCCCCCAGCTTAACCCCCTGCCCCAGTTCACCTTGTTCAAACCCCCCCAGCCCCAATCCCCAGCTCTCACTCACCAGCACGTGGGGCTCAGGCTTCAAACTGCGCCCAGGGCTCCAGTTCCAGCTCCAACTCCGCAGCCCCGGCTACAACCTCCGGGACGGGCTCAACTCCCGCCCCAACCCCCTGCAAGTCCCACCTCAGCTGCACCCTCCCACCACCCCAGCTGCCCTAATCCACTCCACACTTAAGCCCTATGCCCCCTCCCAGGGCCCCAGACCTCCCTGACTTACACGAAATTCAAGGTACGCAAGGGTTGTGTGGAACGCAACTCTCGCGTACCTCGAGGATTACAGTATACGGGTATTTCTGACTTATGACCAAGTGTTCAGAACGTAACCCATTCATAAGTTGGGTACTATCTGTAACTGTGCTGTGTAGACCTACCCTAAGAGAAAATACAGTGTCCGAGCCAGCTAAAATAGAGGGAAAACATCCAGTGAACCATTTATTAGTAGTGGATAAGATAAATTAGGAATGCAGAGAAGAGGCTGAGCATCCACAACATATAAACAGAGCATTCTTGCAAAGTAATCAATTCAGTACAAAAATGTGATGCGATATAATGTACAATAAATGCAATGAGGTGTATAAATGTCTATAAAGGGAGAAGGATTCTATGTATGTTTGGTAGTGTGACACATCTGTTATTGTTTGATAAGCTCATTGATAGTCGTGCTATGTGCCAAGTAAAGGAAACCTCAGTGATGAAATCTGGAGTCAAACTGAATTTTTTAGATCCCAGAAAACTGGATGAAATGTTTTGGGTAAGCAGATAGTTCACATAGAATGTAAAGTCCTTTGCTATTAAATCGTACCAATAAGCAAATAAAAGTGACAGAAGACATAGATGTATGTATCATTAGAGCCTGCACAGATACAAGATTTCATAACCTTTGATATAAAGTGCATATTTATGGAGCTGCTGGTCTCTGTCAGGAAACACAGTGTCCAAACCAGCAGCATGTTGGGTCACCATCTTGGAGCATGCAGGCTTCGTGCGCATGATGTCATATTTTGGTCAAAGTACAGTCAACATCCAGGCTCCAGAGAAATAAATAATTAAAAAAAAAAAAAAAAAAAAGGATAATAAAGATTTCAGAGTAAGTTCAAAAGCATTTGGCAATCTGGATTTGGCCTTCAGTCAACCTGAAGACTACCCCTTATTTAATGTATTCTGCTTTTTAAATGACTTTTAATAATAGTAGGTTTTGCTATACTTTTCATTAAGTGGTAATGCCAATTTGTTATGATGGTTGATTTATTTCAAAAAGGATGTACAGTAAACTCCTTATCTGGCATTGATTCTACTCAAACTCTCAATTAACTGACAGCATCTCCTGCTGGCTCTGTGCTAGACTCTCATGGCTGAGGCTGCCCCCAGCCCCTGGGCTTCTTGGGTTACCCTGGCCCTGTTGGTGGAGCTCTCTCACCGGCGGAGTTCCCTGTGCCTCAGGGCTGCTGGCTTCCCCCACCCTGGCCAGCTCCCAGCTTCAGGCCCTCCGACAGAGCCATGTGCCCCAGCATTCCCTTGGGCCAGCTGGTACCCAGGCCTGGCTGGCTAGCTCTCAGCCCTGGCTGCCAGCGTTCCTTCATGCCCCAGGCCACATGTTCCCCCAGCTCTAGCTACTGGCTCCCAGCCCTGTGCCAGCTGGCTGTTGGCATTCCCCCACACCAGCTGGCTCCTAGCACCAGGCCTCCTGGCAGACCTCCACACCCTGGGGGAGTTCCCCCAGCACTAGGGCTTTGGGAGCTCCCCAAGACCAGTGCCATGGCTGGCTCCCCAGGTCAGGAGTTGCTAGGGGGAGGGGTCCACGCCCCAGCCAGCTCCCAGCTGTGGGGCTGGCAGGGTCTCCTGCTGGGGATCCCGAGCTGCCTCTCTATTAAGTGGCAAATTTGAATATCCAGTAACCTCCCAGTCACGGGGTTGCCAGATATGAAAGAGTTTACTGTAGCTCTTGTTTTGGCTGTAACAGCATCTTAAAAAGCATTAGCCACTGAAGGAAAACATTCAGTAGGCTCTAACTACTGTCCACCTACATTCCCAAAACAGGTTTTTAAATGGTTTTGCCATGGTCTCCAGAACAGGAGTCGTCATGTTTGAACAGAGCCTGCCACAATACCCCCCTGCCCCTTATGGGCACTTCCGCTGTACAAATAAGCGTCAGATACTTGACACCATGAGTGTGATTCCGTATGTCAGATGAAGTTAAAATGACATGAATTTAAAATTGAGTGAAACTGCATCAGATCTTTTTCTGTAACCTATTTTGTATATAGTAGTTTGAAAAGTCATTCACACACATAATGGGCTTTTTCTTTAGGGCAAAATTGTTGTTGGACACAACATGCTACTGGATGTCATGCACACTATCCACCAGTTTTACTGCCCTCTTCCTGAAGTAAGTGGCCTTGTCAGTCTTCAGATATTTATAAATACGTCCTGAAATTTGAAATTATTAATCTGAAATCTATCGTGCATGAAAGATTATTAGGGGGAGTTGAACAAACTAAAATAGAATCTTTTAAATGCTGTTAGATAGCTGTGTGCTGTAAGCCTAACTTCAGTACTGTGCAGATTGGCTGAAACTATAATAAAGCTTAGAATGATCAGATACATATATGAACACTATGTTGAAGAGCCAACACGGCTTTTAGTAAGGGGAAATCCTGCATCGGTCATCTATTTGAATTCTTTGAGGGGGCCAACTAGGATGACCAAGTAGCAAGTGTGAAAATCTGGGCTGCAAGTGGGAGTAATAGGAGTATGTATGAGAAGTCCCAGAATATCAGGACTGTCTATATAAAATTGGACACATGAACAAGGATCTAGTGTGTTTGGACTTTAGAAAACCTTTGACAAGGTCCCTCATCAAAGACTTAAGCAAAGTAAGCAGTCATAGAGTAAGTGAATAGATTCTGTCGTTTATCAGTAAGTAGTAAAAAGATAGGAAAAAAGGTAGGAATAAATGATCACATTTCATATGGGAGAGTAATGGAGTCTTCCAACAATCTGTAGTGGGACAAGAGCTGTTGAGTATAGTCATAAGTGAGCTGAAAAAAAGGATGAGTACTGAGGTGGCAAAATTTGCATTTATACTAAAATATTCTAGATGGTTAAGTCAAAAGCTGTAAAGTTTTATAAAGGGACTTCACAAAATTGCGTGATTGGGCAACAAAATGGCAGATGAAATGCAGTGTTGATAACTGCAAAATAATGGCCATTAGTAAATATAATCCCAGCTATACATACAAAACGATGGTTTAATGTAGCTGTTACCATTCAGGGGAAAGACCTTGGAATCATCGTGGGTAGTTCTCTTTAAACATCTGCTCAATATGGAGCAGCAGTTAAAATGTTGAGGATTTAGAATACAGGTTGAACCTCTCTCATCTGGCACTCTCTGGTCCTGGAAACATTTGTAGTTAGCCAGATGTCCATTTATCATGGGTGGGGCCAAGTTTCCCACATTCCTCTAAACTTAGTTTACAGGCACACATCCAGGCTCTCAGTGTTTTCCACTGTTGCTTAGCTCAAATTTATCCCTCAATATCTTCTAAGAGCCCAGTAACCAGTGGAAATGTTGGTAATATTGCTAGACAGTATTGACTTCCTGTGGTTCAGCAAATTCTCTGGTTTGGCACAGGTCAGGTCCTAATGATGCTGGACTAGAGAGGATCATCCTGTATTAAATGCATGTTGTTGAAACTCATAAGTTGAGTGCATATAGAAATTGGCTTTAGTATGTGACTTTATGTACTATAGCATCTCTAACTGTATGCCTCAACCACTTGTCCTGAAAGCAAGAAAATTTCTACCACGTGGCCTTTCTTATTGTTGTTTTAATGTAGAGACATGAGCATAAAACTACACTTTATGAAGTGACTGTAATTGGAAACTTAGTCTGAGTAAAGGTATGTTATATTCACCCTCTTTAGCCTAGATAATCCCATATCACTAGGTATTTACAGTGTAAGAAAGCTAACTGGAAATGTCAGTTTCTTACGGAGCTTTTATAATGAGTATGAAAAAGAGTGTAATTGCAAAAATGAGAATTGTCTTCAGTGATCATGAGTTGCAATGCTGTAATGCAGTTGATGGTAATCTTTATCTTCTCTTCTGGAAGCAGTTTTGTACCTGATTAGAGAAAGGCAGAGTTAATTGTGACTTGTGGTGGTGGGGATTTGCAGGCCTTGGGAACAGTAAAGACTACGGTTCTGGGGATTATGCAGAATAACTGCCCTGGTAATTTTGGGTGTCTTAATGCTACACTGCCATGGATTAGAACAGGCGTGTCCAGCCCGCGGGCCGCATGCGGCCCTGGACATCTAGTAATGCGGCCCCACAAGATCGTAAACTTTTAACATTATTATGTGATTTATATACATTAACTATATTATATATTTTATATGCGGCTCAAGACAATTCCTCTTCACTCAGTGCGGCCCAGGCAAGCCAAAAGGTTGGACACCCATGGTTTAGAACCTTAACACTAGGAGTAAGGTGACCATATCTCCCTGTCCCAAATATGGGACAGGGAGATATGTGGGGGAAGGGCGGCTCATCCAAGCCAGAGGGAGCTAGGAAGGAAGTGGCAGCTGCTGGCGCTTCTTGGGAGCCCTGGGGAAGTGCCAGGAGCCCTGGGGAAGCGCCAGCTGAGCTGCCCCTGCTCCCCAAGACTGTTGGGGTAATGGGGGAGCAAATACAGGACAAAAAAAGTTGGGATGCCTTTTTGGTGTCCCAGATATGGGATCGTCTCACCCAGTTCGGGATGGATGATCACCCTAACTAGGAGCCAGGCAACGAACAAAGTCTCAGCCTGGATTCCATAATTTTATTTCTCCTTATAGGGTGACTCCAACAGCCCTTTCTTGTCCTGAGCCTCCCCAGATTTGCCTAACCCAGGTTCTCAGCACCCTATGCAGGGATTTATTCCCTCTAGTTTGTCACCCTGAAAGGTGTGAAAGCAGCCTTCAGTTATCAGCCTGTTTTTAGCAGATGCGTTCCACACAGTTTGCGCAGTGGGATAAAAATAAACAAGTAGTATTTAATAAAATCACAAATTCAAAAATGAAATAACAAGCAAAAATCAAATGAATTATTGCAGAATAATAAAATAAAGATGTAACTCCATTATCTACAGTTCTGTATTAGATGCATTCCTTTCCTAATACAACTTGACTGTTGCCTTTCAACAGTTTCCCATCTTGCCCCCCAGCTTTAAGGGATAAGATCCTGTATTCTCAGCACCCTCCACCCCATCCCTTCTGTTGTTGAGACTGTACCTGTGTTCAGTTCTTTTTACTTCAGCTTGTACCCTTCCCTTTTAATAGGGCTTGCAGGCTTTTTCCCTCTTGGCTTTGGTAATTCATTGTTTGTCAGACATGGAAACTTCCCCTGGTACTGGGTAATTGGGGTGGCTGTGTCTTCCCAGTAACCATAACTGTTAAACCATTATTTGTCTTTTCCTGGATTGTACCATGGATGGTGAGTTGCCTGATGTAAGCTGTATTTGAAATTGTAGTATAGGTCACGAGCATCGTATTCTACGTACATATATTTGTAAACAACCTGTATACATATCTGAAGAACATCAAGTTCAGAGCATTACAGGCTTTCATAAAAGACCTTACTCAACATATTTTTGTACAACAACATGGTCTACTGCCTGTAGATTGAGATTCCCATTTTCTCCTTGGAAGTCTGAGCTGTGATTGTTGCTCCATCTTTGTAAGTTGATGGAGCTGTATGCTGGTGTTTGGGGCTCTGAGCCATAGGAACAAAGCATGAAGGCAGCCTGTGGCTGCAAGACAGGTGGTGACAGAAGCCCTTACTGGTCTGAACATTGCAGTGACGACTCTTCGCCTCCTCATTGGACATACTCTGGTACTCATCTCTTCTACAGAGCATGGCCTGGTCACCTCTCCTAACACATTCACTGCCATTTCTGTGTGAATACAGAGGATGGGTTTTCTTAGCCTTCCATAGGTGACCATCTGTTCATTTGCTTCGTTGGCACAAAAGGTTGATGTTGATGAGAATGAGTTGACATACAAACCCCTTCTAAAAATGGCCTGTGACTTAACAAGCATTTAATTAGTAAAATATCTCCTGAAAACAAACATTTAATTAATTACTATAAAATAGTTATCAAATTCTTCAGTTTTCTATAGATGATTGGTTTTAATATCAGATGGAATTATTGTTATTAGTATGATAATATGGGAAAAGCATTTGGTTCTCCTGGAAAGGGTATGGGTTATACCAAACTTTGTATTAAAAGGTTGTGCCTATCTTCTGAAGCAGTCTTTTCAGTTACCTTTGCAGGGCTAACTACTGCAGATGGGTGGCAGAAGGTTTAGGTGAAAAAGCAATGAAAAATTCAAAGGTTATAAGCCTTTAAAAATTGAATTTTGGCAGGCATTAAAATAGTGTAAACAAGTACACTTCTGTATTAAATGGAATACAGCTACTGGATCATCTTGGATTGCCTGTTTTCATCAACATCAACCCTTTTTATATACGCAGAATAGGCAAACTAATCCTTCTTGTGTGTGTGTCTATGCACACTAGGATAACAATTCAATATGTTGCACAAATAGAACAATATTTGTCGGACTGATGCTTTATAGGTAGCCTTTGAACTTTCTAGGCACATATACCCTTGCAGTACAAGGGGTCTGTAGCAGAACAGAGGGGAACTAAAGGGAAAATTGATTTTTAATTCATAGTTACAAATAATATGGATTGAAGTCAAGTCACTTTTTAAAGAAATACAGGCAATTAGCTATTTATTTGTCCTATTCTAAGTGGACCACAAGTCTTAACTTCTGCATATGTTATGTACTAACTGGAGGTCATCTAAATACTTTAGAAATCTTAGTGGATTAACAGGGTGGAATCTCTGGATCGGTATGTGTTTCAGGATAGTAGATTACCTTATGAATTTTATGCTGGCCAGATTTGACAGTAACAAAACATTGTTTTCAATTTTAGGACCTAAATGAGTTTAAGGAGTTAGCGGCATGTGTCTTTCCCAGGTAGGCGCATTTTCAAATTATAATTGAGTAGTTTTTTCACTGATGTCAATGGTTAAATTCCAGCTGTCTTTATAGTTAATGTAAGCCTAATGTTTTGGTTATGACTTGAATCACAATTTTCAGGGACAGAACAATTTAACTTAAAAATAATCTTCCTGTCTGCATTTTAATTCATGCCTTACTCTTGTCGATCCATAGTCTATGTAGACTGAAGGATGCCTACTAATATTCTTGTCAGAATGCTTCTTAGCCAGAAGAGAAGCTTTTACAAGCTGTTTCTGATTTGTATGAAAATTACTGTTGTAAAGCCTAGTTGAACTGAGACCAATGTTCATTTGCTACTAATGTTACTAGCTTCACCCTTTTATCAGGTTAGTCTGTTGACATTTTCTAGTGAATAGAGCTCAGTTCTAATGCTCCCAGAACATCTGTGTTACTGACTTTCAGCATCTTAATGTTATTGTTCACCGCTGAATAAAACAAAATGTCCTTGAGTGGTGGAGGAGGAGAGGGAACAAAGCTGTTCATAAAAGCAAAACATCTTATTCTTACTTCTTAATTTCATTTTTAGACTATTGGACACTAAACTGATGGCAAATACACAACCTTTTAAGGTAACTAACAAATATAAATAACTAGTTAAATCTTTTTCTGTGTGTTAAGGGAGAACTGAAATACAAGTTTTGCTGTAGGACAGAAGATTATCGAATGTTTCATTTATAAATGCCAGCTCTGTAGTAGGATGGTTTGATCTTTTGTAAAAACTTTCTCCTCTAACCCTTTTAAGAGTAATGGAGCTTTGAAATAACACAGTACATTTTAAAGTCCATTCATACATGTTAAAAACTCTGCTAAATGGCTGGTTTTGAACACTTTGCCTTGGGTCCTGGACAAATATAAAATTCTTGATTATCTCTTCCAAAGTAATCTAGGATTTCTGTTGTGAGTTAACACAAGAAAATGTCATGTGGATTATTGTGGTTATCATGATTGTCCTTGAACTCTGGGAGCTGCATTTCTGCAGCACTTTCAATCAACTTCTTTTTTAACTGTCTAGAACTCTGAATTTTTGGGGTCCATATGCATCATTTTTGTTTAGACTCATTTAATTTTTCAAAGATAATTTTAACGAGACTTTTTTTTAAAAATGTCAATTGATTTGAGTATTTTTTAGAGTTCAATTTGATGTTGTATTGTATCTCAGTTTTTTATTTTCTGGTAGCTACTGGTTTGAATATAAGTTGTTTCATAGCCATATTCTATAGGTATAGTAAAACAGAATTTTTAGGTATAGTTATAATAATTAATTTACCTAATTTAGCTATGTAAAAAATAGGCAAGCTAACCCTTCTGGTATGTGTTGTGTATATATGCACATTTGGATAACAATTCAATATGTTGCCGAAGTTGAACAATAGTTGTATGACACCCTAAAGGTAGTCTGTTAACTTTCCAGGCACACACACTTTTGCAGTGCACGTGGTTTGTAGCAGAACAGAGGGACATGAAAGGAAAAAAATGATCTAATACATAATTATGAATAAGTACTTTTAAAAAAGAGATATGGACAGTTAGCTATATTTTTGTTCTGTTCTAAGTGGGCTGCAAATCTTAATTTCTGTATATGTTATTTACTAACTTGATGTTGTCTAAATATGAAGAGTATGTTTATATTACTTCGGATGTGATTCTAATTTAGTAAGGGTGGAAGAATGGTTTTGCTTTGTGAATAAATGTTGCTGGATTGTCATTCTCTTCTGCACCTCTTCTCACATTCATGAGGTTGCTTGCTCATCTGCAGAATGAAGACCTGCTGTTCTACAGATTATCCAACTTTAACTTTTAGAAGTTTTGAACTGGAAGAAGATGTCACTTATATTTGCTTATCAAAACAAAAAGCAGTCAAGTAGCACTTTAAAGACTAGCAAAATAGTTCATTAGGTGAGCTTTCGTGGGACAGACCCACTTCTTCAGACCATAGCCAGACCAGAACAGACTCAATATTTAAGACAGAGAGAACCAAAAACAGTTCTTAAATATTGAGTCTGTTCTGGTCTGGCTATGGTCTGAAGAAGTGGGTCTGTCCCACGAAAGCTCACCTAATAAACTATTTTGCTAGTTTTTAAAGTGCTACTTGACTGCTTTTTGTTTTGATAGTGTATAGACTAGCACGGCTTACTCTCTGTTACTATTCAACATATTTGCTTATATTATTCTGTGACAAACATACATTCCTTGGATACTGGGAGCAGTCTCTAAGTGAAATTAAAAATGTTTTCTAAAGATCACATACAAATAAGAAGAATGGTGCCTGGTCTGCTGATCTGAAAAGCTTTACTATATGGCCCAGGAGCAGGGTGGATAAAAATAATTTATTTAATTTTTTAAAAATCAATAAAATTCTAATTTTTTCCTCATTTAAAATACACATTACAATTAAATCCTTTCATAAACATGTGAAACATGTACTTAGAGACTCGTGAAAATGAGCCCAGTAGTGGGCACTAATTTTTGATGGGGAGCCACTCCAAGGTTGTGTGCACACTACAAAAATAACTTCAAAGTTGCTTACTTCGAAGTTGAGCATCTACATACACCTTACTTCAAAGTTAAACTTTGAAGTGGGGCACTACTCTATTTCTCGGGAATGGAGTAAGGACTTCAAAGTTGGGCTTCCTACTTCGAAGTTGACTTCAAAGTAAGGGGGGAAAAAATGTGTGTAGACTCTCTGCTGACTACTTTGATGCAGTGCCTAACTGCAAAGTTAGTTCTTCATGTGGACGCACCCCAAGAGTGTGAAAAGTGGTCAAGGGTTGCACTCTTCCATGATGATAATGGGATCAGGGATGGAGGTTGTCTGTATAAGGGATCTTGGAGTCGGGGGTGGGGGTGTTTTCTAGGAGGGAGATTAGTTACAGTAGGTTGTTTGTGACCAGGGGCAGAGGACTTTAGTTCAGGGGTTTGGGCTGTGACCTGGGACAAGGGTCTGGGGTGTAGGATGAGATGCAGAGGTTTGGGCTGTGATGGAGGGCAGCTGAATAGGGTCCAGGGGTTTGGGCTGTGACCAAGAACAGGACAGGTTGTAACCAGGGGCAGGCGATTGGGGTTCAGGGTCTGGCAGGGAGTACGGATGCAGGACAGTGTTCCCACTGATTCTTTTCATCCATGGGTTGAATAAATTTTATGTGCAGAATGGCATGTATGGATGTGCACCACCAATAGAAATGCATGCTGCCCACCCTTGTAGCTATGGGCTCTCTGCTAATCATCTGTGTGGCACCTGAATTTCTCCTGGGCAGCTGCTCAAGCGTTCATCTTATAGGGAATCCTGGTGCAGGAGAGGGCCAGAGGGTTTGGTTTATGTGGGGTCGGAAGGCAGAGGGTTGTGGAAAAGGAGGTTCTGGGGTGCCAAAGGCAGGCTCTGGCTGGGAGACTTACCTGACGATTCTTGGCCATCAGCCCAGCAGGTTTCTTCGACTTTTTGCATGCCTGGCAGTAGCAGGGACTATGAGCTCTGTGAATAGCCACAAGTCTGAGGGCGGGGGTAGGGTGCTTCTCATGCTGCCTGTACTTCAGACAGGAGCTTCCCTTTGGCTAGAAAACAGCCAATGGGATTGTGCTGGGGGTGGGGGCAACATGAACCTTTTCTTCCCTCCACTGGGCTCGCAGCTTTTCAAAGACAAACAGGCCCCCACAGCCACTTTTCTGAGCAACCTGTGTGTCTGGCAGGGCTGCAGCCAGGGAGTCTGCCTGGAGCTCTTTGCTGTGTCGACAGCCTGGATCCAGTGGTTTGGGAGGCCAGATCCAGCCTCTGGGCCATACTTTGCCTGGCTCTGCTCTAGTCCGTTGAGCCTAACAGCTCTTCTTTTCTGGGCATTCAGTTTCTCAGCAGATGGTAGTCGTGTGCAAAGACAGATAGAGGTAGATAGGATTCTTCTTGTTCTGTGTTTATTTGGTAGCGGAGGTGAGCTAAGCATGGGCACAGGCCATAATAATGATGCTATAAGTCTATTCACTATTTTAGTTTAGCATAACTCAGCTTTCCCAAGGGAACTCCATCCCTTATTTCTTTTCTCAGGAAACAGAAGTGTCTGTGAGTTCAGTGGGGCTTACTCCATAATTGAGTGCAGTTAGTCTGTTTTTTTTTTTTTTTTTTTAAGGCAGAGAGACAATGTATGGGAAAAGACAGATGCAGAGTATAAAGGAACAGTTGAGGGGACAGAAGAGAAACAGGGAGGGCATTATTCAGTACACACATGGCTTCCTATATTCCCCACAATTTTGCCACAGAAAACTTGTCATGACTTCTGGATGTACGAGAATATCGAGGAATATTTTGTGGAAATTTTTTTCTGATTAAAAAGGAAAGCATGTCCAATATAAGCAGTGTAAGGAGGAGATCTAGAGAGTCTAGTTGCAAGAATAAAATATTGTAAGAAAAACTGCTGTTGGGAGAAAATGTAGTGGATGAAGATGTTCACTGTTCTTCATATATAAGCCACAACTGATTAGTAACTTAAATAATTCACCTAGCAATACATCATTCTCCAAGACTCTCTGCCTTTTAGTATAAGTGTGATTTGACATGTAAACTCCCAGGTTGTTTCATGTGTTGGATGTGGCTACAAAGCAAAGTTTAGCTTAGCTAATCCTTTTGGCTTTTTAAATTAGTTAGCTAGGTTTCTAAAATCTATTACCCAAGTATAACTTACAGGAAGCTGTAGCAAAAGAAATGTAGAGTTGTCAGTTGCCGCTTGGTACAATTTTTTTTTTTTATTTTACATTATATAATACATGCCACTTATTTTGGGTATCATTGACACAGACAGTAATAATGATGCTATAAGTCTGTTCACTATTTTACTTCGGCATAATCCATGGGAACGCGATCTTATATCTCTCTCTTTTTGAGAAAAAAGTGCCTCTGAGTTCAGTCAGACTTACGCCAGAATTAAGTGCATTCATTCTTAGGGTGGTGATTGTTGTGTGATTTTTTGGTAATTTGGAATCAGTTCTGCATTCTTTTTGGAAAAAATGGAAATGATTAACTGAAGAATAGCAAGAAGAATGACTATGCAAAATCATTTTTGATTTTTGCTTCAGGATCCCATTTTAAGTATAAGAGACTTTGTCTATCTGCAGCAACTTGAGTCGCCCATTGGTACTTTAAACCACAGGGCTTCAATTAAACATATTTCAGAGAACCAAGTATCAATAGCAGGCAGAAGATTTCAATCATCTAGTAAAACTGCCACCATGGATGTGTTTGTAGTAAGGACCAGTAAATATCAACAAGACATCATAGATGAAAAGGTCTTGAAAAGTTCATTTATGCTACAGATTCTTTTTTTCACACTAACAGTAAACACTTCATTAACGTGTTTGTGTCCTTAAAACCAGGCTGCAGTGTATCCACATTGGTAGAGGGTTGCTATATACAGTGCATGAGAAGAAACTTAAATAGTGTGCAAAAAATATTGAGGGTAAATTTGCCAGTTTAAGCCTTGATGATTGCAGGAATTTACACAATGATCCAGTAATACGTGCCTGTGTGACGACAGAAGATGGGGTTGCTTATCTTTCAGAAACAATAGATACATTCGAAAATGCCCACACAGAAAATTTAAAAAGAAGTGGCAGTGAAAGCTGTAATAAACTGTGAACAAACATTCAAATGTCACAGTTGCTGTTTTGTCACAGGCATTGCTACAAACATGGCAAAGATGAGAAGATACTTGGAAGAAGAAATGAAAGGATGCTACTTAATAACATATGGCTGCATCATCATTTGTTGCATCTTTTAGACTTGTTTGTCTTCTCCAGGCGTAAAATGTTCTTGTTGTTGCAAAATACTTCTGTAAAAAACATTTTACATTGGCTTCACTGAAGAGAGCAGGAAGCTGCAAACTAATTTCCCTCAAGATGTTCGATGGAATTATGTGGTTGATTGTTTTTAAGAGTGTATTAAGAACTGGGCTAGTCTCATAAAACTTTGTGATAAAATAGATGTGAGTGAAGTATGTAATATTGGATTAAAGAGGAGTATAGAGGATACGCTCCATATACTGAAGCCTTTATCCATAACTTTAAACTTCACAGATATTGCTGCTGCATTGCTGATGCTGTCAAAATTTGGAAGGCACTTCGAGACATTGACAAAAGAAACTACCTCACCAAAAGTTAAACTGAATGCAATAAAAAAAATGAATCAAGCACTAATTCCATTTCATTCTCTTCTGAGCATTCTTGACCCTAGACATAAATGTTATGTCTACACAAGAGGACTTTGTCGACAAAACTGGCCTTTAGTCAACAAAACCCATGGAGTGTCCAGATTCCAAATGCAGTCTGTCAGCTGTAAATTGACAGAACTCGGCAGTTTTTTGACAGCATTCTGCCATTCCCCACGAGGCAGATCTCCTCTCTTGACGGAGATCTGTCGACAGAAGGCCTTGACAGAAAAGGCCTCCAGGGAGCGGTGCATGTACCCAGGGGGATGCCCTGTCCACAGCAAACAGTGTTCTATGCTCCCTGCCTCCAGTCATTCATACAGCTGGCAGAGATGGCAGGAAGCCAGGCCTCTAGCGATCATCCTGGCCTTTGCAGGGAGCCGCCTGAGAGGTCACAGGACTCACTCCAGGCATCTAAAAGGTTGACCGGGGCTGAGGTCCAGGACTTTCTGGACATGTGGAGTGAGGAACAAACCCTTCTTCACCACAAAGCCAAGCAGAGGAATGCCCCCATGTATGCCTAGCTGGCCACTGCCCTTGTGGCACAGGGCCACCCCACGTGCACTTTGGAACAGGTGTGGGTGAAGGTGAAGGAACTCCACCAGAGCTACAACTGGGTCCATGATGCCAGGTGGAGATCTGGGGCCAGACTCACAACCTGCCCCTACTACATGGAGCTGCACCACCTCCTGGGGGCAGACATGTCCCCTCTGCCTGCCCCCTGCTGACACTGCTGGGGATGCCCCTCCTTCCCCCAGAAGCTGGTGCTTAAGGAGGAGGTACAGCACCCTGGGACCCAACCCCTGCTGGAGCCGGAGGCAGACCTGGGGTCCAAGGCAAGTGGGAGCACCCTCGTCATCACCCTGGAGTTGGGCCTTTCCAGCCAGGCCACCTCCAGGGCACCCCCAGAGCTGTATGAGGGTCCTTCTGGTAAGTAGTCTGTGTGTTGCACACTCTAGGGCATGGGAGGTGGGTGCAGATGGTGCTGCAAGCGTCGCCAAGCCAGCTCGGCAGGGACCTCACGCTGCAGTCCCAGCATGTGGAACCATGTGCAAGATAGTGTGTCCCACACGGACTCAGCCCCCAGACACTGGTACCAGCCTGCTGCCAGCCTCACAAGAGACTGGATTAGTTCAAGGGCCAGCCATATGGGCACTGGCCTGACCCCAGGCACACCAAGGAGTGTGGCTCCCAGTGTGTGGGTATGCCCGCAGGTGAGAGTCAGCACCTGCTCCTGTGGACAGCACTGCAAGCTGCACATGCATGAGTGGGGCCTGGGAAGGGCCAGGCTGCACCCAGCTCACCCACTACCCGTGCAGGACCCTTTTATGGTCAGACGACTGTCCTGCTTGGCCGCTAGCCCTTTGTGGGCAGACGGAGCAGTCAGCCTGCTACCCGAGGCACCATGTAGACCCTGTGCGGCAGGTCCTGTTCTGCAGGCCACACATGCCAGTGCTCCCAGGACATCCCTGTCCTGTGGCCTGTGGGGTGTTGGTTGCTGCTCACAGTGGGGGGCAGGCCTTAGGGGCTGTGTTGCGTGAATGACTCACCATCTCTCCTTGTCTTCTTTACAGCTGGACTCTGCACTGAATGAGGTCTGAGCCAGCTGTACCTCCCTTTGAGGGTGAACAGCCCCACCCTATGACCAGAGTGAGTCAGCCTCAAGGCAGCATCAGGGTGAGCCGGCACCCCCCAGTGGTCTTAGGGGCTGTCGCTGGGCAAACAACGACCTTCAGAGGGCCCACTCTGCCACCCTCTGGAGGCTAACTAACCTCCTGGAATGGTGGCTGTGAGATGACTGGTAGTGACAGTCCTAGCCCTGGGACGAAATGTTGTCCAGCCCCTGTCCTCACCAGCCATTCCACAAGATTTTCTGGAGTTTTGGCAGCGGCTGAGGGTCAGGGCCATGCCCACCCCCGCCAGTCCTCCTGCTTGAACCCAATCCTGCTGCAGCCTCACCTTCTCCATATCTCCCCATGTTCCTGGCCCAACCCAGTGCTAACAGGGACCTCGAACTCATGATGGGAGGGAATCCTAAGGCTGACGCTGCTCAGGATCCCGTGGGGTTGCAATTTCCCCACCCTCTGCATTAACTGAGGCCCCTCAAACCTTCTGCTGCAAGTTCTGATGCCCCCCTCCCCCCTGGACTATATGTAGTTTACTGGTTTTGTGATTATGATTTTTTTTAATTACAGTGGTTGTTTGCAATGCATTTTATCTTTGTTTTAAGTAAAGAAGGTATTTGAACACCACCCCTGTATACCTCTTTATTGGGGAGGGGTTGGTGAAGGGTGAGGGGGCAAAGGGAGGTGTAGTGTTGGCGACAGGGTAGGGCTGTGGGCTTGAGGCCCCTGCTGGGGGTGCCCTGGGGAGGGTCATTGGGGTCTGTAGGAGAAGCTATCCCTTAGGGCCTCACAGATCTGCAGCCCATCCCTGTGGGCTTGGCAGATTGGAGCTGCACTTGGCTGCCCATAACTGCAGCTGGCATCCACCTCCCACCCCAGGAGGAAGGTCTCCCTCTTCCCTTCCACAATGTTGTGGAGAACACAATACACTGCCACAACCTGGGGGGACGTTATGCTCCCCCACATCCAGGCACGTGCGCAGGCACCTGAAGCATGCCTTCAGATGGCCGAAGGCGCGCTCGACCTGCATCTGGGTCCAGTTCAGGTGGGCATTGAATAGTTCTTGGCTTGGGCTCAGCTGCCCAGTGGAGGGCTTCATAAGCCAGGGCATGAGGGTTTAGACAGGATCTCCCACAATGCGGAGTGGCAAGTGACCATCCCTGACCACCAGCTTCCGGCAGGGCATGAAGGTGCCTGCTGCCATCCTCCAGCACAGGCTGGAGTTGTGGAACCCTGTGCGCCGTGTTTGGCCTGAACACCTGATGTAAACGTGGATGAACTGTCAATGGTGGTCGACTAGGGCCTGCAGCATGATGGAGAAATATCCCTTGTGGTTGATGTACTTTGCCGTGCTGTAGTCTGGGTCACAGCTGGGGATCTTGGTCCTGTTGATAGCCCGGAAGAAGTTGAGGAGCTTCAGGGCAGTGAATCTGACCATGACTGTGTCCACGTTTGCCAGATAGATGACCCTCCACAGCAGGATTGTGTTGCCGGCTGTCAAGATTTGCAGGGGGAGGGAACCACGCACACACACACACACACACACACCCCAGAGACTGAGAGGGAAGCCCTGATGCCCTCCCGGTCTCCAGGTGCAACTCCAGCGGCAGGGGCTGTGCCCCTCTCGCACCCCTGATTTTGTTCACCTTGCGGGAGACACACCACTCCAGCAGGGTCTGCAGCCTGAGAGTACCTTGCCTCCAGGAGGAGGGTCCCAATGGTGGGCTTTCTCAAACCAAACTTCTTCCCTGTGGAGTGGTAGCTATTGGTGGTGGTAAGCTTCCAGCGGGTGATGGCAACCCGCTTCTCCACAGGGATGGTGTGCTGTAGCTGGATGTCCTGTCTCTGGAGGGTGGGAGTGAGCCAAGCACCGAGCTCCAGAGAGGTGTCTTTCCACATTCAGAAGTTCTGGAGCCACTGCTGGTCCATGACCAGCTAGTCCCACCTGTCAGAAGTGGTGGGGTGCCTCCAGAGATGCCTGTGCACTGGGTGGAGAGCGAGTGCAAGTGGGTCCCTACAGCAGCAATGGTGTGCTCCTCAAAGGTGATGCCAGGCTGGCTATCCCTGAGAAAGAGGAGGATGGGTGTAAAGAGGTTCAGCAGATGCTGAAGCACCTCTGGGTGGAGTCAGTACAAGCCCGCTCGGGCTGCTCTGGCAGCCTGGGTAGCTGGAAAGTGCTGTATCCTTCTCAGCAAGTGCTGAAGACCTACTGTGGTAGCTGTGCTGTTCCTCATGGAGGTAGGCAAAGCTCAGCATGGGTGTCAGGAGGGCCCTTTAATGGCATGCCTTGCAGGGGCTCCTGGAAGGGATTGCTGGCCATGCAACCCTGTCTATGTTTCGGGGGCCATTCTTTCGAGAGAGCAGCCGGGTAGTCTGGCTGCTGTCTGTCAACAGAGCAGATTGCTTTTTCAATCCACTTTGCAGTCTGGCTGCAATCTGTCAACAAACTTTTTGTCGGACAATATCTTCCTATGGTAACTTCTGTTTAACAGATCTCTCTAGTCTAAATGTGGCCTTGATTTCTGAAGAAGATGCGATTACCATGGCATGGGTGTCTGAAAATCACTCCTCAGTTATGCCAGTCATAATAAATGCCACAACTGCATCAGAACCATTTAATCAGTATATGTTTACAGATGAGGTTTTGAACAAAGTCACAACCCAGAATTGGTGGAAATCAATAGCCAGGCACATTGAAATAGTTCCTTCAGTTGCCAAGCCAACTTTTCACAGCAGTAGGTTGCTTTGCAGACACAGGAAGAAATTTTGCGTCATTTGGTGGTATTCACTCAAAGCTAAGAAATCAACTGGGAGTTAAAAAAGCAGGAAGGCTCCTATTTCTGTTTCAGTCTGTGAATCAAAATGGGCACGTGAGTGGGGAAAGTGGGGTCTGATCATAGAAGCTTTGAGGACCCTGTACATTTAAAAAAAAACCTTGAAAATAAAAAAAAAACAGGACTTTAAGGACAGCTGCTGGCCTCCAACTCAGGAGACTGATGCAATTGCAAATATGAAACATTTAAGACTTAGTTTAATAAAATATAAGTTATATTGTGTTTGCATGAGAGAGTTAGTTCTTATCTTTCCTTTTATGCTAGTGTTGCATCTGCAGCTTGACACAGGTAATGATTATGTACCATTTTCTGAATCAATAAAAATCAACTTTTTTAAAACATCACACAAAGTAAACCATATTAGATGTTGTAAAATGCTGTATTGAGTTGTAAATGAATATGTTTTAATTACCACATTTGCACCATTGTTTAAGGAATATGTGAAATAGTATCAGTGGGAAATAAGATTTAATTTGTTTTTTTTTCTTGAGGCAATGAGTGCATGAGTGAATTCTAAAGGTAAATGGCGACCTGATGAATCAGGTGCCTCTAGATGTGCATATCGAACAATAATAACTTGTCTAGCATTGTATTTTTGGTGGGAAGGGTCTTACTGAATAAAATAACATGTGTAGTAGCAAGTATTTCAGCCTTTTGATGTCCACTACTGTTTGAATCCAAACAGAGGTGGAGGAGTTTTGTGACTTTAAAACTAATACTTGGATAACACCTGTTGGTTTTGTATTTAGCTTAGGTACTTCAGTGATATTTGCGTTGGGATTTTTACCGTACTCAGAGTTTTGTAGGGGGATAGAAACAGTTTTAAAATTTGTGTGCATTCCTTGTGCTCTAATTGCGGTTTTGGGTGTCAGTGCAACGCATATTAGTTTGAGCTTGACCACTGAGTTGAAAACCATTTGGCAGGTTTTTAATGTAGTTTTTTAAAGATAGCAGTATTTGTTTATCATGCTTTTCACCCCTGGTTGCTATAACTTTGAGTTAGTAGTAGTGTACTTCCCCTTTGTATTCTAACCAAATACCTTTATGCTGGATAGAGTGTCAGTGTGAGCAAGGGTGCCCCGGTCTTTGTGTACATTTTGGTTTCTGGTGATTGTCTTGAAATATAGGCATTAAATGCAAACCCCAAATTGTGTCTTGTAAGTAGCTGAAGTTGTAGGATAATGCAGCTAAGTGTGCATGTGGGGGGTATTATGTTCTTTTTACTGCCAGTTTTTATCACCTTTAGCAGTTTGTCTGTTTCTGCCTTTGTATAGTGAAGAGATGATGATGATTATTATAAATAAAAAGTACTTAGTGACCCATATAATAAAATAGAATGGATTGTCTTTTTATTTCAAATTTAAAAATCTTCGTGTAATGTCAGTGAGTACTTTAATTATATTGGATAAAGCAAGTCAATTAAGCTAATGCATAGGATTCTCCTAGCTTTAATCAGACACAGTGTAACAGTGTAAATAAGTTCACTCTACTTCTGTTGCTTGCCTACTCTGTTAAGTGATAGTGCACCTTACTATATCTCCTTTTTTGCTTGGTATAGCTGTTTAAAATCACCTCACCAGCTCATGAACCAATACTTTTGGTCAATTATATCCTTTTCACACAAGAGGTGCACGGTTCTAATTCCATAACCTTTCCTAAGGCTGCTGTAAATCTTGGTTTTTGTGAATTGCAGTTGTGTTCTTTTTTCAGCAGGGGGCCAGATTTTAGACAGAAACTGTGCTTCAATATTGATTTTAATTTAGTGCTCTCAGAATCAGAGTAGTTTTGATGGAAACAACGTATTTGTACCAATTGCTTGCCTATAACTTTAAACATGAATCTGAACAAACTATTCATTCCAGGCCGTTAGTATGTGGAACTGGATTGTGTACAGCTGTGTGGAGAACAAAGGGCATAGTAACTCCCAAATATTACCTCTAATTCATATGCTCTCAATATATCGGAAAAGGCTTTTGGCATTGATGCCCTCACATGCTATACCTTCTTATGTTTCTAGGAAATTATTAACAACACATCCCTTGCAGAACTGGAAAAACGTTTAAAAGAGATTCCATTCAACCCTCCTGAAGTTGGTAAGGATGCATAAAAGCATTTGCCCTATGTCCCTAAATTATGAGCTAGGTTTCCTTATTTACAGAACTGATAGGTGTGTGAATTGCTTAGTTGGGGATATAAAATGCTTTATTTCTAAGTTGAATGTTTTTTAAACTCCAGTTAGTATTGGTGTTGGTAGTTGATTATGTATATAAAAAGCACAGGAGTTGGTGTGATGGGGGACTTAAACTACTGAGGCATATGTTGGAAAATAACACAGCAGTGCACAGATTATCCAACAATTCTTGAGAATGTACTGGGGGCTTTTTTTTTTTTTTTTTTTTTTTTTTTAAATTCCAGACAATGGAGAATGCTACAAGGGGAGAGTCTGTTCTAGATTTGATTTTGACAAATAAGGAGGAATTTGGTTGAGAATTTGAAAGTGGAAGGCACCTTGTCTACATCTACACGTGAAGCCAACATCGAAATAGCTTATTTCGATGTAGCAACATTGAAATAGGCTATTTCGATGAGTAACATCTACACGTCCTCCAGGGCTGGCAACATCGATGTTCAACTTCGACGTTGAGCAGCACCACATCGAAATAGGCACTGCGAGGGAACGTCTACACGCCAAGTAGCACACATCGAAATAAGGGTGCCAGGCACAGCTGCAGATAGGGTCACAGGGCGGACTCAACAGCAAGCCACTCCCTTAAAGGGCCCCTCCCAGACACAGTTGCACTAAACAACACAAGATCCACAGAGCCGACAACTGGTTGCAGACCCTGTGCCTGCAGCATGGATCCCCAGCTGCCGCAGCAGCAGCCAGAAGCCCTGGGCTAAGGGCTGCTGCCCACGGTGACCATAGAGCCCCGCAGGGGCTGGAGAGAGAGCATCTCTCAACCCCTCAGCTGATGGCCGCCATGGCGGACCCCGCTATTTCGAAGTTGCGGGATGCGCAACGACTACACGGTCCCTACTTCGGGCGCTATTCCTATCCCCTCATGGGGTTAGCGACTTTGACGTCTCGCCGCCTAACGTCGAAGTTAACTTCGAAATAGTGCCCGGCGCGTGTAGCCGTGACAGGCGCTATTTCGAAGTTAGTGCCGCTACTTCGAAGTAGCGTGCACGTGTAGACACGGCTCTTGGGTGAAAGTGATCATGAAATGAGAGTTTATGATTTTATGAAGTGGTAGGAGGAAAAACAGTGTAAGATAAGAGATTTCAAGAAGGCAGACACAGGGAATTAGTAGGTAAGTATCTATGGGAAACAAGTGCAAAAGGAAAAACAATTAAAGACAATTGGCAGTTTTTAAAAAAAAGTTATTATTAAGAGCACAAGAGCAATCTATTCCACGTGTGTAGGAAAGACAAGCAGTATGGCAGGAGACCACCCTGGCTTAGCCAGGATATCTAGAATGATCTAAAAACCAAAAAAGAGTCCCACAAAAAGTGGAAACTAGGTCAAATTAAAAAAGATGAATATAAGCAAGTAATACAAGTATGTAGGAACAGAATTAGACAGACAGACCAAGGCACAAAACGAGCCCAATCTACCTAGAGATATACAGATAATAAGAAAACATTCTACAAGTACATTAGAAACTAGGGGAAGACCAAGGGGCAGGGTACGTCCATTAGTCAGTGGGAAGGGAGAACCAATAACAGATACTGTAGAAATGGTAGAGGTGTTTAATTATTTCTTTGTTTCAGTTTTCATCAAGACGGGTAGTGGTGACAGGAAGCCTAACATAGTGAATGTCAGTGAAAATGGGGTAGATTCTGAAGCTAGAATAGGTAAACAACAAGTTAAAAATTATATAGATGTGTTAGATATCTTCAAGTCTTCAGGGCCTGATGGAGTGCATCGTGGAATACTCAAAGAGCTGACTAAGAAGATACCTGACCCATTGGCTGTTTTGAAAAGTCATGGAATATGGGAGGCCTTCCAGAACACTTGAAAAGGGCAAATGTGGTGCCCATATATAAAAAAGAGAAACTACAACAACCCAGGGAGTTACAGACCAGTCAGCTTAACTTCTGTGCCAGGAAAGATAGAGCCAATAATTAAGGAATCCATTTATATACATCTGGAAGATAAGGTGATAAGTCATCACCGTTTTATAAACAACAAATCTCAAATCAACCTCATAGGTTTTTTTGACAGGCTAACCAGCCTTGTTGATAGCGTGGAAGCAGTAAATGTGGTATATCCAGACTAGGGGCCAGCAAAATATGGCCCATGGGCCAGATTTGGCTCACAGTTATCCTCTACAACAGTGGTTTTCAACCAGTGTGCCATGGCACACTGGTAAACTTTGAGAACTGTCCAAGTGTGCTGTGAAATTTTACTGGTTTCCCCTCACCAGCTGGCATTGGGTTCTTCAGTTTCCCCCACATTGTGGCTCTTTGCAGAGGGGAAATGCTGCTTCCTGGCCCAAATATGCTGGCGGGGAGCCCATCCCCACTCGCTGCTGTTGCACAGGGGAAGGAGGGAGGGTGGGAGCCTGTTGTAGCGGGGACATGGTGTAAATGCCATGTCCTGGCGCCAAGAGGCTGGTGGAAAGGGGAGCTGCTTTCAGTGGTTATTTGTTTGCTCAGCATGCCTAGCATGGTGCTGAGCAGATTTTGAAAACGTGGTTGTGCTCACTGTCTAAGATGGTGTTTTCTGTGGTGGATTTGAAACATTAATGCGTTAGAGCCTTGTTTAGCTTGTTGTATGGACCACTATGTTGCAAACCCCTCAAATAAGACTGTAAACATATTAAATGTAAGTAAACGTGACTTTATGAGCAATTGATTCAGTTAAAAAGAATGGGCGTGCTGTGGAATTGTTTGTTTCACTGAAGTGTTCTGTCAAAACTAAAAAACAGTCCAGTAGCACTTTAAAGACTAACAAAATAATTTATTAGGTGATGAGCTTTTGTGGGACAGACCCACTTCTTCAGTGTGCTGTGTTACTGAGGTTGAGAACCACTGTTCTAGGCTGCCAGTGTCCTGCAGTCCAGTGGGACCTTCAGGCAGGCTTGCTTCCTGCTGTGGTCTGAAATGCTCAAAGCAGCAGGCTGCTAGATCAGCAGGCACATCTCTGCCTGGTGCATGCCCCTTGAAGCACAGAGAAATACAAACTGGCCCCAGCAGCCAGCTACTTTTAAGTGGTGTGTTGGGGCACAGTAGGCAGGCAGCCTGCGCAAGGGTCCTGCTGGGTGGCTGGGTGGAAGCTGTCTAAATTAAGAGCCTTCCAGCCAGTGCCTGCACCTGGCATCCCACTCTCTCCCCCATCTCAACTCACTGGCCCAGGTCACAATCTAAATACTCTGCATTGCTGTCCCAAGTCACAACCGATGTTCACTGTGCAACTTCCCATTCATCTTTGCATAGGGACTCCTATCTTTCCCCCAAGCCCTTAAGCTGGTGGAGACAGTGGGTGGAGAGGATCCCCTTCTTTCCAGCCCTAGCATGGAGCTGCCTGGGATGGTGAAGAAGAGCACCCTTCCCCATTGGTGCCAGCATGGAGCTTTCACAATGTAGGTAAAGGGATGCCTCGCTGCCAGCCCTGGCTCAGATATGTCTGAGTCAGCAGCTAGAAGCTTCTCCTTGCCATTCCCAGTGGGGAGCAGCCTGTGTAAGTATCAGCCACAGTCACATGCTCCATCTTAAGACCTTAAAGCATCCTCTTGCACCTCAAAGCCCTCATCCCCTGTGTAATATGCAGGGGGTTTCCCAGGCACTGCTAAGAGAACCAAACCTGGGAAACTGCTTAAAACCAGGCCACTTACAGCCCAGATTGGGGTTTCCTCCTCAGTGAGGCAAACCAAGCCCGCAACAAAAATATTAGTGCTGCCCCTCTGTCCAGCCAAAAGTCATACAAGCAAATCCAACAGTTTTTCCATCTGCTCATATGTCCAAAACCAGTAACCCTCCTTACTCAGGTGAGAGGTTTTGTAAATCAATTTCAGCAAATCCACACAGATTCTTCCAGCCACATCTCCGCGTCAATATGTACTTAGATCTTACCCAAAACAGCGCGCTGTGCCAATCCTTTAGAATATAGAATCTAAAGGTTTATTAATAAAGAAAGAAAGGAATAGGGTGAGAGAGAAAAATTGTTAAAGGAGATAAATTACGTACATCAATCAAAGCTTTTGATGCAGGCTACAGCTGATGGTAAAAGCTGCTATCTTGAATGTTTCTGAAAATACATCTTCTGAGGGTTGGTTACTCAGTCCATGTAGGCTTTGTTCATAGCATAGATGTTCTTGCAAACTGCTCTCAAGATGGAGACTGAGAGCAATGGTCTCAGGACAAAGGGACCAAAGGAACAAGGTGGCCAGTGCCAGAGTTCTTTATGTAGACTTGCCATGTGGAGGGAAGATCTGTGCTCCTAGTCATGTAGGCAAAGGCAAATCACCTGATCAAGTTACCAGTCCATGCTGCTTTGGGGCATTCTGCCATTCATTGGCAGTTTCCCAGATGACGTGTCTCAGCTAAATTCCTGAGATGTGGATTGAAGTCTGAGACTGTTTAGCCCATCTTCCTGGATGGGAGTAAATTACACCTTATATTGTGAATCCCAACACTAAAACATTTTAAATACAGGTATAGAGCCAATATATATAACTTCACATAAAAAATCACACAGATATACAAGTAGCATAAACAGATTCAGTGAATCACCAGCTTTCATTAGATCATCTCACTTGACCCTTGGCACAAGATTTGGTGCAAACTTAATACAATGGTTATAGAAATAGTTTTCATATTTAATATAAAAATCCAGTAGTGTCATACCCCACCCCAACCAGTGCCTGTACCCTCCTGCACCGCAGCCCTGAGCCCTCTCCTACACTCATAACTTTGGCCCTACTCCTAACATGAATGTTATGTGCACCAAGAGAAGGGTGATGTGCTGCCCCTTACCTCCAAATTGGTGCATGTAAAAATGTTCATTCTGCTTAGGGGTGGAGGGAACACTGGACTCACTGCCCGAACCTCTGCACCCCCTCCTACTCCACTTGTCCAGGTCAAAATCAACTCCTATGCCCAAATTGCCTCGTAGACCACTTCCTGCACTCCACTTCCTTTCCCTAAGCTCCTTTCTGCATCTACCTTCCGGCCCATACCCTGCACCCCCTCCCTTAGTATCATAGCAAAGTGACCCTTGACCACTTATTGCATTCTTGGAGCGCTCTACCCCATGAAAACATATTGCCCACCCCAGTCAGAGGGTGACTTCAGTAAAGCTTTTGGTACAGTATCTCCATGAATTTCTCATTAATGTAACTTATATAGAGCTTGATTAGGTGAGTGTGTAACTGGTTGTATAACCATCCCTGGAGGGCTGTTAGCTGGTTCACAGTCATGCTGGAAGTGAGTAACAAGGGGGTGGTTCTGCAGTGATCAGTTCTGGGACTGGTTCTGTTCAATATCATCGTGCTTTAGATAATAGCATACAGAGAACTCTTGTAATGTTTCTGGATGATCCAAAGCTGAGAGGGGTTGCAAGTGGTTTGGCGGTTAGGATGAAAATTCACAGTAATTTGGACAAACTGGAGCAATGGTCTGAGGTAAACAGGATGCAGTTCAATAAGGACAAGTGCAAAGTGTTCCATTTAGAAAGGAGCAATCAGTTGTACACATACAAAATGGGATTTAACTTCCTGGGAAGAAGTATTGCAGAAAAGAATCTAGGGATCATAGTGGGCGACAAGCTAAATATGAGTCAACAGTGTAACACTTGCAAAACATGAGAACATTTTGGATGCATTAAAAGGAGTGTTGTAAGCAAGTGTTGTGAGGTTGTCCACGAGTTCGTTTACCTTGGGTCCACCATCACTGACACCCTGTCGTTGGACACTGAGCTAAATAGGAGGATCGGAAAAGCGGCCACAACTCTGTCCAGACTCAGCAAGAGAGTGTGGAATAACAAGCTGTACACTCACACCAAAATGCAAGTCTACAGAGCCTGCATCCTCAGCACCCTCCTTTATGGCAGCGAGACTTGGACCCTGTATGCCCGCCAGGAAAAGAGGCTGAACGTCTTCCAGTTACGCTGCCGCAGGCGCATCCTTGGAATATCATGGAAGGACAGAGTTACCAACACAGCCGTCCTCGAGCAAGCTGGAATCCCAACCATGCACACCCTCCTCAGGCAGCGTCGGCTCCGCTGGCTTGGCCACGTCCACAGGATGAACGATGGAAGGATTCCAAAAGACATCCTGTATGGTGAGCTAGCCTCTGGCAAAAGACCTCCCGGACGCCCCCAGTTGTGTTACAAAGACGTCTGCAAGAGAGACGTCAGAGAGGTAGACATCGAGCTGGACAACTGGGAAGAACTAGCAGACGACCGCAGCAGATGGAGGCAGGGGTTACACAAGGGCCTTCAGAAGGGCGAGTTGAAGATCAGACAGCTAGCAGAGGAGAAGCGAGTGCACAGAAAGCACAATAAGGACTTGCCAGACACCCACTACATCTGCAAGAGATGCAGCAAGGACTGTCACTCTCGTGTGGGTCTTTATAGTCACAATAGACGCTGTAAATGAAGTCTTCAATTGAAACTTTTAAGGGCGCGATCCATAGTCTATGCAGACTGAAGGATGCCTACTACTAAGCAAGACAATGAAAAATAATTCTTCTGCTGCTCCTCCGCACTCAACTGGACTATTGTGTCCAGTTCTGGGTGCCACGCTTCAGGAAAGAGGTGGACAAATTTGAGTAAGTCCAGAGAAGAGCAAGAGATGATTAAAGGTCTAGAAAACCTAACGTAGGAAGGAATATTAAAAAAAATTGGTTTGATTAGTCTGGAAAAGAGAAGACGGGGGAGGGGGGAGAGGGTGGATATTCATCTTCATTCATTATTTTTACTGTAGAGGAGACTCCTTAATTGCGGTAATGTGAGTATAATTAAGCTTGACTTCAATTTCCACTGTGTGTTCTTAAACTTAAGATCGGTTGGTTTGTTAAACAGCAGTTTCTCTCCTCCAGTCTAATTTCCCCTCCAAAAATTGCTTGAACTGTTCAGATGTCTCTCTACAGACTGAGAAAATAAGTATGCAAGACTACACAATCATAATGTTGAGGGGTTTGCAGGGTGAGAGTTAAATGACACACATTTCTCTACAACTCTGGTGTAATATTGAAAAGCCCTGAGTCCTACTGACTGTCATGGGAACATAGGCTTTGTAAGCATTTCAAGGCAAAACTTCTTATGTATTTAGGTACTTAAAGATGCACTTAGGTGCTTTAGTGCGGTTTTCAGTATGTCGCAGATGATTTATTTGTATAGTTAGGCATTTAAGTATCTTTTTAAAGAGTGGCACTATTCATGTTTGGAAAGGGGGTTTTAGGTGCTGCAGTCGCTTAGGCGCTTTTGAAAAGTCCTAGTCTGTTAGCTCCTAGTGGAGTAATAATTGCATACTATATATATCATGTATTGTAGAAGAGTGCGAAGAAATAAACTAGTGACTAGTGCTGTTCCCATTGTTTCAATGTAAGTTTGGCTGCTGAAGTGGCATTATGATCCAGAATTTGGATGAGAAGGGCTATATTAGAGTCCAGGAGTACAATTTTTGATTCAGTGGGAAGAGGAATTGTTCCTAGTAGCCTGCTCCTGTTAGTGAAGCGTTAAATTGCTTGTAATTTGTAAAACTTGACTAGAATTATGCATAGTGCATTATACATTTGGAGCAAACAAGAGTTTCTGGTTAAATATAACTTCTACTTCCATGCTACCCTTAGGTAAACATGATTTTTCCCTCCTCAGAAAGTGCAGAAGGGTTTCCAAGTTATGACACAGCTTCTGAACAACTTCATGAAGCAGGCTATGATGCTTACATAACAGGACTGTGTTTCATCTCCATGGCTAACTATCTAGGTACTGTTTTGTTTTTGTTTTTCCCTCAAAACAATTCCTCTGTACTCTGTTTCACTGTGCATGATATGCTGCATTTCTTTTTTTTTTTGTTTACTAGGTTCATTTCTCAGTCCTCCAAAAAATCACGTGTCTGCTAGATCAAAACTCATTGAGCCTTTTTTTAACAAGTAAGTAATAATGGTACATTACAAAACCCTCTGTACCCTGAAGGTGGTGCTGAAAACTCTATCATCAGTTTAAATTAATTACCTGCATTGTACTTTTTATGGTTAAAATTCTCTGCCGGCCTATCTTATTTGTATTAAGAATTTCAAAAAGTGTTGGTCCTGAAAGGTAAAAACTCCCATATAGTCATTAAACATAATGCCTTTAAATATGGACAGAGAGATGCCTGCCAGTTTGCTCAAGAGTGCGTATTTAGGGAGTATGTTTAAACTGTGGCTCTAGCTTCATCGTTTATCTCAGTATATTATGATACATATTTGTGTCCTTTAGCAAATGTTTGCAGGGTTCTTAGGAATAATCGAAGTGGGGAAAATAACTTTGCTTATATTTCTATAGCTGATAAGGTAAGGTTAGGTACCACAGACTTCGTGTGAGCAATGATAAAGATTGTTGTTGCACTGATCTTTAAATAAATAAATAAATAAAGTATATATTTAGCCTAGATGTGGTCCAAAGAATGCAGAGTGGCATTTTTTATGCAGCTTTTGCTTGACCTGGACCAAAATCTTTGACATGTTTAAGATATCAGACAATACTTTTTTAAAGATGGTACACTGAATTTTCAGAATATCCTACAGCTGAATTTTCAGATGAATTTTCATAGTATTTTCTGTTTCTAGACTAGATATTCTTGATAATCTTAAAGATTTAATTGAGAATCTTAGAAATATAAACTTTTTTGTGTATATTTCTTATGCTTTGCTTATATTATCTGTAGTCTTTCTATGTCATGGTAGAGTAATCTGACATGATAGCATGTGAATTCAGTAAAGATGTGATGGGGGGGGGACCTCTTACCCGAGGTTTAGGGAGAGGTGTAAACTGAAGATTACCATGTCTTGGAAAGAAATAGCCAAATCTGCAAACTGGCACCTTATTGGAATTAAGATTGCAGGCTTGTTGAGCTCAAGTCATAAAGATACTTAGGAATAGTGATGGGGCGTTGTCAATCCTGATTTCTTGGCACTTAGAAAATCATTCAGTCACAAAGCTTAATTTCAATGCTTCGATACCCTGGACATTGATCAGAGGAGGAGTGGCTCTTGAGAGTGGGTTTCACAAAAGTTTAACTATAATATGATCAATGGGTTTTCAATATTAAGGTTGCCCTCCCATAAATTAAAAGAATGTTTAGGAAAATAAATTGTGTCTGATAGCAAGAATAGACAGATAACAAAAATTATGTATTCCCCAGGAGTTTATGGAGGTCAGAGTTCTGCATTCTTGTAAAAGCACTGTTCTTAGACTTGAGATAGTTGCAGGATAATATTTTTTGACTAGCATATTTCAAAATATAGCATTAGTTAATCAATATTTGCACTTGCATTTAAAACTAAGTTCTATCAGCGGGAATGTGGTGCAACAAATATGATCTGCTACATTTGTATTTTCACTATCTGCTTAGATTATGGCTTTGGTTTGAGATTTGCCATATTGTTTCTTTGAAACTTCTGCAGACAAATGGTCACGTCACCTTATAGTAGGAAATGAATAAGTGCCCCTTGGCTGAATTAACTAGATTTATCTGAACATTGGTCAATAGAAACCCGTTTTCACTACATTAACTCAAGCTTGTTTATTTTAACTTTATCAGTAAAACTCAGATGTTTCCTATTAAACATTTATAGTTCATAGCTAATTCAGTCACAGGAGACAGATGTCCTCTTTTATATATCTTATTGAGTGTATTCCAGTCTTTTTGGCATTTGGAAGCAGTCATCTTTAAGATCTTTGAATGAAAACTGTAATAGAAGGGAAGATTGTTAAAGAGCCTATGATAGGTTCACAAAATACTCATATTATGCAAATAAGTACTAGACAAGTCAGTGGTGAAACCAATAACCCATCTTCTCTAATCTCACTCTGGGTTTGGTAGATCAGGTCTCTGAATTCCCTTCATTACTTCTCTGGTTTGCCCACACTCCACAAAACAGAAAACCCTGTGATAGAGTAGTTTTGGTTGGCCAGTTGTCTGAATTTTTTTTACTGTCTTCTGTGCTTCTGCCAAAACAAAACCTTATTATACAACAGTTAACTAAAACGAATTGAGCCTGATTCAAAGTCTTCTGGAGGAAGTGGAAAGACTTTGGAATAAGCCCTTGTTTCTAAGGATTTTAAGTGGTATGCTAATATTTTAACTATCGCTGATGTACATCTGGAAGAGGTAACCACTGTGGCTTTTCTGTAGAACTTGTTAGTGCTGCAAATCTCCTGTTAACATTCCTAAAATGATGAAGATTATTTAGAGCCTATTAAATGTTTCTGTCTCTCAACAGTTCTCTTCAGGATATATCTCTCTCACATCTTTTGTCCTGGTATCTAGAAAATAGCCCTACCCATCTTTTTTCTCTTTATCTGATCATAGTTGCTAACTGGTTTCAGTGCTTGCTTTCAGTCACTTGTCAGACTGCTCATCATCTTCATTCTGCTCTTGTATGTAGCCAAGTGTAAAAATTATCTATTGCAGATATGTCAAACACCATACGTACACTTGAATTCTTTAATTTCTCATTCGGTGTTTATCCTCAGTTTTTCAGATGACAGCTACCAGTGCACTTACGCTTAATAATCTACACATTTGCTTGTATAGCATTTTATGGCAGTGAAGGGGAACCTAGACTGAGTGGTGTGCATCTCAGTGGGCTGCAAGATTGTTGTAATGAAGACTGTCTCTCAGGATAGACTTGTTGTGCTAACTGCACTTGCATACGTAGAATTTGCAGGGTGTGCTACTTGAACTGTAGTTGTGCAGCTGCAGAGAGAGATGCAGATACAGAGGGAGCACGTGGCATTCACAGTCAACTGTGTGAAATCAGCAGGACCGCTTTTCATTTGCCTTTGCTCTACGTAGCTGTCACTTTAGTAATACTGGTAGGAAAAAAACCTATGTGGATAACAACTAACAGAATCTGGCAACCCTGTGCATGGGTAATAGTAAACAAAAATGTCTCATGGGCTATACATAGAATCTGATGCACACAGCCCACAGACCTCAGGTTGCCCAGCACTACTATATAATATTGCCATATGACAATATATCTTACTTGGCAACTGGTTTTGTGGTTGGTCTAATTCAGGGGTCAGCAACCTGCAACTCCAGAGCTTCATGTGGCTCTGATCACTGTAACCACTGACTCCAGAGGCTCAGGAGGCTGCTGCCACTTAAACAAATCCCTCAGTTAAAACAGAATTTAGGTTTTTTGTTTAAGTGGTGGCAGCCTCCGCAGCTGCTGAGCAGTCAGCTACGGCAGGGAGGAAGCAGACAGGGCAGAGAGCACCTGCCTGCATGCTCCACGTGGGGGATGTCAGCCTGCAGGAGACCAGGGGGCCCAGTCTCCCCCTGCCAGAGCTGCGCAGCCATGCTGAGAAGGAGGCAGCACAGGTGAGCATTGGCAGCGTGATCCTGGGTAAATCCTGGGAATGTGGGGTGGGTTTGGGGCTGAGAGGGGTTAAGTCTGGGGATGGGGGGGTGAGGTTTGGGGCTGAAGGTGTTAAACATGGGAACTGGGGGGAGAGGTTTGAGGTTGAAGGGGTTAAACCTGGGGTTGGGATGGCAGTTTGGGTCTGAAGGGGTTAAGCCTGGGGATGGGGGTGGTTTGGGGCTGAGGGGGTTAAAGTCCAGAGATGAGGGGGTAGGTTTGCAGGATGGGGTCAATGCTTGGGGATTAGGGTCGGGTTTGGAGGATGAGGTGGGTAAAACCTGGCGATGCAGGTAACAACTTTTTAACTGGTACAAGTCATTGTGTGTGCCCTGTTTTTAAAATAGGGGTGACCAAAACTACAGTTTGGTGTTATTTGTTGAGGACAGTCTCATATTTACATGTGTTGGGGCCCTTGAAGTATTGATTGTGTAATTGAATTTGAAAAAAATGGGTCTTCTCTCTATTGCAGTTGCAGATCCCTGGTTGGGGTGTGGGAGGCATTGTTGAGGGTGAAGATGAGTTCAGGTGGGTAGAAGTACAAGAGTCAGGGCAGGAGATTGGCAGGATGAATACACTCAATGGAGATGGTGAGGGAGCTCAGGGGAGGGAGCTGGGATGCCTGCTGGCTTCTTTCAGGAGCAGCAGATCCTTGGGTCAGGCCAAAGTGTCAGGGAGCCATCCTGCTGGCCAGTGGCTGCTCTTGGGGTTCTTGCTGCTCTCTTGTGATCATTTGTGTCTCCCTTGCTTGCTGCTCCCTCCCCTCCCACTATGGTCATGCGTGAGGATAACTGTTACCATATCCTTCCCTTTCCATTTAATACGGAACAATTGTATTCCATGTACATATTCTTATCATGGCACAACCAAACCTGACCTTGCTTTAAGTAATGATAAGAGGGAGCTGCATAGCAAAATTGGTGATCCTAACTGTTACGCCTTAGGAGCAGTTCTTGAACAAATGGGCAGACAGACAGGCACAAGTTTCTAAAATACATAGTAAGAAGATGATTCAGTAAAATTTAGTTGAAGTACTAATGTGTTCCGCCTCCCCCTCTTGTAGTTGATTTCTGAATATGCTTTAAGATTACATAGGTACGCTTATTCGAATATATATCTGGTGTATAGAGGTTACTCAAGGATTTGTGTTGTGATGCCTCTCAAATTTCAGTTGCACTGCCATGACTAACTCAAAGTGAGTAATGCTAATATAAAATCAATTTTTGGTTGATTTTTGATGCATTTAATAACAATTTCCTGAAAATATATAATACAGACACAGAAGCATTTGGTATATACAAACTGTAATTCTGTTAATTTTTTACAGTAATTGCTAGCACTGTTAGGCATCAAACTTGCTTAACATGGTAAATGTGTCAATAAGACTTTGTGTTATATTGATACTTATCTGTCTATAAGTAAAATAAAAGTATGGTGGCCATGGAATGAGAGTTCAGTGTTTTATTTTAATCACAGAAAAGCATGGATCAAGCTAGCTGGGGGAATACTCTCAGCGTCTTGTGATTTTTAAGTTGTTAGTAGAATTAAAGTTTGAGTATATGTATAGTTGCCATTGTTTAGGGTGACGAATACTGCTGCTGGCTACTTTAGAGCAGCAGTGTTGTTAAGCTATATACTGTAATAAATAACCTCTTAAAGGCTGAGTGGCATAAGATTACTAGTGACATTTACTTCTTTCTGTATCAGGTTATTTCTTATGAGGGTAATGGACATACCATATCTCAATTTGGAAGGACCAGACCGTAAGTAATTTTCATTTTGGCTAAATAGATCCTGTAGAAAAGCAAGTGTAAGAAAGTATTATCTCACGGGTAGCATATGCGGTTTAAATTACAACTGAGCTCTATGCACACATCTTATCAACTTTTTCTTTTATAAAAATAACAAAACAAAACTTAAACATTTTTGTTACTTTGGATGTGAGATCTGCAATGTACAGTAAATACTATTTGAGAAGGGTTTTGACGACATCTGCCTGGACTCCTTGTTGGTGCCCAAGTTTAATGTAGTGTAATAGTTTTGGGACATTATATCCTTGATCACTGCATAAACGAAGTAGCCCAAATTTAAGTTTTTGAGTCTTAAATAGCCATTTTGTTTCTTCTTTTGCAGTAAGTAAAGTATGCAAGGTAGTGAATATACAGTGATTCTGAAAAGTGGGTTGAAAAGTTGGCTTCAGAGTTCACAAAAAAACTCGTTTAGCCTAAGTGTAAGAACGTTCAGACCCAAATAAATTTTGGTGAAATTAGATGGGACTGAAATTAGGCCTTCAGAGAGAATCAGTGTTACCTTGATTATGGATTCAAAACCATAGAATGCTAATGAAAAATAACTTATTTTTCATCAAGGTTATTGAGCAGACATTCCTTTGAAGCTACAACCTTGTGTGAAAATGAAAGCATTTTATGGACTATGTCATCCTTGCAAATATTAAAGATCTAAATCTTTCATGAGTTGATGTATTAAAAATATGGGAAGGTTTTGGTTACTCTTAATATGTGTTTCTTTCTCAGTAATATACTCTGGAAATTAAAATGAATAAAAAGGCATTTCAGACATAAAGGGTAAAATTTTGGCCATTTTGTAGTCCATAAGAATATTGCCAATGACTTCAGTGGAGCCTGTATTTAATTCATAATGTGTTAGAGAATGTCAGCCAGCTGAAATATATAATTTAAGTGCAAAACAGTGCTAATCAAAAATACTTCTTGTATCCCATCTTACTCCACTGAGGGCTGCCTATCTCCTCCTTATACTGTGATGCCCCATGCAGCAGTCGGGGAGCTATCCTTGTCTTTGAAGATGGGTGAAAAAAGCATTGAGTGTTTCACTTTTCTGCATATTGTGTAGTGAGGTTACCTTCCCATTCAGTAACAGCTCCATGGCTTCTCTGACCACCACCTTGTTGCTAACACGCCTATGGAAATCTTTCTTGTTGCCTTTCACATCCCTTGCTAGCTGCAATCCAGTTGTGCTTTGGCCTTCCTGATTCCGCCCCTGCTTGTTTGAGCAGTATATTTATACTCTTGCTCAGTCATCTGTCTGTTTCCACTTCCTGTAAGCTTCTTTTTTTAGTTTAAGTTAAGCTGGTTGTTTACCATATTTGCTTTTCTTACTGCATGTTGGGATGGTATGTTCCTGTGCCTTCTGTGCAGCTTCTTTAAAATTGAGCCACCTCTCCTGGGCTCCTTTCCCCCTCATGTTAAGTTCCCTGGGAATCTTGCCCATCAGTTTCCTGAAGGAGTCAAAATCTTCTTTTCTGAAGACCAGGGTCTGTATTCTGCTGCTCTCCGTTCTTCAAATATTCAAATTTGGCACATTAACACATGGTTTAAATCGTGATGGGAACTTTCTGAGTCACCACAGGGGTTCGTCTGCATACTTGGCTCAATCTAATTCTTGACCGTCCCCCCACCCTTCCACTCTCTGATTTGCTCACCTTGATTTATCTTTTTCTGATTTGTCGTCCTTGCTTACTGTTTTTGGTTCTCTGTGCCTTAAATATTGAGTCTGTTCTGGTCTGGCTACGGTCTGAAGAAGTGGGTCTGTCCCATGAAAGCTCACCTAATAAACTATTTTGCTAGTCTTTAAAATGCTACTTGACTGCTTTTTTGACAAACACATGGTCAAACAGTCCCTACAACTAGCATCAGTTCAGCACAATGGTCACAGATAAATAAGCACATGGATACTCATCTCACCAGTTCACAACCCAGATGCCTTAATGCCACACTCACCTTAACTCCTTTCGGACGCTTCCCGGGTGAACTCCCTCCGTTATCTGCTCTGTTGATGGCTCAGTTTAGCTGCCCTTGCATTTAACATGGAGCATCAGGCGGGATTGTCCTTTGTGACCATCTAGGTGCCAGGGCCACAATGCTACTTTTAGTACCATAGCTTGAGTAAAGCTAAGGTTGAATATCCATTTGCGCTGGGAATTGCATCAGCCAACACCCTAAATAGTTAACAATTCCCTCTTTAGAGCAGGAGGCCGTTGTTAAGGAGCTGTTCAAGGGAAATATACTGACTGCTGGAGGATATGAAGTTATTGGGCTTTACGCTTCTGTGGTGTGGTAACTAGGGGTGTTAAATCCCATTCAGTTGTTTAACTGCTTAATTTCTAAGTTTAGGGGGTCGGTTCAGAAGGTCCGTCCAGACCAGGCATCACTCCCCGCAGCTGCAGATAGAGGCTGTCTGTGGATGCTAGTGGTGCATTGGAGACCAGGGGTGCACCAGCCTGGCTGGTGCATCCCTGCCCATGGTGCTGCTGTGGGTGCATTTGCAGCAGCTCTTGTTTCATTGTGGGATGGGGACACTCCATTTGTGCTAGAGCAGTCCCGGTTTGTGGACTTTCTAGCTGCCCCTCCCCGCTTCTGTTGTGGATGGGGCTGTGCTAGTCCAGCTGGAGCAACCCTATTCCAGATGGCACTGTGGGGTTGGGGCATCCCCTACCTACTGTGAGCAGGGGCACTACTCCAGCTTGTAAGGATTAACCATAACTAATAAGCCTCATCCATTTCATAAATCATAGCACACCTAGGACTGGAAGGGACCTCAAGAGGCCATCGAGTCCAGCCCCCTGCCCCAATGGCAGGACCAAGTACTGTGTAAACCATCCCTGACTGACATCTATCTAACCTGTTCTTAAATATCTCCAGTGTTGGAGATTCCACAACCTCCCTTGGCAAATTATTCCATTGTTTGACCACCTTGACAGTTAGGAACTTTTTCCTAATATCCAACCTAAACCTCCCTTGCTGCAGTTTAAGTCCATTGCCTCTTGTTTTATCCTCAGAGGCCAAGAACAAGTTTTCTCCCTCCTCCTTATGACACTGTTTTAGATACCTGAAAACCGCTATCATGTCTCCCCTCAATTTTCTCTTTTCCAAACTAAACAAGCCCAATTCTTTCAGCCTTTCTTCATAGGTCACATTCTCTAGACCTTTAATCATTCTTGTCGCTCTTTTCTGGACCCTCTGTAATTTCTCCACATCTTTCTTGAACTGCGGTGCCCAGAACTGGACACACTACTCCAGCTGAGGCCTAACCGGTGCAGAGTAAAACTTCATTTAGGATGGAGCTTATTGGTTACACTTTCATATCCCTACTGGTAACATGTTTCCTGTAAACTGAGCACTTGGGCAGCCACCCAAGAGAGATTCAGATGTTGCCCAGATGATTAGCAGAGTGCCCACAGCTCACACAACCAGGAGCTTGTTTTTCTGCCGGTGGTGCACATCAGCATGTGCCCTCTGCAGATAAAATTTATTCTGCACATAAATGGAAAAAGTAAAGGACTATTAGTAGACAGGCTTTGTTCTGAGATTTAACAGTACTTTAATTTGCAGAAAAAATTCTGGTCTCCTGTAGTATCCGCTGGTCTCAGGCTCCTGAAGGAAAGACTTGTAGGTGTCTAAGCCACTCAAACCTACTAAGTTAGCACAGTTGAGCCATGAGGTGTTGTAGCCAGGGAACTATCTTAGGAGTCAGGTGACATTACCACATTTTCTTTCGGTTCTTAAATTTTATCCCTATAGTGAACTGCTGGTCATGATCACCAATGCCTAATCAGGATAAGAATGTTTGTGTCATTTCACAAGCAATTATTGTTTTATATTGGATTCTTAATATAAAAGTAATCAAACATAACTGATCTGCAAAGCCTCTTCATATTCATCACTTCTCAAGATTGAGGTTAGTTTATTGAATTCTTATACAATATAACCTTTACATCATTAGGCTAGTTCAATATATAGGTGCTACTTTTTTGCCAAATTACAGAGCAAACAGTTAACTGGGGCAGCAGTCTAGGAAGTTGCCCCTCTGGACTCCACATGCCCCCCATTCAAATATGAGGTTTTGTGCCTTTATCTCTGTGGAGTGAAACGTAGGGTTTGAGGACCATAACAGTTTAGAGTCTAATTTGGAAACAGATTCTTTTCAAACCTTTTATTTCAAACAGGGTAATTAGGAGTCCTAATGTTAAACTAATTAGGTTGCAAAGATTAAATAAAACTCTTCGAAATATTCACCCTCAACTTTATTACACAAGAAGAAATGTCTTCCTTAAATTAGTTTATGAACTTCGAATTTTTGTGCCTTAGTTTTAGTTTGTACTGTTCTTATTCCTATTTTCAGCAGTAACATCTCTAAGTGTACACAGTGTTGTGTTTTTCTTTATAGTAGGGTTATACTTGTCAAGCCAACATTTTGTTCATTATATCTGGCTTCCATTGCAGCTTCAGTTAGGGTGACTGTACCTCCCTGTCACAATTACGGGACAGGAAGATATTGGGGGCTGGTGGGGGGTGGCTCCTCCCAGCTCCTCCAAGGCCTGGGGATCTGGGAAGGAGGTGGCAGCCACCCACTCTCCCTGAGTCTTGGGCCACGGCAGGGACAGGGCAGCTGCGGTGCTTCCCCACGCCCCGCCTTTCCCAAGCCTCAGCGACAGAAACAGGGCAGCCGTGGAGCTCTCCCCTCCCTCGCCCAAGCCCCGTGGAAGCAGCAGGGATGGGGCAGCCACGGTGCTTTCCCACTGCCTTCCCCGAGCCCTGGGAAGGGGGAAAGTAGGCTAACCTGGAGGCGTCCTGCTCTCTGGCTAGCAGCTGTGCCTGCTGGCAGAAAACACGGGACAGTTAGTCCCATTTCTAAAATAAATAGGGACACCTTTTTGCATCCCAAATATGGGACCATCTCACCAAAAGTGGGATGGATGGTCGCCCTAGTGTTCGGGTAAGTGTATTTAATTCAAATTTCCTTTTTTTACCTAGTGCTCTTTGATCTACCCGGTTTCCAAGCTACTAGTATATAATGGAGGGCTTAAGTTATTTTTTATATAAACATTTTTATTAAAAATACATTTCTATAAATATTAAAATCTTATTCTGAAGAGTTAAATTACTCCATTTATGTCCCACCTGAAGCTATCATAATCTCAGTGGTTTACGTAGAATAGATGGATTTTTTTATGCAGAACTGATTGTATTGGAGGAGAGCAGCAGGATAGGTCTCTTAACATCAAATCTGCTGTTTGTGTACAAATTAAAATTGCAGACACTACTTGTGACATGAAGCACTATCCACACTGTTCATTTATTGGTGTTCAAAGTAACAGGTTATAATCTAATTATCCAATTTAACTTACATAAACCAGCTGTAACTCCACTGATCAGTGTAGTTAAGTAAATGAGAAGAGGCTCAAGCCTTTGATCTGTTCTCGTACGTATGCTGCTAGATGAAAATATAGATTACAAGACCCAGCGGATGTGCTAACTGTGAGTTTTAGAGGCCATCTTAATTACAAAAATATAGGAAGAAGAAATAACAAACATACACAGGCAATATAAATTATGGAAGGATTTCTGTTGCCACCATGTCGTGTTGTCTGTAAATTCCACTCATTTTAACTCAGTTTTTCCTATCATGGAAGAGAGAAGCTCTGTTACATGAACTAATTAATGTACTTACTTTTCAGATATACCTCAACATTCATATTTCACAACTTGTACTTATCCCCCGTGCACTTTGTGTTGCTACTCTATGCCTGCTCCTTTCATTCCAGATTATTTAGAATTGCTTGTTCTATGGATGATGAGCATTGAACTATGATGGGAAGATTAAATTGTCAAAATGAGTGTACTCTCCAGAGCTGGATTGTCACTTCATATGTTACAAGTCTGGGCTTCACGAGGTTTTTTAATACTTTGTACCTAAACACACTAGAAATGGCAAACAGCTAGGACCCAAGAGATGACACCATGAAACCAGCATACATATTGTCACGCCCTCGGTAGAAAGTATATGGAATAAAAATTGTGAAGCCATATTTTTAAATACGAAAATAACTATTCAGAGCTATGCAAACCAGAAAATACCTAAAACAGAAGGACTTTCAATTTCTAATCTTTATTCTGAATACAAGTGAAGTTGTCAAAAAGGCTGAGGCTGCATTCACATTATGAGATAAATTCGAATTTCAAGGCTTTAGCTCAATATTAAAACATGACTGTCTTCACATGTAATACTGTTACTCGACTTATTGAGCCATAAAGCCGATTCCAAAATATTGATATTATGAGCCAGGTATAGCATCTATCTCAAATTTAAAATCTCGAATCAAGGCTAGTGTGGAAGCACCATGCCCTTAATTTGAATTTTTTAGTTTCCAGAAGTGTCCCATGTGTATCCCACAAAAGCTATGCAGTGACTCTCCAAGTGTGGCCGCTTCGTTGTGCACTGCTGGCAGGTGTGCAGGAAGAAGGTCAAAGTAAGACCGCAAAGTTTGGATTGAATTTGAATTTTGAATTTAGCAGCCCAGCCCTGCAAATAAAAAGGGTGTCATTTATGAAAAAATCTTTTTGCCTATCGCATCACACCGCATCGGTAGCAATTATCAGTAGCCATGTACTGCAGTAATGAGCAGTCAAGTTAGTGATGTGACTACCATTCATTCATTACGGCACTGATTGATTGGCTTTATGGCAGAGACATTCATAGGTACTATGTGTGTTATAGATCAGTCATAGAGCTGTTTTTTAAAGTGCCCCTTACTGCTGCAGCCTGAGCGCGGGTACTGGTGGAGGGCAGTGTAGACAGCTGAGAGTAGGTCCTGCTTACTGCCTTGCTTCAGAATTCCAGATAGACAGGAAAATTTCCCACTTTGATTCACATATATCGTGCAAAATAGTGCACGCTGTAATAACGGTAGGGACGTTAGCTTCAGAAATGTCTGAACAGGTCAATAAAGATTTGAACCTCACTTTCAAACGTCCAAAGGTGCATTCATTACGCATTCTGTACCTGCTCAATCTAATTAAAGTTTTCCTTAGTGGGGTTCAGGGCTCCTATGTAGGGTTTCATCAGGCAGGGAAGCAGAGGGTAAGCAGGGTCGCCCAATATAACAATAGGCATCTCCACGTCGCCAATCTTGATTTTTCTGATCAGGGAAAAATGTCCCATCCAGGAGCTTTTGGTACAGTCCAGGATTTTTGAAGATGCATGTGTCATGAACCCTCCCTTACCAGCTAGTGTTGATGTTGGTAAAACAACCTTTGTGATCTACCAATGCCTGTGTGACCACGGAGAAGTACCTCTTTCAATTAATGTAAAAAGGGCTCTAAAGGAGACCCTAGCAATTACAGACCAGTAAGTCTAATGTCAGTACCGGGCAAATTAGTAGAAAACAATAGTAAAGAATAAAAATTGTCAGACACGTAGAAGAACATGATTTGTTGAGCAAAAGTCAACATGGTTTCTGTAAAGGGAAGTCGTGTCTTACTAATCTGTTAGAGTTCTTTGAAAGGGTTAACAAGCATGCGGACAGGGGGGATCCAGTAGACATAGTATACTTAGATTTCCAGAAAGCCTTTGACACGGTCCCTCACCAAAGGCTCTCAAGTAAATTAGGTGGTCATGGGATAGGAGGCAAGATCCTTTCATGGATTGGGAACTGATTAAAAGACAGGAAACAAAGGGTAGGAATAAATGGTAAATTTTCACAATGGAAGTGGGTAACTAGTGGCGTTCCCCAAGGGTCAGTCCTGGGACCAATCTTGTTCAACTTATTCGTCAATGATCTAGAGAAAGGGGTAAGCAGTGAGGTGGCAAAGTTTACAGATAACACCAAACTGTTCAGGATAGTCAAAACCAAAGCAGACTGTGAAGCACTTCAAAAAGATCTCAGCAAACTGAGTGATTGGGCAGCAAAATGGCAAATGAAATTTAATGTGGGTAAGTGTAAGGTAATGCACATTGGGAAAAATAATCCTACTTATACATATAATATGATGGGGGCAAATTTAGCTACAACAGATCAGGAAAGGGATCTTGGAATTATAGTGGATAGTCCTCTGAAACATCCATGCAGTGTGCAACGGCAGTTAGTAAAGCAAATAGGATGTTAGGAATAATTAAAAAAGGGATAGAAAATAAGACAAAGAATATCTTACTTCCCCTATATAAAACTATGGTACGCCCACATCTTGAGTACTGTGTGCAGATGTGGTCTCCTCACCTCAAAAAAGATATATTGGTGTTAGAAAAGGTTCAGAAAAGGGCAACTAAAATGATTAAGGGTTTGGAACGGGTCCCATATGAGGAGAGGCTAGAGAGACTGGGACTTTTCAGTCTAGAAAAGAGGAGACTGAGGGGCGATTATGATAGAGGTATATAAAATCATGAATGGTGTGGAGAACGTGAATACAGAAAAGTTATTTACTTGTTCCCATAATATAAGAACTAGAGGACACCAAATGAAGTTAATGGGGAGCAGATTCAAAACTAATAAAAGAAAGTTTTTCTTCACACAGTGCACAGTCAACCTGTGGAACTCCTTACCAGAGGACACTGTGAAGGCCGGGACTCTATTAGGGTTTAAAAAAGATCTTGATAAATTTTTGGAGGTTAGGTCCATAGATGGCTATTAGCAAGGGGTAAGGTATGGTGCCTAGCCTTTTGTCAAAGGCGGGAGATGGATGGCAGGAGACAAATCACTTGATCATTGTCTTTGGTTCACCTCCTCTGGGGCACCTGGCATTGGCTACTGTCGGCAGACAGGATACTGGGCTAGATGGACCTTTGGTCTGACCCAGTATGGCCGTTCGCATGTTCTTATGTAACGTACTTCAAGGCCAGGTGAGATGGGGACATGATGGGGATGTGCATTTCATCTATTGCCCTATCGCAGAGAGGAAAGCCCTGGGCAGCAAAGCCATCCACTGTGTCCTGTACATCTCCCAGGGTCACAGTCCAGTAGAGATGCTAACAGATTGCATGGGCCACCTCCATCACCTTGGACCCCACTGTAGATCTGCCCACCCCGAACTGACTTGCCACTGACTGTTAACTATTGGGAGTTGCAAACTTCCACAGTGCAATTGCCACTCGCTTTTGTACCGTTAAAGCCTGCCTCATGTTGGTGTTGCTGTGCTTCAGGGTGGGCGCCAGTGTATCTCAAAGTTCCATAAAGGTGAACTTGCCTGTGCGAAAGTTCTGCGCCCACTGCTGGTCGTCCCAGGACTCCAAAACAATGTGATCCCACCAGTGTCTGCTGGTCTCTCGAGTCCCAAAATGCCGCTCCACTGTCAGCAATGCAGTCATGGCAGCCACCAGCTCAGCATTCTTGAACTGCAGTTGGCACAATTGCTGTTCCAAAGCACCATCCTCCTCCTCATCATCATCAGCAGCACCACCACCACCATTAGGATAGACAAGCGCCTTTGAGCTTTGGACTTAGACAAATTGCATGACAGCCGCTGTGGCTGCTGAAATGATCTGTGCTATGAGGTGGTGGGAGAGGTTGTGGATCGATGCTTGCGCTAGAATGCTGCAGCAGGAAATGGTGCGATCTCCAGTTCTTTTTCGGTGGTTAGTGATGCAGTGAATTCTGGGATAGTGCTTGGAATTCTGGGATTCCAACGTGAAATACCCACATGCAACTGGGGCTAAGGCACTGTGGGATAGGTACCCTTATGCTGTCGAACTTGCACGGGGCAATGGGTGCAGAGATTCAACACAGAGAAAAAGTGGGTCGAATATCAAAAAGCTTGGTGGACACTTTATTCAAATTCATAATATTGAGATTGAGTATTCAAATTTACTGTATATCAATTTTATCTTGTAGTGTAGACGCAGCCTTAAGTTGTACTATGTACTGGAAGCCGAAATGGTCAGAAACTAGCAAGTAATCTGTTTGCTTTAAAGTGCACTCATTCTTCTTTAAACAAGTGCTTTATGAACAAGTACTCGCTAAAGTGACAGACACACATACTTACGTATGTTCCCTGAATGAGTGACCTCCCCTCGCTAATATGAGCCTTACCCCCTCCCCGCGGCCCCAATCCACTGCAGCCTAATTCCTCCACTGGCCCTGCATACCCAAACCGCTTCAGCCTTAACCCCGCCCCCGGCAGCCCTGCACACCCAAACTGCCCCAGCCTGACCCCCCCCCCCCACAACTGGCCCCACACACACAAATCGCTGCAGCTTGACCACCTCCCTGCCAGCCCCACGCACCCAACCCACTGCAGCCCTAACCCCCACCACAGACCCAAACTGCCGCATCCTTTATCCACCCCACCTGCCCCATGGACCCATCCTGCAGCAGCCTGAGCCCCTCCGCCCCGTTCCACCCATCTGCCCCCTCCTCCCTGGACCCAACCCACCACCAGGTTTTCACCCTCCCTCCCACTCATGGTCCCAAACTGCCCCCAGCCTTTAACTCTCCCCAACCTCCAAACCCACGGTTCACTTATGTTTCAAAAGCAGTGCCACATGCTGCCACTCCTTCGCTGAGTTAGGAGGACTAGGAACCAATCAAAGACTTTTACTTGTATTTTAATGGTAATTTAGTGTCCCTCTTATGAGTTTTTGCCTACGAGCAGAAAGTTGGGAACCAATTATGCTCGTAAGGTGAGGGATGAGTGTAGTGCTAGAATTCAAAAAGCCTTTTTAAGATTAAAAATAAGCATGCATTATCAGTAGCTGTGGAAGTTGATAAAGCAAAAGCTTAAAATATTATAACTGTCTATACATTGCAAAATATGTTTCTGTGTTGTACAGACCGAAGTGAAGTTGAAGTTTTAAATTAAGGTATTCGTTTTTTTAAAAATCTCAGATTTATAGGAAATTCTTAATAGGAATCTTTAGAAGGATGCTCATGGAGTGTATACTAGAAATGCCAAGGTGTTACCTAAGCACAGTTTTGCATTGATGGAAATTGCACTCCACATTACTAGTTTAAAGCGGATAGTCTGTGGTGATTAACCAATGTGTGTTGTCCTGAACAACTTGTAGTAATGAATTAGAATTAACCAACCAAAATAATCAATTAAATTAAATCCTTGGATTATATAGATGTGGAAGGGAGCAGCAGATACCAGGGAGAATGTTGGCGTAAGTGGATTTGCCACTTGAGGTTGTCCCACTACAGGTCTGACGGACTATCTCATTCCGATCAGGTCCTGAAGGTGCTCGACTAACGAGGTCCAATCTGTTGTAGGTGTTCCAGACCAGTTCCCTGATCTCTTTTGAGGGTGAGAGTAGACAGATTGACATTTGGCAGTTACAGGCCAATAAAGTAAAGCAGAATGAGACAATGTCCAGTAATATGCACATGAAGGATATATGCTGCATAGGATAAATTCTGGATGGGTTTTATATATGAAAGTTACAAATGGTATCAGTTACCTACACATTTGAAGTATTGGTCTCCTTTTCTCATTTAATGGGATGAGGGAATTACAGAATGAGAGTTTCCAATAGTGAAACTAGGTATGTCTACATAGCAGCCTTATGTCAAAATAAGATATTCCAGAATAGTTATTGCGAAATAGCTTATTTCAAAATAACACGGCTACACACAAAAATACATAATCTAAACACAGAGATCCTATTAGACGCACTATGACTTATTGTGAAGTACATTCTATTCCCTGTCTTAACAGCACCTCTTTCAAAATAGCTATTTCGACATAGGTGCTGTTCCTCATAGAATGAGGTTTACCAATCTTGAAATAAGTCAACTGCTATTTCGAATTTATTTTGAAATAGTGGTTGCATCATGTAGATGCTAGGATAGTTACTTTGAAATAACTTTGCTGTGTAGACCTACCGCAAGTTGCTTTCGTTACAATCATGGACAAAGTCAGTAAGACTGCATCAACACATGCCTCTGCCTCTGGAAGGGGGAGTGGTAATGAGCATCCCAGAAGATGCTAGTGAGGCACAGATGAAAATTTCCCATGCCATATTAACATATGGCCACGTGATTCAGAGTCTGAAAGAAGCTCTTCTGAACTCCAAAATAGATGCGTAGACGCGCGGCCTGGGGGGATCTCCCTTTTCAAAAAGCGGGGGGCTTTCAGAAGGAGGGTTTCCTTCTGTGAGATCCCTGCGGGCCATGCACCTACATGTCTGCTTTGGAGTCGGGAAGAGCTTTTTCTGGATTGCAAATCGGGTGGCTATATGCTAATGAGGCATGGGAACTCTACATCTGCTCCTCATTAACATCTTCAGGGCTGCTCATTACCATGTGTAAACACAGCCTAAATGTTTGGTGGAAGTGTTGTGAAAGCTGCATGTTTGGCCAAATCCTGCCTTTTCCATTTTTGTCTTTATTTTGCTAAAAGCCAAATAATTTTGACTGCATCACTAGGACTCCTGGGCTGTGTCTACACGTGCCCCAAACTTCGAAATGGCCATGCAAATGGCCATTTCGAAGTTTACTAATGAAGCGCTGAAATGCATATTCAGCGCTTCATTAGCATGCGGGCAGCAGCCGCGCTTCAAAATTGACGCTCCTTGCCGCCGTGCGGCGCATCCAGATGGGGCTCCTTTTCGAAAGCACGCCACCTACTTCGAAGTCCCCTTATTCCCGTGAGCTCATGGGAATAAGGGGACTTCGAAGTAGGCGGCGTCCTTTCAAAAAGGAGCCCCGTCTGGATGCGCCGCGCGGCGGCAACGTGCGTCAATTTCGAAGCGTCTCTGCCGCCCGCATGCTAATGAAGCGCTGAATATGCATTTCAGCGCTTCATTAGTAAACTTCGAAATGGCCATTTGCATGGCCATTTCGAAGTTTGGGGCACGTGTAGATGTAGCCCTGGTGTACAGTCTACTTTTTCATCCTACCGTGTCTCTCCCCTGTTATGGATAGTATAGTCTTTAAAACATGTCTTTAGTTTCCCATTTTTAACTTAATTAGGATAAATTACATGAAGAGGAGGATTATTTTATTTTCTAATGTGTATTCAGCACTGTGTGAAAACAAAATTAAGAACTATTTTACAGTATGCTTAGTTTTCCTTGAAATTGGTGGAAAAGCAACGTATGATAGGGGTTTCGTAATTATATGTGAGCAACACTGGGCAAAAATGTACATAAAATTTCTGAGCAGTTACTGCTGCATGCACAAATGGACCAGTTTGATTTAAGCAGTAATTTTCATACAGAATTATAGTAGTTGTACTCCCACCAAAAACTGCATACAGTTATGCAAAATTGATGATTTTCAGAAGTAGTTGTTGACTATACATTTTAGTGTTTTGATACAGTGAATAGTTCAAACCTGTATAAATACCTGACTACATAATTAAATGCCTTCTTATTTTGCAGTGCAGCCAAAACGAGACCATGTTCTTCATGTTACGTTTCCAAAAGAGTGGAAGACTAGTGATCTTTACCAGCTTTTCAGTGCCTTTGGTAAGTAGCAGAGGTGGGTCTGATCTAACAAACTGTCCTGTTTTTGATAATGGCAGTCTCTGTCTGTACCCTTTAACTAGGGTTGTAGACTGCTCAGTTCCTTGAGTAGAGTGTGCTAAGTCACGATTAGTGTATAGCATGCTTTTTGTGGGCATATCGGACATGTAGCTTTGTCATCTGCATGGTCCTCAGGTTCTGCAATATGTATTCTGCGGTATTGAGGAGAAGCAGATATGAAAGTAGAACCAGGGTTTGGGGACTTAGTGGAGTAAACTGAGTGGAGGGAGAGAAGTAAAGGTTAGTCAGGGAGGAGAGGATGATGGTGTTTGTCAGTGAAGGGAGGAGGTTATGGAGATAAAGTACATATAAGGAGGGAAGGAGTTGGCTAAGAGGACCAAAGAAGTTTCTGATATCAGTGGGTTGAGGGTTATAGAAGGAATAAGGCTGATTTGGGGAAGGTGTACAAGGAAAAAGTTGAAATCTGAACAGAGTAGATGAGTGACAAGGTCAAGAATGGCGAAGGCAGTGATTAGCTAAATTAATTTAGCCAAGGATTTTGTAAGGAAATGAGCAGTAGAGAATTGCTGCAATCCTAAACATGGATTCCAAAGTCAGCAGAAGTTGAGGACTTGGAGGAAAGGAAATGCCAAATCAGAAGTTAAAACTTCTTCTGAAGGTAGGGAGGGCTATGTGTTCTCATGTGAGATGGATGATAATCGTAAAAATAGAGTAGCTTTGAGCAAAATTGGCAAGATGTAGTTGGGATGAGAAAGAAGTGAAGATAAGTCGTAGTGAGGGATGGCAGTTTGGGGAGGTAGAAAGCTAGTAGAAAACATCAGTGAGGTATTAGCAACTGCTCAGCAGCATTCAGTGTACTGGAGCATGTACTTTGATCCTTCTGCTGGTCTTGTCCCTGGGTTGCTAGTTACATAGGTTTTGAAAAGACAACGAGTAGAATATCCTACACATGGATATTTGTGACACTGGGAACAACAGTGAGAATGGGAACTATCTTCATACCACCTATAGATTAACTATGAACAGTGTATATACAGTACAACCTTCATTATATAAGGGTCTAGGAGTTCACTTGAACCTTCATGTTAGTTTTTTATAAAGCAGAAGGAACATTGGTGAATCAAACTGGACTACGTATATAACACAAACCATAAGACTCCCTTGAATTAACTCCTTATTAATTGAAACATATGTTTTAAAAATCCTACCTTGATCTTGAGTTCCCAGAGGCAGTGGGTGAATCCTTTATAGCCCTTGGTAGATTCCAAAAGATGAATTGTTCCCACTTTTTTTTTTTTTAAAATGTATTTTATTTCCAGTTGAAACCTGTCCATTAGGTGAAAGATCCTTTCGTTGTCAAATTTGTGTGCATTATTTCGGTATTTATAGACTGTGATCAAATTACTCTTAAACTTTTTTGATACGATAAATAGGTTGAATCCCTTGAGTTTTTTTAGTAAGACATGTTTTTCCAATCTGTTAATTGTTATTGTTACTCTTCTCTAAACTTTTATACGTCTTTCAACATCTTTCTTGAATTGTGGACACCATAACTGGACACAGTATCCCAGCAGTGCTTGCGCCAGTGTCAAATATAGCATTTATATATTCCTCTTACTTGGTATTCTCTTGTTTGTACATCAGTAGGTCCCATTAGCCCTTTTGGCCACAGCATTGCAGTGGGAACTCATATTGAGCTCACTATCTGCCATGACTCTCAAGTCCGTTGCAAAGTTGCTTTCATTCTTTATTCCTAAATATATGGACTTAATTTGATTGCATTAAAATGCACATAGTTTGCTTATGCACAATTTACCAAGCGACCCAATTGCTCTATGTCAGAGGCCTAGCCTCTTTCCTACTCCCCCAGTCATCTTGCAACTTTTTTCAGACATGGCTTTTATTCTGTCTCTCTGTAAACAATTTAAATAAATAAATAAATAAATAAGTGTTACATAGCTTGAGGCCAAGAACCAGTCCTTAGAGGACATGATTAGAAACCTGCCCAAATAATGATGATTCCCTTTTTAAAATTTTGAAACACAATACCCAGTTCTTAATCCATGTCATGTTGTACCAAGTCAAATGCCTTATGGAAGTCCGTATTAGACCAATACTGTTTCCTTTATCAATCAAGCTTTTAATTTCATCAAAACCACATCAAGTTAAACCGTCTGTTTTTCTGTAAACCTCTGAAGATTGATGACAGATAGCAGAACAAGGAGCAATGGTCTGAAGTTACAGAATGAGAGGAGTAGGCTGGATATTAGGAAAATCCACTTAACCAGGAAGGTGGTGAAGTACTGGAATGTGTTGCCTAGAGAGGTGGTGGATTCTCCATCTCTAGAGGGTTTTAAATCTTGGCTTGACAAGGTCCTGGCTGGGATGACTTAGAAGGGGTTGATCCTGCTTCAAGTAGAGGGCTGGACTAGATGACCTCCTGAGGTCCCTTCCAGCTTATGATTCTATGCTTAATTGTATTAGCCTTTTTCTTGCTTAACTCTGTTTACTAGGTATTAATTCTTGTTTGTTATTTAAGTTAGTTTGGCCAAGGTCAGTGTTATGCTGACAAGCCTATAATTGCCAGATCATCTCATTTACCTTTTTTAAAATATTGTCACAACATTTGCTTTGTCAGTCCCCTGTAATGTCCACTGTTTTTGAAGACTTCCTGAAAATTAACATTAATTGTCCAGAGAGCTCTTTGGCCAGCTCCTAAAACTCTTGGATGTTCCACTGTTTGTCCTAAAATTAATAGCTAATTCAACTTTATAACTTTTGCATTTTAAAAATGAAAGTGGAATTTAAGATTCTTAAATAGGTTTTTAAGGTGAACTGCACAGCTTTTTAATTTTTTTTAAATCCGTGTATAGCAATAGGTATAAAATATATCCATATACAGTAATCCCCCAGTATGTGCAATTTTGATTTGCACTTAACTCGCATTAATGCAAGTTAAATGCAAATTGAAAGTGCTGTAGCCCCTGGCTGCCCCAGTCGGGGGAAGCAGGTGAGAAGCCCCGCCTCAGTGGCTGTCTGCCCACGGGGCTTCCCCAGCTGGGGGAGCCCAGCAGGCAGAGAGCTGTTGCAATGTGGTTTCTCCCAGCTAGGAGAAACTGTGCCTCTGCGTCTGTCTGCCCGCCAGGCCCCCGCAGCTGAGAGAGCCAGGTGGTCAGATAGCCACAGTGGTGCAGTTTCTTCCCAGGTGGGGGAGCCGGGGAGAAGCTATGTCTGGTTCCCACAAGGCTAGGGGAGCTGGGAGCCAGGCTGCTGCCTGGTTTCCCTCGCCCACTTACGTGAAATTCAAGTTATGCAAGGGTGCACAGGAACGCAACCCTCACGTAACTCGGGGGACTGCTGTACTCTAGAGGAGTTCAGCAGGTCCGAACAAAATTTTAGAAAGGCTTTAAAAATCTTTAAAGGAAATTTTATGAAATAACATTTTAGCAAATGTGGGATTTGTCTTCCTTTCAGCAAAGGTTGGACTTGATGACCTCTGATATCTCTTTCAACCCTATGATTCTATGTGCAGGTCACTTTAAAGTTTCCCATTCTCCTTCTGCTCTGAGCATTTCTGGCCTTTCCTTTCCACTGCAAACTGAGGATAGATGTCTTGACCACCCTCTTCTATCTGTTTTTGCTATCTTCTCTCTCTGTCCTCCATCCAGAAAGCTGGACTGTATAGTTTCTGTTAACCTTTCTCAGTTACTTCACCAGCAGATGCTGTTAAAGTACCTGCATTAACCCCCGACCACAAGATACAGCCTTCAAATGTTCATAGTGTCCTGGGAGAAGATGTCCAGAAGTTTCTTGCAGCTTCAGAATGACCTATATGGTTGTCAGCCAGTCTTTAATATGGAAATGGAGAGTCTAATCATATCCTCCCACGCATATTGCTTGAATAGTTTATTATTAATTAAGGGATTGTAGTGCAATATGCTGAGTTGTCACAATTTTAATAAAGGAAAAGAAATTTAAAAACTAAAATATTGAGACCAAATATTAATATGGCATTTTTTCCTCAGAAGTGTTGGATTTAAGTCTCATCTACTGCCACTTGGGTAAAATTAATTCTAAAAACAAATTTATTCTTCCCTTAAAAGTGGAAGTGTAGACTTTTAATGGGAAGAAATCTGTTGGCCAACTTGTGACTTCGTAGGGTAAGGTCAAACATTACTTCTCTGATTGTATAAGACATTTGTCCTGTTTTAGATGTCCCAGAACAGAGAACTCTCCTGGCTTAACCGTCTCCTGCTACTGAATGTCAAAAATTTGGCTTGGTGTTGCCCTACGTCAGTTGGCATCTGGTTATGTTTTTTCCTAAAGACTCTATTTGCAGCACAGCTGTCTGAAAAATAGACACCTATTATCCTTTCACCATACTTATTAAGAATGATTACCATATTTGCTAAATGTCCTAGCTTGTTCTTCTCTTCTGCTTCTATGAGCCCATTTCTCTTCAGTTAACATAATCTTAATCAGAGGTCAGCTCAAATATGAGCAAACTTCTTTGCATGGACTCTCTGATCGACATGAGGAATTCCTTTTGGGGTTCACTGACTTTGGATTGCAGACTATGTTCGTTCCTTGATAATATTTAACCTAGTATCTCTTAACATCCCTGGTACTGATGAATTAAAGATGGTGAAATGAACAAGTATCAAGGAATGTGAGTAACTGTTGGGTTAGAATCCAGTAATGCAGGGCAAAACCGTAGAAAGACAATGCATGCAAATGCAAGAATTCTTGAGGGATGTGACATGACCATTCAACTGGATGCTAATGAAATAAGCAAATATGATTTTATTGTAATCACTTAAACCAAATTGAAAAAAAGATACTGCCTGATGTCATTGATGCAATAAACTGTTTTAACATGTGTTCGGAGCAGGGTTAAATTGGCCAGGAAGACATCTCTTCCAGATAGTGTAAGGTTAACAGATTATTACAGGATGAACGTTCCTGAAGCGTTCTGGATTATTAGAGTAATGAAGATCCTGAAATACCATGTAGTATAAATATAACTTCAAAGAATTTGCACTTAAGTAATAAGTTTTGTTTACAGGGTGCTTAACTTTATTGGTATGAAAGTCCTGAGCTAGAAACTGTTATATAGTTTGGGGCTATCAGAACCCATATTGGATCAATTATCCTTCTTAGGGTCTTCAGACTGTTGTAATTTGCATCCTAAACAGCTAGCCACTCAGTAGTACAGTATTTAATTTGCAAATTAAAGAATAAAAAATTTGGTCAGCCATAATGGAGGGGTAAGAACAGGTTAAGGGCTATTTAGAAAAGGTGGACATACACACATCCATGGGTTCAGATTTTATGCATCCGAGGGTACTAAGGTAATTGGCAAATGTCATTGCAGAACCTTTGGCCATTACCTTTGAAAACTCGTGGAGATTGGGAGAGATGCTGGATGACTGAAAAAAGGCAAATGTATTGCCCATCTTTAAAAAAAGGAAAGAAAGACAATCCAGGGAACTATAGACTGGTCAGTCTTACCTCTGTCCCCAGTAGACCTGTCAGTCTTATCTCAGTCCTTAGAAAAATCATGGAGGGGATCCTCAAGGAATCTATTTTGAAGCACTTGGAAGAGGGGAAAGTCCTCAAGAGTAGCCAACATGGATTTGCAAAGAACAAGTCGTTACCTGACCAATCTAATTAGTTCTATGATGAGATAACTGGCCCTGTGAACAGGGGAAGGTCAATAGATATGATCATGCACCTTGACTTTAGCAAAGGTTTTGGTACAGTTTCCCTCAGTATTCTTGCCCATAAGTTAAGGAAGCATGGATTGTATAAATGGACTGCAAGGTGGACAGAAAGCTGGCTAGACGGTCAGGCAATCAATGGCTCAATGTCTGATTGATAGTCAGCTTCCAGTGAAGGTGCTGCAGGAATCAGTTGTGTGGCTGGTATTATTCAACATGTTTCTTAATGACCTGGATGAGGGTATGGATTGCAACCTCGGCAAGTTTGCAGATGACACTAAGCTAGAGGGAGAGGTAGATACATTGGAGGGTAGGGATAGGGTCCAGAGTGACCTAGAAAAATTGGAGGATTGGGCCAAAAGGAGTTTGAAGTTCAATAACGACAAGTGCACTCTGCACATAGGATGGAAGAATCCCAAGCATTGTTATAGGCCGGGGTCAACTGGTTAAGTACAACAGAAAAGGATTTAGGGATTACAGTGGATGAGAGGCTGGGTATGAGTCAACAGTGTGCCCTTGCAGCGAAGAAGGCTAATGGCATATTGGGGTGCTTTAGGAAGAGCATTTCCAGCAGATCTAGAGAAGTTATTGTTCCCTTTATTTGGCACTGGTGAGGCCACATCTGGAGTATTGCATCCAGTTCTGGACCTCCCAGTATTGGAGCGATGTGGATGCATAAGAGCAGGTCCAGTGGAGGGCAGCAATAATAATTAAGGGGCTGGAGCACATGACCTATGAGGACAGGCTGAGGGATCTAGGCGTCTGTAGTTTGCAGAAGAGAAGAGTGAGAAGTGATTTGATAGTAACCTTCAACTTCCTCAGGGGTGTGGGGGGGCACTCTAAAGAGGATGAAAATAAGCTGTTCTCAGTAGTGACATGGTAGAACAAGGAGTAATGGTCTCAAGTTGCAATGGGAGAGGTCTAGTTTGGATTTTAGGAAAAATTATTTCACCAGGAGAGTGGCGCAGCACTGGAATTAGTTACCCCGAGAGTTGGTGAGCCGCAAGAGTAGTGATCAATAGCTCAATGTCTGGTTGATGGTTGACTTCCAGTGGAGTGCCGCAGGGATCAGTTCTGGGGCTGGTACTGTTCAACATCTTTATTAGTGACCTGGATGAGGGTATGGATTGCACCCTCAGCAAATTTGCAGATGACACTAAGCTAGGGAGAGAGGTAGATAAATTGGAGGGTAGGGATAGGGTCCAGAGCGACCTAGATAAATTGGAATACTGGGGCAAAAGAAATTTGATGAAGTTCAACCCATCCCTAGAGTGTTTTAAGTCCTGGCTTGACTAAGTCCTGGCTGGGATGATTTAGTTGGGGTTCATCGTGCTTTAGGCTGAGGGCTGGACTTGATGGCCTCCTGGTGTCCCTTTTAGCCCTATGATTCTATGAGTCTGCCTACCTGCACTCTGGGACACTCCACCATGCTGTCCTGCTGAGCCAGAAGCTCTAGTGTCTCCCACTAAGGCACAGAGTTGGGATAACAGAGCACAGCTGAGCTATTCTCAGTACATGTGTAACTCTGCTTTGGGACGGCTCAAGCTACATGTACACTACCAGATAAATTCAAAGACACTTAGCTCAATTGTACCAAGTGACTGTCTTCACTGTAAATACCATTAGCTTGATTTAGGGAGCACTATTATCGATAGAACATCGTTGAAACTGGCTGCATGTAGCATAAAGTTCAAATTTAAAAGTTTGAGTGAAGGCTAGTGTGGAAGTGCAGTGTCTTTGAATTGAATTCATTAGCCTCCAGAGGCTGACTGGCACCCCTGCACTTGGCTCCCGGTTCCCTCGCACTGGCCTGGTGCTGTTGCATCTGGCTCCCACAAGTTTCCCAGCTCCCCCAAGCTGCAGGGACCCAGGAACCAGGCAGCAGGATGAGAGCCACCAGCGGTAGGGGTATTGTGGGGCCCGTAGTGAGGGCGCAGAACGTGTAGCTGATTGAACTGTGGGGTAGGTTTCCACAGTGTGCTGCAGTAACAGTTGATGTTTGGCCATTCAGTGTGGCAACATTTACCTGACTTTGTGGGGAAGTGAGGATACTCAAAATCTAATTTATAAAACCCAGCATTGTAAAATTGAATAATAAAATCGAATTTATCTGGTAGTGTAGATGCAGTCTCTAGCTCATGGTCCATTCCTTGTCATGGTGAGGTGACTTGTATGTCGCAAGGACCAGGAGAGCTTTGCCAGTGGGAGCTACAGCTCCTGGAAGAGTCACCCAAACTGGACAGGTCAAAGGGTAGAGACCAGCCAAATTTGAATCACCTCTCCCCAAGGTAAAAGGGGTTGGTTCAGGGTTAACAACCACATCCATAAAAAGTAAAAGTTACAGAAACATCTACAAAGAAACCTACAACTACACATAGTCTTGGGAGGAGCTGACAATCCCCTCAGACATAGTGTGATGCATGGCAGGGAAAGCTGAAAGGAAGCTGTCCCACAGGTGACTCTTCTGTCACCTGTAACAATCACCCAGTTTGGTACATGGAATGTGTGGACCATGTGTCAAGTTGGGAATATTGCAGCAGAGATGATACAGCACAAGCTTGCAGTTTTGGGCTTGTGTAGCCGTGTCTACACGTGCACGCTACTTCGAAGTAGCGGCACTAACTTCGAAATAGCGCCCGTCACGGCTACAAGTGTTGGGCGCTATTTCGATGTTAACATCGACGTTAAGCGGTGAGACATCGAAGCCGCTAACCCCATGAGGGGATAGGAATAGCGCCCTACTTAGACATTCAACATCGAAGTAGGGACCATGTAGTTGTTGCGCGTCCCGCAACATCGAAATTGCGGGGTCCGCCATGGCAGCCATCAGCTGAGGGGTTGAGAGACGCTCTCTCTCCAGCCCCTGTGGGGCTCTATGGTCACCGTGTACAGCAGCCCTTAGCCCAGGGCTGCTGCTGCTGCAGCTGGGGATCCATGCTGCATGCACAGGGTCTGCAACCAGTTGTCGGCTCTGTGGATCTTGTGTTGTTTAGTGCAACTGTGTCTGGGAGGGGCCCTTTAAGGGAGCGGTTTGCTGTTGAGTCCACCCTATGACCCTGTCTGCAGCTGTGCCTGGCACCCTTATTTCGATGTGTGCTACTGTGGCGTGTAGACGTTCCCTTGCAGCGCCTATTTCGATGTGGTGCTGCGCAACGTCGATGTTGAACGTCGATGTTGCCAGCCCTGGAGGACGTGTAGACGTTATTCGTCGAAATAGACTATTTCGATGTTGCTACATCGAAATAAGCTATTTCAATGTACGCTTCACGTGTAGATGTAGCCCGTGAGACAAGATGGACACAATTTGGGCAGTTATGCCTGGCAACAGGTGAAACCCTCATCTATTGAGGACATAAAGAAGAGGGTGCACCACACACAGAAGGGGTAGGCTTTATGTTATCAAGAGAGGCATCTGGTGCTTTAATGGAGTGGACAGCAGTATCATCATGCATCATCATGAAAGGTACTCATTGTGCAGTGTTATGCATCAACCAATGAAGTAGCTGAGTAATGTAAAACCAGACTTCTATGAGAACCTGAAAATTGTGCTGAACCAGAAAGCAAAGAAGAATATGTTGATTTTGATGGTGACTTCAGTGTGAAAATTGGAAGCTTAAATACAGGCAGAGAACAGACCATGGGGAAACAAGGCCTAAGCAACATGAATGAAAATGGAGAAATGGAGAGTGCTTGTGAGTTTTGTTCCTTCAAGAGATTCGTGATAGGTGGTGGTGTTTTTCCACACAAAAAGATCCATTAGGTCACTTGGGTTTCACTGGACCACCAGTCAGAAAACCAGATTGATCACATCTCTATCAGCAGTTCTTTCAGAAGATCAATGCAGGATGTCCGTGCTAGAAGAGGAGCAGATGAAGGTTCAGACCACTATTTGCTCATGGTTAAAACCACAAAAGTGACCAGGTCAGGATTAAGATTCATTGTGGAGCAGCTGAAGGATTTACAGATGAGCTGGTTTCCAAGTGGAGCTGTGCAACAGGTATGCACTTTTGGCAAATCTCATCCTGAAGGATGCTACCATTGAACAAATTTGGGAACACACCGAAGCAGCCTGGAAAGAAACCTGTGATAAAACATTGGGAAAGAGGACAAGGCATCACAAAGAATGGATCACAGCAGAAACTGAGAAAAGTGAAGGAACAAAAAGACAGAAAAGCAGCAGTCAACAGCAAAAAAAGAGCAGCCAAAGTGGAAGCTCAGAGATGGTACTCAGAAGACAATGAAGAATTTAAAAAGGCTATAAAATAGGACAAAAAGATCTCTGTGGAAAACCTTGCACAACAAGTGAACAAGCTGCAGGACAGAGAAACTTGAAAGCTCTATAACATCACATGGAAGCTAGTTGGGTCATGGTATACAGTGGATCAGTCAGTACAGGATAAGGAGAGGTGTGTGCTAGCAAACCCAAGTGAGCAGCTCAGTAGGTGGAAGGAACACTCTGAAGAGCTACTGGACTGCCCTGCCCACGTGGAACCTCCTGAGTTACCACCTGAAAATATTTCACTGCAAATTAACAGTAGCAGATCTACAAAAGAAAAAATCAGAAAAGCCATTGCCCATCTGAAAAGTGGAAAAGCCCCGGTCCAGACAACATCCCCACAGAAGCAATCAAGGCAAGTAGAGAGACATCAGTCAACATGATATGTAGTCTATTTGGAAAAACTTGGGTCACAGAAGAAATCCCACAAGACTGGAAACATGGCTACCGTATCAAGCTTCCAAAGAAAGGCAACCTGAAAGAAATGCACGCACAGGAGGGGCGCATCATGTTACTGATTATACCAGGAAAAGTGTTCAATAGGGTTCTCGTGGAGAGACTGAAGACAAAAATTGATAGACAGCTCAGGAGCAGGCCGGCTTCTGAAGCAAGAGATCCTGAACTAACCAAGTAGCAACTCAGCGTCATCACAGAACAGTTGCTCGAGTGGAACTCTCCCCTCTACATAACCTTTATAGACCTTGAAAAAGCCTTTGGCAGAGTTGATAGAGACTCTTTGGCTACGTCTACACTAGCACACTACATCGAAGTAGCCTATTTCAAAGTAAGATCATCGAAATAGGCTACTTCGACTTGTATCGTCTACATGTCCCCCAGGGCTGGTGCTGTCGATGTTCAACGTCGAAGTAGCGACAGGGAACGTCGAAAGGCGCTGCCCCGGAAGGAGACACGGAGTGTCCACGCACACAAGTGCTCCCCATCAAAATAAGGGGCCAGGAAAGCCTGCGGACGGGGTCACAGGCTGGACTAGCCCTTCTGGGTCAACAGCAAGCCGCTCCTTTAAAGGGCCCCTCCCAGACATACCTGGCCTGCACAGCATGAGGTCTGCAGGGTACTCTCCACACTCTTGCAGACCAAGTCACAGCAGCTTTGGACCTCCAGCAGCAGCAGCAGAAGGAGGAGGCCCTCCAGGTAGTCATCTAGGGGGCAAGCACCCTGCTTAGGTGCTGCCCGGGAAGCCACCCAGTGGTTCCTGCCACAGAAGTCCTCCCTGGGGACAGACAGGGATGCCCCTGACCACCGGGGTCCCCTCTTCCGCCCCCGCTGGCTGCTCCCCTGCCCCTGGAGTTACCCCACCAGCTCTGAGTGGTGGGAGCAGATGGTCATGCAGGAGTGGGATGATGACCAGTGGCTGCAGAACTTCCGCATGCGCCTTCCTGGAGCTCTGCCAGTGGCTCACCCCCGCAGTGAGGCACCAGGACACACAGATGTGGCGCGCTCTCCCCGTCAAGAGGAGGGTCGCTGTAGCCATCTGGAAGCTGGCCACTCCAGGCAGCTACCGCTCCATGGGACACCAGTTTGGAGTGGGAAAGGCCACAGTTGGGGCCATTGTCATGGAGGTAAGGAGGCCCGGGTGTGCACCCACTGGGGGGGGTGGGGCTGGGGAGGGAAGGGTGCCTGGGAAGGAGGGGCTGGGTGGGGGGGTAACTGGAGAGGTGCCCGGGAGGGGGGCTGGAGGGGAGGGCCCTGGAGCACCATGTACACCCTCATGGGCACCTGCGTTGCCTCCCCACAGGTGGTCTGCGTGCTCAATGCTATGCTGCTCCAGAGCATCGTCTGACTCGGGGACCTGGACGCAGCCGTCACCGGATTCACTGCCATGGGGTTCCCGAACTGCTTCGGGGCCCTGGACAGGACCCACATCCCCATCTGTGCCCTGGACCACAGCGGAGGAAGATACATCAACCGCAGGGGCTACCACTCCGTGGTCCTGCAGGCCATGGTGGACAGCTGGGGCCGCTTCCAGGATGTGTACGTGGACTGGCCCGGCTGCACACACGACGCCTGTGTTTTTAGGAGCTCAGGCCTGTGCCGCCAGCTGGAGGCGGGGACCTTCATCCTCTAGAGGGAGATCCCTCTGGGGGACACCACCGTGCCCCTCTGCCTCGTGACAGATGCAGCCTACCCTCTCCAGCCCTAGCTCATGTGCCTGTACACTGGCCACCTCAATGCCAGCCAGGAGTGGTTCAATGCCCACCTGAACCATGCCCGCCAGGTGGTGGAGAGGACCTTCGGCTGCCTGAAGGGCCGCTGGTGGTGACTCCTTGCCCGCCTGGATGTCAGCCTCCAGAACATCCCCCAGGTTGTGGGCGCATGCTGCACGCTCCGCAACATTGTCGAGAGCAAGGGGGAGGCCTTCATCCAGGGGTGGGTGGTCGATGCCAGCATGGGCTTCCCCCAGCCGGCTGCTGCACCCAGCCTCCAGGCCCACCACAAGGGGGTAAGGGTCCGCGAGGCTCTGTGGGCCCATTTCAATCAGGGAGACCCCTGAGCACCTCCCTGGCCTTCCTCAGAGGACACCGCCCCCCCCCCCCCCCCCCCCGCACAGCCTGCACTGCCTGCACACCGCCCCCAACAAGCACACATCCTTTGGAAAATAAAACTGTGATTTTTGGAAAACTGCTAACTGTTTCATGTTCACAACAAAAGCTACAACCAACATACAAGGGGGACAACTATATACAAATGGGGGCCTGGCAGATGGCTCAGCTGTTGGCCCATCAGTCTGGGGTGTGGGGGTAGAGGGGCGCAACCCCCGGCGGGTACCTCTCGCGACACCCCCCACTTGTCTGTGGTCCCCGGTGTGGCCGGCTGGGAGGACCAGCAACTATGGCCGGGATGCCTCCACTGGCCAGTCTTCAGCCCCAGTGGGCGCCAGTCCTGAGGGGCTGGCAGGCAGCGAGGCAGGTGGGGCAGTAGGTGGCGAGGCAGGGGGAGTATCAGGTGGAGTGGGGGGCGGGAACCAGATGACAGCCTCCTGGATTGACCCGGCTACATCCCAGAAGACCCCCATGAAATCCTCCCACACCACCCAGAGCCAGGGGGACTCCTCCTGGTCAAAGCGGTGTCTCTCCTCAGCCGCCTCCATCTGCCGCTGGAGAGCCGCCAGGAGCTGGGGGTTCACGGGGGCCATCCCCAGGGTGCGGCGGTGGCGGGACCGTCCCGCTGGCCTTGGGGGTGTCTCCAGGCACTGGTGGTGGCTGACCTCCAGCGGGCTGTTGGGGACAACGGAGGGTGCCTGGCTGCCTGGGGCGTCAGATGGTGCAGCTGCAGAGAGGGAGAGAGGGAGGGGACGGCTGTTAGTACTGTGCCTTGGCCCATGGCCCATTCCCCCTGCCTCCCCTTGGGTGCTGGGTCTCTGTCCCTGTCAGTGGGTGTGATGTCCCTGTTGGCTGTCCCCATTGCGTGGTCCCCCCGCCCCTGAGGTTAGGGCACAGTGCTGTCCATGGGCGCGGGTGCTGATGGGCTCTGATAGCCGTGCTGCCGTCCTGGGACTGTGCTGTGTCTGGGCGGTTGTGGGTCAGGGTCCACTGGGCGTGAGTGAGGCTCCCACCCTGTGGCCTGGTGCCCTGGCTCTGTGGCCCATGGGTGTGTGCCCTATGGGGCACGTGCGTGACCATCCATTACTGTGGTCGGGGGAACCCCGGTGTGTGGACGCCCGGCTGGTGCTGTAGGAAGGGAGGTCTATGAGGAGCTCCCTCCCTCACTGCTGGACCCCTCCTCCGCTGTCCTGAGGGGTGGCTCCTGGGGTGGGCCCCGGGGTGCGAGTCTGGCCTCTGGGCTGGACTCTGGCTGCGAGGCCTGCTGGGGCTCATTGGGCTTGGTGTCAAGGGTGGCTGGGGGGCAGGGGGGGAGGAGGAGGTGTCCCGGGGGCCCAGAATGGCTCTGAGCTCCCTGTAGTAGGGGCAAGCGGTGGGGGCGGCTCCAGATCGGCTGGCTGAGGCCCAGGCATACTTCTGCCGCAACTCCTTCACCTTACTCCAGATGTGATCCGGAGCGCAGGCAGGGTGATCCCAGGTCATCAGGCCCTTTCCGCCACTTGCTCCCCATCACGTGGAGTACCTCCTCCTCACCACAGAGCCCCAGCAGGTCTCAGAGCTCAGTCTCTGACCAGGAGGGGCCCCGCCTCTTTTTGGCCCCCCGCTTGCCTGCCAGGGGTGCCTGGGTCCCCTCAGGAGGGGAGCCCTGGGGGCCCTCTGGGGGCTGGCTCAATGCCATGGCTGGTGGCAGTGTAGATCGGGGCCTCTGGAAAGCGTGCAGGGCTAGCACGTGTGTGCTGCTGCCTGCATGCTCTCAGCTTCCTGCCACAGGAAATCCAGGTCCATGGTGCTTTAAGGGCTGCTGCGTGTGGGGACTGTAGAGCCCCGTAGGGGCTGGACAGAGCGTCTCTCAACCCCTCAGCTGATGGCTGCCATGGAGGACTCCGCTATTTCGAAGTAGCGAGATGTAGATCGTCTACACAAGCCCTACTTCGCTGTTGAATGTTGAAGAAGGGCACTGTTCCCATCTTTGGAAGGGAATAGCGATTTCGACGTCTTGCCGCCTAATGTCAATTTCAACATTGAAATAGCACAGGGTGCGTGTAGATGCAACACGTGCTATTTCAACGTTGTGCTGGCTACTTTGAAGTAGTCGGCTAGTGTAGACGCACCATTTGTGGAAACTGCTGCAACACCAGAGTATCCTATCCAAAATTATTAACTTGATTCATTCAGTGCATGACCCCTCAACATACCAAGTTGTTCACAATAGTGTCTTGACAAAATCCCTTCAGCAAATTGTCGAGAGTGTGACAAGGGTGCCTATTGTCACCTTTCCTGTTCTTGGTCTCAGTGAGCTGGATTATGAATAGGACAACAGATGGCCATCAACGAGGCATTCAGTGGACGCTTTTCAAACAGCTAGAGGATATAGATTTTGCTGACGATGTTGACCTTTTTTACAACCAACATGAAAGCATGGAAGAAAAAGTCGTAACACTAGACAAAACTGCCTGAATGACTGGATTGAGCATTACCAAGGAAAAGGCAAAGACAATGAGGATCAATCGGTCCATCACCACCACAATCATACAGTGAGGGGATGACTTGGAAGATGTGGAGCAGTTCACTTGCTTGGGGAGTATTATGGGCATAGGTGGAGGAACAAATAAGGATATCAGTGCCAGGATAGGGAAAGCAGCAGCTGCATTCAAGACTCTCCGTCCCATATGGAGTTCATAAATAATAATAATAATAATAATAATAAAATATATATATATATATATAATTTATAAATATATAAATATGATGATAATAATAATAATTAATAATAAATAATAAAGCCAAAACTGTGGCTCTTCAACACAAATGTGAAGAGCGTGCTCCTGTATGGATGTGAGAGCTGGCATACTAAAAAGTCTTCAAATCACAGGCTACAGGCATTCATAAACAGATGCCTGAGATACATCCTTCACATCAAATGGCAAGACTTTGTCACAAATGAGAAGCTTTGGGACAGAGCAGCACAAGAATCAATTCACATTTAAAGCAAGAGAAGAAAGTGGGGATGGCTAGGCACACCCTCAGAAAACCATAATCCAGCATAGTATGTCAAGCTCTCATGTGGAACCTTAAGGAAAACCCAAAAGAGGAAGACCTTGGACTACGTGGAGAAGGTCTACGAGATTGAAAGATAACAACTGGGATACTCCTGGAGCTAGCTCGAAGTTTTGTCCCAAGACAGAGTAACGTGGGAGAGACTTGTAGATAACCTATGCTCCACGTGGAGTACCAGGTTTAAGTAGTAGTAGTAGTAGTAGTAGTTGTAGCCTTAGCCACAGGGCCTTGATGCAGCCCCTGTGTACAGCTCCAATGGGATAAAACCTCAGGTAATTTCATCTTACTCTGTGTGAAAGTTTCATGCTATGAACGCTCATAATTGCGTCCCCTTTATCAGTGAGAGATATGTATTGCCTTGTTCCCTCACCTGCCCCAGGTAACAATTATTTACACTGGGTTTGATAATAAACACATTATTTTATTAAGTAGTATGAATATGTTATAAGTATTAATATATCTACAATCTAAACACTATTCAAGCACCTTACCATTTTTGATACATAATTTCTTATTTAATATTTTAGAAAGAAAAATATTGCTAGTATCAATTTTTTATCACAGAATACCTATTCACATCGTGTGGAACACTGGTGTTCCATTGAACACAGTTTGGGAAATGCTGCGCTACAGTAAGATCTAAATGGATTTAAGCATCCCAAACTCTAGGTGTTATGAGGCATGTGTCTTTATCCATCTGATGGCACTAGGTATACAGAGTGAGCCTGTTAGGCTATGTGAAAGGTCATAACTGTTATGGTGATTCTTGTTTTATCTGTATTTTCAGGTAATATTCAGGTATCTTGGATTGATGATACATCAGCATTTGTGTCACTTAGCCAGCCAGAACAAGTACAAATAGGTAAGTGTTACTGGAATGACCTCGTTGTAGAGTTTTTCTGTTGGCACAATAGACAGACATTAAAAGGGTTGCTATTACGTTTTTTTACAATTCCTCAGTCCATAACTTATTTCTGGCTGGGAAATAGGAATTTCATTTGCCATTGTTTTGCTCCTGTCACTTTGTATCAATCATTTCTTTTTGTGCATGAGTATCATTGATACATGATTGACTTTTGCTGAGCTATTAGAACCAGTTGAGGTAGGCAGGACTTCGGAACTCTTTTGGTCCTCTGCCCAGTTTGCTTTCAGAGCATTACAGGAGAAGCCAGCAGAGTGGATAGGCTCCAAGGGGCAAAGCTCTGTGAAGCCTAGCAGTATTATGCAGAGGAGAATCAGACCATTGTAGCTCCAGTGCATCTGTTGGGTTTATGGGCTTTACTGCAACTGGTTGAGTACTTTTTCTACTTCAACATACTCCATGTTTTTTCTATCCATATGGCTGCATGCATATATTCCCTAGCTTCTAATTTCTTCTCTTCTTTCTATCCCCTTCCTGTTAAGCCTATCTAATGATAGTCTCTATAAATTAAAGCTTTGAAGGCTTTCATTAGCCTTCTGTGTCCCCAGCTACCTTAAAGTGAGACAGATGCTTTAATTTATGTCATGATATGCCAAAGGCATCAGTAGGATGGTGTACCCTTCTGTCTTTATTGGAGAAGAGAACTAAAACATTTTAGGACAGATGAAAATCAATGTTTACTTAATTTGGGCTGCAAATGTTTGAACATCCACATTCGTCAATCATGATTCCATCCATGTGCGCACTCTAGTTGAATGCTTGTGTGAAGACCACTTTTCAGAATGGGTATCTTAAGTTTGCTTAGCTCTTCCTAGTTGTACTGAATATGTAGAGAGCTTTGTCAAGCTGCTTACTATTGCTGACTTTCTTTGGTGCTAAAGCAGAGATTCCCAACCTATGGGTTGTGACCCCAACATAGGTCGTGATTAGATTTGTTAAGGGTTGCCAGCTGGGCAGCTCCAAGCTGCATGTGGCTCTTAAAGAAGCCATTTGCAGTTCCTTAATGCTGCTGTCTCCAGCAGCTATCTCTATCACTGGAGATAGGAATTACCTTGTGCCTAGGTGCTGAAAGCTTAACACATGAGTTAACTGGTTTTAACAACTGTTACCTGCTGTGAGCAGGAACGCTGGAGAGCTGAAGAGACTGTGGGGGGTGGGGCGAGTGTCTAAGGCAGGGGCTGTGTAGGGCTGCGGGTTGGGGCGGGGGTCTAAGGCTGAGCGTGGTTTGGGGCTTCTGAGGGGTTTAAGACTGAGGGCAATTTGGGGCTGCTGGGGGGGTTCTAAGGTGGGGGCAGTTTGGGGCTTATGGGTCTTTAATCCTGGGGGGTGGTTTAGAGCTGCTGGGGGGTTCTAAGTCTGGGGGCAGTTTGGGACTTCTGGGGGTGTTTAAGCTTGGGGCGGTTGGGGGCTGCTGGGGGGACCTAAGGGTGGGGTTGGGGTGTTGGTGGTGGCTTGGGGCTATTTTGTGTTTAGCCATTGCAACATATAAAAAATTGCCCCGTGGCCCCCATTAAAAAAAAAAGATGGACCCCCTGCCTTACACGTTACAAAGACTGCTTCCATGTCTTTGATATTCATAGGGATCCCAGGCAAGCCACTTCTTAGTCTCTGGCAGAAATTTTCATCCTCCCCATTCCCCTCCCCCCGCCATGTAGCTGATTTCTCAGTTGTCATTTTTTGTTTGTGACTCTCTCCTAGCCTCTCCTGCCTCAGAGTGTGGGGTTTAATCTGGGGGCTGAGGGGAGCAGTTTGAGGATGTCTTCCCCCACCACAACTTATTTAAATGTAATAATAAAATAATAAACTATAATAGAGTTATTATTTTATTAATGTATTTTCCCTTTTTATGGAATAGCTGTTAATGTACAAACATGAGGAAGCACAATTTTATATTATTGCCTCAGGCACAAAATTAGCTAGTTATGGCACTGCCCATTCTTTCCCCTCCTGCCCCTTTTTGAATTGACTTGGGACACCAAGTCTTCCCAAATTGTCAAAATGGGTCCCCATCTGGAAGAGGTTGGGAACGGCTGTGCTAAAGAGTTAATTGTCCTATTCCCAACACCCAGGCTTTGCAAAGGCTTTTTCTCATGAATAGGTTGTCCAAGAAAACATCAACTTATCTTAAAGTAAGAACACAAAGGCTGTGTGTACAGCTGAATGGAAATATGCCCAAATACTTTAGATGGTAAACTACATCCATTTTAAGTAAAATTCAGGCATTAAAACTAACTTTCTGTGATAGTATAACTGTATTGAGTTGGTTGGTTGAGATATTATAAACAGAATATACTTCATGGAATTTCCAACACTTTTTTAAATGATGTGTGACAGTCAGAGCCTAAAATTATGTGGTATTTGTCCTTTTGAAAGTCATTCAGGAAACTTGCCAACAGAGTAAATCCTTAGGGTCTATTGAAAAAGATGAACATTGGTGCTCACAAATCTGCAAACATTTCAGTTGCTGAGTTCATTTATCACCTGAGTGTGCATTGATACTGATACACAAGACAGAAAGCAGACTCTTAATCCTAGGGTGATCATCCATCCTCTATTGGGTGGGACAGTTCTGTATGAGGGATGTCAAAAAGGTGTCCCTACTTATTTTTTTACAAGGCACTAATTGTCCCATATTTCAGCACTCCCCCACTGTTCTTTTCCACCAGCAGCTGCCCAGGCACAGCTTTTGGCAGGAGTCACTTCTCCGAGCCTCGGGGGAGCATGGGTGGCTGCCCTGCCCCTGCTGCTTCCCTAGGACTCAGGGAGAGATGGTTGCCCTACCTAATTCTTCAAGGTAGAATATTTTATGTTAGCGTTTACATGTTGTAACCTTTCTTAATCCTCATCCCCATTTCCAACTGATAATTAGTCAATGACATTCTATAAACCACTGATCTCAACACACTCTCAAGGTTCAATAGGGAAACTATTGTTAGCTATGGAAAGTGACATGAGAGCACTGTATACTTGCAGAAGTATAAAAAAAAAATCCAAGCATACTTTCAGAAAATAAAGTCACTGTATAAGTGGCTTATTCTTACTAATATTAAAAAACTGACTGTTTATAGATATGTTTGCTTCAGGAATCAGATGTACACAAATGTACGCTTCTCTGCTACTATATGGCAACCCTAAATTAAGGTACACCTCAGAAGAGTGGCTAATTTAAACTATCAAGTTAGTGACCCTGAGAAGCATGTAAATGAGTAGTTTTCAATCTGCATCCCATAGGCTGCTCACATCCCAGGCCAGATGCTGCTGCAGCCAAGGTGACATCCTCAGGACCAGTGATGGGCAACCTAGCTAGTGAGTGGGCTGCATAAGTGGTCTTTGATCATCTCAGTGGTCTGTAAGATTATAACGTGGATGGTCTTCTGAGGTGTATTGCTAGCTACACTTTTTATACCTGGAATTTGTGAGTTGTGCTGACTGAACCATAATAGCCCTATGACTGGATGCAGCGGGAGCCTTGGGGTCTCATAGTAAAAGTTGTATGCAGTCAGCACTTCCTATGCGCTTGCTTTATGTGTATGTGACTAGTAATACCAGTAGGAAGAAAACTATGCAGACAAACTAGTGCAATCTGGCAACTCTGCATGTGGGCAGTGATAAACAAAATGCCTCACAAGTCACTAGTAGAACCCTCATGGGCTACAGGTTGTCCGCCGCTGTTTAGCACAATACAGGTAGTATGTATGTTGTGTGGGTGCAGATCACATAACACAGAGCAAGAGAACTGCATGTGTGACCCACAGTGCTGAATAGGTTGAGAACTACTGATTTTAATTAGGCAGCCTTTTTTGGCTAGTGGCTAAAGTGTGTGTGTGGGGCGGGGGGGACTTGCAAGTTACTTTTATTAAAGTTCTCTGTGATTTTTAGTTAAACAAGGTAACTCTAAACCAGAAGTGCAAAGGTAGGATCTCTCTATGTAATAGTCCCTCAAAAAGCAGATATGGTTAATAGTCAGATAACTGGTATCCTGTCATGAACACTGTAAACTCTTTTGACATGACGTACCAGGAGTAAAGTTGGACAAACTGTAGTTCTAAAAACTTTAGCCATATGCCTTATAAGGCTAAAAGATTACTATATTACTTACCTAGTATTCTGTTTGTTTATTGATTTACTGATTTTTTTCCAGAAAGTGTTTCCAATGAAGAAATCAAGTTTTCCCTGAAAATTGTCCAATAAATCTTCTGATTTTCATAAAAAAATTATTCACTTCCCTAACCTGACTTTTTTGAGTTTTCAGTTTTTTGATGTAAGCCCTCAAGATGTCACTAAATGGAGATGTCCTTTGGATTTTTTTTGTTGACAAAAACAGTTGTTCAAAGTTGGAAATGATAAATTTTGCTCATCTGTTGATGTTTTGATTTTATATCTTGTTTTGCATCAGAATTTGTGATTTTTTTTTTTAAATTGTATTTACTGCAGAATATAGCATCAGCATGCTAGGCAAATTGGCTTTAAAGAAGGCTGGATTGTGCCTGGGTCAGAGTATTCATTTCAGGTGCAGCAAGCAGCTTATAAGAATTTTATTTTCAAGATTTCTGTTGTTGCTACTTAGAGCTATATATCACTTCCTCTTTCAGCTTTCATAAACAGTAAACCCTCAAGAAGCGCGATTTCGATTTGTGCTTGACTGCATTAATGTGAGTTAAATGCAAATCAAAACTGGCCCCATCTCCAGCCCCCATGTAAATTGAGGGATTACTGAATTTAGATTATAAATAAACTGTTCCCTCTATCTGTAGACGATGATGTGCTGTGGGGTATAGTCTTGCCTGCTCTTTTTTTCTGTGCATTTGGAAAGACTTCAGTCATCTTGAATTGTTAGATTTTATGGTAGAAGTCAGGAAGTATGCGTGCTTACTCTGATTTGGTCCATAGACCTATGTGTCTTTTTAAATACACCTGATTATTTTTTTTAATGTTTTGTGAACCTTGATTTTGTTCATAATGGGAACTTGTGGTGCTGTAGTGCAATAGCAGCTTCAGTTTTAACAGAGCATGCAGTTTGTGAATGTTCACTGCTGTGGTATGTCCAGCAGAGGGTGCACAAGATCCTTGTATGTGCACTCCAAAGATAGGAGGTAGTCTTGTTCTTAATTGGTCTGCTACCATATTAAATATGCAGAGGAAACTTGCCACAAAATTTGTCCTTCTGAAGGTGCATCAGATTATGGATTCCCTTTCTATCAATAAATGACATTCAAATGTAAGCGAATGTAAACATGTTTGTGTGAAACTTTACAAGTTCCAGGGATGAATAGCTGTATTCATCTTTAATGTAAAGAACAGCATCAGATTTAGATGTATTTCAATAGGTATATTCATAATTTTACTTCTTAGTTTTCTTTAAATTATGAGATTTTCATGATCTTAAATTTCTGCAGTTAGAATTCTGAAGTTGGAATTCTTAAAACTCTTGCATTTCTCATTTTGATTATGATTAGATAAAACCACGAGTATGTCTAAAACTGAGATCTGAATTAATGTTGGACAGGTAATGTATTTTCTCCATTCAGTCACAGAACTCAGGATTTTGCATATATTTTGTACACTGCAGTTGTGGTGGGATGAAACTGCACCATTTCTTGTTCTAAACATACCCTGGACAGATATTTAATATTTAAAAAACATTAGCTAGGTACTTGTATTTATTTTAGTATTTCGTGCTCTTAATGGCTATCATACATGAGCATCACTTTCTTACATATTTTATGTTGAAGTGGAAACATGCAGAAGTAATTAAAATACATTAAATCAATATTTTTAACTGAGTTCTTACTCAGACCATTAACATTGTAACATAATCATTAGTAAATACATTGTTTAATTCTACTGGAGCTCTAATTGTGTCATATTCAAAGTTTACATCAAACAGCTATGAACTTTCAGATTCCTTTTTAGATCTTATTTAACTTTAAAATTAATAAAGCTCTCCAAAACATTAGTTCATATACATTGCTGTTAATTCTCAATTCAGTTGAGTGAATTGTCCATAATCTTATATGACATATGAGGGCTACCACGCTTCTTCAGAACATGCTGTTTAAATTTTTCTTCTTCCAGTCAGAGTTTGATAGTCCCCTCTTCATTGTGCATAATGTATTAGTAGAAAAGTTGCCTCTTTAAAATAAAATATGGAAGTGTGTTTCACATGTAAGGAAATATTTTTGATACACTCTTGCATGGACTGTGGAGAACAAGGAAGATACTAAATGTCACATGAAAACTTAACACTGACTTTTTTTGTATTGATATGCAACTAAATTCACTGCAGTAAAATGAATGAATCAGTTGGAGAATGCTGTAGAGACTTCAGTTACATACATGACGATGATTATAATGTGTGTGATAGGTGGTTGGGACATAAGTACTTACAGAATGTTAGAATTCTAGTGTATTTTGTCACTTCTTAATTCAAGAAGTGTTTACTTCTGAGTGTAAGACTAAAGTATAAACTGTGACATTAATACTTTAGCTATTACATGATTTTATCTTTTTCTCAAGGGCATATAGCCAGCATTTGATTCACAGACATGGTCATGCTTATTACTGTTTTTCCGGTTTTTTTTTTTTTCATTAATTGGTACAGAATCTAAGCAGTTATTTGAAAATTAGGAGTGTGTAAAGTTAAGCACATTCAAAACCATTAAAAATTATTCTCAAACTGAAACATTATCTTCCTGAGGCTACAGACATTTTCCCTGAAGTGTGAATCTGTCCCACTTGCTTAAATCATTCATAATGTCAATATTAATTGTTTAACTGCTTATGATTTTCATGGAAGTATACAGCTTTGTGTGTATTATTACAGTGGATGGTTGATTCCTGTCAAGCATTGCTGTGTTGGAAAACTAAAAGTTACACTTCCAAAATTTAGCTCACTTCTATTATTACCACGAAGAAACGCTGGAAAAGTTCAGCCATTTGCAGGGACACAAGCCTCAACCCTGCATCGGTATGTGAAGGCTCGAAATACCTTGTACCAAACTTCAAAAATCACTTACCCCTAATATCTTGAGCACAGCAGTGTATTGTCAGTGTCATTCTTATGTTTAAAAAAAAAAAAAAAAAAAAAAGCGGGTGCTCAGCTGGCTTTCCCCCGCCAATCCACGACTCAGTACCAGCACAAGCAAAGCCACATTAAAACCTGAAGATTTTGTTACAGCATAAAATGGAAATCAGTTCCAGCAGTCTCATTTCAGGATAACACAGGGAATACAGTACCTATTTAGTGAAGTTAAAAACTTCTAAAGCTAGTTTTCACTGTTGTAGTTATAATAGTACTCACCAATGTTTTCTGTAGTACAGATTGTGTGAGTGTGCATGTAAAATCTGTTACAAGTTGGAAGAAGCATCTGGTTAGAATATTAAATTCTAGGGTTTTAATTGGATCTGAGCAAGTGGGTCTTCACTTGTACAGATTAATTTTCAGGACTGAACTCTTAAAGAAGCTTAAACTAAGAGTGTCTTTTAATTTTTCAAGTCTTAACACTATAACATATTCAGATTATTTAAAATGACATCTCAGACTTATGCATATTTTCTGAATCGGTGTGGGTCATAATTTTTGACGGGGTGGGGGGCCATTCCAAGATTTTGGTAAGTGGTTAAGGGCTGCACTTTTCTGTGGGTGCGGGAGTGGTCTGGGACAGAGGTTGGGTTCCTGTGGGTGCTTTGGGTAGCAGACTGGGTGCAGGATAAAGTGGGGGGTTTGAGAGGGAGTTTAGGTGAAGGAGGGGTTGTGATCTGGGGCAGGGCATTGAGGTGCAAGGATGGGGCAGGGTATGTGTGCAGGACAGGACTCCGGCCTGTGGGAGAGGGTGTAATGGGGATACAGAGTCTGGGAGCAAGTTGGGATGTGAGAGGGGGCAGTGTGCCAGAGGCAGACTCTGCCTGGGAAGCATTTACCTATGCAGTTCCTGGCCAGCAGAACTCTCAGGAAAGCTTCCAGGCTTGCTAGCAGCCCTAGACTACTCCATGTGGCCCTCTGTGCTGTGGGGTTGGTTTCATGTGCTCCTCCCACCCCCAGCAAAATCTGTCAGCCTCTGTTGTCTGGAAGCTGGCCCGTGGGAGCTGAGGGATTTTGCTGGGGTATGGGCAGCAGGCAAAACTTCACCCCCTTTTGCTCCACGGTGCAGAGCGCCACAGGGAACAGCTGACTGCTTTGAGCTGCACACTGTGCCCGGGGCGGGCTGGATTGAACAGCTTGGACAGCCAGATTCTGCCTGCAGGCCGTACCTTGCCCTCCCTGGTCTAAATTACTTTTGATAGACTAATAGAAAGTCATGCATAACATTTACAGTACTTAATTTTTTTTCCTTAATGTGAAATTTTGTTTCATCTCTTCTGTGCAGTTTTTGTCAGTTGTAACCCTGTTAACTGTAGATTTGAGGGTTTCACATGAAATGTAACCTTGCTCATCTGTATGCTGTGGATGTAACAGTCCAATGTGAACTAAAATCCACAATAGAAGTGTGAAGCTATAACACTTTTGTATCTGTGAATCTCAGTGATCTGTAAATTACAGTTGGTCTCTGAAAGAAATAACATCAATACTGGTAACTATATTGCATAGTAAAAAATACTTGATAAGGTGGGAGGATATGAACTCTGCTCTTGAATATGTAAAATTTACTTTCAAATGTATGTGGCTCAATATGAAAAATATGCTCATTTTAATTATTTCTGTTAACCCCAAAGACTGACACATTTTTACACATTTGAGAAATATTTTGATGGAAAGAAAACAGGCACACATTCTGAAATTTGTGTAGCATTATCACATTCGTAATATTTCAAACTAGGTAGAAAATACACTCATCCCTTGTTAAATGAGTACTTCATTTACAAGTATCATCTACCCATTCTCTGTGGGATCTGCCTCTTGGATTTGAACCATCCATTATGCCAGATACCAGGGTCTTGATTTTTTTGTTCGTCCTTCATTCTACAGATATGCCTGAATAGTTTTAGTTCCATGTTCCTACATCTTTGCCAGTCTAAGTATATTGCATCGGTAGCTGCTTCATCTCATTTTGAAACAGCTCTAACTTTCCAGTCACCCACAGTGTTCAGATGTTCCATGTTCCAATTGATAGTATATGCGTTAGTGTAATTTTCTTTCGCTAGCCAACTTATCAATCCAACCCCGATCCCTTGGCTGGTCCTGTGGACCTTGCTTATCTGGGTAATGTCCATGTTGGCATCTTTTGTCAGTTAGTTGCACTGGCATCAGATTTCATTCATGTTGTTTCACGATCTGTGCATTGATACTCCTCTGACCCAGCCCTCTTCCTTCACCCAGGCTTGGAACTGGCATGGAACCCCCAGAGGCTTCATGGTGGAGTTTGATGGTTGCTTACTTCACATTAAATAGGACTGGAAGATTTTTTTCATAATTTTAATTCTTAGCTGCCTCTATCATAATGCAAATTTGTCTGGAACTAATTCATTACACTGTCAAATTAATTGTACATAAACAGTTCTAAAATACAGTAATTCATGTTTCTTTCATCTACCTTTTATGCATCTTCTAATGCAAATTATTTCTTGAGTTACAGGCACTCTCTGGAGAATGAGCTCTACCTCATTCAACCTTTCCTCCTTCTCAGAGCATGCAACCTATAAATATAGTCAGTTACCATCTGAAGCCCCTAGTCATAGGTAAATACTTAATTAGAAAGTAATTTTCGTTGTCAGATGGCCATTGCTAGTTCTCTTGGTTCATATATGGGAGACTTTTTATATGGTAGAGGGAGATAAGTATATTGATTGGTCGCTGCACCACCAGTTAGCAGATATTCCCATCAAATATTAGGTTCAGGTTTCTTACATTTAAAATTTAGTTATAAGGACAAATCAGTATATTATTGGCCCACCTTATTAGCTTGTTTCTCAGTGGGAATATGGGATTTATTTATTTATTTATTTATTTTAAAAAAAGATAGTAGGAGCATGTAGTATTAAGCTCTTCAGCTCTCCAACCAATTGGATCAGATAATTGTTTATGGATGCTTGCCAGCATCATCTGTTTATGAATTTACTTTTTTCATCTGCAGGAATTCACATATAAAGCAGTGTGCTGGTGGAGAATTCGAGTGGGTTTTGCTTTGTAGGGATCTTGAGTTGTACATTTAGGCAGTCCTTTTTTTTTTTCTAGGAAAATGTAGTTGCTGGAACTCAAGCCCCAAACCGCTCCCATATCCTGCCCCCTCAGGCTTAACACCTCCAGACCACCCCCAGGCTTAACTCCCCTGTAGCCCCAAACCACCACCGCTAGGGTTGCCCCCCCTCCCGACAGCACCAAACCTGCCACAAGCTTAACTCCCACACACCTCTAGCCCCCCCAGATGAATGCCTTCCCCCTCCCCCAGAGTCGGGCACCCCTCTGCTCTAACTCAATGCCCTGCCCCAGAACTAGGCACCCTCAGTCTCCCTCTCCACTCTAAATGAGAGCCCTCCCTCTCCCGCAGAGCCAGGCAATCTCCAGCCCCGCCCCCAGCTCTAACTCAGTGCTCCCCGCCAGAACTAAGCACCCCCTTAACCCCCTCCTTCCCACTCTGAGTGAATTCCCTTCCCTAGAGCCAGGTACCCCCCGTTCCGCCAACTGAATGCCCTCACCCTTCCCCACAGTCAGGTACCGCCTGCCCTCCCCACTTCCTCAGGTGAATGCCGGCAAATTATTAATCTGGCATTGCATGTGCTGCTTCAGCTAGAGGCACACTGGTCTGCTGGAATTGTGCAAGAGCTGCACTGGGTCTGCAGGACTGTGCCGGGCCTCTAGGACTGTGCCATGCTGCAGAAACTGCGCAGCTCCCAGCTGGAGTTGTGCATGCACAGAGCGGGGGGTAGGGGCACTCCACATATATGGCTCTACCAAGCCGCATTTTGCCACCCTCGTGCTCCCTGTTTACTGCCATGTGGTGAATGGGGAGCGTAGCTCAGCCACCTTCCAAAATGGTGGCTGCGCCAGAAAAAAGGCGCTGGAACGCTGTTCCATGGCATTCCATTGGGGGGAAAAAAGCCTGGCCTTGAGAGTACAGTCAGGTTGTCTGGGAATAGTGGGTGAGATGAAGGAAGGAGTTTAGCCGCAGCATACCTTTAAAGCAAAGTCTGTTAGATATCCATTTTAATTAAGCTTTAAGCATAAGAAGTCAGAAATAATTCAATAACCGGTTTGAGCTGTTCACTAGTGCATTGGTACTTTTAGTCTGTGAGGATGTATGGGTATGTTTTATCATTCTGCAGGGCAGTGTCTCCCACAGTTCTGCTATGCATGGGCTGTTTGCCTCATTTCTGATGCTCTGGTTGCTGTCCAAAGATACAGCATACCATCCGTTGGCCATGCTTGCTGCCAGATTTTAAGCTTTCTTGGCAATTATCCAATGGTGGTTTGGTTTGTTCTTCTCTGATTGCTGTCCGCATGGATTCTCCACGGTCGGTATTGGGCTCGCCCAGCACCACAAGACAGAGACTTTTCTTAGCAGAACTCAGTGGGGTTGCGCATACACGACACCAGCATGTGCCATTCGTGCCACTAGGGGTAGTGCTCAGAGACACACTTTCTCCTCAGTTCCTTCATAACTGCCTTCAGCTACAGATGGAGCTCAGCTCTCTCAGACCTATAGGTAGAGAATATATAGCCTATAGTTATTAGTTCTTCGTTCCTTAGCCATATAGTTCTTAGTTATAACATATTTACTTGAGTTATATTAACAAAAAAAAAAAAAAAAACCAAGAGGGATCTTCCTTCTTTCTCATCAGTTTCACATTCCATGTATGTAACTCGCTGATGTGACCTATTTAAAAATAAAGAAGAGATAAAAGTAAAGAAGAAGAACATAAAAATGTCTCTAACACTCAGTTTTAAAAACATGTACAAAGTGCTGCAATTCTGTGCCTGCCTCAGATGGGCACTCTGAATGTATTGGTAGAAGGATCTATTCATCTTCTATGCTCCAACTACGCATAGCTCATTATTCAGCACTGTTAGCCAATCATGACTTTGACAGTTATTCTAAACTCTCTCAATTAATCTCTCATCTCCCTGAAGACAGGAGACCTACCCTGAAGTCTATAGTCCAGGAAGGCCACACTGCAGATGGCACTAGACTCAGCTCATACAGCAGCCAGAGCCACAACCTTTACTATGGAAAGATCCTCATGGTTACAGGCGGCGGGTGTTCCAAGAGAACTCCAGACAGAGGTGGAGGACATACCATTCGATAAGGTCAAGCTATTTGCAGCAAACACAGATGAAATTTAACACATCAGCAAAAGCATGAGAACTACTTTATGCACTTTGGGGATGTACTCTCCCCCATTCCATAAAAGAAGATACACCCCATACCACAGATACAAGGACCAATCATTGCAAGGCAGCCCTAAAAATCTTACCAATATAATACCAATAGACGAATAAAACAGAGGCACAAAGCCCTGAATAACCACTCAACCTCCACTGGCCTTGAAACAGCAGGTTTGACATTTTGGTTGAGGGCTCATCGAACCTCCCACTCTCCAGTGCACAACTATCAAATATCAGAGGGGTAGCCGTGTTAGTCTGGATCTGTAGCAGCAACGAAGGGTCCTGTGGCACCTTATAGACTAACAGAAAAGTTTAGAGCATGAGCTTTCGTGAGTTAACTCACTTCTTCAGATGCTGGTCCTGGAAATCTGCAAGGCCAGGTATAAATAGGCCAGAGCAAGGCTGGGGATAATGAGGTTAGCTCAGTCAGGCAGGCTGAGTTGTATTGTCATCAGTAGATCTGGAGGTGTGAACTCCAAGAGGGGAAGCTGCTTTTGTATTTAGCCAGCCATTCACAGTCTTTGTTTAATCCTGAGCTGAGGGTATTGAATTTGCAGATGAATTGTAGCTCAGCAATTCCTCTTTGGAGTCTGTTCTTGAAGTTTCTTTGCTGCAGGATAGCTACTTTTAAATCTGCTACTGTGTGTCCTGGGAGATTGAAGTGCTCTCCTATGGGTTTTTGTATATTGCCATTTCTGATGTCTGATTTGTGTGCGTTTATTCTTTTACGTAGAGACTGTCCAGTTTGTCCGATGTATATGGCAGAGGGGCATTGCTGGCACATGATGGCATAAATTACATTGGTAGATGTGCAGCTGAATGAGCCCACGATGGTGTGGCTGATCCGGTTAGGTCCTGTAATGATGTTGCTGGTGTGTATATGTGGGCAGAGCTGGCAACGAGGTTTGTTGCATGGATGGGTCCCTGAGATAGAGTGACTGTGGTGCGGTGTATAGTTGCTTGTTAGGATTTGTTTTAGGTTGGCAGGTTGTCTGTGAGCAATGATAGGTCTGCCTCCCAAGGCCTGTGAAAGTGTGGGATCATTGTCCAGGATGGGTTGTAGATCCCTGATGATCCCACACTTTCACAGGCCTTGGGAGGCAGACCTATCATTGCTCACAGACAACCTGCCAACCTAAAACAAATCCTAACAAGCAACTATACACCGCACCACAGTCACTCTATCTCAGGGACCCATCCATGCAACAAACCTCGTTGCCAGCTCTGCCCACATATACACACCAGCAACATCATTACAGGACCTAACCGGATCAGCCACACCATCGTGGGCTCATTCAGCTGCACATCTACCAATGTAATTTATGCCATCATGTGCCAGCAATGCCCCTCTGCCATATACATCGGACAAACTGGACAGTCTCTACGTAAAAGAATAAACGCACACAAATCAGACATCAGAAATGGCAATATACAAAAACCCATAGGAGAGCACTTCAATCTCCCAGGACACACAGTAGCAGATTTAAAAGTAGCTATCCTGCAGCAAAGAAATTTCAAGAACAGACTCCAAAGAGGAATTGCTGAGCTACAATTCATCTGCAAATTCAATACCCTCAGCTCAGGATTAAACAAAGACTGTGAATGGCTGGCTAAATACAAAAGCAGCTTCCCCTCTTGGAGTTCACACCTCCAGATCTACTGATGACAATACAACTCAGCCTGCCTGACTGAGCTAACCTCATTATCCCCAGCCTTGCTCTGGCCTATTTATACCTGGCCTTGCAGATTTCCAGGACCAGCATCTGAAGAAGTGAGTTAACTCACGAAAGCTCATGCTCTAAACTTTTCTGTTAGTCTATAAGGTGCCACAGGACCCTTCGTTGCTGCTAACTATCAAATATTCCATCACTGCTTATATCCCTTTTACTGCCAGTGGATGCTAATAAACACAGACAGATGGGTGTTAGACATCATCGCCTAGGGATACACTATCCCTCTACGCTCCATCCTTCCAGCATCCCACTTTTAACCCCATCCCTCTTCAGGGACCCTTGCTGTGAGAACTTACTACAGCTCAAAGTACTACACATTTTACAAATTAGAACCATAGAAAAAGTTCCAAAACAGCATCAGGGGAAAGGATTCTATTCAAACTACTTCCTAAGAGAAAAGAAAATAAGATGCTTATTTCCACATTACCATTCACCCTGCTCACAGATGTTTCTTGTGCTTTGTCCTTGGAGCACAATACTATCAATACAGCGTCGTGCCCTGTGGGCTTTCAACTGCCCCAGGCTATTCCCCAGAGTCCTTGCACCAGCAGCTGCACATCTCAAACAGGGAGGCATCACCATATTCCTGTATCTCGAGGACCATCAGAGGACATTCCATGAGACAGCTCCTACAATCCTCTGATGGTCCTTGAAGGAGACAATCATCGATATAAACATTGCCAAATCAACCCTGGAACCTCCCACATGCATCAACTTCATAGGCACTCACCTCAACTCCACACTGTTCAAGCTTATCTCCCTATGCAGTGTCATGAGGCTATAAAGAGCCTTATATCACAGCTTGCCATCAACCCTGTGGCTCCCATTCTTACATGTGTTCTCCTCCTTGGCCACACTACTTATGTTGTCCCCAATGCTCAGCTACATTTTTGCTGGCTTCAGTATATACCCTCAGCAGACATCAAATACACAAAAGGTAACCGAGTCCTTATGGTGGTGAACCCAAAAATGAAGCACTTTAGTTAGGGGTCCCATTTCATTGTGCCCAACAAGCCTGTCAAATTACAACTGATGCTTCACTTCTTGGTTGGGGGAGCACATTGCCAACAACTTCATGTCCAAGATTGATGGACCAGAGATGAACAGAGGTTTACACATCAACCTTCTCGAGCTGTTTTTCAATGCTTGCAAGCATTTTCTGCCTCACATTCAAACCAAGACCATCCGGATCCTCACAGACAACACCATGATGATGACCTATATCAGTTGTTGGGGAGGAGCCCAGTCACAGTCCCTTTGCGCAGAGGTCATAAAGCTATGGAAATGATGTATTGGCCACATCATCCTCATGGCTTCATACCTGCCTGGCATGAACAACATGCCCATGGACTCTGTAAGTTGCCATTTCTCCCTGGGCCACTAATGGGAGCTCCACCATGAAGTGACCCAATACCTCTTCCAGATGTGTTCTAGCCATAGATCTCTTTGCAGCACTGAAGAACTCCAAATGCAGCTGGGTGCTGCTCAAGAGCTGGCAAAGGCCATAAATCTCTAGGGTACACAGTTCTCCTCCCTTGCAATAGTCAGTTCCCTTATGCCTTTCCACCCACTCCTCTGATCACCAGTGTCCTCAGGAAAATCCAGACAGGGCACAAATTATCCTCATTGCTCCAATATGGCCCAGACAGATCTGATTTCCTTTGCTCTTTCACCTATCTCGTCATCTTCCTTACCTGCTTCCTAGCTGTTCAGACCTGCTCTTGCAGAACAACGGTTTCATGCTTTACCTCAAACCACACATACTCCACCTGATGGCCTGATTTCTCTCTGGATCCCAGAGCACACAAACCACTACTCCCCACAAGATGGGCTGCTACAGAGCATGTGAGAAACAGCACACAAAAGGTAATTCCAAGTGGAACCACTTCACCTGGTGTTCTGAAAGGGGCACACAAACCACAAAAGCTCCCCACATTTAATTCTTGACTACATTCTTTACCTAAAAGATACTTGCCTATCACTGTCTTCACTGTGAATCCACCTTTAGGCGATTACAGCTTCCATCCCCCAGTAGATGTTTTCTCGGTGTTCACTCAGCTGATTTTGTAAAAAGGTTTTGCAAAGGCTTACAGAACACTATGCCTCCTTGCAAACCTATACCTCTGGCTTAGGACTTGGAACTTGTCCTTCATACAGTGATGGGACCAGCATTAGAGTCAATGGCCACATATTCCCTAGCTACATTAACAATGAAAACCCTGTTTCTAGTGGCGATAACGTACGCTAGAAGAGTGAGCAAGATAGCTGCTTTGACCAACTCTCCACCATACACAACCTTCTGCAAACAGAAGGTGGTTCTACCGCCCCATCCTGCCTTTCTACTAAAGTGTGCTCTCAATTCCATATCAACAAACCTATAATTCTACCTACCTTCTACACTAAACCTCATGCTTCTCATGTGGATGCCAAACTACACACTTTGGATGTCGGGAGAGCCACATAGACAGGACACGGCCCTGTAGAAAATCACAGAGATTATTTTTATCCAGCACAGAAAGATCAAAGGGATTGTCCCTATCATCCTAACATATATCGAAACTCATATCTACGTGCAGGTGCTATTCTGTTTGAAACAAACTGCTGCCGGCATTTCAGAGGGCAGAGGGAGTGCCCTTAACAGGACATATGTTGTGCAGCCACGTGGTCTTCTAACCACACTTTCATGGCACACTATGCTAAACAAACACATGCAGACAAAGATTTGGCGGTAGCTAAAGCAATACTATCCACAGTAGATGCACAGAACCAAATCCCACCATCCAACTCATGGGGTACTGCTCTACAGTCACTTACTATGGAGCACCCATGGGGACAGCACTTCAATAAGAAAGTAATGATGGTTTTGCGAGATGTCCCCCCATGGGCGTGCCACATCCTACCCACCTCCCCTCTACTTGGTGCAATAGACGTAGTTACGGTGTCAGTGAAGTAAGTGAGGAGAGAGTGGGACTGCACATGCTGTCCCTAGTGGTGCGAATGACACGCTCTGGGATCATGCATGTGGAGCTGCACAGAGTGCTGCTAAGAAAAGTCTCTCTGTCCTGTGGTGCTGGGTGAGCCCAACACCTACTCTGGAGCACCCACGGGGATGCACATCTTGAAGAACTATCATTATTGCACCAAGTGAGTATCTTCTCTTTCCCATCCTTTTCCTGAGCTTTCACTTTTATCTGTTTATAGGCACTGGCAAGCAGTTGCCTTTATTTCAGGCTTCTTGTTCCTGTTTCCTTGTCTTGGATCTGACAAGTGTGCCACCTGAACCTCTGATGAAATGCCTCCTTGCCAACCTTCTCTGTTTCCTTTTAGGCATTCCAGAGCAGCCACAAAACCACTAGGAAAAATCTAAAAGGTGCTATGCATGTGAGGGATGTTTCTCTGGCTCAGCAGTAAATGAATTGTGCCCAACCTCGTCCCAGTCAGCTATCCCTAACTCTGGATGGGACTCTTCATTGGTCAGGCATGCTCGTTCCCCTGTTACCCCAACTCCACTATGAAGTCACAAGGAATCAGGTGTCCTGTTGGTGTCTTCCCATTCCAGTTGGTAAGAACTCAGAACATCTAAGCCATCTCTTGCTAGAAGGCTCAGACTACATTGTTGAGGCCTACAAGGCATCACAACTTCTTGTTTCAGAAGGAATCGAGGCACAGTCCACAGGCTCCATGGTGACCTTGTGACCCAAGTGAACTGTGTTTCTAATGCAGAGAGATGCAGAGTGGCCACTTGGTCATTGGCTAACACCATTATAAGGCTCCATAATATGAACCTTTTGTTTTTCTCCAGAGCCCTCCTTGGCAGGAAGCTGGTGCAGATCTTGGTTCAGTAAAACCCTTGCTTTTCAATTAATTTTCATTGGAAAGAGGGAGACCTACCTGATTCTCATTTAATCGATCATTATTCCTCCCCTCACTAATTCACTCCATGCTATCTCACTTGTGATGTGGAAATGTGGGAGACTCTGGGCTGCAGAATGGAACATTTCTGACTGGATGGCCTCACTGCCAGTGGCTACCAATTTATTTGGATTATAACTACACAGCCATCTACTGCATGTAATTAATGAGCTAGCATTAATGTTATGGCCACTAATGTTTTTTTACAAGTTATACACAACCTTGGAATGATTCATCTGGTGGCCAGTGAGAGAAGGGGGCATGGCCAGCACTGTGTTACAGTTTTTAATTGATTCCAGGAAGTTCAGAGAGGAGGGGGGAACAGTCCAAGCTTAGCAGAATTGTGGGAGGTGATTCTAGCCAAAAAATTATCAGTTAAGAAAGTTTTAATTCTTAAAAGAGAGATGTTGGGTAGTTTAGTGATGCATGTGGTGGGTAAGAAACAGTTGTAATAAGTTTGAGTCACTCACTCATTTTAAGTTCTGTTAATCATCCATTTTTTAATAATTTAATAGCATACATGTTGAGTAGCTGCTTACATAGGTCTATTATGGCAATCAGAACTCACTGAACAGAGAACATTGCTGACTGACCCCTTTTAAGCATCCAGGAGCCCATTTAAAGAATAAAATAATGCAAAACTTGAGTGTTTGTCTTGTTGAAAAACATTATTGCTCTCTAATGGGTCAGTTGGGTCGAGTTCAGAAAGTTCAAGAATGTTTTTGCTGTAACTGGCTTTGTCAAATAAAATTTAATGTGCAGTCAAAAGCTTTCAGTAACTTCTCAATTTAGAATCATAGAATACTAGGACTGGAAGGGACCTCGAGAGGCCATCAAGTCCAGCCCCCTGCTCTAATGGCAGGACCAAGTACTGTCTAAACCACTCCGATAGACATCTGTCTACCCAGTTCTTAAATATCTCCAGCGATAGAGATTCCACAACCTCCCTTGGCAATTTCACTGTTTGACCACCGTGACAGTTAGGAACTTTTTCCTAATGTCCAACCTAAACCTCCCTTGCTGCAGTTTAAGTCCATTGCCTCTTGTTCTATCCTGAGAGGCCAAGAAGAACAAGTTTTCTCCCGCCTCCTTATGACACCCTTTGGCCGTGTCTACACTAGCCCCAAACTTCGAAATGGCCACGCAAATGGCCATTTCGAAGTTTACTAATGAAGCGCTAAAATGCATATTCAGCGCTTCATTAGCATGCGGGCAGCCTGCTCATATTCTGCTCATGGGAATAAGGGGACTTCGAAGTAGGCGGGATCCTTTCAAAAAGGAGCCCCGTCAGGACAAGCCATGCGGTGGCGAGCCACGTCAATTTTGAAGTGCTGTGGCCGCCCGCATGCTAATGAAGCGCTGAATATGCATTTCAGCGCTTCATTAGTAAACTTCGAAATGGCCATTTGCGTGGCCATTTCAAAGTTTGGGGCTAGTGTAGACGTAGCCTTTGAGATACCTGAAAACTGCTATCATGCCTTTAGGTAAAATTACAAAACAAATTCTAAGTTTCAATGAATAAAACAGTAGAGAGCCCATCTTACTGTACAATCAAGTGCAGAAGTATCAGACTTAAGTAGGAGCTATTGACCTATTAGGCTGCTTTATCAGAGGCATGTAAAATACATGCATTATTGTTACATGAAGTGGATATAAACTGAGGGTGTAAAACAACCATAAGCATATCTTTGGTACAGATCTCTGAGTTCTGAATTATGTGTTAAATGTAAGTAATAATTTAATGTGACTTACTCTGAACTGTTTTTGTAGATTTGATTTAGTAAAGCTAACTCTAAATTTGAATCTGCCACTTAACTTCCTAAGTCAAGAAGGGACAATCATGGTGGCCTATTCTGGCCTCCTGTATCACATAGGCCATAGTGCAAGGAATTCCTATTACTTGTTCAAACTATAGTATTTCTTTCTAGAAAAACATAGTCTTAACTTAAACATTTCCAGTGATGGAAAATCCAACGCAACCCTTACTAAATTGTTCCAATGATTAATTACCTTCACTGTTAAAAATGTGCATGTTTCCAGTCTGAATTTGTCTAGCTTCAACCTCCAATGAGGTGTCCATTTAACTTCTTTGATAAGCAAAATAGAGCTCCTTGACCCTGTCACTGAAAGGCATTGTAGTGGTGGCTGTCTCAGCAGTGTGGTTCTTCCTTTCCAGCATCCAAAGCATCCTCTTCCAGTGAGGGATATCTCAGATGTTTGAGCATTAGCCTACAAAACCCAGGTTTGTGAGTTCAATCCTTAAGGAGGCCAAGGGGTTTGGGGCAAATAAATGAAAAAAAAAAAACCTCTCAGGGATGGTGCTTGATCCTGCCAAGAGGGCAGGGGCCTGGAGTCGATGACCTCCCAAGGTCCCTTCCAGTTCTATGAGATGTGTATTTCCATATATTATTATTACAACTTCTCAGCTGCTGTTACGTCTTCTGTTCTCCACTGACTTTTATATTGGCATCCCCTTCCAAACTGCAGTGCTCTTCCCTCAGTCTACTGCCTGTGGCAGTACCTTATCCTCTGGGGCTTACCCTCTGAGGGAACCCTGATCCCTTATCTTGCTTCAGTGACCCACTGCCAGATGTCGTCTAGCCAGTGGGGTTCAGGGGCAAAAATGTTGAAACTGAAATGGTCGTTCACTATTGGAAAGGAAACCTGCTGCCGTTTCCTGCTCTGGCTGTCTCCCTGAAACCCTAGTACTCACAGACTCTGCAACCTAGGAGCCAGGCCAGAGCTCCCCAACTCTGTCTGCCTTTCCCCCGCACTACGGTCTCAGGAACCCTCTGTAGCTTCTCTTGCAGCCAGGTCCCTGCAGGTCCCTGCTGCTCTACAGCTGGAATAAGAGTGTGCTGCGCTCTCTTCTTACCCAGGAATCCCTATTTATACAGGCCTAGCTGGGCCACAGTTATCTGCAGCCCCACCTACACAGCCATATTTTCTAATCACTGTATCATTCTTGTGTCTCTTCTCTGAGCCTTTACAGGTTTTCAGATTTTTTAATTGTGAACACAAGAACTGGATTCGGTATTCTAGTATCAGTTTCATCAGTGAGTGCTAAATAGCCTCCCTACTTTTGTTCCAGATCCCTCTGTTTGTATGTCTAAGGATCGTATTAGACCCATTTGCCATGGGGTTGCACTATGGAGCAATGATCAGCTGATTGCCCACCATGATCCCCAAATCTTCTTAATTGTTGCTGCTTCCAAAGACCTCTGTAAGAATTGTCTGTGCTTTCTGTTCCTAGGTGTATTACACCAAGAAGTCCTGTGGCATCTTAAAGACTAACAGATATTTGGAGCATAAGCTTTGGTGGGCAGAGACTCGTTTTGTCAGATGCATGAGTTGAGGGAGTTTCAGAGGAAGGTTTAAATCTATGGCTTATGAAAAGGGCTGCCCATATATTTAAATCCTCCTCTGGAGCGCCCCATTCATGCATCTGCCAGAGCGAGTCTTTGCCCACCAAAGCTTATGCTCCAAATATATGTTAGTCTTTAAGGTACCACAGGACTTCTTGGTGGTGTTGAAGATACCGACTAACTCGGCTACCCCTCTGATAGGTGTATAACATTACCTTTGCACCCAATTTACAAAACAATCCAGATCTTTCTGTTAGTGACTTGTCGTTATCTACCGCTCCCTTTTTTGGGTCATCTGCAGACTTCATCAGTAATGATTTTACATGGCTTTTCAGGCCACTGATTAGAAGTGTTGAGTAGCATGGGCTCAAGAAATATCGTTAAATAGTTTAGGAACCTCTCCAGAAATACCCAGAAAAGCAATTTTCCAGTATCTTCCCTCTAACTCTACTGCTATCTTGTCTTTATCTTCTACCACGAAAAAGCAAGTAATTTTGCTTTATGTAGAAATTCACTATTAAAGTTAACAGTCAAAATCAACATCTTTTAAAAGTAAAGTTCTCTTTCGTTGTTTGTACTCAAGGGAAAATGTAAGAGGTAGGGAGTCATGATTGTCTAAAAGCCAGGGTCTGATCTTAAATATGACGCAGGTATATGCTAGGAACTGTGTAGATCTGAGAGGTTTTTCTTAGGCAGTGGTCAAATTTAAATGTCATTGAATATTTTAGAAGGCAGTGTATATTGTCATTATTCCATGGTGGTACATCTCTAAAAAGTAGTTAAATCAAAATCACTTGTTACCATTTTAATTCATTCTTTAAAGAACTTCTTGAAACCTCATGAGCTTAAGGCTATAATGGAAATGGGATAACATTTTAAAATCATTCTAAAGTACTGGGGATGTTTCTGGGCACTTAGCCAGATAAATCCACTTTATTCTGTCCTGTTATTTAAATATCAGGTTTGCTCATGAAACAGTGACATCTGTTGTGGGTGACCACTAAAGAGACAATAGTATGGTTGCATAGTAGCACTGGTCTTTTTAATGACAAGTCAGTGAAAACTTTTTTTTTAAACATGTACTTAAGGATGGGATAGTCTGTTGCATAAGGAAATGCTCTCATATGAGAATATTGTCACTTTTTGAAACACATATAATTATAGAAATAAAAACATAGCTTTCACTTTAAAAACATGTTTGGAAGACGACAAACTACTTAACTCTGCTCAAGTATCAGAGCCCTAAAAACAGAGCAATTGTAGGCAATATGATCTGTAAATGTTTGCAGTTTTATTTGATCAGAGTTTTGTATTTAAGAATATACCTGGTTACTGTGCTCTTCCTTTTAAGATAAGTTTATAGAGAAGCTGTCTACTGGAGAGATGTTTCTGAATTGTGCAATTCTTTAAGGCTTGATTGGTATATCTGGACAATTGCACCAGTATTTTAAAGACAGCAGCTCAGATTAAAGCTAGCTTTAGCCTCTGAATTTTCCCAGTTTTTTGTCTTTACTACATTTATGTTCAAAATTTCCATTTGATTTACCCAGTTTTTTTTTTCTAGAAAAAAAAAGTAACAGAACTCAAGCCCCAAACCGCCCGCCCCATGCCAAGGCTCAATCCCCCCACCCTGGCAGCTTAACCGCTCCCCCAGGCTTACTCCGCTGCACAGCCCCTGAGCCGCCCCCAACCCCATCTACCTCAGCCTGTACCTCTGGTGCCTTGCTCTGCCTCCTCCACTGGACTCCCAGCATTTCTGGGACAGGAGGAGCAGTCATGTGGCTTGGATGCAGCTTTTGAAAAAAGGTGCCAGAACGCTGTTCCGGAGCATTTCAGAAGAAAAAAGCCCTGGATTTACCTATACCAGATGAAGAGTAATTGTCCTGTGGTTTGTAACCTTTTACACAATATCACATAGGATTTACTATATCAGATGTTTTCTTCCTTTAGGCTTTGAATAGTCCTGTTCATTTAAACAATTGACAAGAGCAAGTGCAACAGTCCCAGCTGTGGAATCTTTTTTGCATGTCACGCACTTGAATTGTTAATCCTCCTGAGCTCCAAACTGCTGAAAACTTAGCTCAAGATGGCTAAATTGGGCATTAGTTTGTGTTTGTCTATTGCTTCCTATTGCATCTTTCAATCTAATTTGAAAGCTTATCTGAAAATTTATACCTGGATAGCAAGGGTTCTAGTGAACTTCAGTTTTGTGAATCTTTTTACTTACCTAATTATTGGAGGCTGTAATAGAGGCATAATCTTAGTCTGCAGGGAAAAAAAATGAGTGTGAATACCGTGTCCCGCTCTTTGTAATTCTGTGTGTTTTATATACCTAACACCTGGCTGATTGTTTTGCAGTAGTGATGTTATGTGGTTCTAATTTAAATGGCTACCCAAAAGTAGATCAGATTTTGTAGACAATTGGGTTTCTGGAGTGACAGCAAAGGGATCCTTAGGATATTTTGTGCTTCTCAACTACTTTCTGTAAAATGCCGTAAAGGTAAGCAATATTTTTAAGTGCTAATTACTAATAGTAATAAAGGCTGAGGACTCTTGTCTGATTACACATTCACTGCAAAATATTTTAAAGGCTTTTATTTTGCAGATTTCAGTAATATGTTTAAATTAACATTTAACCTCTATATTAATTTAAACCCTCTTTTGGAGAGGCAAGATGGTTGATTTGGAGTTCTATTTCAAGAATATATCTGTACCAATAAACTCTGAATATGAGAGAGAATGCGTTTGTCCATTTACTGTACCAATCAAGAGTGCTTGACTGTAACTATGAATAGAATTTCTTACTAAATCAGGGTCAATCTATCCTGGGAAAAGTTGGACTCATTCAATGGTGGAGCTGTAGTGTAGGCAGATACTAGACATTTATCACTATGTAATGCTGCTCTGGTCAGGTGACTGCTAAAATCCCTTTGCCTTATCTATTCCAGCTTCTAGTATTGCTATCACTAGTGGAGAATTGTGGTTTGATTTTTTTTTTCCTCCTGTTGGAGACAAAGAATACACAAGAGCAGAGTTTTAAAATAAATATGAAAAAAGCCCACTTTTTCCATTAGCTGGAGATTCACACCTATCACCTCAATTCTATTAAAATCTTTAAATACATGTACACAAACTTAGGTTGCTTGACTGATAACTTTAAATATAGGGCCGTAGCATTTATAATGCTCTGTTGCAAAAATATGACCTTAATGGTAATCTTACACTTTGTAGCTGGCTCATTGTATGGCTGTTTTTTGAATAGATTCATTTGTTTCTTGGTTTCTGTTTGTCTCTTAAGCATTTAAACAATGTCCAAAGGTCAAATACTTTGAATTCCTTTCAGTATTTAAAAAAGAACGGTATCTTTTATGAGTTTAAACCATTTTATAACAAAATCTACATTTTAGATTTCCCGTATGAAATATTTAAAGGACTTCATTATCAGTCATCTCATTTCATTGCCAAGAGAAGATTTTTTTGGTAGTTCCTTTGGAATGTCAAAATATTTATATTCAGTATGTGAAAGTATGTATGATGTGAAGGGTACATAATCTTTTTTATTCTTACTGGTGTATATGTTTGCATTCATCAGACTGGCTCAGTATTAATATTTGACCTTTATTTTCTTCATAATAAGAATGCTAGTATTCAAGTTAAATTTTAACTCTTAAAGACTACAAATGTAAACATTGTGTAAGGCGTAGTGTATCAGCAAGTGAGGTTACTTGAACATGATTTTTTTGTTTGGGGAAAATCACAAATCCATAGGGAATTAAACCTTTTTAAAGAAGGCTGTATAGTTTTAAAGAGATGCTGAGGGTGCATAAAAACAAATATTTGGCTAGATGTAAGTGATGCTGTACAATATTTATATATATCATTTCACCATGAAAGGATGTAATAAATCATGGTATAATCAGAAAAGATATTGTCTAATCCAATAGCCAAGTAAATTAAGACTTTATGTACATACCTGTAGCTGAGGAAATTCTTCTACATTTTCCTTTATGACACTTTTCCTGATGAGGGTCATGGTGCTGTTATGGAGAGTAGGGAGGACAACAGGTTCCCTGCTCCTCCTAAGGAATTCTTCAGCAGTCCCACGATATCCTTAAGAGAAAAATCCCTAATCAGAATCGGCGCTTCTTCCCAATGAAACGTGTGGTAGAACCCCCAATAAAGCCTCCCAGGATGCATCCTTATCAGGTGCCTGAAACACTCAGCTGGCTCCTCTTAATCCAAAGGAGTACTGACTCCCCTCCAAGCTTCTCCTGAATAACACAGCTCTTCAGCCTATCTTGGAGAGTGAGCCAGGGACTCTCGTAGAAACTTTACTTTCACCACTTGTATCCACAATCACATCCTTTCTGTCGTGGCTATGTGTGAGGAGGGGAACTGAGAAAATAAAGCTGAAAATAGACAAGAGTTAGTGTAGTTCAGCTGCTGTTTTCTGTATGCAGTACTGTATCATACAGGAACATGGGCATACATTGGAAAAGTAGTAACTTGCATAATTAAGTTTTAAAAATTGTATTTGATAAAATGATGATGTGTAATAATACCGTCACTTGCTAGTAATCCACTATAGCTTGATTCTGTGAAGGTTCTGAAACAAATCTATAGTTTACAGTTTTTCATTCATATTTCAGTCTCTCTTACAGACTAAGGCTGTCTACACTGGCTCCCTACTTCAAAAGGAGCATGGTAAGTAGGGTGTAGGGAGATTATTAATGAAGTGCTGCGGTGCATATGCAGCACTTCATTAAGCTAATTCTCCCCTACTGCAACTTCGAAGTGTTAAATTCGCCAGTACTTCAGCTAAGTAACTCGCCAGCTAACTTCAGCTAACTGGCTAGTACTTCAAAGTGCCCGGGCAACTTTGAAGTCCATTTATTCGTCAACATTTTGAAGAGTAGAGGGAAGTCAGAGTTGCCCGGGCACTTCGAAGTACCGGCGGATTAGTCGTGGCTACATGCCAGCCCGCACTTCGAAGTTGCCATGGGGGAGAAATAGCTTAATGAAGTGCTGCATATGCACTGCAACAATTCATTAATAATCTCCCAACACCCTACTTACCATCCTCTCTTTGAAGTAGGGAGCTAGCAAAGTCACAGTCTAAGTGATTTAATTTTTACTATTAAATGGACATCTTATCATTTTAATTTTAATATTAAATAATGGACACCTTAAAAGTGGAAAGTATTAACTCATCATGGTCTTACTGGGGTCTTCCTTGGATTTTATGAAGTTTTTAAACTTTCCCTAATAAATTTTTGTTTCTAAGCTTTCCTGGTGCTGCCTTTCCAAAAGAAAAAAAATGCTACTATGAACCAGTAATTTTTGTTGGCAATTATGTTTCTGCTGTAGACCTGGAATTGTAATGTTTCTTGGATTTATTAATTGAATTCAAGTAATTCTGGATGTTGGATGTGATTGTATTAGTTTATCTTAGTTTAAAGAGTTTTTTTAAAAAAATATAATGATCAAATTATTCTTGGTTTTGAATAACTCATGATAGATCTACACTAGGGGGCAAAGTTGATCCATGATTTGCAATCTGAGTTATGTTTATAGGGTAACTCAAGTCAATGTAGCTTAGACCTACTTACTGAGTGTCCACATTATATCAACTGCTCTTGCTTATCTTGTGCACGTGGAGCACTGGAGTCAACAGGAGAGCAATTAACTAACTTAACTAGACCTGCTAAATCTACCCCCTGGTGGATTGAATGCTGCAGCGTCAGTCTCTGCTGTAATGGAGACAAGTCATCCAATGGGAAGTTTAAGCCATCTGCACAGTTCAAGGAGAAGATCCATTTATGTTGAAAAATATGAAGAAGAAGAGAGTATGTTGTCAGAAGAGCAGTTATCCTGGCCTATCTTGAAGTTACTTGATCTTGGACAAGTGGCCTAAGCACCCTTCTCTGTAAATATTCTCATCTGTAAAATGGTACCTGCCCTGTGAGATGGCTAAAGCTTGACTATAATGTGCTTTAGACTGCCAGATATGATTACATGAATGTTAGTGTGTGTGTTTGATGGCATGCAGTGAAAGAATGGGGAAAAGAAAAGTCCATGTCCCCAGGAAAACTCCATAGCCAGCCAAGGAAAAGGATTCATATTTGCTTCTATGCTGCATATGTCTGCGTAGAGTCACACCATTGGTGCTTTTTTCCCCCTGGTTCTGAGAAATTCCATAATTTAGACTTGGCCAGGATGAAGGTGTTTCAGTGTAAAAGCAAATGCAGATTTGTGCTCGTCCCAATTTTTACAGTATCTTAGAAGATCTAAGTCTTCTAAAATATTTAATGCAAAATCTGTTGTTTCCTCAGGGTGGCTTCTTTATTTTATCCTCCTACTGGGGAGTGATAGAAAACTATTTATGGTAGAACAGATCATTCTTTAGGGGACAGGCAATACATAGGGGCTACCTCTACACTAGCCAAAAACTTCAAAATGGCCATGCAAATGGCCATTTTGAAGTTTACTAATGAAGCGCTGAAATACATATTCAGCGCCTCATTAGCGTGCGGGCGGCCGCGGCACTTCGAAATTGACGCGGCTCGTCCAGACGGGGCTCCTTTTCGAAAGGACCCTGCCTACTTCGAAGTCCCCTTATTGCTATGAGCAGATAAGGAAAATGAGCAGATAGGAATAAGGGGACTTCGAAGTAGCTGGGGTCCTTTTGAAAAGGAGCCCCATCTGGACAAGCCGCGCGGCGCCGAGCCGCATCAATTTCGAAGTGCTGTGGCCACCTGCATGCTAATGAGGTGCTGAATACGTATTTCAGCGCTTCATTAGTAAACTTCGAAATGGCCGGCCATTTCGAAGTTTTTGGCTAGTGTAGACACGGCTAGGAAGTGCTCAAACGCCTCAAACAGTCATCAGCTCCTTTTGCTTCTTCATTGCTTGATGCAGAATTTTACTTCACTCACTACAAAACTGGTAGTTAAACATTGGTATCATCTTGTATGTGAGGAGCTACTGGCTGAATCAGAGGAAATTAGTTGTGAAACTGCAGAGAGCTGTCAAAATGAGTGCAGTAGTCCATTGGTGGTTACCAATGCCAAGGATATCCAAAAAGTGAGTGTAATCCTGGCAATGGGAAAACAACCTGGAGGAGATGTATCCATAAGAAAGAATCTAGATAAATTTTTCTACTAACAAAATTCTCAGTGTGCCATACTTCTTTTTGATCTGTATCCTGCACCCAGAGTCTTAAAAGGCTGATAATTAGTGCCACCAAAATACAGCTCACAGTCCACAACACTCAGTGCCACAGCCTGACCTCTGGATTACCATTGAACTCAAGTCTTTGCAGTACCATCAGCTAAAGCTCTGATTTCCTTAACCGACATAATTCACCTGGGAGTGGATATAGGCATTTCGTGGATGAAAATCTGCCCATCACTAGACAGAATACAAAAGATCTAGGATCTGAGATCCATGGTGGACAAATACATAAGATAGTTCAGTGTTGTTAGCCACTGCCACTAGCTATCCTAGTTTTGTATATATGGGCTTTCCATGGGTGAGGTACATGTCTAGTTTCTCCAGTGCTTTTGAAAAGGCTTTGGAACCAGATACAGGGTCCTTAATTGTGTTCATTTTCAAAAAAAGTTCATGGGCCTCTTCCTATGTGTCTTCCATACTTGCTAGTTCTCACAAAATGACACCAGCCTGTAAAATGTAGAATTGGGTCAACTAAAACATATTGTATGGAATTTGCTAAAATCTTTCTGTTGGAAAAACCAAAAGAAATGAAAAAAAAAAAAGAAAATGTTTGACACTTTTAAAGTAAACTATTTCTTCTCAATTCAGAATAATTTTTAAAATGTTCTTAAATTTTGTTTAAAAATACTTGAAATCTAAACAGTATTTTGTTCAACCAAGAACAGTTTTTCACATTATTTAAAGTCAGTCCAAAATGTTTTTCTTTTTGAGAATTGTCAGCCAACCAAAATATCATTTATTTGAGTATTTCTAATCAAAATGGATAGTGTATTGTATATAGTTAAAACAGGTGTTAAAGATCTTCAACATTTAAAGCAAGTTAAAATGTACAAATATTTCTGAAGCTTAATGCACATGGTGCACCCTATTTCTTCTGAGAAATGCAGAGACTTTGGCAATTCAGAAAAACAACTGATGAAAAGTTGTAAGAACAGGAAAAATGCCCTGAGAGCCTGAGCCTTCAGCAAAAAATAGAAGTTTGGCAGGATCAGCTAATTTTGGTTTTTGCTTCATTAGAGTCAGTGTTCCAGAATTCTCTCCTGAGTCATTTTTCCAAAGATATTAGGATGTGGGCTCAAAGGTGACTCAAGGTTTCTGATTTTCAGCCATTTTTATCTCTGAATTAAGGGAATTGATGGGAGTCATTTTGAACAATGGCCTTTTTAACCAAAGAGAACATTTAAGACCTTTTTTGAAACAGTGAGCCTAGTTTTGATAGGTGGTGTTGGCTCTGAACTAATGCTCGCAACTCAAATTTAGCACTTGATTTTTCAGGGCAGAAGATAAGACTTATATTAAAACTATGAGAGTAGCAGGAATACTTTTTGTCAACTGTTCACTTAACAGAGGAGTATTTGTCACTTCCTTTTGATCATTCCCATATAAGCAAACTTATGCTGATATATATAAACTTCACTGTCATTAGCTATAAACTATTATTAACAATTGTAAGCTTTCAAATGCATCTTTATTTCCAATGCAAATGCCACATAGAAAATAAGCAAACTTGAGCGAGTTACTTGTAGTTTAAGCTTAATTGCTCACTTAGATAGTGTTTTACCATCTGTTTTTAGTTTTGTATCACGTAGTGCAAGCTAATGTTTGTGCAGTGGACTGATTCCAATCTGCTTCCAAGTGAAACTTAGGATATTGCTTATTGACATACCAGGTAGCAATGCTTAGGCTGTGTCTACAATCTCTTGAAAGTAAACCCCATCTTCGAAAGAGCAGTGTCAACATTGGCTTTCTTCTTTTGAAAGAAGCTATTTCGAAATAAGAATATACAAATGAGTTGCCAGATGTGCAAATCTGTGCCTCATTTGCATTATCGATTTTCCTCATTTGCATGCCTCTTTCGAAAGAGGAATGCAAGTGTAGACACAACCTTATAGTTAAGGTTGTCTAGCACTTCCTGTTATAAGACCATGCATATAACTTTGCCAAAATATAACAGTTATGGGGTTGAATTTTTTTTATATGTGATGTCCACCTCAAAATGGATTCAGCAAAGATGAATTAGCCATTTAAGAAAAGATGTTGAGGGACAAATACATTATGCTTATGTTCAAGTCTTACCTTTCTCCATTGAAACATTCTGACTACCCACCTCTCCCACATCCCCATGCTTTGGAGCAGAGATATGGAATTTGCCTTAGTATTTTTTTCCCCTCTGCCTGTGAAAACTGTCCAAATCTGATGAATTTACAAGCCTTTGTAAAGTTTCTGTGCTCGTGGTCAGTAAATTAAATTCTGAACCTCCAGATAAATTCTTCAGTCTGTATCAAGTGTGTTCCTGTGCAGAGAATCTAAGCAAGAATTCCCTTGCAGCTGTCCCTTTTGGGCAACTGAGTCCATTGTGGTTTGGGAACTGAGGAAAAATGTACTCTGCTCACCCATATGCCATTTCAAAATCCCTTAATTAAATTTATTCACAAACCGTCTTAAACTCTAGAAGTCTTCCATGGAGATGTTTATTAAAATGAGATCATTCTCAATGAAAACACTTAGCCAATTTCTGTTTGGTAAACTCATATACAGTCAACAAATATTTGAACTGAAAATGGCTGTTTATAACTTGGGGGTGTTAGTTTGGTGGCGACAAGTTGCACGTTGAAGTTGGCCATATGTTTTTTGCTCACATTCTAAATAAGAACATGGTTCTATGTTGTCTGTTGCTACGATGGAAATCTATTTACAGAGAATTTATGAAAGAAAAGCCTAAACAGAAGAGGTTTAAGTTGCCTAATTTACAGATATTTCAAGATTAGATAAATGAAGGTATCTAAAATTTATATTTTAGTTGCAAAATTAGAGCAGTTTAGAATGAATCACATAAATTAACTGTCATCTGCACCAACCTACATGCTTCTTCAAGAGCTTGCTCAAGTAGATTCTATTCAGGTGTGCATGCAACATAGGCACTGTTACTGAAAGCCTTTTATCCTAGCAGCTACCCATCAAGTTGTCTGTGGAACCCAGAAGTGCTGATGTGAAGTTCTATATGGAGTCATAGAATTCTGGGGCTGGAAGGGACTTCAGGAGGTCATCTAGTCCAGCCCTCTGCCTAAAGCAGGATCAACCCCAACTAAATAATCCCAGCCATGACTATGTCAAGCTGGGACTTAAAAACCTCTAGGGATGGAGATTCCACCACCTCTCTTGGTAACACATTCCAATCCTTCACCACCCTCTTGTGAAATAGTTTTTCCTAATGTCCAGCCTACACCTCTCTCTCTGTAACGTCAGACCACTGCTCCTTATTCTGCCATCTGTCACCAGTGAGAACAGTGTCTCTCCATCCTCTTTAGCGCACCCCCTTTCAGGAAGTTGAAGGCTGTTATCAGATTGCACTTGAGTCTTCTCTTCTCCAAACTAAATAAGTCCAGATCTCTCAGCTTCTCCTCATAGGTGATGTGCTCCAGACCCCTAATCATTTTTGTTGCCCTCTGAACCCTCTCCAGTGCATCCACATCCTTTCTATACTGGGGAGTCCAGAACTGGACACAGTACGCCAGACATGGCCTCACCAGTGCCAAGTAGAGGGACATAGTAACTTATCTAGATCAACTGGAATTCCTTCTCCTAATGCACCACAGTATATCACTAGCCTTCTTGGCTACCAGGGCACACTGATAACTCATATCCTGCGTGTAATCCCCAAGTCCTTTTCTGCTGCACTGCTACTTAGCCAGTCAGTCCCCAGCCTGTAACAGTGCTTGGGATTCTTCTATCCCAAGTGCATGACTCTGCACTTTTCCTTGTTGAACCTCATCAAAGTTCTTTTGGCCCAATCCTCCGATTTGTCTAGGACACTCTGGACCCTGTCCCTACCTCCTGATGTGTTTACCTGACCCCGTATCTTATTTATGACCTTGCTGCCCAGACCGCCCTCAGTTCATTTTTGCCAGCTGCTCTGACCGAGGGGAAGGAGGGTGCATATGGAATAGGTATAAGCTACACGTATCAGAAAACACTTACAAAAGTAACTAACTCTTTTTTTAATTACCGACAAACTTTGATTTTTGACATAAGGAGAGAAGAACAAATAATAACTTTGGGCTTTCTTTTTTGTTCATGTAGATGAACATCCAATGTAAATTTAAGTCTGTATTTTCTCTCCCTCCCCCCGCCTCCCAAATCCCTGTAAAGCAGGTTAAAAACCCTTTATTTGGGCCAGGAGTCATAGACTAATCTGTCAGTGGCCACAGAAAAGTAAGAAGCCAAAAAAAAAAAAGCACACCTGCACTGATGTGGCCTCTGACTGAGAAGCAAAAAAGATGTTCTCCTCATTCCACACCAGCCTCAGAACTTAAGGGGTCTGGGCTAGTAGATTTTTTGTCCCCACATCTCTCTGGGTGGAGCCAAAATGAGGGGCTCAGTTGGTGGAGGGTGCTGCTAGGAAGTAGGCTTGGAGTGTGGGGTCTAGGAGGGTTCAGACGCAGAGTGGGAGATCTGGGCAGGAGGGAGAGTGCAGGAGTGGGCTGGAGGTGGGGGGGGTCTGGGTGGCAGGGGTGCAGGATCAGTCAGGGTGCAGTATCTGGGCAATGGGGGAGCACTTTCCTGTGCATCTCCCCTCTGCTTAGCCACAATTCCAGCCATTCAGAGTGATGGGGAAAAAACCTTCAGGTAGTGCTTCCCAATGCTGCAATGTTCGCCTTTTGGAGGATGGGAGAGCGGGAGTATCAGCATGCGGAGCTGTTTCTCCACCCCCCTCACCAGGTAGAGTCTGTGAATAGGATCCAGCCCTAGCTTGCCTGACTCCAGTCTGCAAGGCACAGGGCTCCCCTCTCCATCATGGAGGGACCATGAGGCTGGAGCACCAGCTGGAGAGCCTCAAGCTTTGGGGGCCAGATCTAAGCAAAAAGCTATAGCTGCTTTAGCAAGGAGCGTCCCTGTGCGTGCTTCACATTAGGTGTTAGAATGCCCTTCGCTTCTAGTTGAATGATTTTTAGCAGCATTACCCCAGCAGTGGTGTATGCACCTCACTTCTGCAGTGGCTGTTAACCATCGCGTGTTACCTGCCATCCTTCAGTTCCTTTTCTACCACCTTTGGCTTAAGTCAGAACCCCAGCAGCTCCCAGTTACCTCCCTTCAATAGATATTTTTTCTGCATAGTTTTTACTGTTTCTTAAAAAGTTGTTATTTCTTGTTAATATAAAAAGTTTATTTTCTCTGCATTTTCTGGTATTAACCATCTAGATACAACCAGGCTCTTAAAGAACCTCAGGGCCCAACTCCCTGAGGTATGAGGGCATACCTCAGCTTTCAGGCTGTAAAATGGAGATTACGTGATTTTCCAGCCTCACCAAATATGTACTGAGAATAGGTGTGATAAAAACACAAAGAGTTCAGATTGGGGAAGGTGGGTGTATGTGTATCTTAGACAGAAGAAGTCTCTAATTCAGGGTGTGATGCAAAGATCCCTCTCATGAATGGAAAGAGCCCTTCCACTGCCTTTATTTTGGCCTTTGACTACCCCCCAATGTGGCAATTCTTGGATAATTTCTTCTGAGAAAACTGTTTGTCGTGGTGACCTATATAATTTGATCAGAATTCCCTAGTATATTAAGAGCATCTCAAGTCCTTCTAGGGCCAGAATTAGTAGATGATTGCAATGCTCTGGAAAGGAAGCCATCCTTTAGAGCAGGGGTGAGAAAATTTCTTACATAAGACCCCATTTTTTGCTCCTCAGTTAGCAGGGCCCCCCTCATATGTCTAATGTAATCCAAACCAATGGAAATTTCTGTTATGGCAGATGTAAGAAAATAAGTATGTAGAATGTAAAAAAAACTATTAATTGGCATAGAAATGTGAATACACATACATAAAAACAATAACATATCTCAAGATTTTTAATGAGATGGATGATCCTGAGACCCAGTTGCCAACCTTACTATGCCTCCCTTAAGAAATTTCACACAAGTTGAGTTGCGTTGGACCCTTTGTTCATAATCCTGAGACAATAAAAGTTCTTTGGTTTTGTTGGTAATATTAATGGTAAATGTCTTCGCAAAGGTCCGGAAAGTTTTCACAACTGATTCCCCAGCCTGGCACTTCAAGTGCTAGCTAGCCAAATAAACCACTCCTAGACTCTGTCTTTGCTTAAGGTAGTCCAGAGAAAAGCAGATTTTGCCATCTGGTTTGGGAACTAAGACTACTGGAGAAGTCCATGTGTTCTCTGAAGGGCAAATTACACCTGCCTGTGTAGCATGTTCTTGTTTTTCTTCTCTATAGCCATTTTGGCTTGAAGGAGTCATTTGATTGAGTTGACTGGGTGAGCATCACGTGTGTTAATGGAGTGGAATGCCCATTTGGTCTGTTCTGGAGTGGTTGAAAACACTGGGGAGAACCTGGTGTTCAGCTCCACCATCTGCCATCAGGGTTACATCTTCTACTCTGCCTTTTCCTTTTCCTTTTGCTTTGTCTTTCTCTTGGGCAGTAAACTGAAGAATGTTGAATTCTTGGGCAGTGAGGGGGAGGCTTTAGAGAATTAACATGTTATACCTTAGGCTTAAGGTCAGGATCTAGTAAAGCTATAAGATTACCATGCTTAAGTGCTCTTGAATTGAATATGGTCCTTCCCAGGATGCTTCCATCTTATTTGCCTGGAATGCCTTCAAGATCATGACTTGCTCATCTACCTTCAAGGACTGTTGTTTCGCATATTTGTCACACCAAGCTGCCTGCTCTTGCTGAGTATTCTGCAAGTTCTTTTGAGCAAGGTGTAAAGAGTTTCTAATGCTATTTTGTATGTTGCATACAAAATTCAAAATATTAGTTCCTAGAGAAGGGGTAGACCCTTCCCCTTGCTGCTTTACCAGTTGCAATGGACCTTTACCTCATGGCCATACATCAGTTCTAAGGGTGAGAATCCCAAACTGGAATTTGGGACATCTTTATAGGCAAACAGTAACTGTTGCTGCACCAAGCCACAATCATCAGAGTGTTCGTTCACAAATTTACATATCATGGCTGACAAAGTCCCATTAAGTCTTTCTACTAAGCCATTTGGTATGTGATGGGAGAGGGGCTTCCCAAAGACATTTCATAGTTTGTGCTAGGAAGTAAGTCCCTGAATCCATGAGGATCTCTGAGGGCCATCCTACCCCATATCTTCTCAGAGACACTCACAGTTGTGGTAGCACACCTCTGATGACAATAATACTTTCCTATCTTGGTAATGGCCTGATCAAGGGCAGTACACACCACAAGATCCTAAGCATGGTGTGTGTGACTATGGACCTTTTTTAACATCTTGGCCTCCAGATAACACAGAATTTGACCATGGAACCCCCAGAAGCTCTAGAGTTGATAGGAGCACTCCTAGATGCCACAAAAGCCAAAGCAATACCTCCGTAACACAGATTCAGTACAGTGACAACAGTTACACACAGCCATTATGCTATTCTTAGGACTTGCCTCCAAATCTTGGGGCACATGACAGATGCTGCTTATATGGTGAAATATGCCAGACTATACATGTACTGTCTTCAGAGTTGGTTTGCTACTGTATACACACTTGCCCATTGCAACCTGAGCAGGAGATTCGCGCTTCTGCCTCACATACTCACTTTCTAGCACTGATGGTCACAGCCTCAAAACTTGCTGATGGTTGTTACTTTCCATCAGGACCCCATTGTGCATTTTTACCACAGATGCCTCCCTTATAGGTTGGATCACTCACCTAGACCACTACACTATCCAGGGCAAATAGTACTAACAAGAATACCACTTATTATACATCAATCTTGTGGAATTTTGCACGGAGCAAAATCCATGCTACCATTTCCTACCCTAAATACAAAACAAGACAATACACATTCTCAGATGAGATCACATTCATGTTCTACATCAACCAATGGGAGAAGCCAAATCTCATTCCCTGTGCACCAAAGCACTCAAACTATGGAACACGTATGTCTGTTACACAATAACCCTGACTATTTCCTACCTCCTGGGCCCCTAAAACAATAGAGCAGACAACATCAGCTGTTCTTCGAGTGTCCCCGTGGGTGCTCCACCATAGGTGACGGCTTGGCCGGCGCCGCAGATCGGATCTTCCAAGCAGTTTCTGCCGGACTGCGCATGCGCCGGCGCGCGCCGCTCCCTGGCGCGCTCCTGGCCATGTGCGCGATCCGGTCCCCGCCAGTTCCTCTCAACCGCCGTCGGCTGCAGACGGAATCCGACTAGGCTAAAGCCACATAGCGTATTCAACGACTTTATATGTTTTCTCTTTAAAGTTTTCAGTTATTTAGGCTACCATAAGTAGCCGGTTGTTATTTTGTAAAAAAAAAACAAACAACAAACAAGCTACGGAGGGACAGCTCAAGCCAGTCCCAGTAACAAGCGCCGGAGGCCGGGAGCTAGGGCCATCAGTCCTCCTGCTGAGGCAGGCCATCGGACGGGGAAACAGCACAAAGAAGGTGCTAAGTACCCATAAACAAACTCAAAGACTCACCAACAATGTCCTCCTCAGGCTTTAAAAAATGTGAGTCCTGCCGAGAGGCGATGCCAGTGTCCGATGGGCACAATCTATGCATAAGGTGCCTGGGGGAGTCCCATGTGGCACAAAAATGCGCCTTCTGTGCAAAATTAACAGCCAGAGCACGGAGAGACAGGGAGATGAGGATTAAACTGCTGCTTCTTGACAAGGCCCTCCAGCCAGACGTGCCGGAGCGGCCGCAGCAGGAGGGACCCTCCGGGGCCCTTAGAAGAAAAGCTGCCTCCCTCACTCCATCAGCGCAAAAACGGAGGAAAGTTTCTCCAACCCGATCCCTGCCGGCAGCAACAGTGAGCGGGACGGGAGGAGCAAGCAGCCCCCAGCCGCAGCAACAGCTGATCGGCGGCGGCACGGAGAGCCACGTGGAAGCGGCTCAGCCTCCGATAATCAGCCAGCCGCCCTGCACCGCAGGCAGGGCGGCAGCTAAGCAAGCGCCGGTACCGGTGGCACCGCAGGCAGCGGCACCGACCCCCGGGGAACCGGCGGTGCAGGGCGCGCAGGCACGTAGCCTGCAGGCGCAGAAGGACTCCGCACATGCGGCACCGCCTTCGAGCGTGCCTAGCACGGTGCCGACGGGGCCGGGATCCCCCGCCCATCAGGGGGCGGAGTTACCTCCCTTAGGGAGGGGAAAGGCTGCACACAAGAGGAGGCACTGCAGCCCCTCTCCAGACAGGGCTGTGGAGCTCTTTTCTCACAGCCCTCCGCTCATGTTGCAGACTCCAACCAGAAGGCAGGGGTCCCCCCTAGCCTACCCGGAGCCCCCTTCTCCTTTCCTGCAATCAGCCTCCCCATGGCTGGCACCACCCTCACCCTTCCTGGGATTTGAAACGCTGGACTATTATGCAAAATCGCTCTCTCCAGTGTCTCGACGATCCCCCTCTCCCAGACACAGAGGGTACGTGCAAAGGGAATGGTCAAGGTCACCTTCCCAGGAACAGTGCCTATACTGCCATGGTCGTCCCTACCACGCGGGGCATGGACACCATCGGCAATCTACCAGGGAAAGATCCCCACATACTACCTCGTACCCCCGAGGGCAATCGCGATCGGGGACAGAGACTCAAGCATCCCAGGGGGGACTGGCCGTGGACCCACGAGATTTTCCCTCGCAAACCTCCAGCGAGAGGGCGCACCATCACCATCAAGAACCGGAAGGGTCCAAAGAAATGTACCCCAGCGGTTCCTCGTTTTCCTCCCCGGATGAGGCCACGGCCTTAGGGGACGTCCATCCTAAGGACGATCTCAAACAGTTTCAGGAGCTGTTTAAGAGGGTAGCTTTCACGCAAGGCATCCAGACAGCACAAGTGCAAGAGAAACATCATAAGCTCCTTAAAAATTTGAGCTCCCCGGCCTCCTCCAGAGTAGCAATACCGCTTGATGAAGCGATCTTGGAGTCCGCCACTACCATATGGCAGACCCCTGCAACTATTCCGCCTGTCCAAAAGAGAGCAGATAAGAAATACTTCGTGCCGGCGAAGGGCATGGAGTTCTTGTTTAGCCACCCCCAGCCAAACTCCTTGGTGGTGGAGTCCTCGCAACAAAGATTAAAAACATCTCAATTTAAAACAGGGGGAACGGACAGAGATGCCAAGAAGCTAGAGCTGTTCGGCAGAAAGGTCTACTCCTCCTCCACCTTAACGTTGCGAATGGCAAATTACGCAGAGCACTTGGCGAACCATAATTTCGACAACTATGCCAGATTAACGTCCCTCATGGACTCGCTTCCAGAGGACAAAAAGCCGGTCCTCAAGGCCATAGTGCAAGAGGGCTACGCGGCTGCGAGGATGGAAGTTCAGATTGCTTTGGACGTTGCGGACACGGCAGCACGTTCCACAGCAACTGCAGTGGTGATGCGACGGGAGTCCTGGCTCCAGACCTCGGGTATACCGAGAGATCTGCAGGCGAAGATAGTCGACCTTCCCTTCGACTTGCAGAAGCTGTTTGCTGAATCAACTGACTCGGTCCTTCATTCCAGTAAAGATTCAAGAGCCACACTCAGGACCCTGGGGATTTACACCCTCCATACTCAAAGAAAAGGTACTACCCACAGCAAAGGCGGTACCAGTACCAGCAACAGCGCCCCCAGTATCACAGGGGTTACGAGCAAGGGCGGCATCAGCAGCACCAGCAGTACAGAACCCCCAGGCGACGCTCACAACAGGGCCGTCCGTCCTCGGGGCGGGGCCAAAGGCCACAAGTTTGACATACAGATCCAGGGCTGCGCCATCACCACCATTGCACAAGATCATCCGAAACGACTTTTTCACCATCGCCTCCGACCATTCTACGACCAGTGGCAAAGGATCACCACAGACAAATGGGTGCTGGAGATCATAGCCACGGGGTACGCCATCCCCTTCCAGTCGCTCCCGCCGCCGCAACCCCTGCCCAAGCCCCACCCCCAGGAGGCCTCCCATGTAGCCAGGCTCAGGCAGGAGGTGGCCCACCTCGAGTTCATAGGGGCGGTGGAAAAGGTGCCGGAGCAACTGCAAAGGAAAGGGTTCTACTCTCGGTATTTCCTGACGGAGAAAAAGACAGGAGGCTGGAGGCCCATCTTAGACCTTCGTGGCCTCAACAGGTATCTACGCAAGCAACGTTTTCGGATGATCACTATTGCCTCCATCCTTACAGCACTGGACGATGGAGACTGGTTCGCAGCCCTCGATCTACAAGACGCGTACTTCCACATAACCATCCATCTGGCTCACCGGCGTTTTCTCCGGTTCATGGTGGGCAACGAACACTTCCAATACAAGGTCCTACCGTTTGGCCTTTCCTCGGCCCCCAGAGTCTTCACCAAGACCTTGGCAGTGGTGTCAGCCTACCTGCACAGACAGGGGGTGTTTATTTTCCCGTATCTGGACGACTGCCTGCTCAAAGGGACCTCGAAAAGGGAGGTTCTCCGCATGATACGCGTCACAGCAAACATGTTCTCCTCACTTGGCCTGGTTATCAATCTGGCAAAATCAAAGATAGACCCCTCACAGGACATAGAGTTCATAGGGGCTCGCATAAACTCGGTCTCGGCGAGAGTATACCTACCAGAGGCTCGCTTTCGAGCCATCGGTTCCCTCGTGCAGGTCATCACCTTCAGCCCTACAGTGCCGGTCTTGACGTGCTTGCAGCTGCTGGGCCACATGGCAGCGGCGACGTTTGTGGTACAGAACGCCAGGTTGCACATGCGCAGCATGCAACACTGGCTGGCAAGTGTATACAAGCTGGCAGTACACACCGTTCACAGGGTGGTGTCGCCCTCACCTGGGGTGCGCGAATCCCTGCAATGGTGGGTAAACCCCGGGAACTTGCTAACCAGGGGTACCCTTCCATCAGCCGCAAATATCGGTTTTCCTCACTACGGATGCCTCCCTCATAGGGTGGGGAGCGCACATGGGCGAAGAGGTGGCTCAAGGACTGTGGTCACCCACGGAACAGTCTCTACATATCAATGTTCTAGAGCTCAGAGCAGTGTTCAACGCCTGCAAACACTTTCGAGACCGTATACAAGGCAAAGTCGTCGGGATCAGTACAGACAATACCTCCACCATGTTTTACATAAACAGGCAAGGAGGAGCTCGATCCCGTACCTTATGCGCGGAAGCAATCCGCCTATGGAACTGGTGCATCGCCCACGATATAATCCTGAGAGCCTCATACTTGCCGGGCGCGCACAACGTGAAGGCAGACCAGTTGAGCAGGCGTTTTGCGCTCACCCACGAGTGGCAGATCCGTCCCGATCTACTACGGCCGATTTTCCACGCATGGGGGTTTCCCCAAATAGATCTGTTTGCCACTCAGCACAACAAACAGTGCCCACGATTCTCCTCCAGAGCAGGGCTGGGCCGGGGGTCCCTGGGGGACGCGTTCGCGATCCCGTGGGGGGGCCCCCTGCTTTACGCATTTCCCCCCGCAGTGCTGATCCACAAGGTTCTGCAAAAAGCCAGGAGAGAAAAGGCTCGGATGATCCTGATAGTCCCAACGTGGGATCGCCAACAATGGTTCCCCCTACTCCTGCGCATGTCGGACCGCCCACCGATGCCTCTTCCGGTGGCGCCGGATCTGCTCACGCAAGCCCAGGGGTCCATAGTGCATCCGCACCCCCAAAGCCTGCGACTGCAAGCGTGGCTAATCCATGGCTCAGCTCCCTAGAGAGCACATGCACAGTGGAAGTACAGCAAGTCCTAGAAAGTAGCAGGAGGACTTCCACTAGGAAAACCAACAAACAAAAATGGACTCACTTCATGGCTTGGTGTTCTACCAAGCAGCTGGCCCCCCTTTCGGTGCCTATACCTACAATTCTAGAGTATTTACTGGACCTCAAGAGAGCAGGACTCTCGCTATCCTCGTTAAAGGTCCACCTTGCCGCCATCTCGGCGTTCAGACATGAGGATGGAGGGCACACGGTGTTCGCCCACCCTATGGTTACCAGGTTCCTCAAAGGGTTGGTAAACCTCTACCCCCCTCGGAAACCGATTCCACCCTCGTGGAGCTTGGACCTGGTGCTTACCACACTCATGGGACCACCGTTCGAGCCCTTGGCCACGGTTCCCCTTCGCCTCCTTACAATAAAGACGACCTTTCTTCTTGCAATTACGTCAGCTCGTCGGGTGAGCGAGCTTGCGGCAGTCATGGCAACGCCACCCTGCACTGTCTTTTCCAAGGAGGCGGTAACGATACGGCTGCATCCAGCCTTTGTTCCCAAAGTTTCTTCCGAGTTTCACATCAATGAACCTATTGTTCTACCCTCGTTTTATCCAAAGCCTCATAACTCCAGCGAAGAGGCGCGCCTACACCTCCTGGACGTGAGGAGGGCGCTAGCCTTCTACGTAGACAGGACCAAGTCCTTCCGGAAAACGGATAGACTCCTAGTCTCCCTCGCTCCCAAATCGAAAGGAGAAGGTCTCTCATCGCAGAGAATCTCAAAGCACATTGTATCCTGCATAAAAATGTGCTACGAGCTCAAAAAGACTCCTTTGTCGGCCACTCCCAGGGCTCATTCCACCAGGGCGGTGGCAGCATCAACAGCCTTTTTCAAGGGCGTTGCATTGAAAGACATTTGCAGAGCGGCGACCTGGTCATCCTACGACACCTTCGCCAAACATTACGCCCTTCACAGGGTATTCCAAGAGGATACCCGTCTCTCTGCAGCAGTCCTCTCGGGCACCAGCTGCACATAATCCGATTACCCACCACCTATCTTGGGTTACTGCTGGGTAGTCACCTATGGTGGAGCACCCACGGGGACACTCGAAGAAGAAAGAGAAGTTACTCACCGTAGTAACGGTGGTTCTTCGAGATGTGTCCCCGTGGGTGCTCCACTTCCCGCCCATCCTCCCCGCTTCGGATCTCTGTTAGTGTTTTGCAGGGGCACCCGAGGCGGTTGGTCGAGGAACTGGCGGGGACCGGATCGCGCACATGGCCAGCGGCGCGCGCCGGCGCATGCGCGGTCCGGCAGAAACTGCTTGGAAGATCCGATCTGTGGCGCCGGCCAAGCCGTCACCTATGGTGGAGCACCCACGGGGACACATCTCGAAGAACCACCGTTACTACGGTGAGTAACTTCTCTTTACGTCTCAGATCAACACGACTGGGAGATCAACCACACGGTTCTCAAGGCGATATTCAGATCACCCTCTGCGCAACTCATAAAAACCACAAATGCCGTCCTAATTCTGCTCCAGAATGGGATCCAAATCAGCAGAGGGGACCAGTGCAGTGATTTGTGGGGGCAGGCACCAACCAAGTGCCTGTGTCCCACTTCACTGCCTTGCTTGACCCATACCCTGCCCTCTCCTGGCTCCTGCTCCTGCTCCTCCCCTGCCTGCCTCTTCCCCTAGACGTACCCATGCCACTTCTGGTGGGTGTGGGGGCATTTTTCCTCCCCTAGACCAGAATGGCTTGAAAACATTACTCCTGGGCTGTATTGTTCCAGAGCAGTGGGGACAGCCTCGTCATCCTCTAGAAGTGATGCTCATGGTAAGTGTGGGTTGGGGCAATGCAGGGGGTGCATGTGACCCCCGTAAACTCCCACATGATGTCTATGCAAACCATGATCACTGGAGGATGCCAATCTCATTATGTGGAGCACATCTTTCTTCTGTGCCTTCTCTCCATACCTTTTATCCTGTGAGTCATACAAAAGGTACTCCCATACCAGACACACAGTATTCTTATCACACTGACATGGCCAAGACAGACCTGGTTTTCTCATCTGTGAGGACTTACAGTTTGATATCCTCACCCACTATGCCAGCAACCAGATTTCCTATCACAACTCTAGGGTTGCACACTGTACCCAAATCAAGTAACTATTCAACTCAAAGTATGGTTCCTCCCTGGTTCCAGCATGGGGAAGAAACCTGTTCTAATAGAGTAAAGCAAGCATTGCTGAATAGCTGTCATGTCTCAATGAGCTGTACTTAACTTCATAAGTAGAAAAGATTCTCCTTATAGTGCCAACAAAAGCAAGTGTCTCCTACTGCAGTCTCTCTCTCTGTGGTACCCAGTTACATATTGGACCTTAAGGAATCTGGTCTGTCACTGAGTTCCCTTAAAGTCCACTTAGCAGCTGTAAACCTTACATGAACCAGTGGATGACTTTTATCTTCTCCCACCCTATCACCAATTGTTTTTTTCATAGGAATCCAAGATATATACCCTGAAGTGCAGAACCCTTCATCACCTTGGGGTCTTAACCATGTCCTTAATTATCTTAAAAGGCCCCCTTTTAAACCCTTGGTCTCATGCCTCCTCCCCGTGGCATTTCTGGTGGTGCTCACATCTGCCAGACGTGTGAGAGAAATAGCAGCCTTTGCTGCAGACCCTCTTTGCACTCTCTTCACAAAGATAAAACCACACTATACCCACACTTTTTAAGTTTTGCCAGAAGTTGTCTGCACTTTCTACATTAATGAACCTATACAAGTATCAGTGGGATAGCCATGTTAGTTTGGAGCCACGAAAACAATAAGTCCTGTGGTACCTTATATACTAACACATTTTTTTGGAGCATAAGCTTTCGTGGGCAAAGACCCACTGAATCAGATGCATGCTCCATGGAAGTTTATGCTCCAAAAAATACGTTAGTCTGTAGTGTGCCACAGGACTTCTCGTTGTTTGAATCTATACGCTTACCTGAACTTTTCCTAAACAGCTCAGGGGCACCCTTGAAGCATGCCTTCACATGCTCAACGAAAGCTGTGGCCTCCTACTTGGACAGGACTTAATTATTCCACAGATCCACAAGAGTCACAGTGCATTCCACTAGAGCCATTGCAGCTTCCATAGCATTCCATAAGAATGTCCGATAAACAGATGTATTCAGAGCTGCAACTCGATCTTTGGAACACATCTTTGCAAAACATTATGCAATCACACGCGCTCCTGCCTCACTCAGGCTTGCTGTCCTCTCTTCCACATCCAAGGTTGTCAGGGGCTCCTTCCCTACTCCACACTTGGAGTGCAGATAGTGGTGCCCCTCTGAGTCTTAAAGTCTTGCCTATACATAGGCTTTACCTTAAAACTTCCCAGGTCATAGATTCTTTCACCCAGAGGGTGGGGGGGGGGGTAAGGTCACTGCCACCACCTCAGTGGGAAAAGACCCCCTAACCCAGGAAGACACACTCAGGGCATCTTCCTGCCCCCAAGCTCCTAACCCTGCCTCAGGAGAAAGCTTAGACGCACACAAAAAACTGTGATTCAGTAGTTGACCCTTTTGCTCAAAGGCACAGACTTTTCTTAGGACACAGGATCAGATCAGTTGCTTAAAAACAGATTTATTCACAAAATAAGAGAAAAGTAAATCATGGGTTGAACACAGAGAGAAATATTTCTTTGGGATTTAGTTTAAAAGTTTCAGGGGAAAAACATCAGGTTAAACAACAACACGAGCAAATACAGAGCAGCTAGTCCAACCAAATTTAAAATAACCATAACCTGCATGCACGTAACTATGCACTCTCCCTCCTGGCCAGACCTGCACTTCCAGTGAGCTCCAGCACCATATCTTCTACCCAGACACCCACCCTCACCCCCCAGCCTAAATGAGATACCTCACTGTTGCAGCGGTCCAGCCCCACAGCATGGGCGTGGGGAGGAAAGAGAGGTTTCAGAGAGGACCAAGCTTCAGGACTTCCCTCAGGTCAGATTAACTCTTTTGGGTTCCTGTGGTTAGGAGATTTCATGAGACACCCCCCCCCCAGCTTTGGGGTGAGGCCAAAATGAGGGGTTCAGTGTGTAGGAGGGAACTTCCAGGAAGTGGGATAGGGCTGGGGCTGAGATTGGGTGTCTGGGTGCATGACCCCGACTGATTTTTTTTTCTGTAAATTGGTGACCCCTGACTCAGAAAAGGTTCCCTACACCTGCCATAAATGAACACAACATTGAAACCGTTTTTGGACATAAATTAATATTTTATTTAAAGTGAAGTTTGCTTAACTGCCAAGATAAAGTGCTTAATCTGTTTAATTATTTTGGTTTTTATTATTATTTCCTTTTTTCCTGGTAATACACACTCCTTATGCTACAGCTCCGGTAGCCTGATATGAATAATTTAGTATTTAAAGTGTTTAGAGATAAAAATACTATGTCGTCATGGGTAGGTGCTAGATTTGCATTGATCAGGGCCATGGGCCAAAAAGTTTGAGAACAACTGCTGTACAGTGAATGACTCTAGGGTTTTGTGGGGATAAAAGAGCATGCAGTCATGTAATTAGAGACAGTATCGTAATGCATGCAAAAAACTAAATTAAGTAACCTTTATTCTGCAATTTCCTAACTTTCGAGTGCTTGATTTAAGGTTCTTTTAATGTAGCTCTTTGTATATAATATACGTTGAGCAGGCTTTCTATGTACAAATTTAATGTGTGTATTTAGCTGTAGGACCATACGTACCTTCTATGCTCAATAGTGTCAGTGGCTGTCTGGCATGATTTCAGTTTTGTGCAAGGGCAGTGACTTGGTGAAAGAAAATCTTTGTTTTTGTGCACATTCCTTTTAGATCACTCAGGCTCAGCAGACTCTTTAATAATGTGCCTAGTAACTGGGGGCCATACTTTGGTCTAGAAATGTTCTTCAGAACATGGTGTTATGTTTGCAATTAGTTGTTTTTCAAATAGTCATTTAGTGGATTTGATTTGATGTATAACTTAACTGCTTGCTGTTGGAATCAAAAACCTGATTTGCTAACTCAGATTAAGGAGGTGTAACTCAGTGTTTGTAGGCTAACAAAACAGTGCAAACTAATTTTTTTAATGAGCTCGCTGCGTTAAAGTAACAGAAAGCTAGCCATATTAGTCTGTACTCCAACAAAATGAAGCAGCAGAAATGTAGCACTTTAAAGACTAACAAAATGATTTATTCGGTCATGAGCTTTCGTGGGAGAGACCCACTTCATCAGCTCAATCTCAGTCTGTTTCACTAAGATTCAGCTGTGGAAACACATCATTAGGAGATGCAAAACGAGACAATACTATGTAGTGTGTTGGTGCTGTTGTGGTTTGGGGAATACTATTCTAAAAGCTATGTTGTTATAGCTGCAAATTGAGTTAAAGACTCACCCTTCTTTATCTTAGTTGGTTCTGGAAACCATACAAGAAAGTTTCAGCTATGTGTTGCATCTTAAAATGTTGTATATATGAATCTGAAATTTTAGTGCAGAATTTAGCATTTTTAGTATGAATCTAAAATAGAGACTTCAAAGGGAACCTGTTCCTCCATCAGGCGAAGAAATATTAACTCCATAGGAAATTATTTTTAAAACAATGTACACTTCAGATTTCTATTGCTTTGCTCAAGTATCAGAGGTGTAGCCGGGTTAGTCTGGGTCTGCAAAAGCAACAAGGGGTCCTGTGGCACCTTATAGACAAGCAGAAATATATGAGCATAAGCTTTCGTGGGCAAAGACCCACTTCGTCAGATGCAGGTCTGTTTATTGCTTCGCTGTTTCCTATGGATTTTTTCTCAGAAGTATTAAATGTGATTTTTGGGATGAGAAAATATGAGGAAGAACTTGCAGTTCTACTATTTTTGGCCATGTTTAAATCATACATGTAAAGGGTTAAAACTACTCCTTTGGGCAATATTTAGCTTTAATCCAGTAAAAGATGGGTTATCTGGAATTTGGAAAACTGGCATGCTGACATCACCTGCTCCACCAGTGGCCACCCAGCCACGGTCAGTGGAGTGGGGCTGCTTGCAACAGGGCCAGGTGGCTGACTACCCAGCTGTGGCCTGTGGCTCTAGGCTGGCTGCTCAGGTGGGGTTGGGGCCAGTGGCTGCAGGGGCTGGTGGCTGCAAGGCCATCTGTCTGGCAGCTGCAGTGCGGCCAGCTTCCCATCTGGGTCTAGCAGCTGCTGGCCAAGAGTCAGCTGCCTAGCCACTGGCAGCAGCAGTGGGGCCTCTGGCACATTTGGTTATCCGGCACTCTGAGTTCTTGAGGAGTGCTGGATAACAGCACTTTTAGTGTAGTTATAACCTTTAAGGATACAGATCCTGAAACTTGGTAGTTATTGACTGTTTTTATTGGTGTGGAAGCATATGTTTAATGCCTTACTGTAGCTACAAGAATCCTACACAATTCTTTTATTAATGACACACAGTAAAATATGACTATTCCGGCTGTCTATAACATTCATATATATGTATGCGTGCTATAGTTTGGCTATGTATACATGCAGTAAAAGTTTTTTATGGTTCATAGTAATATATGCCACCTATTACTCAAAGATCATTAATGACATACCACCTTAAATATATTTATTGGAACCAACTTCCCTCATCAAACTAAAATAAATTCCAACATGATTGACACTGCTTCCCAGCCTATATGGAACTGTGAGCTTAAGGCAAGCCAGTTTCCATACATTGGCTAGCTGTAGTGTTAAATTTTAATTGAGGAGCAACTTGTCTCCTGCCAAGGACTGAAAAAGCAGTGATAATATTCAGCATTTTGTGCCTAACTTCACTAAATTTTGAGTTACACAAAGCGTGTGAATAACTTGTGAACTGTTTGTAAAATATTAATGTCACTGGTCCCACTGTAGTACTTTCTTTCAAATAGTAAAGCTGGAAACAAAAAAAAGGACACCGGATGACAGCCAATTTATTTTGCTGAGTCATCCATTATAGCAATGGCTTCGGGCCAGAACTGGGTTTGCAAAGTAAAGATTGAGAGCTGTAAAACTACTGTAAATTGAAGGAATGTTGGTAAATTGTTGCTGTGTGAAGGCAGCTAATGAAAGTGGGTAGTTGTTTTTTAAGTGATCCTAATTCTGCATGTGTTGAGAGAAGTCCTTCCATCATATAGTGACAGGTGTGTTTCAGTGAAATTGTCTTTGCAGAAGAAGGCTACAATAATGGGAGTAACTGGGTGCTAATTGATAGACTGCTTTCTTGCTTGCTTTGAATATTTTGCTTAATAGAAAATGCAGCCCAACTAAAAGTGTGCTGTACATCTATCAAAACTAGGTTTTGTCAAAGGTTTTGTAAATGTAATCTTTTCCTGGCAAACTTGCAAACTAAACCTGCTCAGTTAAGTAATGAGACTTAAAAGAAAAAAAAAAATCCAAGAAGGCTTTTACTTGCCAACGAGCAGTCAGGATGGGATAATGTCTGAAGAGTTGTTGATTTCTCATTTCTTTAAAGAAATCTTCAACCCAATTAACCCTTTTGTGAGGCCTTTTTTGTTAGCAGTGCTCAAAGAACAAACATTCTAACATGCAACAATGTGAATTAAGACGGTATGAAACAGCTTGTTTTCTTCCCCAAAGGATGCTATCTGTGAATGTAGGAAGTCCTACTTTACTGCAGGCTATTGTATCAATGAGTAATAGATTTACTGGAGCATCGGCTTCCATGGACAGAGACCCACTTCATCAAATGCATGTCATGATATGCATCTGACAAAGTGGGTCTTTGTCCGTGAAAGCTGATGCTCCAATAAATGTTAGTCTATAAGGTGCCTCAGGACTTTTTGTTTTTGAGGATTCGGACTAAGATGGCTATCCATGAGTGTCAAGTGTAAACTTTCTTCTCCTGGGAGTAAAAGTGGAAGTCTCCATTCCAAACTAGTTTCCCTGTCCTAGACAGTTGACTTCAAAGTGTGGGCACCCTTACTTGGAAGGTGTCCTTTGCAGTTTCACAATAGATCTTTGTTTCTTGTTCATCCTGCATTCCTAAAGTTTTTGTAATAAAATTAGAGGTATCTTGTTGCATTTTCTTACTGCTAAAGCTTGAACTTTGAATTGTGTATATTCATAGATCAAGCTGTTCACTCCATTTTCTTTAAAAAATATTTCGGGGAGGGAGGCTGTATTAAAGGCTATTCTATACATAATATCCAACACTCTTCTTCCCCACAGCTGTAAACACCAGCAGATATGCTGAAAGTTATAGGATCCAGACCTATGCAGAATATGTAGAGAAAAAACATGAAGAGAAACAGGCAAAAAGAAAGTGGACAGAAGATAGTTGGAAGGAGATGGAGAGAAAGCGATTAAAAACACAATACACGTCATACGTTCCCCACAGTCGGTACTACTGTGTTAACAGGTAAGAACTTTTCATAAATCATAATAAGTAAACACGTGGAAAGACAACAGCTATTCTTAATTTCAGCAGCTTTGGATGGCTACTCAGGATTTGGAAACTGAGCTGCTCCCTGTCAGCTGTCTGTGTCTTGTGGCAGACTTTACAATGTGCTTGCACAAGGCAATACTCTCTCACTCCCTGTGAAATGGCCAACTGAACAAAGTAATGAGAATTCCTTCTGTATATCTAAAAGTGGGGAGAAGGAATTAAAGAAATCCTGTATGTGACTACTTTGCTTTAGCCCCTATTTTTGTAGTGTATGTGTGGGGGATGTTAAGTCTCTAGTGAAAATTAAAGGATAGCCATGAATTTTTGGTCCCGTTGATGATCTGCTGGATTGAGTCATGAGAACTCTGTTGTAAGCCTGGTATAGTAAATTCTACTATTACTTTTTGTTCCTTTTGTCTTGCTTGTTTAGATTAAGCTTTTTCAAACAAGGTGGATCTCACTGTACACCATCAAATGCGATCCGAAGTTTCTAGATATTACTGTAATTCATTTCATCTCTGCATTTCCCTTGAAGGTTTCTTCTTCACTGTTTCATAGATTGTCTCTCAAACTTTGTAAAAAGCTGCAGGAGCTGGAGGCCTGATATTTTTACATGATGGGAGTGGAGACAAATTGGAGCAAAACTGATCAACTGCTTGTTTTTTTCTCCCTTCATCTACATTTGTATTAATAATGTGGTGACCTGTAGCTCTCATACCCTTTCCTGTTGTGTTGGATTTTGAAGTATGGAATACTGGCTTCACTCTTGCAATAAGAACATTCGTAGAACAGGTCTTATACTTACACTGTAGATAAGTGATATATTTAGCATGAACAAAACAAAAGCACAATGTTTTGTGCTTTTTGTTGCTTGTCACGTTTTGATGGCATATCACACTTGTAGTGTAAGAGTTTGTGATGAATGTTTAGAAGAGAAGGAAGAACATGAGATGCTTGGGGGAACTGGAGTGAGGAGTTATTCTAGGTTTTCTGAAAAATTGTGTTTGGTAGTTGCATCTTGTTCAGTAGGAGAGAGCATGAATAATGAGAATGGCATGTTACGTAAATCTACTACAGCAGTGTTTCCCAAAATGTGGTCCGCAGCCCAGTATCAGTCCTTGGGGAAAAAAAAATACCAGTCCTTAGAAAATATGCAGATTATCGCTATGTGCTATTATTGTTGTAAATCAATAATAAACTGTGAAAATTTATTCATTTTTCATTTTTTTTCCTCTGCATTTATATTTATATTTTTGGGCTGCAAAAAAAGGTACTGAAAAAAGAGTCCCAGCTATGTGAAGTTTGGGAAGCCCTTTGCTATAGGACTTCTGCAAGTTCTAAGTCCTCAGTTATTTCATCTTCCTGTGAAATGAATTGATCTAAGAATAGAATTTATAAAGTAAAATACCGCATTACTGAAATGCATCTTCATGTAGCTTGTTCTTCCTATAGGTTTAGGTAATATTGGAAGGATTCTCAGGTATTTTGATACTGCCCTGTTTACTATGAGAATCTGGATGGTTTAGGACTTCATTATTGTAGTGGGGCCTTTTACCAGTAGTGCCATAATGACAAATTGACATCCGTTTTTGCATTTCGGTCTTTAAAAGGAAGAATGTATTGCATATTCCCCTATAAGCAGAATCCATGTCCCAAATTAAAGTCCAGAGGCCTGAGTAGTTGACAATGGACCATCTTCAAGGAAGACTAACCATCCTGAATAATAGCCATTGATAAACCTATCTTCCATGAATTTTAAGCCTGCTACCTATTCCTTTGGTGACCCCTAGTTCTTGTGTTATAGGAAGGAGTACATAATTCTTCTTTATTCACCTTTTCCAAACTGGTCATGATTTATAGGTCTCTGTCATTTCTCCCCACTTAGTCATCTCTTTTCGAAGCTAAAAAATCCCAGTATTATTGATCCCTCCTCATATGGAAGCTGTTCTATACCCCAATCATTGTTGCCCTTTTCTGAATCTTTTCTAAAGCCAACATAACTCTTCTTTTTGAGATGAGAGCACATCTGCATGCAGTATTCAGTATAGAGGCAATGAGGTATTCTCTGTCTCTTTCTTAATAATTCTCAACATTGTTTGCTTTTTTTGACTGCTGCTGCTGTACATTGCATGGTTTCAGAAAACTATGCACAATGACTCCAAGAGCCCTCTTTTGAATGGTTCCAGCTAATTTAGTCCCCATCATTTTATATGTATAATTGGATTATGCGTTCCAATTTGCATTACTTTTCATTTATCACTATTGGACTTTGTCTACCCTTCTGTTGCCCAGTCACTTAGTTTTGTGAGATCCTTTTGAAGCTCTTCACAACCTGCTTTGGACTTAGCTATTTTGAGCAGTTTTATCTGCAAATGTCGCCACCTCACTATTTACCCCTTTCTTCAGATCATTTATGAATATATTGAATAGGATTGGTCCTAATACAAACCCTTGGGGGACACTACTAGTTACCCCCTCCATTCCGAAAACTGACCATTTGGTCCTACCATTTGTTTCCTTTCTTTTTGCCAGTTATTAATCTGTAAGAGGACCTTTTCTCTTATCCCAGGACAGCTTACTTTGCTTACAAATCTTTGGTGAGGGAACTGGTCAGAGGTTTTTTGAAAGTCTGCGTAAACTATATCCATTGGATCCCCAAATGCTTGTTGACAGCCTCAAAGAGTTTTAGTATGTTGGTGAATCGTGATTTCCCTTTACAAAAAGCCATGTTGACTTTTCCTCAACAAATTGTGTTCAACTACGTATCTGACAGTTTTGTTCTTTACTATAGTTTCAACCAATTTGCCCAGTACTGGAGTTAGGCTTACCAGCCTGTAATTACCAGGATCACTTCTAGAGCCTTTTTCAAAAATTTGTGTCACATTAGCTATACTGCAATCACTTGACACAGAAAACTGATTTAGAGGAGAGGTTACAAACTTCAATTAAAAACCCTGCAATTTCACATCTGAGTTCTTTCAGAATTCTTGGGTAAATGCCATCTGGTCCTGTTGACATATAACTCTTTAGTTTATCAGTTTGTTCCAAAACCACCTCTAATGACACCTCAATCTGGAACAGTTCCTCAGATGTGTCACTTAAAAATAATGGCTCAAGTTTGGGAATCTCCCTAACATCCTTAGGTATGAAAACTGATTCAAAGAATTAATGTAGTTTCTCTGCAACAGCACAGTCACTTCTCAGTGGTCACTAAATACAACACATGGGAGTCAATGGTTGATTAATCTTTCTCCACATTTTGTGATCTTCACACAGCTGTTGTGCCATGTACAGGGTTTCCCTTAGGGGATGCAGGGCCGGGGACACACACACTCCACCTGCGTCCCCATCCTGGTCCCACTGCACAAAGCTTGGCAGTTACCAGGGGGTCTGGCACTGGCAGCAGTGGTTGCCCCACTTCACTCATTACGGTAGTGAGAAGCAGAGTGATCCAGCCACAGCTCACTATGCTCCCTTGAGCCTGTCTCCCAGCTATATTGCTCAGGAGAGCAGAGCTCACTGGTGCCATGTCGCTCTGCTTCCCACAGCTCTTGTCACCATTGCTGTGTGCAGGTGTGGTTTAACTCCCCTGCTACTGACCCAGAACTCACAGCAATCTCCCCAGGCTGCCCTGGACTCTTTTGGTCATATGGCCTATACAGTCAGCCACATTCTCGAAACATACTCTTGGTGAGTGTCTTCTAACATCCGTCCCTGGAAAGCTAGCTTTGACATTCTTTCTCCACTCATCCCTCCCCACATGCAAATTCACATTTTCTGCATGTGATTGTCTTGATACCAGCTATCATTCCAGTTGTGCTGTAAATTTGGGTGATTACAGTCTTTTTTTGATCATATGTGAGGTATAACTAGCGTGCAGATATTGCCTGTAACATTTCAATTTGAAGGCCAATAGTTTCTTAAAGTCTGTCTTTTGTTATGCATGTCTTATATATAGCAAAATATTGAAGGCAAAAAAGACAGAAGCAAGTAGTTTCATTTTAGTTCATTCTCGCTCATCACAAATTTTTCTTTTACAACAAATACTTTATCCAAATGTAGGAAAAGCCATAGGTAATAGGATGCTTCCCTAATACCTCCTCCATTCAACTTACTTTGGGTCTAAAACTCAGCTTGTTCTTTAGTCACAAAGCAGGTTTTAGGTGCAGTTCTCTTCAGAATGATGAGTAGTAGTATCTTGTTAGGGTGTGTCAATGATGAGATTATATAGTAAGTTCCTTTTAACAGTGGGCTCCCTCTCTTATGTATAGGAACCATCACAGACTGTGTCCAAGTCCTGGACCTTTTTCCAAACTTTCAAATAATATTGACAAGCTTGCAGTATGCCAGATGAATGCCTGTCCACCAAGTTCTGTTTGTACATTATCCACTTCAAGTGCTCTATTGCTTTTCAGTGTCTGTTTTGCTTTCTCAAATGCATCGATCGTAGGAGGAAGTTAACTCAAGCTACTGACATAGATCTGATTCACTTCCAACGTCATATTTTTTCTTATATTATACAGCGATCAGTTGGGATGAAAATGTCTATTCAAAACTTTGATCATGAGAAAGTTACAATTGGAGGAAGAATGTATCTATTAAAAATCAACTTGTGGATCTGGTTGGTCATATTTAAAAAGCTACTAATTCAGATTTGTTAGGGAACTTGACTGGTTAATTCCATGAATTTGAAGTAGTCTTTTGTTTTATTTTGATTTTGCTGAGTGCAAGGCCGGTGTCCTCCATAGGATGAGTTGGGGCAACTGCTTCAGGCCCTGAAGTTTTGAGGGTTCCATGCTTGAGGGGCATGCAGGAGAATCGGGGGTAGGCAATCCCCATGCATTTATTTATGTATTGCCTGCTGTCGTTCCCCAGGCTCTGGCTGACCTATTCCTTACTTCTACCTGCTGGCTTCCGCAGGGCCCTTGTGCTCGTGCAACACCCTAGTGCCAATCCAGCATGCAGTCTGTGCAGGGCAGGTTGACCTGGCCTGACCCTGACCTTCCAGGTTTCCATTTTGAAAAGACAGACTCTTCCCTATTCTGGTAGTGGGATCCTCTACTAGTCCAGGGGACCCTTCCAGTTACAGGTAAGTGCCAGCAGCTAGTCGTTATCAGGACCCCTCTCCCGTAGCCCAAACTGTGTTCCTCCCACTGCACCACACCTCCTCCTTCCACTGTCCTTTCTCTCCTCTCCCAACCCTGGGTGTGTGGTGGTGGTTGGGGGTCCTTGCTACCAGACTCCAGGCGGCGGGGTTTAGCATCCCCTTCCTCAAGGTCGCCCTTGCTTTTTTCAGTTCTCTAGCAGCAGACTGCTGCCTTGGGGTTCCCTGCTCTGCAGTACCAGGATGTAAGGATGCACCAGCACTGGCAAATTACAGAAATACAGCAGAGGGTTCCCCACCATTTTCTGAGCTTTCAGACTCGACCTAAGTGCTCTAAAATCTGAATGGTTACTCTGACTGCTTGGAAATCTGCCACCTGGGGATGCAGAGTAGCGCTAATGATCCAAATGCCAGGTCATTTGACTGAGCCTGAGTTACAGGCTGCTCCCCAAAACGGTTTCCTTCTGGTCCGTTAAACAGAGAATAATGTGTTGAGTATGTTTTAGATGAATCACAGACCAGTTTCATATACACAGATGGTGTGAATTCACCTGACCATCAGTTAACGTAACTAAGGATAAGCCAAACGAAGTTTTGAAACAGGTGCCTATAAGGTGCTACAGTTTGAGAGTTATGGGTGATAATTTGATTTTGATGAAATTATAAGCAGTTGGGTGGTGGGGGCAGGGGGAAATAGGCGTGTGAATGCTTCTAAGGTAGGGGCCCATAGCAGGAATCAAAGGAGTGGAGAAATTAAAAGGAGAGTGGTGTGGGGCAAGGGGATTGTGGGGAGGGGTTAAGTGGGGCTACGTGGTAGGGGAAGGGTGAAAGGTTGGGGGTTCAGGTGAGGAAGCCATAGTACCATCCAGGTCTTCCAGTGCACCCCCACCCCCACAGTCCTGCAGGAAAGTGTATTTCAGAATGTAATGGCACTAATGATCAATGAGTTCTTTTCATTATATGAGCTTCATTATAACTATAATAAAAAACTACAATATAACAACATTATAATTATGCAACTAGGCGTTATCAGTATTTAACCTGCAGCCAGGAGCTGCCCTGGAAGTTTACTGTAACCAGATTTTACCTGTATAAAAACATTAAAGGAGGTGGGATGGTGGGGACAAAAGTGACTTTCCCTGGGCCCCACACTGCCTTAGGGATGGTCCTGGCTGTGTGGTTTATCTTGTCTCAACTTCTAATCCTGCTGTAAGTGTTAGAGGTATTGGTTGAACCACTCTAGTACAGCACGCGCTACTCTGGCAACTTCCATAGTCTATCATGATTTTAGGTAGCTGGCTGTTCACTTATCACAGATGTTTAAGTTTTCCGTGGATGCATACACTTTGTTTATAGCCTTCAGTCCTGGCTGTCTGTGTTCTATGCTGTTATTTAGCTCTACTTTTCTCCTAAATGTCTTCTACGACTCCAGTAAGCAGTGGATGTATTTGTAATGCTCCTAGACATATTGACCTCCCATGGTCTGGCAAATTCTCTGGTTTGGCACCAGTGCTGGAGTAGAGAGGTTCCACCTGTATTATTTAGGTGTTGCTCATGCTGCTGTGTTCAGTTGTGAGCATTTCCATGGTAAATGCCAATTATCAGAGGTTTAGGACTGAGCCTGAAAAATTCAGTGCAGATTTGAACTTGGCAAGCAAGATGTCAACCCAGAATTTACTTTTACAACAATATTTTTGTTTAAAAGATTGATAATGCAAATATATACAGTGCTATTTGTGATTTAACTTTTCATGTGCATGCCTGCCATATGCATATGTACACGCTAAAATTAGCAGATCAAGTAGTACGTGAAAATTGGCTACAATACATCACCAAAAGCAGCACTTATTTTTGTGACACAGTTATGCTAGTATCAAAATGTTCCTTATTGTGGATTTGGGCTTTCCCAAGCTATTTCATATGAATTATTGATCTAATAGTATAAAATATTAATTTCATATAGTTTGACATTTTCCAATGCATTTTAATTAAGGATCTTACCTCTTAACATAATACAAGAAGAATCTGAAAAAACTCGTTTTCTGTCCCACAAGCTCACTTCTTTTAGCTTGAATGTTGTCAAAATTGACAAGCGGGGTCTTGTGTTTGTGGCTGGATTCTAAAGCCAATCTGTAGCTCTAAAGTCATATATTAATGCCCATTAATACGAATGGTATTAGAGTGAAAACTGGCTGTATTGGTAATACACCCTTCTAAATGATGCTTTTTCATGGAGAGGAGTCAAGTTGAAAGGATGTTCTAGACTTAAAAATAGATGCTTTGCTCTGGAAAAGTTGCTTCCTGTTAATATAAACATAAGTGAAAGATTAGAGAAAAAAACCTGCTTTTAGCTTTTCTTGTTGCCTTTGGCAGCATTAACTGTATATCACTGAATCAGCTTCCCTTGTTTCAGTGCCATTGTTTAGGTTGTAAACTGCAGAAACAGGGATTATGTCATATTGTGCTTTGGCAAATACAATTTGGCATGAATCAGTTGTGTGGAAATAACAGAATCCAGGGTATTTGTAGCAGTGGCCTACCCCCCCCGCCAAAAAAGTTGAAATGTGTTATGCTTGTGGGGAGGAGTGTGTGTGTGTGTGCGTGTGTGTGTGTAATATATAATATATAGTATTATAAAATATATAGTATAATATATTTTATATATAATATAAAAAGTGTGTGTGTGAGAGAGAGAGAGAGAGAGAGACCTAAAAGGATATATAACTTCCTTAAACTGCCTCGAGATTTTCCTCTATATATTGTGCTAAATGTTGATACAGCTCGTCAATTGATAATGTGGTGCCTGATTCTAATATAAATGTAAAGCAAAAGTAAATCAGATATTAATGGTGTAAAACAACAATTGGATGCACAGAATGTAAAATGAGGGTGCATGACAAAGACAACAACGTAGTCACTTAATGCACCTCTATAATAAAGGGGGGATAAATGAAAACAGTTTAAAGAGATAGTGAACTGGGGCAACTGTAATCCAAAGTTCTATGGTCCTAAATATGAAAAATTACCCATGGAGCCAGTTTGGAAGAGAAGAGTGTGACGGGTTTGGGCAGAGATCCACTTGAGACTGACACGATGTGCTGAAATACCATTGAGCCAACCTTCTGGGGCACCCCCTTTACTCTGTCTTGCTGAGCCATGCCCTCTGGCTTCCTCCAGCACTAACACAGAAGTGGGGTTATAGCCTGGTAGAAACACGCAGATCAACTCTGGGAAGGCAGAAAGAGATTTGCCACAGCACCTAGGTGCCCAGTTCCAATAGACCTGAACCCCAGATAAGTCCATCTTGATTTTGTATAAAGTTTTATACAGAGCAAGCTCATATTGTCTTCCCCCCTTCTTACGTGAAGAGAGATGCACAGCTGCTTGTCTCCTATAACAATTATTAACATTAACCCTGGGTTTATTAATAAGTGATTTTATTAAGTATAAAAAGTAGGATTCAGATGGATGCAAGAAATAGCACACAGAGCAAAGTAGGTTACTAAGCAAAATAAAACAAAACACCTGCTAAACCTAATACACTAAGAAACTTGTTGCATGTGATAATTTACCCTAATACTAGTTCTAATCCCCCCAACCCCTCCTTTTCCACTGGTTGGAAAGTCTCCCAGCCTATATTTGATCCTTTCCCCAGTTCAATCTTAGATGTTTCCAGCAGTCATCTTGGGTGGTAAGCAAGGGAATACTGAAATATGGCAGGCGCCCCTATTGTTTGGTTCTTTTCCCACTACCCCTTTATACAGATGTCCCCCAAACTGAGAATATTTTATATTTAGTTTAAATTTTCTCACCTTCTGTAGAAATGTACAAAGACCAAGATGGATCCCAGTATCAGGTGACCTAAACACATGTCCTTGTGGGAATTCTCAGCCCCTCCAATGAACAGGTTCCCATTTACAAATCTATTTGCAGATCATTGTCCTTATTCATGAGCCATCAAGTTTCTTAAATGCCCGCAATGGTCCTCACTTAGCAAGTCTGTATTAGTAACGCAAGTTTATACTTCATATTTCTAACTTCAAATACAGGAATAATGCATGCATACAAAGATATTTTAGACATTCAGCAGATTACATCTTTTCAAATACCACCTTACAAAAATATTGTCCATAAAGTGTTTTCCTATTCTGCATATTCATATTTAGAAGCATATTTCCACAAATAATATGAATAGCCCTGTGACAGAGAAGAAGTAAAGGGTTGAAGAGAGCTGGCAGATCCCAGTCCCAGAAAGTAGTCTCTGAGGCTGCTCCTACACTCGCCCCCTCCCGTCAGAGGTGGTTTGGTAATGAGGTAATTCGAAGCAGGCTGAGGTGCTAACATGCATATTCAGTGCCTCATTAGTATAATAGCAACTCCAATCTAGTTTTGTGGAAGTAAGGGAATGTCAAAGTGGAGTGCTTCTTTTGAAGTTGCCCCCATTGACACTGTCAATCTGCAATTCAAAGTCTACACTTAGAAATTCGCGTGACCACCGTTATGCTAATGAGGCACTGAATATGCATGTTAGCACCTCATTAGCCTGCTTTGAATTGCCTCATTACCATGCCACCTCCAATGGGAGGGGGCGAGTGTAGAAGCAGCTTGCAGGAGAAAATCCAGCAAGAGAATCTAGTGACATCAGCCTGCAAAACATATTCATGACTGAGAGCTTGGAGATATTAAACTTGTACATGCATTATCCCATAGAGAGAGAGAGGGTGAATGCAATGAGAGGGTTTTGGGGTTTTTTATTTGCTAGGGCTTGGGGGCTACTAAAAGAAAAGATAAAGAATAGGACTGCTCTGTGTGAGGGAGAAAATGTAGCAGTCGTCATTTTGGAAAGGTCAGAGAGTAAGTATGGCAACGGGTATATTGAGAGAAGCATAAGCAAGGAAAGACAAGAAAAGTCTAGGTATCTGGGAAAGGAAAAAATCCTTTGGTATAAAGATTTGTCTCCACTGTGTCCCAGGAGAAATAGACAGTCACAAATAAGAATAGCTCGCCCTCCAGCAAACTATTAAGGTGAGTGGAGAAGCATCATTGCTAAGAGATCTTCTGTTATAAATCAATAAGGTGAATAAGGATGTGGGGAAGTGTTCTAGACTTGCCATAAAGATGGAAAGAGTAAATTAAATACCAGATACAGAAGAAGGACTAAACAAACAATCAGAATACTTCAAACTCACAGAAAGAAACCAAACAACTTTAAAAATAAATAGATGCATAGGTATTTTCCATGACACATTAGCCTATGAATGTGATCTTTCTTTTTCATTTTTATGTCTACACTAGCTCCAAACTTCAAAATGGCCATGCAAATAGCCATTTCGAAGTTTACTAATGAAGCGCTGAAATACATATTCAGTGCCTCATTAGCATGCGGGTGGCCGTGGCACTTAGAAATTGATGCGGCTCGCCGCCGCATGGCTCGTCCAAATGGGGCTCCTTTTCAAAAGGACCCCGCCTACTTCGCAGTCCCCTTATTCCCATGAACAGATGGGAATATGGGGACTTCGAAGTAGGCGGGGTCCTTTTGAAAAGGAGCCCCATTTGGACAAGCCACGCAGCAGCGAGCCACATCAATTTCTAAGTGCTGCGGCCACCCGCATGCTAATTAGGCGCTGAATATGTATTTCAGCGCTTCATTAGTAAACTTCGAAATGGCCATTTGCATGGCCATTTCGAAGTTTGGGGCTAGTGTAGACATGGCCATAGTGAGAAGACTTATAGATCAATTTTTCCTATTCCCCAGCAGACTCCCAGACCAAGACAGATGCTTTTCCATTTACTCTTTTATCAAGATAAGGATAAAATACTGAGGGCAACAAGGGAGAGTTGAACCACTGATTATGCCCCTTGTTGTTGTTTCAAGAAGGACATATATGTCTGTCTCAGATCCTAAAGAAGGAACGGTTGTTTTTGGGACGTGGGAATAGGCAAATGGACTCAGAGCAGTCTGAATTGGTCTTTCAGGCCACTGAGAAATCAAAGAATACCAGAATTGGTCAAGATGCGTCATCAAGACAACAGGACAAACATGAGAGAAGAGGAATCTGGATTCAGCAAAAGAAGATATTGGTGGTGGGCTCTTGGGCGATTAAAAAATGAAATTGCAATTAATTGCCCAATTAAAGTAATCATGATTTTATCATGTAACTAAAAAAAAATCACATTGAGTAATTTTACCACTAAACAATAATAGAATGCTATTGAATTTTAGAGGTTTTCTACCTTTTTAAATATATTGTTTTCTGTTACAACACAGATTACAAAGTGTGCAATGTTCACTTTATTTATAATTACAAATATTTGCACTGTAAAAAACAAAAATAGTATTTTTCAGTTCATCTGGTACAATTACTGTAGTACCATTTCTGTATCATGAAAGTTGAAATTACAAATGTAGAATTATGTCCAAAACCCCCCTACATTCAGAATGAAGACAATATAAAACTTTAGAGTATACTCAGTCCCACTTGTTTGTCCAGTCACTCAGATAAACACTGCTTTGGATCATTATTGAGCAGAACCTGACTTCAGCATATAAACATTCTCTCTGGAATGGTGGCATATGAATGTTTAACGTATCTGTCACATAAGTACCTTGCAAAGTGCCATGCAAATCCCATGATCTCCCTTTCAGGTGACCTGGTAAATAAGAAGTGGGCAGCATTATCTCCCATATATGTAAATAGACTTGTTTAACCTATTAGCTGAACAAGGAGGAGGACTGAGTGTACTAGAGGTTTACATTGTATTCTTGTTAAGTGCAGTTATGTAAAGTAACAATCAACGTTTATAAATAGTACTTCCATGCTAGAGATTGTACTATTCTACCTATGGCTATGTCTAGACTAGTGTCAACCCTGTCTGCTGCAGTTCGGGGTGGTCATCTTGTCAAGTGAGTGGCTGGGCAGTCTGGCCACTCTGTTGACAGAGCGGATCAGAAGATCAATCTGCTCTGCAGTCTGGATGCAATTTGTTGACAGAAGTTTTGTTGAAAAATGTCTTCTGACAAAAAATTCTGTTGACAAATCTCTCTAAGCTAGACATAGTCTATGAGGTGAAGTTGAAAATTGCTATTTCTCTTGTTTACCACTTTTACAGTGCAAATATTTATAATAAAAATTAAGTGAGCACTGTATACTTTCTGTTCTGGATTGTAAGTGGAATCAATATACTCAAAAATGTAGAAGAACATCCAAAATATTTAATTTCAGTTGATGTTGTTTTATTGTTTAATAGTGCTATTAAAATTATGATTAATCATGATTAATTTTTGAGTTAATTGCATAAGTTAACTGTGATGATCAACAGATCTAGTAAATAGGCTAAATAATTGATGAAATATACATGAGAAAGGGATGTAGATAAAAGTTGGGATGTATAGAACGTAGATAAAACGTATGTAATACATATAATACAATTACTGTTGCTTAATATTATAAAAAATGATGAAATGGCAGGAGACCTAAATCTTCCCTGTTGAAGTAAATTTCACTTTAGAGTTACCACAAACTCAAAAATTTTTATTAATTGTAGAAAGGTCAGCTGTGGTGGAAAGTTTTAATAAACACTGAATTCAGAGATGATAATGTCTGTTGTTTTAAAGATGTCGAGTAAGATTATGCTTGGGTTTTAGCAGCATTTTAAATAAAACAGTTCCATTCTGAATTAACATTTGCATGGAGGAAGAAAGGAGAGATGGCACTCCTGCAGCTGTAGGGGATCAGACAACAGTGGGGAGAATGCAAAGAGAGAGAGAGGAACAGGGTGTAAGATTTATAGATTCTTAAAACTGTTGGCTTGGAAAGGAACTTAGAAGGCCATATAATCCAGACTCCTGCTCTCAATGCAGTTCTAGGTAATAACTAGACCAATCCTGACAGGTGTTTAAGATCAAGTCCAGCCTAACACTCTGTTGCAGTTTAAGCTCATTACTTTTTGTCCTAGAACAAAGACAAAAGTTAAGTTTTATATATTTAAAAAAAACTATATTAGAGCTCAGAATTTGAAACTTTACAGGAATCAGACTCTGAACGAGACTGTGTATAGGTATTAGAAGGAGAAAAACAATGTGCATGGGAGTTATAAAATTACCATTTATGTGATGGAATCACCATCTAAAGTGTCTTATTTAAAGAATAAGTGAAATGTAATGAAAACGTGGCAATTGGCTGGCTAGTCTAACTGCTTTTAACAAACGATAATGTTTTGGACAAGAGTAGACGATACTTATGGGAGATACTAATACCGTAATGATGGTTAATGCTAAAGGATGAACAATTCAGCAAAAAAGAAAAAATGAATTATGCCACTGAAAAAGGATTCTCATTATCTAATTACAGAAAACACTTGGGAAAAATATGATAAAGGCTAAAGTTTACTGGACAAAACTACCATATGTCTCTTCAGAGCAATTTCATAGAACAGGAGAGGTAGTATTCCTTGTTAAACACTACAGTAGAACTCAGATATAGAGGACAGATATATTTTAAATAAGGAATCCTGGATAGATAAACTTCTTACCTTTATTAAATTGATTTCTTCCAATCAAGTTTTATCTTTTTTTTAGGGATTTAGGAAGTTTTATGGAGGGGAATATTGCTCTGAGGGAAGAGGCAGGATTTTAATAAGCAGCTTAATACTATTTCTGGATCAATTCAATGTACATGGACAGTGTTCAGGAGGGGTAAGTGCAAATTTGTTGCATCATAGAATACTAGAACTGGAAGGGACTTTGAGAGGTCATCAAGTCCAGTTTCCTGTACTCATGACAGGACCAGGCACCATCTAGACAATTGTGACAGGTATTTATCTAACCTGCTCTTAAATAACTCCAGTGACGGCGATTCAACAGCCTTGCTAAGCAATTTATTCCAGTGCTTACTCATCCTACCAGGAAGGTTTTCCTAGTGTCCCACTTAAACCTCCTTTGCTGTAGTTTAAGCCCACTGCTTCTTGTCCTACCCTCAAGTTAAGGGGAATAATTTTCTTCTTCTTCCTTATTATAACCTTTTAAGTACTTCAAAGCTGTTATGTCACCTCTGTCTTCTCTTTTCAAAACTAAACAAACTCAGTTCTTTCTGTCTTTCCTTATAAGTCAAGTTTTCTAGACCTTTGATCATTTTTGTTGCTCTTCTCTGAACCTTCTCGAATTTCTCCACATCTTTCTTGAAATGCAGTGCCCAGAACTGGACACAATACTCCAGTTGAGGTCTAATCAGAGCAGAATAGAATGGAAGAATTACTTCTCATGTCTAGCTTTTGACACTCCTGTTAATGCATCCCAGAGTACTGATTGCTTTTTTTTTTGTGCAAGTGTCACACTGTTGATTCTTATTTAGCTTGTTGTCCACTGTGACCCCTAGAGCCATTTCTGCAGCACTCCTTCCTAGGCAGCCACTTCCCATTTTGAATATTTTAAACTGATAGTTCTTTCCTAAACACTACTTTTAAAAAAAGGAGTGGATGGATGTCTAGAGAGAGATGAATTCAGATATCAAGTGCTATACTTGTTCCTTATTTTTCGTTTTCATTCTGGGATTGATTACAATTTTTATTTCTAGGATCTTGACTAACTTGGTCCAAAAAAAGGTAATATTTGTGTTTATAACATGGATTGATTATGCCCCTGTGTATATTAAATTAAAAGTTTGGAAATCAGTGGAAAAACAGAGGGCCTGGTGGTTTAATAGAATTTTATTCTGTACACGCAGTAGAATTCAAAAGTTGGATGAAAATGTTCAGAAAGAGGTAGAAGAACATTGCAAGGGAGGGCTCAATAATAGTGTTCTCAGGGATGCTGGGAAAGCAGTAATGAGGGGGAATCCTTGTGATGAAGCATCATATCTCAAAAATGAGAATTCTCCAAGCAAGTTTGGTTAAAGTTTGGTTTCTGTTTTGGCAGATAAATATAAATATGCAGGGTTGAAGAGTGCATAAGAAAGTAAATGAGATCAAACTGAAGTTTAAGCTGTTAGAAACAGGTAGGGCTGAGCAAACACAAGGATATCTGAAATAAAAATGTTGTGAAAAGTGTGGTAAAGCTGGTAGGTTTTACCTAAAAAGTTAGGAGTAGTAAGATAAATCAGCCACCACTCTGATTAGAAATAAGAGAGATTTACTAACAGGCACTAAACAGATCTATGAGATGTTTACTAACTTTTTCCGTATTTAAAGCAAATGAGGACGTCCACATCCTGACATATAAATAAACACGTGAGAAGTATGAAAATGCCTTAGCTCTTAGATGATGTAGCATCTCTTCATTAGCAAATTGTTGCAAAGGAAGTTGTGTTTAAAAACTTAAAATTCAATAGAGGTCCAGATCTTGAACAGTTTTCTGAAAAGTATTACAGAGCTCTAATGTAAGTGTTGGTAACTGTGTTAATTTTTTTAATGATATATTGTAGAGGAATATGATTCTAGATTTATGGAAACAGGCAAACATTTCTAATTAGTCATTTCTGAAGAAAGGACAGATCTTCCAGTTGTGCATCATACAGAGCCATTTCTTGTACATGGATGCTAAAATTTTTGCTAATGACCTATAAAGAGATCAAATTTCATCTTGCTCAAATATGTTCGCCCTAGCCAGTCTGTGTTGGTTCCTGGCAGGCATCTATCTGATAATATAAAAAGAATGTTAAATCTGATCTGTGTCAGTTCTGGAAATTCTTTCTATGTGCTGTTCTGTTTGGATGCTGAAAAGGCTTTTGACTAGTTGGAGTTGAAAGTACCTCAGGCAGATTTTGTAAAGTTTGGATTTAGAAATAAATTTTATAGGGGAATATCTGTCCTATGTATTTGAGTGTCTGCTTGGATTAACGGTCATCTGTGTCCTCTCTTACATTTGTATAGGGATGCAAGAGAGGACTGGCCATTATCCTCCCCTTTCTTCCCCAATTGTTTCCAGTAAAAGCAAGAAACAGTGACGTGGTAAAGGGCATTAAAATGCCTTCTGGATTAAAACACAAAATAGCTTTGTATGCTGACTGTCGTGTTATATGTGAAGGATCTAGAAGCCTTTCTAGAAACTAGAGTACAGTTGACTCTGGCATTTGTGTTTCAAACTGAACTATAATAAATCTGAAACTTTAGGAATTAACGTTACCCCAAGTGTCAAAATGAACTTGGCTAGGTAGGGTAGTCTCACTTAACACAAAGATCCTACCAAAGTATAATTATTTTTTCGTTGCATTCCTGTAGGTATCCCTGACATATCTTTAAAAAGTTGTCATGATTCATTATTAAAATTCATATGAAAACGTAAAAGGCAAAAAAGTCAATTCTAAATTCTCTGTAAGTCTACAAACTGGGCAGACTAGTTTTCCTTTATCTTATTAGTATTATGTATTACAATTAAAAGTTTTGATCACATGGGTTAAACAATCTTAAAGAAAGGGTAAAACTTCAGAAGACTGAAAGCCAAACATAGCTGTTCAAAACAGTTGTTGGGCTACAATGAAATTTGTCCTCAAAAATAAAAACATAAAATAAAATAAAATCACTGGATGAATAAAATAGCCAGATGACTTAGCAGTTTTGGACAAAATTGTTTGCATTCCTGTTATTGAGGCTCTCTCCTTTATCTACTTTCATTAATAGTCTATAACTGATCTTTAGGAGACATTAAATAATTATTTACTCTGGCTAAGACCTGAGGTTACTCAAATCAGACAGCAGTTCCTGGGTCCTGATTACAAGAGCTATGTAATGAAGTAAAGATCATGTGTTTTTATTATTTACAAGTCAGACATTTTATTGTGAAATCTGAATACAAAGCAGTTCTATCTAGAAGTTTAACTAAATTTTGGAGTTGACACAAAATATCCCAAAAAATAAGACATTCTCAAAGAGAGAGAAGCTCTGCTGAATCCACTACAATTTTTTTCATCTTCAAGCCACAAAGTACAACTAAACAGAAATTCCTTTAGAAGATTGTTGGGGACCAATATTTCTTTGTCATTAAGTGTAAAATAGCATAAGATATCCAGGGAGAGGGTTTTAATGCTTTTTAACATAGATGTTATGTTTTGGTTTATGTAAGAGTGGTTATTTAGGAATTAGTGAATATGTCAGTGTGAGATATCATTTTAAATTAATAGAAAACAACTAAATTCATGTTTACGAAGCTTTATCTTCACAAGACTTGCTTTGAAAACATTAAAATGTACACAGATTATTAAGCAAACATCTAATATTTGGATACATAGCAATTACATAACAGCAATTGTTCTTCGATTTAACTATTTAGTGCTCTATTACACATTTGTTAACTTCGATTTTATAGCCAAGAATCTTTGCTCTAATGGCAAATTACTGTGGAATTAAAATGTATAATGTGCAATGTAATTTCAATACATTCTGAATAAAATGGTTAAAATTATTCAGTTAATCAAGTCCTGATAGATGTTTATTATATTTAAGGCAAGTAGTTTATAAAGGAACAAGAGATTTACATGTAGGAAATCTTTATTTTCCAAGACTTGATGTAAATAGTTGATGGCTTCATTTCTTTACCCAACAAATATTTTTCAGATTATTAAGAACCCAAAGGAGACATGAAAAAGTGAGCAGGTCAAGTGTGTTCATTTCATATACGTCTCAGAGCTGTAACAAATAGATCAATTTTACAATGGCCATGTCTACACTAGCCCAAAACTTCAAAATGTCCATGCAAATGGCCATTTCAAAGTTTACTAATGAAGTGCTGAAATACATATTCAGCACCTCATTAAAATGCAGGCGGCCACGGCACTTCACAATTGCCACAGCTCGCCGCCATGTGGCTCGTCCAGATGGCGCTCCTTTTCGAAAGGATAGGAATAAGGGGATTTCAAAGTTGCCGGGGCTCTTTCGAAAAGGAGCCCTGTCTGGACAAGCCACGCAGTGACGAGCCGCGGCAATTTCAAAGTGCCACACCTGCTCGCATTCTAATGAGGCGCTGAATATGTATTTCAGCACTTCATTAGTAAACTTCGAAATGGCCATTTGGATGGCCATTTCGAAGTTTTGGGATAGGGTAGATGTAGCCAATATCTGTTGGTTTTGCCCTTGTACTGCTTTTGTAGCTTGAAGTCTGAACGTAAGTTAAGCCATCACAGTGTCTTCACAAAATGCAGTTATCTTGAGACTCGTTTTAATCAGTGTTTTTATAGAGCTAAAAAAATAATCAAAGTAGGGGGGCAATATAAAGTATACTTGCACAAAGAATGGATCATTCTGCATGTGAAAAGATGAAATTGTGAATATCAGTTTTATGCAACACTGCAGCTAGACACATCTTCCATCAGGAAAGGTAATTTTAAGACTGCATTATTTTCAAGGCAATTTATGCAGTTGATGTGGTGAGTTGTCTGTATTACTAAAATTTATAGCTAGGTCCATGGACATTTTTGATTTTGGTGTACAGCAGCCAGTCCCATCTGCTTTGTTAAATATTCTTTTTGTATGTATTCTATCAAGATGATCATCTCATCTTTTTTTAATTTCAGTTTCACAAATACAAGCACAATGGAAAAAAGAAGTATGAGCCCTATTCAAGAGGAAACTGGCTCTGATTATATTGAAGAGAAAGAAGTCCAAGACACTGAGCTTGATGAAACAGATTGCTGTGCAGAATCTGTTCCAGAGGGAAGGAGGAGAGCCAAAAAGTTAAAAGTCAAGAAAGAGCAAGATCCAACAGGTAAGAGCTGTATAGCTGAATGTTCACTTCTGCCCTTTTTCTGTTTTGAGCCACCTTAACCCTAAACAGGGTACAAGTTGTCTTTTGAGTCCAAGCATTCATTACATTTATCTGTATAGTTTTCTATCTTAAGTCAGTGCTTTAAATTAAAGACTGTTTTGAATTGCAGATTGTGAGATTATATTGAATCAATGTAAAAAAAAAACATTCCACAAGATAGAAACTTGGAAATACTTAAATTTTGGGGCTAGAAGAAAGATGGGGGAGGGGAGTTGGTCATTTACTAGGAGATTACTTTCCATTATAAAATAAAGGCCTCCATGGGGATAATTTTGGTGACTTGAGGCAATTTGTATTGTATCATGGCTATGAATTGTCCTGACAGCTAGGATCATCTGGGACACTTTTGCTTATGCGATCAAAATTTGAAAGTTATGGTGCTTGAAGCATGATTCCTTCATTTCCCCAGGTAGTCCAGCAAAGTTTCTGTGGCCTTTTATACTGATTGAAAATCCGCTCAGCTTTCAATAAATCTGCCAGCTTCTCTAATTAAGTTAATGAATTCTTTTAAATATTATGCAGGACTTACATAGGATTATAAATGTTCAAAGCAGTCTACAAATGTTCATTGCTTCTTAAAACAACATGAGTGGTAAAGTATTAAAAGTTACAGCATAAAATATCCTCCAACTTGAGCATATTGGATACATTTTGTTGATGATGTGTAATTTCCCATCATATGAACCAGGTCATCCCTAGAGATATGTATATGTTCTCTCCATAGTTCCTAAAAATAAAAAGTTGAGTTGATGTAAGCAAACTCATCAGCTGGCTTAAAGAAGCAAGTAGAAGAGGGAAAAAATGACTCCTTTCCATTTTGAATATAGAGAAGTGGATGTTACATGTTGTACATAAACTGGTTTTCATTACTACTATGGGCAAAAATTTGAAGTCCAGAAAAATGCTAAATGGTAAATTCTTTTTGTAGCCACAGCATTTTACTTTGAAGAGAAAAATGTGCTGTATTAAAAATAACCCTCTTTCTCTCAGTCCCGCTATATAAAAAAAAAAGTTCTCATCCCAGGCAACAGAATGATAGCATTATGTAAATATGTCAGTCTGCTGCCTGGGAGGTGGAGGAGAGGAGAGAAAAGAGCCAGGGTGTGGCAGGGAGGCCAGTGCTGACTGCCCTGGTCCCTCTCCCTCTCTCCTTGTACGTGCAACCTCATCCTGGCCTCTGGCCCTGCCACCAGCCCTAGGACTCACCTGGGGGGATGGTGCCTGGGAGCAGCTGCTGTGCCAGACCCTGGTGGGGAGGAAGGTGCCTCCCAGATCCATGCTTAGGCCGCTGCTACTGACTTCCCCTCTGTCCCAGCGGCCGCAGCAGGATGCAGCTCTCACCAGTAGTGTTCAGCTCTGGTCAAGCCCTCCTGTCTCCTCTGCTGGAGAGGGAAGACTGCCCAACTTCTAGTTGTCTAAAATAAATGATGGATTTATTTGGTGGTGGTATCCGGGATTAATGAAGTGTTGGGAATTTCATGAAGACTGAGAGCCTGTTGATAAATAGGATTAACACTAGGTGACTTCCTCTTCATTACTTACACTTACCTTTTCTTAATTAAGGGAAGTGGGGAGTACTTGTTTTGAAGGCAGTAGAGATGCTGCACTGAATTACAAACGAAGTTTCCATATAAATAGCAAGTTGTGTGTGTTACTGCATGTAACCCTTACAAAGGGAGTTATTTAGTGAGGTTATAAAGATATTATCATTTTTGTGTTTTGATGAACAAATCCAGTAAATACATCTGTGCTGCTTTATCTAGATTCAAAAAGCAGGGAATAGCTTTCTACATAGCTTTGCTGTCATGCATTGAAAGGTGTTCTCTTTTATAGAGATGTTTACAGCATATTATACATAATTTTGTTAAATATAGAAAGTGATAGACTTTTCCATATATAGCATATCAGCATTGTTTAGTTTGAAATCAGACTGAGCCACTATTGGTTTGTCAGTACTGGCCAATCATCTGAACTGCAGTGTAGTTCAGAGTCATTCTATTCATATCACATTAACTTGCACAGCTTAAACTTGATGGTAGAATCTGTGAACACTATTTATGTCAGCAATAAGCATATTGTCAAATACAAACTTAAGTGAAATGTTGTCCACAATCATATTTTTGTTTTCACTTTTATGCAAGTATCTCTTTATTACATATTTGAAAGACAAGTATGTGATTATGACTGTATACTGGATCAAAAGTGAAATGAACTATACCACTGAAAGGAATGTTCTTTTCATAGTTAAAGGAACATTTCTGTTAACTAGTTTATTCAGCAACTGTATAATTTCAGTCACATACAGCATGCCAAAATTTTCACACAGTCACAGGTTCAAGCTTTGCATATTAATCACTCTACTTATCAAGTGGCTTTGTGCAAATGATCTACAGTTTAAACACATCTTGAGGTTGTATGTTTATCAAAAAGCATTTAGGGACTAATACCATATTATTAAATATCATCCATGTTTCCTAAAGGAGCAAAATGTAAGATGCCAGTGTTGTGGGGATCCCAGGTTTGTTGGACAGCGGGAGATGAGCAGAGCATTTTACATAACCTCCCTTATTGTAGGTTGCAAAATTCGTTTTGGTTATAAACTGCCAAATTCTGGATTTGTCTAAACATTAAAAGAGCACATTGTTCTACCATGCAACATGTGTATACATGTCTTGTTTCTGTCTTAATATGAAGGTTTGTAATTTGAAAGTTGTTTATATTTGTGAAAAAGACTAAAGTAAACCAAAATCAACCTTTCCACACCTCCAAAATAAGTGTAGCGCAGTAATTGTTTGAATAAATATACCCAGCATTCTATGTGCATCTTACCTGTGGGCTCTGCTATAGCTCTAGTTTTTATTCTCATTTTCATGTAATACTCTTCAGCCCAAGGTAACTTAGGCTGCATGTACACTTACAACATTGTCGTGGCAGAACGAATGAGATAGGTGAAGCCTGGAGTTTACACACACCAAAGCTGTTGAAAGAACCCTTCATTGCTTGAGTTTGTAACCTTTAAATTAGAACAATATCAGAATTATGGTTGTTTGTGCAATTTGAATTTGATGCCCTGGTAATTATGCCTTGTCATATGTTAATTACGTGATCATATTTTTTCCATAGGACCCCTTTTTTGTATGTATTGAGAATGCAAAATGTTCACTTAACCAGCATCTTAGGGTTTTTGTTTAGTTTTGTTTTGGCCTCATTATGCACCACACCTTATTTACTGCACACTAGTCAAACCCTAAGCTGAATAAAGAATTATTATTTCTTTGGGATTTTCTGTGGCAGTCATTACTGTAGTATATGAATGCATGGCAAATATTAATGAATTTATATTCACAACACCACAGGGATGCAGTAATATCTTCATTTTTACTGATAGGCAATTAAGGCATAGAAAGATTATCAGAAGTAGACACTAATTTTGGGTGCCTAATTTGAGATTCCTGAAATTTAGCACAGCTGTTGACTCCAGTTGCAGGTGAGTGCTCAACGCTTTTGAAAATCTGACCCAAGTAAGTTAAGCACTCAGAAAATGAGAACCGTTTGTCATGCCGCACTTTTCAATCCTTATTCAGTAACAAAAGTTTGACAAACCATGAGCTGCTATACTGGGATCTCCCCAGGAAAGGTATTTTCCTAATCCGTTTAAAAATTACTTGCTTACACAGTAAACAAATTAAAGATCTTAAATGTCAAGCTGTTACTCTGTTTTACAGTTCCCAAAGTACACTGGAAGACAATATTTAGTACTTCTGTATTTTTCAAGCCTATCACCATCAGTTTAACCCGGGGACATTGCTCAACAATAAACCAGCAAAACACTTGGATCTTCCTGGTAGAGAAGTTTTTTCAGTTGGAGGCTACCATTGCACATATCAAATCAACAGGTCCTTGTTAGCAGGTACTCTTTTAACACAGCTTCGTTCCTCTCTAAGTTCCCAGAGCTGATCCCACCAGATCTAAGCCTATATTTACAGCCTTGGTGAAGGAGAACAAACTTATTTCCTGTGTGGTTTTGAAGGCTGCCCTGGACACTGCTGACATGGTGACAAGGATGATGGCATTAGGAGTGGTCATGGGAAGGGGTGCTTGGCTTCAGGTTTCTTGCCTCCCATACAAAGTACAGCATGCCATTCAGGATTTGACCTTTGAAGGGACAACACTCTTCTTGGAGAAAACAGATAAAAGGCTCCATAGCCTTAAGGACTCCAGGGCTACCCTGAGGTCTCTGGGCTTTCATACCCCTGTAATGCAATGCAGTCATTTTACTCTGTGCCTGCCTCTAGGCAATTCCACAGAAGCCGAGGGATCACAATAGGTGGAGAAGTCAGAGCAGCAGGAGACACCTGGCCAAGGGTAACAGAAGCCCCCATCGGGGCCTATGTTCAACTTTTGTGGGTATGGTCAAGAGCACCACACCACTTCCCATTTTAGATCCAGCATGCCCTATTTTTTCATTTTGCCTATCTCCATTCTACCGTGCTTGGTGCCATATAATGTCGAACCAGTGGGTCCTTCACATGGTGGAAAGGAGATATGCTATCCATAGAATCATAGAATCCTGGTGGTGTTCTGCATCTTTATTAATAACTTGGTTGAGGAACTGAATTGCACCGTCAGCAAGTTTGCAGATGACACTAAACTAGGGGGAGAGGTAGATACATTGGAGGGTAAAGATAGGATCCAGAGTGACCTGGATAAATTGGAGGATTAGGCCAAGAGAAATGTGATGCGGTTCAACAAGGAGGAGTGTAGAGTCCTGTAGTTGGCATGGAAGAATCCCAAGCATTGTTATAGGCTGGGAACTGACTGGCTAAGCAGCAGTACAGCGGAAAGGGACCTAGGGGTTATGATGGATTAAAGGCTGGATATGAGTATACAGTGTGCCTTTGTAGCCAGGAAGGCTAATGGCGTATTGGGATACAGCAGGAAGAGCATTTCATGCACATCTAGAGAAGTGGTTGTTCCCCTCTGTTTGGCACTAGTGAGTTCACATCTGGAATATTGTGTCCAGTTTTGGGCCCCCCAGTATAGAAAGGATGTGGATGTGCTGGAGCAGGTTCAGCGGAGGACAACAAAAATTATTAAGAGGCTGGAGCACATGACCTATGAGAAGAGGCTGAGGGATCTGGCTTATTTAGTTTACAGAAGAGAAGGCTGAGGGATGATTTAATAGCAGCCTTCAACTTCCTGAAGGGGAGCTTTAAAGAGGATGAAGAGAAACTGTACTCAGTGGTGACAGATGACAGAACAAGGAGCAATGGTCTGAAGTTACAGAAGGAGAGGAGTAGGTTAAGCAAAACTACTTTACCAGGAGGGTGGTGAAACACTGGAATGCGTCTTCTGGAGAGGTTGTGGAATCTCCATCCCTAGAGATTTTTACGTCCCAGCTTGACAAAGTCCTGGCTGGGATGACTTAGTTGGGGTTGATACTGCTTGAAGCAGGGAGCTGAAGTTGATGACCTCCTGAGGTCCCTTCCAGTCCTATGATTCTGTCACCTTATGCTGGAATGCACATCAGCAATCACTTGAAGAAGAAAAGACAGTTACTTACTTCTGTAACGGGTGTTCTTTGAGATGTGGTGTTCATGTCCATTCCAAACCCCTTCCGCTTTTCCCCCAAGTGTTGGAGTGGCCAGCAAGAAGGAACTGTGTGGGGGTCAGTGTAGGAAATGCCTATATTGGGCCCCATTTCGGTGCTAATCCAGAGGGTGCTGCTCCGACTCAACGGCTACCAGCAAGGGGAAACATCTTCCGGCAACTGAGCATCTGCATGCGCGCATACCTGCATTGGAATGGACATGAGCAACACATCTTAAAGTAAGCCAGTTATGTTCTCCTAGTGATACCTCTTTGACCCCTGATTGAGCCAGATGTTAAACTAAAATGTTAAATTATGTATGTACTACAGAATAAAATACAAAAACAAAGAAATTCCACATATTTTGGGAGTCTGAATTTGAAGCAGTAATAGCCCATCATTGAAAGATACAGTCACATGTTCAGAAGGGACTTTTGTCCAAAAGACCCTGTTGACCATAAAAATCATGACACAGCGCACAGCAATTTCAAAATGTCAGCTACAGTTGTTCAGACCAAAGTTTTTTCACATCCTTAATTAGGAAAGCTTACTTTTTCAAGAAGTGACTTATCTTGAGGTATGAACCATTCTTAGAATGAGACGTCTCAGGTCCTGTCTTGTTCAAACACTTGAAGTGATTTGTGACAAGCAGTGGATTCTAATCTGGTCACTACAGAGTTGTCATTTTAGACCCCTGAATAGTTATTACTTATTCTAAATGAACATCTTGTGCTTACATGTGAGGAGCTATTGAGGAAAAACAATTGGAGAAATTAGTGTCTGATACTGCAGTGTCCTCAGCCTTTGCCCTGTGGAAGTACAGGGAATCTGGAGAAATTTCCACAGAAAGATAGATGAATTTTCCTTTTAAACAGCAAAATCTTCAGCATGACACTTCTGTCTTCTACACCAGTCTTAAGAGAAAAAAAGCAGTCAAGTAGCACTTTAAAGACTAGCAAAATAGTTTATTAGGTGAGCTTTCGTGGGACAGACCCACTTCTTCAGACCATAGCCAGACCAGAACAGACTCAATGTTTAAGACACAGAGAACCAAAAACAGTAAGCAAGGAGGACAAATCAGAAAAAGATAATCAAGGTGAGCAAATCAGAGAGTGGAGGGGTGGGGGGGGAAGATCAAGAATTAGATTGAGTTAAGTATGCAGACGAGCCCCTATAGTGACTCAGAAAGTTCACATCACGATTTAAACCATGTGTTAATGTTCCGAATTTGAATATAAATGTCAATTCGTCCGCTTCCCTTTCTACAAAAGAGCGATAATTTCTTTTCAGTAGCACACATACCTTGAGGTCATTGACAGAATGTCCCATTCCATTAAAATGTTGACTAACTGGTTTGTGGATCTGGAGTGTTTTGATGTCTGTTTTGTGCCCGTTGACCCTTTGTCTAAGGGAGTTAGAAGTCTGTCCAATATACAAAGCATCTGGGCATTGTTGGCACATGATGGCATATATGATGTTAGTAGAGGAGCATGAGAAAGTGCCCGTGATTCTGTGAGTAACCTGGTTAGGTCCAGTGATGGTATTTCCAGAGAAGATATGTGGACAAAGCTGGCATCGGGCTTTGTTGCAGGGAAAGGTTCCAGGACTGGTGTTCCTGGGGTATAGCCTGTGGCTGTTAGTAAGGATCCTCATGAGGTTGGGAGGTTGTCTGTAGGAGAGAACAGGCATGTCACCCAGGGTCTTCTGGAGTGTAGCATCCTGATTAAGAATAGGTTGTAGGTCATTAATAATTCGTTGCAGTGGTCTGAGTTGGGGGCTGTAAGTGATGACCAATGGTGTTCTGTTCTTGGCTTTTTTGGGCTGATCTTGGAGTAGCTGGTTTCTGGGTATGCGTCTGGCCCTGTCAATTTGTTTTTTTACTTCTTCTGCCCTTAGGTGCCAGGGGGTGCCTGATTCTCTAGGTTTTAAGACTTGTTCAAAATGTGGCAAACGAATGCCCAAGAGTAACCCACATAGAATTTGTTTGTTGCCTCTGTGAAGGGCATCTCGGAGAATGCTGCTTCATCTGCAAGACCCCAAACCCAGGACTCTCAAAGACAGAGCACAGCACTTAAAAGTCTCGCTAATGGAAGCAGCCTTGCGGCCAGACGTGTCTCCAGCAGGAGGTCAGAGCGGTGCATCTTTAGTGCAGAGCACTCTGGCACTGTCGATGCCACCAGAGAGCTCTCAGTACTGGGACCAGACAGAGGCACCCAGCACTCCAAGACGACACAGTAGCCAGTCCCTGGTGCCTCGTAAGAAAAAGAGGCATGATTGGGGCCAGTCCCCAGAGAGGTTGAACCACTGGGAACCCTCTAAGGTGTCTGCCAGGTCGTGCCACGAATTGGGTCACGAAGTGCAGGCATTGGCGCCCAGGATGCCCTCAATGTCGGAGGCCTTCAGCATGGTGCAGGGCCTTTTACAAATCATGGTGCTCGTGCCAACACCGCGGCAGGAGACTGCATCACTGCCTGAGATGCAGGCGCCAGCACAAGTGCCTTCATTCACGGTGCCAACACCATTTCTGGTACTGGACCACCTCTAACAAGGCCAACCACTGGTGCTGACCCTGCTTAGTCTGTCCTCCCATTTGGTGCAAGGGCAACGGCAAGAGACCGCACAAGCCCTGGGTCCCATGGCACCACCCTGGTCGTTGGCATCGGAATCAGTGTTGGAGTTTGACTCGTATTACTCCAGCTCAGTTAGGAGTGGGAGCATGAGGATGTAGCACCACAGCCAGCGCAGGCACTGGAGGCAACGCTCTGTGGACAAGGGATGGCAGACATCCTCTCAAGGAGCACCTCAACGGCCTTTCTGGACCCTGTGGGCATTTCATGAAATGCATGGGCAAGCCATAAGACTCCTGTCCAGGGTGCCCAGCACTCCTCAGGTACTGCAGGTGGTACCTTTGGCATCACTGGGGGCGCCTCTGCCGGAGCAGTCACAAGGGCTGACTGTGTCGGAGGCCCTCTCCTTGGTGTCGGTGCTGACGACAGCACTGTCCCTGCCAGCACTGTCCCAACTCTGGGTGCTGCCCTCGCTGGTGCCAGTACCTTTGGCACTGTCATTGCTGGTGCCAGCAGGCTTGGTGCTGACCCAGGTGCCGAGTTACCAAGATGTGCCTCTGCCACAGCCTTCTCTTCTTCTGGGCACATTACCCCAGATGCTGAACATGGCACCGTGGGTCCCAGTGCCAGGGACTCAAGTGGGGGACTTGGGCTTACTGCTCCTACTGGTAGGCATGGAGGGGGTAGGTGTATCTTCCTCATCCTCTCTGGACAAAGCCCTGGCTGGGTCCTGGGTATCCCTAGTCATGGAAGATGGCAGGGCGTACCAGTGACTGTTGTGCCAGGTGTATCTTCCTCATCCTCTCTGAACAAAGCCCTGGCTGGGTCCTTGGCATTCCTAGTCACAGTGCCAGGTAGTCCAGCACATGCAGCTGATTTGCCAAAGTTGGCCAATCTTGGCCTCTTGGTCAATGAGGCAAAATTGATGTTGACCCCCACCCAGTCAATGAGTTCATCGGGGCCCTCCTGGATGCAGTGCAGGCGAGAGCCTTCTTGTCAGAAAGCAGGTTTCAGGCCATGACATCTCTTATGCACGAGGTGATCAGTATTTTGACCACGATGGCCAGAGCCTGCCTGAGGTTGTTGGGTCACATTGTGGCATACACATTTGTAGGCCAGCACACCAAGCTGCGGATGCCCTGTCAGAGACAACATAGGTGTGTTGGTAACGGTACCACCACAGCTTCTATCAACACTGCACTGGTGGCTGGACGCCCAATTGGTTTGCACGGGAGTTCCCTTCAGCCCCCTACAAACTTCTCTCTTACTGGTCACGGATGCCTCAGACCTGGGCTGGGAGTGCATTTGGGGCAGCATCAGACTCAGGCTTTGTGGTACAAGGAGGACACCCGGCTCCACGTAAATATTCAGCAACTCGGGACCCTCAGGCTCACTTCAAACATGTTCCAGGACAGTCTGAAGGTCATTGTGTGTCTGTGAGCACAGACAGTACCACAGCAATGTACTGGATAAACAAGCAAGTGGGTATATGCTCCTCTCCCCTGTGTCACAAGGTCCTCAGGCTCTGGTAGTTCTGCATTCAACACCAAATTCTCCTGATGGCGCATTGTCTACCTGGGGCCTATAACTCCCTGGCAGACCATCTCAGTAGGTCCTTTATGGACCACACGTGGTCATTACATCCAGACATGCTGCATTTAATCTTCCAGAAGTGCAGGTGTCTCCCAGTGGACCTGTTTGCCTGGCATCTTAATGTGAAGTGCAGGATGTGTTGCTCTTACTGGAACCAGAGCTTGTGCTCCCGGGCAGATGTGTTCAGCATCTCCTGGTCAAGCCCTCTGCTTTACACTTTCCCTCTGGTGCCACTCATCCACAGGACCGTCCTCCAAAATTTGGTCAGACCAGGGATTGGTCATCCCCGTTCTCTACATATTTTCGCAGAAAACAGAAGTGCCAGTGAGTTCAATGGGGTTTGCTCCAAAATTAAATGCACTCTGAAACCGTCCGTCTTAGCTTTTTTTTATAACTTGATTTAAAGAAATGGTTTTGGATTATTTAAACTACCATGATTAAATTCAGTTCCAGAATTATGAGATTGGTTTATGAATTGATGGGTGATCTGTAGCAGACAATAACACGGAGAACAAAATGACTAACTTCGTATGCTCCCACCTATGTGTTGGAGGGGGGCAGCTGAGAGACCTGTGGAGACCTCAGTTTGAGTGGAACCTGATGGAGGTCTTGTGCTGCCAGTATGAAAATGCCCATGGAATGTCTAGCTATTAAAGATGACGATTTCCTGACTCAGCAAGTGTTACACAGGTGGATTCTGTACTGGACCTTGTCTTAAAGAGAAAGAGGGGAACTGATCACAGAACTAAAATTAATGACAGCTTAGGTCAGGTGTAGCCCAGGTACAGCCCGTGGGCTACATCTGGCCTGCCTCATGGCAGGGAGCAGCAGTGCTTGAAGTAACAGTCTGCTTATTGTGCCTCTCTGTGCTGCAAGGAGGAGAGTACTTTGTGTGGTGTCCCATCCGTCAGCACAGTCTCAGTTCCTATTGGCTGGAAACTGGCTGGGGGCGGGGGCAGCGCAAAACAGCTTCCCTCTCAGACCTCACACCACTTCTGTGTGGCTTCTCCAGGCCAGAATCCTCTCCTACACCCATACTTCCTTCCAGACCTTGTACCGCAATATGTTGCACCAGGACAGAACCCCCTCCTTCACCTAAATTCCCTCTCCAACACCATATCCTATCCTGCACTCCAGTCCTCTACCTCAATCTCCCTTTTGCACCCAGCCTCCACCCCAGACCCCACACCCTCTCCATAGAAAAGTGCAGCCCTTGATCACTTTCCAAAATTTTGGAGTGGGCCCTTCCATCAAAAATTATTGCCGACCCCTGAACTGTAATGATATAAAATTAACATGGCACACTTTAAATGAATTAAAAGCTGTCGAACAGGTCCCAAAATATAGTGGAAATGGGGAATTATTGAGTGGCTATGTTTAGTGGCATTCCATACAAACCTATTCTTGGTCCCACTGTATTTTAATAATTTGATCAGTGACCTGGAAGAAAACAAAGTTTACAGCTGACGCAAATTGGCGGAGTGGTAAATGAAGAGGACAGGTGACTGATAACAAAGTGGTTTGGGTCATTTAGCAAGCTGGATACATGCACACAGTTTCTGACTGACCAGTTGCTATTCTCAGGCAAAAAAATTCAAAACCAGAGTGGGGAGGTACCAAGGACTGGGGGGGTGTTCTGCAGCCTCCCGATGGAAGTGGACTCCTCAACCTCCTGGCTCGGGAGGGTTTGCCAAGAACAGGGGCTCCACAGCTTCCCAGCAGAGGGGGCCAAGGAATGTGGCAGCCACCCCACGGAAGGGTCCCTGGCAGCAGGGTCTGCTGTGCTGGCTGACAGGGCAGCTGCCCCACAGAGGAGCTTCCCTAGAGCAGGAGCTGCTTCTCAGAGGTGTGAGATACCGGAGAACAAGGCAGCCACCTTGTAGAGGGGTTGCTGCCCCAAGACACTGGGTGCTGGGCAGTAGGAGACCCGCAAAATACAGAACTATTTGCTCGTTTTCTTCAAAAAGTCAGGATGTGAGGCAGCTTAAATAAAGGACTGTCCCATTAAAAATGGGATGGATGGTTAGCCTACCCAACATCCTAATAAATTTGTTAGTTTTTAAAGTGCCATTGGAGTCCTTCTTCTTTTTATTATGCGTTTTGTTACAGTTAAATGTGCATGTGTAGAACCGTGAGTAAAGAATTAAGGCTGACGTGGTTACTATCCTTGGACACAGTGACTGAAGAAGAATTGGGTGTCATTGTGGATAATCAGTTGAACATGGCTGCAGTGTTGTGGGGAACTCAGTGTGATCTTTGGATGCATATATAGAATCTCATTTAGGAGAGAGTGATTATTTTACCTCTGTATTCGGCATTGGTGAAACTGGAATACTGTATCCCATTCTATTGTCCACAATTCAAGAAGTCTGTTGATAAACTGGAGATGGTTCAAAGAAGAGCCCACGAGAGTAATTAAAAGGTTAGAAAAGCATACCTGCCTTATACTGATAAATAGCTAAATCTTGATAGCTTAACAAAGACAAGGTTAAGGCAATAACTGATTATTTTATAAATACTTATATGGGCAACAAATATTTAATAAGGGCTTTTCAGTGCAGCAAAGATCAGTATAACACAGTCCAATGGTTGAAAGTCGAAGCTAGACAAATTCAGACCAGGAACAAGACATACATTTTTAAGTGTGGATAATTTTAACCCTATATTTATATGTCTGTGCTGTCCTGAGAGATTGTGTGTGAGAGGCTCTGTTTTGTATCTAATTCCTGCTGTAAATATTAAATTATAATTCAGGTGTTCGGTTCCTTTAAACTCCTGGTCATGTTGAGAATGGTATGTATTGAAAGTCATCAGAATGTGTTAGCTCCACTGTCACTTGGAGTTCTTGCTGTAATGATTCTTATTCAGAAAGTAATATTGTATCCCTGGCGCGCACAGCAGCGGAATTTGTGTAAAATTCTCATTTGCATTTTAATTCAGAGGACATACTCATCATTGATGATCCATTGGCACTCCAAGTGGTCCTTTGAGTTTGTACATCAAAGACACTTATTAGGAGTACAGCAGCTGAATCAGTTTTTTCCCCCCAGCCTTAAACATTGCAACATGATAGGCACCATACATACTGCTAGCTATTGAAAAACAAGAGTTGGACAAAATAGCGAAAGACTTGATTTTGGAGATAGTCTGCTGCTATCTTCCTCCTACTGCTAATATTTGCAAGCCACACAGTGTCTTTGAGAAATATCCTGAATACCATTTGTCTACAAAGAATGTGTTTATCACTGAGGTGTCTGGGCAGGCTGTAAATCTATTTGCTGTAGAAATGTGGCATCTTTGTCCAAAGTTCTCTGTATGAAATGAGGTGAGTTGAATGTGTGTTAGTTGTGCAACTAGTACAACTATGATCCTGTCTTCTGAAAATGTTGCAACAGCTGCACATACTCTCCTGATCACTAGTCTGCTTCATTACCGTTCTGTTTGACTGGGGCTTACAAAAGCACTGCTTGAATGTTTGATGCTTTTTCAGAAGGCAATAGCAGTTTTTTTCAGGTTTTTTTGGGTGTCTGTGCAGGTACACTAGCTGCCCTTTAATAATCTCATTGCTATATCTCAGTTTTACAGGCAGTTATGTTTTTGTTGCTGTGCACCTTTGTATGGTGGAGTTGCTCCTCCCTTACTTCTATTTCGTACCGTTTGTAAGGAGCACTTACAAGTTGTTTTTTAACATGGTTATGGAGCAGCCTCTCTTGGATTCATTCTTCTTCGTGTGTGTGTGGGGGGGCGTGGTTTAGAAATTCTGTATGATGCACTGATCCCTTAGTTGCAGGCAGTGTTCCCTGTAAGATGAGTGCTTGGGAGACCACCCAGCGAGATTCAGGTGCTGTCCAGCTTATCAGCAGAGCACCCACAGCTATCCACAGTGGACAGCATGTGTTTCTGTGGATGGGCCACATGCATCCATGCCTTGGTGTACGTAACAAAATTTATTCCACCCCATGGACAGAACAACTTAGAGGGACCCAAAATATTTTTTCTGTGTTTTAGTTAATTGTCTTGAACAAGAATTTAACAAAAATTACAAATGGTACATAAGACTTTAACATGAGAAGGCTCTACTTGGTCAATGATCCACATAACCCAGTATCATGTTTTTGGACAGTGGCCTGCATGTGGTTTCTCAAAGGCAATGAACAGAACTGGGAAATTTCAAGTGATCCCCAGCATCAGTCATCCAGTTCAGCTTCTGGTAGACGGATTTAGGGACACCCAGAACATTTTAGTTATTGATGGACCCATCTTCCATAAATGTGTCTAAATTTTAATCCTATTATACTTTTGTCCTTCATGGCATCTCCTTGCAACAAGTTCCACAGATTGACACTGTGTTGTATGAAGTAGTACTTCCTTATGTTTTTTAAAACCTGCTGCCTATTAATTTAATTGGGTTGACACCTGGTTCTTCTATTATGAAAAAAAGTCAAAAATGCTTTTCTATTTACTTTCTCCATATCGTTCATGATTTTTAGGTCTCTATCGTGTTTTCCCTCCCTGACCTTAATAATCATTTTTCTAAGAATGTTCTTTTTAGTATCTCCTAGTATGGAAACTTGTCTCATCACTTTTTTTTCCCTTTTCTGTACTTTTCCCAGTTCTGATTTCATCTCTTTTTTTAACATGAGACCAGAACTGTACACCGTATTGAGGATATGGAAACACCATGTATTTATAAATTTGCATTCTGATATTTTCTGCCATCCCTTTCCTAATGATTCCTGACATTGTTAGCTTTGTTGACTGCCGTTATACACTGAGCAGATGTTTTCAGAGAGCTATCCATACTGACCCCAAGATCTCTCTTCAGTGGTAACAGAAAATTTAGAACTCATCTTTTGTGTAAGTAGCTGGAGTGATAATTTTCCAGTGTGCACTACTTTGCATTCATCTCCTTGTTTTGTTGGATTTCATTGAAATACTTCAGAGTCAGCTCTGTTCTAACTATTTGGGTAATTTAGTATCTGCAAACTTTTCCACCTAATACTTTATCATTTCCAGACCATTTATGCATATCTTGAACAGCGCATGTCCCACTACAGGTTCTTGGAAGTAGGATAGTACCACTGATATTTTTTTCCTTATAATTTCACTACTATATCTACAAGCTGTTCTAATGAAATTAGATCAAATTTGTGAAACACTGTATGAAAGTATAAAGTCCCTCCAGTATTTAAATATCACTTGATGTTTGCTAGGATCATTACTTTGTAACCTTATTTCATTTTCACCCATCTTCCATCTTGTCTTGTTTTTAGTTTTTGTGAGCACCCAAGCGATCGAGGCAGGTTCTGTTAGGATTCCCATTAGGAAGTCCTTGCTTCTGACTTGCTAAATCCAGCTGCAAGAGCTCTCTCTGAAGTATAATGCCTTTGCACAATACAAGAGTAAGGGTGGGTTCTTTTGCAGGGCTCACTGCTATTATTCTCTGTCCATCAAGGTGCTGCTGGCAGCTGGTCATCCAGGTAGGCTCACTTCATAGATTGGTTCCATTGTACACACTCCCACATTCACACTTTTCTCATTCGTACTAAGGAAAGTCACTTTAGAGAAAGCAATTTCTTTTACAGAGAAACAGCCAGGACTACTTAGTCTTATGGGATCTATAAACAATTTCTTGCTATTATAATACTTAGTACACACCTAGCAGCTGCTACAAAACAAAGCTTACAGAAAGTTACAAGATTTCATCTGCATTGTACTGGAATGAGTGGAAGCTTTACAACAGAAACCTTACCAATTTCACACCTATGAAAAATGTCTCACAGACTGAAATAAGCCCTTTCCTGCGATATCTGATGTCTGCTTTTTCCTCGCATCACCCCATCAAAGGGGGATTCCTAGGACAACTGGGCAGGGGAAGGATGGGATTTGTCTTTCACTGCAAACTGCTCTAGTGGTGGGAGGGAGGGACCAGAGCAGACCCACCACCAGGTTCCTCCCCTTCTACAGGTATTGTCTGGGACTGAGCAACAGCCTGAAGTTCCTGCAGCTGGAGGATACTTGTGGGATAGTCCCCTCCCAAGTCGCTTAGGACTAGCTGTGAAGAGTCCCTGTCTAGGATGCTCCCTGCAGCACAGGGGAGATCAGACTCACTTCTGCCACCTGGGACCTCCTGCAGTTTCAGGATGCTATTTAGTTGTTGCCTTCAGAGTCAAACTCTGAAGGCAAAACAGAAGTGAGGGTGGCAATACCATGACCTCCCTTCAACGGGTTTGCTGTCCCTCCCACGCACCCCTCCGCACACAGCCTCCTTTTGGGTCAGGATCCCACAGTTACAACACTGTGAAATATCAGGTTTAAAGAGCTGAAAATTGGAAATTTGCCAATTTTCATATCCTATGTCTGTGAAATTGGCCATAATGAACTGCGAATTTGGTAGGGCCCTACATAGGTGGCAGTCTGCGAATTTGGATTGGTGGTGCATGCCAGGTCTGCTGCTCTTCTTAAACCCATAAATACGCCCCCAGAAAAAGAAAACAGTTGAGGATGAAACTTAAACTCAGTAATTTATCCATCATCAAAGCCTGATTTGTTCGTAAATTGTACATTTCATTGTTCTTGTGTACTTAGTATTTACTGCTAAATATAATGATATAAATGTTGATGTTTTTTTCCTGTGAGGATTTGAGCATTACTAATTTACCCTGAATTGCAAGTATTATTTTACAATTTGTTCTATTTTAAGTTTGCTTAGTCCGCTTAAATATTTTGAGATGGTATTTTTTAATGTTGTAAATATCTTTCTCTTCTTTCAGGAAGCATCACAAGTGGCTCCACAGAACTCTTTGAAGTTCCTGACACATGGTAGCCAACATCTGTATTAATAAAAAGTGAAGCTGATTCAAGCAATTGTAAGAGTATACCACTTGGAAGCCATACTTTATTTAAATAAAAATAAAAAGTGGTGTGAAAAAAGAAGTATGTCTCCTGAAAATCAGTTTAATTTTTTAAACGGTCTATTGAACAATCACTGTCAACTTTACTCATGTATTAATTAGATTACAATTCTGTCTTGATTCTGTGAAATCTTTGCTGTTGTAAACAATGTTAGAGTTAAGAAACAAGACTAAATGTGTTTTGCTTTCCTGTTCTGGCATGTTGCTATGAAATGTACAAAAAGAATCAGCACTATTACAAATTTCCTATGTTTGAGGAGACTTATCACACAAGTATTCTCATTTTCAAATGTTCAGGCAATATCAGTGTGCTATCAGCAGCCCTAAAGAGATAAACTTCACTGTTGGTTACTGCTTTCTACAAGTTACCCTGCAAACCTGAAAGTGTTGTCCTTTTTCCATAGTAGGAAGACTTCAGCCAATTTCTGTCTGGAAACTAATCCAAGAACTATGCTATCCTTTTGTCCTCTTGGAAAAATTTAACTTATACTTCCTTAAAAAAAAAAAAAAAAAAAAGTGTGGGGAGGTGATTTCCTTTAAGTCTTGATCTGGTTTTCCATGGTTTGTGTTTTATGTAAAAATGTTTTTGGAATCTGTGACAAACCTGCAAACTGCACCTGCCCTTTATTCATTTAAAAAAATCAGCTTTGGTAGATTTCAGAAACTTTAATATTTAAAATTTTTGTATCATGGAAATTAAAACAGAAAGTATTTCCATAAAATAAAAATAAAAAACTTTCTTAGGACCGGAAGTGTCTATTTTTCACATCATTTATTTGACTTTTCTCTTGTTTTTCCATTCATATATGGTTAGTAGATATTATGGTACAAACCTTGATTTATAAATCTGTTTCCAGCACATCATGCTAGCAAATGGAATAGCTATCAGTTTTGGGTTTTATTTATTTATTTATTTATTTATGGTGCTGACGATGTGCCGACCTACTCCGGGTCCCGTGGGTGCACGTGGGGTGTGATACAGCGGGGGGAGTCGGGTGGCCCAGGACCAACCACCCCACCTTTATAGCAGTCTGATATAGTGTAGCAGCAATATGTGATTCAGTGTATCCACTTTAAAACCTAGGTTTCCACAGTATTATGAGTACCAGGAACAATACCACTCCGATTGTGAACACCACAATGCCCTGTGGCTGTTCTAAGTCCCAATAATTCTCTATACAGACCCAGCTAGACCAGCTAGTGGTATTTACCAATAGTGATTTATTCATTTATTTGTAACTACAATTACTTAACACTTGTTATATATATATATATAGATAGATAGATAGATAGATAGATAGATAGATAGTTATTTATTTGGCATAAGCTAAATACTAGGTTACATATAACTATATATAATTACATGTGACTTACCAATAACATCCAATGCTCCCACATTTCACCAATAACTACGTTACAGCGGCCCTTTAAGTCAGAGATACGGCTTGGTTGGGACCTTTCGTGGTGGTGACGTCCGGGTGATCAGGCCGGGGTCTGCTGTCTGGACTGGAAGTTGCTAGCCTCCGCCTTGTGTCCAGGAGCCCACCCCCTTATTCCTGCTAAATCACCTTTTATACTGTTTCTTACTTGGGGGTTTGATACCTGGCCAATTAAAGCGTTTGTTACCTAATTTGGGCTTTCTATCCTCCCGGCCTGTTAGAACGTGTTACAAGATTTCCTCTGTCCTTGGTCTTTTTCTGAACCTCCCCTGAGACCCTCTGATGTTGTACAACCAAGATGTTCTCTTTGGGGGGGCTTCCAGCTACTAGCCCCAGCTGTTCTCTTTGGGGGCTTACTATCTGCTTGTCAGGATGTTCTCTTTGGGGACTCTCCAACTACTTGTCAACTTTCTGATTTCTTTCTCCTGGCCTGACTTCAGACCTTCCCGCCGTTGTATGATAGCATTCCAAGATGGAGTGTATGGTCATTCTGCCTTGCGAGTGAGGCCCGGCCACCAGGTGCTCGTGCTCCCACAGGTGCTTGAACCCTTCCTATTTAAATACAATACAAGAAAATCCATTGGAAGTGCCAGGGTGAAAAAAAAAAAAAAAACAACTTCCCGCCCTTTATTGTTCTTTAATGATCTGTAGCAACTGCCTCAAGGTCTTAAATGCAATTTTTTTTATTTTCCTCTGTGCCTTTGTTGTGAAATACTAGATCCTGATTTACTGAAGGCAGCATGGTCATCTGACAGTCCAAAAATGGGTTGGTTTATATGGGAAAAACAAATTTTGATTTTAGTACTAATTTTTGCTTGACATTGTCTACTCCACTGCTTTGTCCATTGAGGAGGAGAATGTATGACTGCAGTGCAGGTGATGATGGTAATGAGTCTGAATGAACTCTGTTGCTGTTGGGGCTCCCCAGGATCTTCAGTACCACGATGTCCGAAGTAAAACTTAATGGTTACATCTACATTAGAGTGCTACTTCGAAGTAGAGCCTTCTAAAGTAGGACATTGAAAAACACTACTTCGACATGTAGCTTCTATACACGTGCCGGAGCTGGCACCGTTGACATGCAACCTCAAAATAGCAACGCAGTACGTCAAAAGGGGCTGCCCCAGACATGGAAAGGGAACATCCACATATACAGGCAGACTCTTCTGAAAGCTGGGGCCAGGAAAGGCTGTGGATGGGGTCACAAGGCAGACAAGCCCTTCCGGGGCTGCAGCAAGCCACACACTTAAAGGGCCCCTTCCAAACACACTCGGCCTGCACAGCATGAGACCAGCAGAGTTGCCACAAGCCTTGCAGACACAGTGCCTACAGGAATGAGCCTGGTGCAGCAACAGCAGCAGATGGTTGTCCTGCTGGCTAGCACCAGCGGAGTGGGCATCCTGCTGGCCGCAGTGAAGGTGGCTGCCCAGCAGCTCCTGGCAGGGGAGCCCCCTCCAGGGGCAGAAGGGGACGCCAGACCATCAGGCCCTCATGGCTTCCCCCCTACCAACATGGCCTGCTGGCTCTGGAGCCACCCTACCAGCTTTGAGTGGTGGAAGCAACTCCTCATGGGGGAGTGGGACAAGGACCAATGGCACCGGAATTTCCAGATGAGGCAGCAGACCTTCTTGGAGCTCTGCCAGGGGGCTGACCCATGCCTTGAGACACCAGGACACCTGAATGCAGTGCCCTCCCCATCGAGAAGAGGGTCACAATAGCTGTCTGGAAGCTGGTGACTCCAGACAGCTACTGCTCCGTGGGACACCAATTCAGCGTGTGCAAGGCCACAGCTGGGGCTGGCGTCATGGAGGTAAGGAGGTCCGGGCACGCAACCATGGTTGGGTGGAGAGCCTGGGGTGGGCTGGGCACAACCCGTACACCCTCACAGGTGCCTATGTCCTCTCCCTGCAGGTTGTCCATGCCCTGAACACCCTGTTCCTGCAGTGGGTCATCCTCACCAGGGGGCTGGACATAGCCATCGTGGGCTTCGCTGCACTGGGGTTCCTGAATTGCTTCGGGGCTGGCAATGGGACCCACATATCCATCTGTGCCCCAGAGCACAGTAGAGGACAATTTACAGAATCACAGGGCTGGAAGGGACCTCAGGAGGTCATCTAGTCGAGCCCCCTGCTTCAAGCAGGATCAACCCCCACTAAGTCATCCCAGCCAGGACCTTGTCCAGCTGGGACTCAAAAACCTCAAGGGATGGAGAATCCACCACCTCTCTAGGCAACACATTCCAATGCTTCACCACCCACCCGGTGAAGTAGTTTTTCCTAATATCTAACCTGCACCTTTCCCTGTTCAACTTCTGACCATTACTCCTTGTTCTGCCATCTGACACCACTGAGAACAGTTTCTCACCCTCCCTCTTAGAGCTCCCCTTCAGGAAGTTGAAGGCTGCCATTAAATCACCTCTAAGTCTTCTCTTCTGTAAACTAAACAAGCCCAAATCCATCAGCCTATCCTCATAGGTCTTGTGCTCCAGACCCTTAATCATCTTTGTTGCCCTTTGCTGAACCTGCTCCAGCAAATCCACATCCTTTTTATACTGGGGGGCCCAAAACTGGACACAATATTCCAGATGTGGCCTCACCAGTGCTGAATAAAGAGGAATAACTACTTCTCTGGATCTGCTCGAAGTGCTCCTCCTAATGCACCCTAGTATGCCGTTAACCTTCTTGGCTACAAGGGCACACTCATATCCAGCCTTTCATCCACCATAACCCCCTACGTCCCTTTCCGTCGTACTGTTGTTGAGCCAGTCGGTCCCCAGCCTGTAACAATGTTTGGGATTCTTCCGCCCCAGGTGCAGGACTCTACACTTCTCCTTATTGAACCGCATCAGATTTCTTTTGGTCCAGTCCTCCAATTTATCCAGGTCCCTCTGGATTCTCTCTCTACGCTCCAACATATGTACCTCTCCTCCTATTTTTTTTGTCACCTGCAAACTTGCTGAGGGTGCAATCCAGTCCCTCATCCAGGTCATGAATGAAGATGTTGAATAACACCGGCCCCAGAACTGAGCCTTGCGGCACTCCGCTTGAAACAGACTGCCATCCAGATATTGAGCTATTGACCACTACCCGTTGGGCCTGACCACCAAGCCATCTTTCTATCCATCTTATAATTCAAGGATCCAATCCATATTTCCTTAATTTATGGACAAGAATGTTGTGGGAGACCATATCAAAAGCCTCGCTGAAGTCAAGGTATATTGCATCCACTGACTTCCCCATGTCCACAGAGCTTGTTACCTCGTTATAGAAAATAGCCATGAGTACCAACCCTTGCCGTGTGGTGCTGTCTGTGGGAGTGGGTGCTGATGGACACTGACGGCCATGCTGCTGTCCCGGGGCCATTGTCTAGCTGGGCCTGGGCAGGCTGGGGTCTACCATGGGTGTGTGGGGTCCCCGGTTGTGTACTATGCCCCAGCTCCATGACTCGGAGTATGTAACCTGAGGGTCCACCGCCAAGGTCAGGGGATGCCCTTCGGGCGGATGCCCTGCTGGAGGTGTGGGAGGGGAAGTCAATGACCAGCTCCCTCTCCTCACTGGACCACTCTGCTGCCTTGATGCCCAGCTCCGGCCCTGGGGGTGTGGGGCTGGCCTCGAGTCTCGGCTCCTGCTCTGTGACCTGCTGGGTCTCCTCGGCTGTGGAGTGGAGGATGGCCAGCGGGGAGGAGATGTGCCAGGGGCCCAGGATGGCACTGAGCTCCCAGTAATAGGGGCAAGCGGCGGGGGTGGCCCTCAACCAGCTGGCTGAGTCCCGAGCCCTGGCATAACCCTGCCACAACTCCTTTACCTTGTTCCTGGCATGGTCACGAGTTCAGGAAGGGTGACCTTGGGTGGTCAGGCCCTCGGCCAGCTGAGCCAATGCAGCCACATTCTGCTGCTTGCTCCCCATTATGCAGAGCACCTCCTCCTCATCCCAGTGGCCTAGCAGGTCGTGGAGCTCAGCGTCAATCCAGGAGGGGCCCCGCTTCTTCCCCCCGCCACCCTCGGCTGGACCCTTGCAAGCCCCGTGCGTGCGCAGAGGGGGAGCTCTGGGGCTTCTGATCTGCCCGGGTGCTGGCCATGCCACTCTCAGCTCTGCCGGGGTTTGTGCTGAGGTGTTCAGGGGCAGCATGTGTTTTTCCTGTCTGTGCAGCTTTAAGAGCCACTATGTGCACAGGCCAGAGAGCCCTGCAGGGGCTGGACAGCACGTCTCCGTGTCCCACGTGATTGCCACCATTGCGGACCCCGGTATTTCGAAGTAGCGGGACACTGAAGCTGCGTCTACACGTGCACGCTACTTCGAAGTAGCGGCACCAACTTCGACGTTAGGCGGCGAGACGTCGAAGTCGCTAACCTCATGAGGAGATAGGAATAGCGCCCTACTTCGACGTTCAACATCGAAGTAGGGACCGTGTAGACGATCCGCGTCCCGCAACGTCGAAATTGCTGGGTCCTCCATGGCGGCCATCAGCTGGGGGGTTGAGAGATGCTCTCTCTCCAGCCCCTGCGGGGCTCTATGGTCACTGTGGGCAGCAGCCCTTAGCCCAGGGCTTCTGGCTGCTTCTGCGGCAGCTGGGGATCTATGCTGCAGGCACAGGGTCTGCAACCAGTCGTCAGCTCTGTGTATCTTGTGTTGTTTAGTGCAACTGTGTCTGGGAGGGGCCCTTTAAGGGAGCGGCTTGCTGTTGAGTCCGCCCTGTGACCCTGTCTGCAGCTGTGCCTGGCATCCCTATTTCGATGTGTGCTACTTTGACGTGTAGACGTTCCCTCGCTGCGCCTATTTCGATGTTGGGCTGAGCAACGTCGAAGTTGAACATCGACGTTGCCGGCCCTGGAGGACGTGTAGACATTATTCATCGAAATAGACTATTTCGATGTTGGCTGCACGTGTAGACGTAGCCTGAGTGTCTACATGCGTCCTTTCTCAGTGTTAGATGTCGAAGTAGTGCACTATTCCCATTTCCTTATTGGGATAGCAATTTCATCGTCTCTGCACCTAATGTCGATTTCAATGTGAAAGTAGCACATGGCGGGTGTAGATGCGACATGCACTACTTTGATGCTGTGTCCTCTATTTCAAAGTAGCAGGCTAGTGTAGATGTGGCTTAATATGCCTTCACTAACCATGAACCAAAATGGGCTTCCAAATGCCTCTTCAAAGTGAGTATAGTTATCATTTGAGTTATACAGAAGGAACTACTCCTGTTGAAGACCATCTTGTAGAAAGTTTCAAATGTTTAGAAGTACAAATTAAGCTACAATCACAATGTCTTGATTTTTCATGTCTATATTCTTTAAAATGTGGTTTTCAAGAGGGCAAAGTCCTCAAACCTATGAATGGATTAAAGATAACACTGAAAATAAGATTAGTAGTAGTAGTAGTAGTAGTAACATCCTTCAGTCTGCGTAGACTATGGATCACACCCTTCGTAGTTCCATTTGGGATCATCATTTGCAGCATCGACTGTGACTGTGAAGCCCCACACGAGAGTGACAGTCCTTGCTGCATCTGTTGCATGTGTAATGGGTATCTGGCAGGTCCTTGCTGTGCTTTCTGTGGGCTCGCTTCTCCTCTGCTAGCTGTCTGATCCTCATCTCATCCTTCTGAAGGCCCTTGTGTAGTTCCTGCCTCCATCTGCTGCGATCGTCTGCCAGCTCCTCCCAGCTGTCCGGCTCGATGTCTACCTCTCTGAGGTCCCTCTTGCCCTTGCTTAGCTACCTCCAAAGCCCCTGCCATGAATCCGTTCCTGTGTGCTTCATTTTGTACCCTAAATAAAAACAATTAAGCTCTCAAAAAGCGTCTTTATTGCTTGCGTTGCACAAGATAGGCAGAGGGTTTACAGGCCAGCACACATCATACAGAGGGCACTTCCTTAATAGCAACAGATGTGACTGTTACATCACTGTCTGATCATTCATAAAGCTGTTTTCAAAGTCTCCTTGATTAGCAGTGCCCCTCGCTGTGCTCTCCTTATTGCTCTGGTGTCTGGCTGCTCATAATTAGTGGCTAGATGATCTGCTTTGGCCCTCCAGCTTGACATGAAATTTTCCCCCTTGCTTTCAGATAAACTTTGGAGCAGACAGCAGGTTGCTACCATGAGGAGAATGTTGCTTTCACTGAGGTCTGAATCTGGAGGGTCCTGAACCTGGCTTTAAAATGGCAATTTTCTGGTCTTGGAAGAAAGTTCCATTCTGCAACTTTTTCAACAGACCAGAGTTCCTAAAGATGTACTCGTCATGCATTTTTCCACAACCATCCCATGCTGATGTCAGTAAAACACCTCTTGTGATCACCAACACCTGCAACACCATCAAAGTGCCTCTTGTAATTTATGTACTCTGTGGCAGGGTGGTCTGGTACCAAGATAGGGATGTATGTTCCATCTAGCTGCAGTTAGGGAACCCGATCATGTCCAAACCATCCATTATGTCCTGAATGTTTCCCAGAGTCACTGTTCTTTGTAGCAGAAGGGTATTGATTGCCTTGGCTACCTGGACGACAGCAACCCCCACTGTGGATTGCCCGCTCCAAATTGATTGACCACTGACTTGTAGCTGTCTAGTGTTGCAAGTTTCCACAAAGCTATTATTACCTGATTCTGAACTGTCAGAGCAAGTCTCATTTCAGCTATCAAGCTTCAGGGAGGTGGAAAGCAATTCACAAAGTTCCATGAAAGTGTCCTTACGTATGCAAGCATTTTGTAGTCACTGCTGATCATCCCATATCTGCAAAACAATGCAGTCCTACCAATCTGAGCTTGTTACACAGCATCAGAACCAGTGGTCCACTCCCTGTAAGAGGAAGAACAGGGTCATGGCTATCCTAAGACCCACGTTGGGCACCTTATCTCCCCATTCAGGAAGTTGGATCTAGCTCATTCTGACTGGTGCAACTCATCTCATTTCTTGCCAGAAGCCTAGGCACAGAGGAGGAAGGTCCGTCAACTTCAGGTGTCATCAGTCTTGTCTTGATGCTACCCACCCCAAACAGGAATTGTGGGTCTTTGCTGCTGGTCCTTGAGACGTGTGTCTTCAGACCAGCCTTCAATACATCCCAGTCTTGATCCTCGTCCCAGTACCAATCTTGAGCATGAGGCATGCATCTCTGAGTTCCCACTGTAGAGCATGGTGTTATTAGTAATGCTCCCTTTTAACTATCCATGTGTGGAATAAATGTTTTATGTCCCCTGAAGCATATGCAAATGTGCACCACCAGTAGAAACAAAGCCTAGCTATGGCACTCTGTTAATCAGCAGGGCAGCATTTGACTCTCTCCTGAGTGGCCACACACACACAGAGATGCCACGTGCTTGACATATAACCTGACCATTGACACTGACTGAAGAGTCCGTTTTCAAAAACTTACTCTCTTTGTAGGTCACCATTAAAAGAATATACACGCTTATGTGACGTTTCTGGAATAAAGATCGAACTTCACGTGGCTGTAGCCTTGCAACACTTCTCACCCAGTGCTGATTCAGGTTCCTCAACAATTGCTGCGACTGCCACCTATTAGGAATATGACCACAAGAGAATGTTGTTGTGAGCACAGTAAGTTTTGGTTAGGTGCATGTTCCAAACTTCTATCCGCATCATATTTAACTTTAGTTTTGTTTCAGAAAACCAGCCATTTGGTGAAATCAAGGGCTGAATTAACCTTTGTGCGGGCCTGGCACCAAAGAATGAGTGAAAAAGACAGGAGATCGATACGGGAGTTGACACAGCTGCACAACTTTTATTTACATGTGTCAGTTGCAGATGGAGGTGGCTGCCACTAGGGTACTAGCGATGGTAGCCAGAGGGCAATGTATCAGGTTTCACCTGAAAACCAACAGGTCGGAGAGAAATTAAATAAAATAGGAACGAAACATGTTCACGTTTATATGTACAGCAGTCTCCTGAGTGTAAATAAAAGTGAAGCTTTCAAGAACATTGTGTGGTGTTCTCAGAACTCCCCAAATGAGTACATCAGTTCAGTCAGTCGCAGATGCTAAACTCGTGAATTTTGGTGGCCTGACAACTCTGTCCTTCAGTCACACAAAAGAAAGACACCCTCAGCAGGTAACTACTTCAGCTGAAAGTCCCCCTCTCCTCCCATTGGCTTCTTGCCAACAGAGAACCCACTCTTTCTGGCTTTAACCCTTTGCAGGCATTTGTTCATTATAATGTGCATGATGCCTTTCCATGCAGGCTGGAAAATGAGTCTGCTCTGTGCTTGCCCAGCCACAGCAGCTCCTATTCCATAGGACTTGGTCTGGCTCATGCCATGTCACCATGCCTGAAGTTAGAAAGCTGCTCACCTCCATCTTTTGCCTTCTGCTTTGGACCAGGATTAGGGTTGTGGTGCTGGTGCAGGGTGTGCATTTCGTGGTGGTCAGTGCCCCTTTGGTTATTGCCCCTTGTGGTTGCGAGCCCTGGCTCCACTGCTGCCAGGGAGAGTGGTAGTTTTCTGATGGGGCTGTCCTGGGACTAAAGATACCACCTGTAAACAAGCAGGGGAAGGAGCCTGGGAGGGAGTAGACAGAATACGCTGGGGACTTGGGCTGGCCTAAGGCTAAATAGCTACATTATCTAGTTCAATATTCAGCCAGTAGAGGGCTTTGAAAAGGAAGTGCCAAGCCTGGCTCAGAGGAAACCAGGTTCTGCAGAGAGTCAGCTTGAGAGACTGAGACTGCTGGTGAATAGGAGCTGCAGGCTGGGGCCATCAGCGTGGGAGCTGGCTGTGGAGGGACGACTGGCCAGCCAGCAGCCAGAGCGCTGGGACTAGAAGGCTGAGGGCAAGCCAGAAACAGCCTGCTGTTGTCAGGGGTGAGCAGACCCTGCAGGCAGAGCACAAGGCAGTGAGAAGACCTGATGCTGAAGTTATCCCTGTAACCCTCCCCTGGCCTGGCTCTCTGGGGTGGGCTAGGAACTGTTTGCAGTTTTAGGGGGATAATGAGGTAATTGGGCCTTTGGTGATTGTCCTTTTTCTTCTGGAAGCCCCAGTGTAAGTAACTCTCATACTCAGCATGTGTTTATGGGAATCCACTGAGGGCTGCTGTATGTATTAGGGCCGGCTCTTGGACTTCCCCACAAGTCTGTGATATTTGGGGTTTCGAGAGATCTCACGGCGTTCTGACTCTTTGCCTTTAAACGCCAGCTTTCCTCACCCCAAATGGCCTCTCTCACTGTATCATCTTTGGGCCTGAAGTCACAGGCTGCCCTTCACAAGATGGTTGCTGTTTCCCTTCAGCTTTACTGCTGAAAGTGAGCCTGAGGCCAAGCCTGTCTCAGTCAAGCTCCCTCAGAGTAAGGGACGGAAAATGCAGAGCTGCTGTGACTCAGAATGAGGGCAGCAGGGTGTGGGAGCAAGCCAGGAAACTGAGGAGTCAGAGGGATGCGAAGAGCAGAAGACAAATCATATGTGGGGAGGACTGTGGGAAGCAGAGCTGCAGGGGACAGCTCCAGGCATGTGGTAAACGAAGAGGTTGCCAGGGAATGCGTTCTGACAGGAAAGGAAAATGTGGTGGGTGGGGGACAGTGTGCCATTTCTGAGGTGCAGTAGTGCCCCGAGATGTGTGCACTCCAGCTGCACGCATCTTGGGTTAATGTGACCCTGAGTGGTGGGGAGCTCGTGCCTGGCTCCAGGCTGCCCACCACTCAGAGGAGCTGGGAAACTGACCAGTGCAGCAGCACAGGTCAGTTTCCCAGCTCCTGTCAGTGGCGGCAGCCAAGCATCAGGCTGCTGCCCTGACAGGAGCTGTGAAACAGCTCCTGTCGGGGTGGCAAGAGTCAGGCTGCTGTCCCTGACAGGACCGGTTTCCCAGCTCCTGTTGGGGTGGCAGCCTGATGCTTGTCTGCCACCACTGACAGAAGCTGGGAAACTGACCAGGGCAGCAGTGCTGGTCATTTTTCCCTCTTCTGTGAGCAGCAGGCAGCCCAGAGCCAGGCTCTTGGCTGCCTATGACTCACAGGAGACAGGAAACAGGTTAGTTTCCTGGCTCCCCTGTCTTATGTGAAATTTGACTTATGCAAGAAAGCAACCTCTGCGTAAGTTAGGGATCTACTGTACGGAATGGGGTTACCTGGATTCACTCTAAGTCAATAAAACCAGACAGTTGTCAGGATAGATTGAGTATCCTTACTGATTTTCTGGGACAGACACTTCAAAAAAGATGTTGAGAAAACCTGGACATGCATCAGTTCTAGAGCAGGGAGGGCAAATGAATGAGTGAAGGGTAGGATAGTTGTGAACAGATTGTGAGATAGCATGGAGGGAGAATGAGCAGGAAATGCTGCTTAGTTCATCTTGCTAAGAGGAGGCATAACCTGGGGATAGATAGCTCTTCACACCTAGGGTCATCTCCAAGGTCTGAACCAGGAGGCTTGTGTGTATTTAAAGTTGAATTTTAAACCTGAGATCACTTACAAATTGAAAATAGGCAGATTCCAATTAAATATGAGAATCAGAAAGCTGGTTAAAAACATTGTGATTTATTAAAAATAATGCTTAAATAACAAAAATAACTCAATACATTTTTGGTTTTCTTAACTATTATAGCAGCATTCACTGGATACATAGGAGTTATATATGGGGAATATATATGTATATATATTCCTTTCTTGTCCTAAATTCATTGCCTTTATTTCTTATGTAACTTGTTTTTAATTTCACACTAAATATTTAACATAAATATAATTGCCTCTTAGGAATTAAATGTAAGATAAACTGGAATAAAAATGGTAATTAAAATCCTTACCAGTTAGTTAATTTTCACCACAGTGATTTTTATAAAGCTGCACAATTACATTGGGGCTTGTCTACACTAGCCCCCTCCTTTGAAGGGGGCATGTAAATGAACCTGAGCGGTGAATAGCAATGAGGTGCTGACCTGCATATGCAGCACCTCATTAGCCTAATTCCCGCCACACAAACTTCGAAATTGCTAACTTTGAAGCGGCGGCAAGCCATGTAGCCACGGGCACCAAAACGTTTTGGGAGCAAGGGAACTTCCAAGTAGTGCGGGTACTCCGAAGTGCCCGTGGCTAGGCTGCTTGCCGGAGCTTCGAGGTTAGCAACTTCCAAGTTCGCATGGCAAGAATTATGTCAACGCGGTCTTGCATGTGCAGCACAGCACCTTATTGCTATTCACCGCTCAGGTTCATTTCCATGCCCCCTTCAAAGGAGGGGGCTAGTGTAGAGGAGCCCCACGATTAGTGGGACCTGTGACTTAACTTTCAGTGTATTCTACATATAATTAAACAAAATACGTATATATTTAGAGATGTGGTGTTAGTCTGGAAAATGTGTCTACTGGCATGGGACCAGTGTTTGTATTTGAAACAACTTACATTTGATTTTTTTGTGGTTTTACAACTGAGGTGTTTTTTAAAAAACTGAAATTTAGGAATTAGTATGTCTATGACAAAAAGTCTCAGAGGGATAGCTGTGTTAGTCTGTATCTTTAAAATCAACTAGGAGTTCCCTTGCGCCTTAAAGAGGCTAAGGCTAAGTCTATACAAGGGAAATAAGTTGATTTCAGATACACAATTCTAGCTATAGCATTTGCTACACATCCTTGCCTACCCTGCCCCCGGCACCCTGCTGAGAAAAGCAGCTGCAGGGCCCTGTTTGTCTTTGAGCAGTGGCAAGCTGAGGGGAGTGGGGAAAGGCTTCACATGCAGAGCCCCACCCACTGCACGATCCTATTGCCTGGTTTCTGACCAGTGGGAACTGCCTGTTTCGAAGCACAGACTGTGTGTGAATCACCTCTTCCCCAGCCTTCTGCCCCTGGCTGGTAGCTGTTCACAGACACTCATGGCCCCTGCCATGGCCAGGTAGGCAGGTAGTCTGCCTAATAAACCTGCTGGGCTGCTGTCTGGGAGTCACTCAGGTAAGTCTCCTGGTCAGAGCCTGGCTCTGGTACCCCAGCCCTTCCCTTCCCCCACCCACTCCTGCCTTCCTACCCCACATTACCCAAATGTTCTGCCCCTGCTGCCCTGCACCCAGACAGCCTCCCAGACCCTTCATTGCAATCATCCTGCCCCAAATCAAAACCCCCTCCTACTCTAGATTGCAACCCAAACATCAGTCTCTTGCTGCTGGTTACATCTGCCTCCTTCACACAAACTCCTTCCCATATCCCTCATCCTCTCCTGCACCCTAACTCCTTTCCCCAAGCTCCCTTCTGCACTCAACCTTCATCTCAGTTCATGCGCCTCCTCCATTAATACCATAGAAGAGTGCAGACCTTGACTTACTTGACTTAAACACTTGTACTCTGAGTGGAGCATAGGTCATCTATGAGTCACCTCCACTTCACTCTGTCTTGGGACAAAACTTCTTGCTGATTCCAGGAGTACCCCAGTTGTTGTCCTTCAGTCTCAGTAGATCTCCATGTTGTCCAAGGTCTTCCCCTTTTACGCTTTCCTTGTGGGTTCCATGTGACAGCTTGATGGACTATGCTGGATGATCAAGAAATAGTCCTGTGGAACCTTATAGACTAACAGATTTTTGGAACATAAGCTTTCATGGGCAAAGACCCACATTATTAGCTCCATGTCAGGACGGTTGTTTTCTGAGATTGTGGCATAGCCATACCCCCTTTCTTCTCTTGATTTGAACATCAGATGGTTCTTGGCCTGCTCTGTTCCAAAACTACTCATTTGTGACAAAGTCTTGCCATTTGATGTGATGGATGCACCTCAGGTACCTGTTTATGTATGTCTGTAGCTTGTAATTTGAAGACTTTTGATTAAGCCAGGTCTCACATCCTATTTGTGTTGAAGATCTGCAGTTTCATCTTCACAGATATTATGTGTGAACTTCATATGGGATGAAGAACTTGAATGCTGTTGTTGCTTTCCCTATCCTGGTACTGAGATCCTTATCTCTTCCTCTGTCTCTGCCCATAATACTCCTAGGTAGGTGAACTGCTCCAGGTCATTCCCTCCCAGTGTGATGGTGGTGGTGTTGGACTGGTTGATCCAAATTGTCTTGGTCTTTCCCTTGTTAATGCTCAGTTCAGTCATTAAGGCAGATTTGTCTAGTCTGCAGACTTTTTCTTCCATGCTTTCATGTTGGTGTGAAAGAAGGGCAACATGGTCAGCAAAATCGATATCATTTAGCAGTTTGAAAAGTGTCCACTGAATGCCCCATTGATGGGCGTCTGTCAAGACACCATTCTGAACAATTTGGCTTGTCGAGGTTTTGTACATTGAGTGGATAAGGTTAATAATTTTGGATGTCATGCCCTGGTGTTGCAGCAGTTTCCACAAGGTGTATATCAATGCTGTCAAAGGCTTTTTCAAAGTCTAAGCAGGTTGTGTGCAGGGGGCAGTTCCACTCAAGTGACTGTTTTAGGATCACTCTGATAGCTGCTATTTGATCAGTAGAGGATCTCTTGCTTTGGACGCCAGCCTGTTTTTCCCTGCACTCCCTATCAATTTATGTCTTCATTCTCTCCAATCCTATTGAATGCTTTTTTGGAATAGACAGTAAAGTGATGCCCCTCCAGTTTTTACACTCCTTCAGGTTGCCTTTCTTTGTGTAGTACCCAGAGGCACTGAGCCCTCATCTTGGGTGAGTGAAGTCTCTGTTCTGCAACCTCCTTTAGCTCATGGGGTAGAGTACAGGTCTTTCAACCCTATGCTCCCTGGTTCCATTCCTGGCACTAGCTACTCAGGTCTGTGAGCCTTACATTTGGAGGATTGAGAAGGTAGCCATGTTTCCAGTCTTGTGGGATCTCCTCAGTGTCCCAAATTTTCCCAAACAGATTATATATCATGTTGACTGATGTCTCACTGCCTTCCTTGATTGCGTCTGTTGGGATGTTGTCTGGACCAGGGGCTTTTCTGATTTCTTCTGTTGTAGATCTGCTGCTGTCAATTTGCAGTGGTATATTTGCAGGTGGTAACTCAGGAGGTTCCATGCAGGTAGGGTGGTTTCAGTAGCTTTTCAAATCTACTGAGCTGCTCACTTGGGTTTGTTAGCAGACCTTGACCACTTTCCAAATTCTTGGAGTGCCCCCCCTCTCAAAAATTATTGCCCACCTCTTTTGTAGATTGTCAATGATGCACTGGAGAGGTTTTAGCAGGGGGCTGTAGGAGATAATCAGCAATGTTTTGTTATTTTCCTTGGTGAGCCTGTCCTAAAGTAAGTGACTTCTGGATAGTCATCTGGCCCTGTCAATCTGTTTTCTTATTTCCCCAGGTGTGTATTTAAGTTTAGATATGATAAAGATCTTGTATGTGTTTGTCTCTGTCTGAGGGACTGGAGCAGATATGGTAATACATTAGCACTTGGCTGGAGACAATGGATTGTGCGATGTGTCCTAGGTGGAAGCTGGAGACATGTAAGCAAGAACAGTGGTCAGTAGATTTCTGGTATATGGGTGGTGCCCATCATTTATTTGTACTCTACTGTCCAGGAAGCAGATCTCTTCTGTGGACTGGTCCAGGCTGAGGCTGATAGTAGGGTGGAAATTGTTGAAGTCCCAGTGGAATTCTTCATGGGTCCATATGATGATGTCGTCAATGCACAACAGATAAAAATTTTAAGCTACAAAACCAAGACAGATTTTCAGATTTCTTTCATAATTGGGCATTTGACGCATGCTTGTAAAATGATTGCTTTACATTCTTAATGAGAATCTTGATTGTAGCTCAGTTGCAGTAAATGATGGAGATCAGATTATCTATCAAGAAAAAAGTTTTAATAATAATTAACTCCAGTATGTGAATTTAATCTTGATGGTGAGTTCTAAATTCCCAACTCCCCTTTAATGTTTAAAGGTACATTTTGATCCTGCATGTATTACATTTCTTTACATTAAAAATATAACTTCAATTTTTAAAGAAAATGTTTTCCTCCAAGGAAATAGTTGTGTTGTATTGGATCCAATTATTCTAAAAGGACTAAAAATAACTGATAACATATTTGATCTCTTTCTTCTCTATTACTCTCTAAAATTTAATGGTGAGTTCCATTGTGTTCCCTGGGAGTTACCTGGAATCTGATTGGGTTTCATGTCTTTATTTAAAAAAAGAAACACTAAATGTAATACAAGCAAAAAATGCCTCCTGCACTTTTTTACTTCAGAACATACACAGAACCACTCAGGCTAATCAAAAGTCCTTGGTTTCTAAAGTCATCGGGCGATCACCAGATGAGTATTCCTCAAATAGCTCATTCAGTTATTCCAGTCAGTTTACTAAATGAGGGCAAAACAGCATTTTTGTAGTCAAATGCTACTGAGTCACAAGCCTGTTGAGCAAATATCTCTGTGCTTTACATACATATTGCAACATGTCCATAGTATGATGACTAATGCTTGCAGGGTTATGTTGTAATTTATAGGTCTAATTAGATTTATCTAATTAAATGCCATTTTATTGCTTATTGGGTATTCATGATGCTCCTTTAAAAATGCATTAGGTTAATTAAAGCAGCCATGTGCTTCATTGGGAACTACAGCAGATCAAGGGGCTGTCACAGTTTTTCTACCCATGTGGAATACCATGCATACCACATAGGAAAAAAATTAGTAGAACTGTAAAAATTTAAACTTCATTACACTTATCATGCCCATCTGTAAATGGGGCAGCAACAGTATAAGCATATGAATAGCCTAGTGTCTAAATGCAAATATTTTTACTCTTAAGTTACTTACCTGGCTCAACAACTATCATGATTCAATTGCTGTGTGGCTTTCCGCTGATGCTGAAATTTAGACATTTGTGCCAAGCCAATTATATTGCATTCTAGTCCATCCTCTGTGTTTACAACCCACTAAGACAGACTGAAAATATTACTTAGTGTGAATTACTTCAATAGTAAATTAATTTGTATGAAGAATTAGCCCATTGAACATTGTTCCTGCAACAAGAACTAGTATTTTTCAACTTTAAAACTCATTTCTGATTTCAAAGTCTATAAAGTAGAAAGTAATCTAGGAACAAATATTAAAAACTCTAGTGGTTTGTTCATCGAACCACCAAGACTCTTCTCTTCTTTTCTATCCTAGTTTTGAATGCACTGCTTCTTAAAGTGTACACAAAATGTGAGTGGTCTGAATTCATTTTGCATTTTCAGGATACAGTAGTTTAAGCAAGCATGACAGTACTCATGCAGAGTTTTCAAGCTCTTAACACTGAAGTTATAGAGTCATTAGGCCAACTTCATTTCCTGGGCCCAGGAGGCTGTAAGTTGCACCCACATGCTTCAGTTATGGTGTAAGTGGTTTTCACCCTGACAAAAGAACAGGTGGCAGTGCTGCTTTTGCCCTCCCCGGATAGTGAGTTTTATATTCCATCTGGCATTCAGGAGGTCTCTACCTAGCTGTTGCGTACCTGCCCTGTGTTCTTGGGGAGCCAGGGCACAGTACTCATGGAGAACCCCTCTTCCCCAGCCTCTGCTTCAAGCAAAGCCAATATAAAAAACAAAGAAAAGGCAGGGAGGCCTAAATCTAAACCTTTCCTGACAAGGGTGTTATGATTAAAGAGACATCCTTAGCCTCATTTGCATAGAAAACAGGGCAAGGGAGGCATCTCCATTAGCATACAGAATAGAGAACAGCATTGCTTTGTGGGAAGTCTCTGCTCTGGATGCTAATATAAACCCCTGCCTGCACGCATGCACTTCACTTTTAGTAATAAATTCTCTATTGGTAGCCGAAGTACTGAAACTGCCTAATGCTTTATGAACTCTGTTGAAAGGACACCGCTCATAGCTAGGAATGATCAGTCCCTTTTGTCCAGCCTAAGCAAAACAACTTGGGGATACTCCTTCGAACCCTCCATTTAACCATAAATAAATCTAGTGTTCCTTCGTGAATCATTGTTGTTTCCCTACAAAAACCCTTACTCACGCTCAAATAAATGGTTCTGATTTCTGAATCTAAATTCTGTTCTCAGTTCCATTGGGACTTCATCTTCTCCTGATTGATTAGGTTTGCTGAGCCCTTCATGCTGCTCTGCCACCTTCTCAACCCATTGGAGTCCCCAGACTGGATTATGATAGTCTCCTGTGGTGCACCTAGAAGACTGAGATCATTTGTGCTGGGCTCCTGCACTTTGAAATTTTGCTCTGTATCACTGTACATGTGACTCTTTTTTTGCATATTAGTTAATCTCATATGGATAGGAAAATCTATGGATCAAGGGTTATCTTTTACTCCAAGTTTTTATATGGCCCAGTGTAATAAGCCTTACTCTGGACTGAGGCATCTGAACACAAGTGTATTACAAAAAATATAAAAGTTACTTACAACTTGATAACTGCAGTCAATATTCAAAACTTTTCAGTCATAGAGAGGTAGCCGTGTTAGTCTGTATCTTCACAAAACTCCTGCTTTTTTGGTGTGTAAAGATTTTCAGAGAAGTCATAAAATGATTCGGGAATAAAAACTGTACACATTCTTTTGTAGAATAAAGTTTACTGCCAACTTTTATTCAAAATAACAACCCTAATTTCACCTTTATGAGAAATAGTTGCCAATATAAAATTTGTCTGCAGTACCAGAACAATTTGCAACTTCTGAGTCTTTGATGGTGGAGGCACTACTGACAAGATGCATACTAAATTCCTACTAATGAACTTTGATTGTAATGTTTTGTGGAATCATAGAATCCTAGGCCTGGAAGAGACCTAAAAGGTGATAGAGTCCAGCCCCCTGCCTGAAGCAGGATGTTTGATGTGTCCTCAGAGAGTTTTGGTATCATTAGCAAATATGTACTGTAGATATCGCCTTCTCATTATTGCTTGGAAGCCCGTTTATTGTATTTCATTGTGTCAAACCTTTTAAATTCTATCCCAAAGTTGCATTTAACTTCTGCATCACAATATTGTGCAATACAGCTTTAAGAGCCTGCTGATTACAAGCTAATATTGTGTTGCAAAAACATGCATATTACTACCACATCATAAAACAGTAACTGATTGAGAACTGAAAATTATACCTTGATTGCTGTGGGCTATACTGAACATATTACATTTACTGGAAAGTGTAGCATTGAATGGGGAGGATGAACTAGAAAACAAGAAGGTAAAAGTTAGTCTCATATAAATGTTTCCTATGATGCCCATTCTCCTTGCAAATAACATGAATATTAAAAAGGCTATTAGATGTGGTTGGTAAAACCAATTACATGCATGGAATACATAATTATATCACTAAATGACCAGCTTGTGAGAAAGTTAATGGCCTGAGAATTGCTAGTGCAGACAAGTATTTCAGAGATTAGTGAAATGCCATTTGAAAGCCTGGTATAGATGTTCATTCCCTTGAAGACTCAACACTACATTTTCAGTTCTTTAATAGGATTTCTTAATTGAAGTAAGTGGCATGTCCTGGAAATAGAATCTTTCTCAGAGCTTTTTCTGAAGTGCCCACAATCTGCTGACCATTTGCAAATCTTCATGCACCAAAGTTTTGAGATCCCGGCCCCGAGCCAGTGTGGAATCTGATGCCACACTGTTTACACTGCATTACAGACAATATAGTCTAGCTGGAGGCAAATTCTTCTTCACATTTTAACAGACAAACCTCTTTTGTGCATGTGATACCAGTTTACAAGCCACAGAGAGTTTACAAGCCGTCTTAGTCTGTATCTTCACAAAACAAAAAAGCAGTTATATATCACTTTAAAGACTAACAACGTCTTTAAAATGCTACATCTGCCATTTTGTTTTGTGAAGCTTACAGGCCAGTGGGGGAATGACAGATAAAAATAATGGGATCCCATCTGGATATCTGTGTTAGGATATCTGATGCTAACAGAGCAGGATTATTATCACTGTAGCATGTGCAGGCTGGAACTGAGATCAGGGCTAGTCGTTGTACGTACTGTACACATGGTAACTGCAGGAACATCATGCAGTGTTAACTACACAAGACACACAAAGGCTGCATCTACACTAAGAGATAAATTTATCATTTGCTAAATTTGAATTTTTAATCTCATTCTTATGAATTCAAGTTTGTGTCTACAAACCTGGAAATTCGAGCCACCGTTTCTCTGCGTTGTTTCCGCATCCCCCTTGCCTTATCCAAATTTGACTGCATGAGCAATGCATTGTGGGTACCTGTCCCACAGTGTCTTAGCCCCAGTTGCTTGTGGGTGTTTCATGTCAGAATCCCAGAATGCAAAGAACTGTCCCCAAATGCAGAACACCCAGTAACTGCACAAAAAAGAATTGGAGATTGTGCCAATCTTCTCCGGCGTTTTCTCCTGCACAGCACTAGGGCAAGCATGGATCACCAATTGTTTCGAGTCACTACACACACCATTGTGGCAACTTCCTGGACGGTTGCACTATTTTGCTTTCTACTGCAAAGCACAGTGATGGTTCAGTATAATGATGATGATGCTGATTTTGAAGAGCAAATGCTGGCTGCCCTGAATGCATTACTGACAGTGGAGCAGAGCTTTTGGACTTGTGAGAGCAGCACACACTGGTGGGATCACATCGTTTTGGAGTCCTGGGATAACCAGCAGTGGGGGCAGAACTTTCACATGTGCAGGTCCACTTTTATGTAACTTTGTGATGTGCCGGCCTCCACACTGAGACACAACAACACAAGGATGAGGTCAGCTTTAACATTTCACAAGTGAGTGACAATCACTGCATGGGAGTTTGCATTGCCCGACAGTTACTGGTCCGTGGCTAATCAGTTTGGGGTGTGCAGATCTATGGTGGGGTCTGTGGTGATGCAGGTGCCCCATGCAATCTGTTGGTGTCTCCTCAGGAAGGCCATGATCCAGAGAGTGGTAGAGGATCTAGTGGTTGGCTTTGCTGCCCAGGGGTTTCAGCTCTCCACCCACCACCCCCAGGCCTGGTTCTCTCTGGCACCAGTCCTCTGCAGACCTTGGTTTAGCAGGGGGCACCTGTGCTTTCAGCCCTCCACCCACCCATCCCCCGCCTGGTTCCCCACAATGATTTGTGTGCCCTGCCACTCGAGCATGCCAAAAGATCACACTGAGCTCAAAAGAATCAATTTATTTTGGGGGGAGGGGAGCTTTAAGTGACAAGGAAAAGAAGCCTTGTCAAGGGTGGTGGAGAAACCTTTTGCAGTGGCCTGTGGGGCCTTGTCCTCCATCCCTGCATTTGGAGACTGCGACACTGGAGGGGAGCGGGGCAATCTGTCTTCAGGCAACTCTGGGCAGCAGTGAGTGGAGCCTGCAGTGCGGTGTTGGGAGTTGCTCTGCAGCTACAGCATGGAGCACAGGACCTCTGTCTGGTCACTCACTGCTGTTACTAGCTTTGCTGCTTGCTCTTGCATTTTGTGCTGCCACTCAGCTGTAGTATGGCGCCACTAAGCTGTACTTTACTGCCACTGAGTTGTGTCCATGTCATCTTACTTGGGTGCCCATCTTCCTGTATTAGGTGGGGCGGTCCTGAACTTGGGACGCCATAAAGTGGTCCCTACTTATTTTTTAAAATGGACTAATTGTCCTGTATTTGAGCTCCCCATCCCTGTGCAGGCAGAGCTGCTGGCAGGAGTCACTTCCCGAAGCCTCAGAGAAACAGGGGGAGTGTAGGTGGTTGCTGCACCCCCGCCGCTTTCCTGGAGTGGGCTGGTGGCTGCTGCCTCCTTCCCAGCTCCCTGGGGCTTGGTGGAACCGGGAGGAGTTGCCCTCCCCCCAATATCTCCCTGTCCTGTATTTGGGACAGGGAGATATGGTCACCTTACATCTTAGTGGTTTCTGACCTTGACCGCTCCACGTGCTGAAGGATCAAATCCTGCTTGCACCTTTTTCTCTTCCTTGCCTTGTCTCCCAGCCTGGGGTTGGCAGCTGTAAAGCAAGTGAAAGTCAAAATTAAGATACAGTTCAGACAAAGTGTTTTCCCAATGCAATGAATGCGTCTCTGTCTCTCTTATCAGGGAAACTTTCATTCTCCAAGGCCACTTAAAGATTATGAAGCATGGCATTCGAAGCGTTCATTGCACAAGCCATCATTTGTCATCTTTTATCTAGAACATTTCACTGTGGAGATCCACAACTGTTGTCCTGTAAGCTGTTGTCCGCTTTCTGGGGAAAGGAGGAGGGCTGCAAATCAGGGGAATCCATCTGGTGTCCTAGGGCAGGGGAAAACCTCTTTTTTGGCCATTGCTGGAGCAACACTCTGCAATGAGCAATGCCGGCAGAGCCTGGCAGCTGTGTGGTGTGATGGCATGTTGGGGACAGGTTCGATGAATGGCGGGGTGAAGGGTAGGAGGACCCCTGTAAAGTAAAAGATTTCCCATGGTGGAGGACAGTTTTTGTGCTCTCTGCTGGGTTGGGGGAAAAAAGTTTTTCCTCATCAGGGTTAAAAAGGCCATTTAAAGGAGAACAAAGCCACCTGTGCTGAACATGCTGGTTTGTGGTAGTAGAGTTTGCAGAATCCTGCAGCCGTGTGGCAAGGGGGGAGGGTTCAATTGCAGCCACATAGATGGCTGGGTAGGGAGGGATCCCTGTAAAGTGAAAGGAAATGCTGGTGGGAAATGGACATGTGAGAGGAGAAGGCCTGGAGATCCTGCAACACACGTGGGGCGGGGCAGGATGAAAGGGGAGACTCAGAGCGCCTGCTAGCAACATAGTGGCTATGTCTACACTAGCCCCAAACTTCGAAATGAGCAGATGGGAATAAGGGGACTTCGAAGTAGGTGGGGTCCTTTCGAAAAGGAGCCCCGTCGGGACGAGCTGGGCGACAACGAACCGTGTCAATTTCGAAGTGCCGCGGCCGCCCGCATGCTAATGAAGTGCTGAATATGCATTTCAGTGCTTCATTAGCAAACTTCAAAGTGGCCATTTTGAAGTTTGGGGCTAGTGTAGACACGGCCAGTGTGGTGATGCACTCCAGGGAGATGTAAAAGGGCGGGAAGCATAGGAAAAAAAATCCAATCTGAATTCCCATGCTCCTTTAGGTTGCCAAAGAAGACATCTTCCTCCTAACACTCCTGATGAATCCACACTGGAGCTCTCTTGCAAGCCTGAGGAGTACTAGGAAGATCACTAGCCTGAGTGCTCATGATTGCAGGAGATGGCTGGTAGCAATCACATCGTTAATGAGGTGCAATGCAATGGTGATGGGTAAAAAAAATTTTTTTCATTCTGGGCGCCTTTATATTTGCACTCCTGTGGGCTGATGAATTCAAAGTCAAATTTAATCAAAACTTTGCAGGCTTCCTGTGATCTTCTTCTTGCACACCTGGATGGAGAGCAGTGGAGAAGAAAACAGCCATACATAGCAGGTAACTGTGTAGATGTTTGATACATACAGGACAGTTCTGGAGGCTAATAAATTCAATTTAAAGACATGGTGCTTCCACACTGGCCTTTATTTGAGATTGGAAATTCGAACTTGACGCTACACCCACCTGGTTCCGGCGATATTATGATATTGGTTTTCTATCGATATTAGTACTCCCTAAATCAAGCTAATGGCATTTACAGTGAAGACAGTCGCTTGGTACAATCGAGCTAATTGCGTTACATTCGAATGTATCTTGTCATGTAGACACAGCCAAAGAGTGGAAGAAAAGAGGTAGTATTACCTCAGCTTTACAGAGAGATAATGGAGACACAGCATAATTAACTGGCATGCCCAAAAAATCCCTAAAAGAGCAAATTGCAGAATTCAATTTAACTTCAACCACAAAAGAATACCAAACCAAAAAAGCAGTCAAGTAGCCTTTAAAGACTAGCAAAATGGTTTATTAGGTGAGCTTTCGTGGGACAGACCCACTTCTTCAGATCATAGCCAGACCAGAACAGACTCAATATTTAAGGCACAGAGAACCAAAAAGAGTAAGCAAGGAGGACAAATCATTGAGTCTGTTCTGGTCTGGCTATGGTCTGAAGAAGTGGGTCTGTCCCACCAAAGCTCATTGCCTAATAAATTATTTTGTTAGTCTTTAAAGTGCTACTTGGCTGCCTTTTTGTTTTGATAGTATATGGATTAGCACAGCTATCGCTCTGTTACTACACAAAAGAATATGTTCGTGGATTGCTTTACTATTGTGGCAAGTAATTAAATAATTATCTAAATATAAAATATTATTCCTAATCATTCAGGATTTTAAAAAAATCTTTCATCTCAGGAGTTAGGATGCCAAGAAGAAGAGCTTTCCTGCAGGCATACTCTGCCCTCAGTGTCCCAGCTTACTTTCTAGAAATTTTATTTTGCAGGTCTATGGCCACAGGTGATGTGTGGAGGTGCACAGGGGGCCACATGCACCCCCTCGGTCCTGTGCCCCTCCCCAAATTCTCTGGCTGTGCTGCTCCTGAGGGAGGAGGATTGCCCTGCATGCACTGGAAATGGCATGGCTTCCAGAGGAAGAAGTGCATGGGATGGAGCAGGGGTGGGGAGAGGGTGGGGCATGCGTAGAGCAGGGCAAGAGGAGCATTGGAGGTGCAGGAGTGGGAAGAGGATGGAGTTATAGGCACATGAACGGTCCTCCCTCCCCCCCTTGCATTCACCACAAATCTCCAAACTAGTTGCTTCTAAGGCCCAGCACACACTGGACCTTACATCCTAGATATTTTGGTAATGGGAGAGTCAAACTACTGTTAGATTCCCAGTAGCCAGGACAAAGGAGATGGACAGGCACCAATAGGTATGCAGAACCGAGCAACCATTTCCTTTCAGTGTAAGAGAATCCCTGCAGCCTGGCCTGAGGGTGTTTTGACAAGCCATTCACACAACAGTTGCAGGGATAGCATCTAGTCAACCAGTATGTGATCAGCAGAGAGTCCTGAATCATAACATCCTAGGGCTGGAAGGGACCTTAGGACCTTAGCTCCATCCCCTGCAGTCATTGGCCCCCATGCTGGAGAAAGACCCTGAAGGGACCCTGTCAGCTGGCCTTTCAACTATATCCCCTCATAGAATAGGGGTGGGGAGGGTGGGGAACGGGTATCACAAGCTGTAATCCGTTCCCGGAATATTTTTACCCAGGCTGGGTGGCCAGTTGAGATGGCACAGTCACCGGGGTGATCCCAGGGCACAGTGTCATTCTGGCATGTGGGTATGACCGTCCCCTGCCTGGTGCACTAGCTGGCTTATCAAGCAATGAAAGGTGTTCTTTTTATGGGGGAAAAAGCAGCTGAGTTTGCATGGTCTGGTCACCTTCTGAAGCCAGCCTATATGGTTTTTCTTTGCCTGGGATTCCCTACTTTTCCATCTTTCCTTCTGAAAAATGGCTGTTTGCTCTCCACGGGAGGGGAACGAGGGCAATGCAATGTGGGAAGATGACATCACATACCCACAACCACTTGTGGGGCATTTTTTCCCATACTGAGTGAGTGAAAATACCCAGAATGCTATGAGGCTGAGGGAACTGTGGGATAGGTTCCCACAATGCACTGCTATAACAGTTGTTTTTTGTTGATTTAGTGTGGCAGCACTAAGTCGAATTTGTGGGGAGATGAGGATACTCAAGTTCAAATTTATAAAACCCAGCAATACAAACTCGAATTTCATACATTCAAATTTATCTTGTAGTTTAGATGTAGGTTCACTAACCATAGTGTTGGTGGCCCACCAGGGGCTAACTCTGGCAACCTGGATCTGGCTTGTGTTGGTAGTTGCCCCCCACTGAAGTAGGGAAAAGGTTTTTCTGCAAGTTATGTTGTTAGTGTGTGTGAACCCATGGGCTGAGGTGATTGAAAAGACCAGTTTTCCCACTGTATAAACAACTGTTATATTTAATTCATTTTACAGTCTCCTCCCAGCTTTGCAGAGCTGTTCAGTAATACCTTAGGAAAAAATAGCACAAATACAACATACTTATAAAATTATTAAACAGATGACAGAGGGACTTCAACAAAAAAGAAGAGCGTCAGGTTCTAATGATGCTTGGTGAGATGACACATTGGCCACCATCTTATGCTCAAGAATATTTTGTTTAAAAAATATATATGTATGTTGCGCTGGCAGCACCGCTGATTATTAAAGTTTCCATACACTTTCCATTACAAAACCAAGTTTTTAGTTCCAAAATTTAACTGATTGGGCATAAATTTTCCTTGCTGTCTGTTGGCTTCAGTCTGCACATTTTTTAGTGATGGTTCAGCCATTTCCAGAACTGGTGCTACTGCTTCCATTTATTTGAGAATCTTTATCACCTCATAAGATCCTCTCTCCCTCCTCCCTCTCCTCACTCCAGTGAGAGAGGTCATTCTTGGGGAGTCATTGTTGGAGTACTGCGGAAAGAGATTTAGTGGACCACAAGCTAAACATGAGTCAAGAGTAGGATGCTGTTACAAATAAAACCAAACATGATTCTGGGATACATTAACAGGAGAGTTGTGAGTAAGACATGAGAAGTCATTCTTCTGCCCTGCTCAATGCTGATTAGACCTCAGTTGGAGTATTGTGTCTAGTTCTGGGCACCACATTTCAAGAAAGATGTAGAGAAAGTGGAGAAAGGTGTGGAGAAATTGAAGAGCAACAAGAATAATTAAAGGTCTAGAGAACATGAGCTGTGAGGGAAGACTGAAAGAACTGGGCTTGCTTAGTTTAGAAAAGAGAAGACTTAGAGAGGATGTGATAGTGGTTTGCAAGTACCTCAAAGAGGGTTACAAGGAGGAGGGAGAAAAATTGTTCTCCTTGGCCTCTGAGGGTAGGACAAGAAGCAATGGGCTTAAACTGCAGCAAGGGAGGGTTAGATTAGACATTAGGAAAGACTTCCTAACTGTGGGGGTGGTTAAACACTGGAGTAAATTACCTAGGGAGGTTGTGGAATCTCCATCACTAGAGATTTTTAAGAGCAGGTTAGATAGACACCTATTGGGGATGGTCTAGATGGTGGTTGGTCCTGCCAAGAGGGCAGGGAACCGAACTTGATGACCTCCTGAGAATCCCTTCCAGTGCTAGTATTCTATGAGACTGACACAGGCATCTGCTGGGGTGGCTCATGAAGTGAAACCTGCCTTGACCACCATCATGGAGCAGTAGAACTTTTAGGTAAGATACACATACTTATGGACTCTGTTATTTTAATTATTATTTTGTATCATCGTAGCATCTAGGACACCGTTGTGCTAGGGGCTGTACAAACACAAAGCAAACCTAGTCTATGCCCCAAAGAGCTTGCAATCACATTATGAGACAAGTTTCAAATGGGTGGATATAGGCAAAGTGATGCGGGGAGAAGAAGCAAAACAAGGAAGTAATATTGTTCACAGACCATGGTTGCGGCACACCAGCATCCTAATCATTATCTATTTCTTTGCAGACATCATGGCAGAGAGGCATGTTTAGGAAAAGTTAGAAGAACTGTTAAGTGGCTTCACAGAGGCTGACAGGGAGTTCATCCCACATGTGAGTATATGAAGTTGGTTGTCTGAAAATCTAATAAGTGGACAATGGAGATGGGCACCGTAGGCTGATGCGAGGTGGAAATTGATGTTTCAGTACTGAAAGAGATGATAGGGTGAGGCTAGGCCATGAAGGGCCTCGAGAATGAAGACAAATGACTAATATTTAATATGATGGAATCCTGCAGATTAAAGTAAGCAATACTTGTTTTGGTTTTAAGAAGGCTCTGTGTTGCACAGTTTGGCTATGGACACAGAGTCTGGAAGGGAAGAATTGAAGTTCCAAACCAGTTGAATTTGCTGAATAAGATAATGGGCTCTTCAGCCTAGCAGTCAAATGTAGAAGATGATACAATGACTGTAGCTGGACAAATTCACACAGGAAATAAAGCACATTTTCAACAGTGAGGATAATTATCTAATTACTGGAGGAACAACTTGCCAGAGGTTGTGTGAGATTTGCCACCACTAGCAATTTTTAAATCAAAATAAAATATATGTGCTCATTCAAACAGGAGTTAATTCAGGGAACTGCTTTTGCCTGTGCTATTCAGACAAGATGAACACATCACCTGTGCCCTTATCTATGACTCTATGACAGACATGAGACCTGACCCTGGAAAAGGTGAGCTTAGAGAGAGGAGAGATGGATATGACAAAGATCTAGGAGAGGAGACTGAGACAAGGAACTACAGGGGACTGGAGGTATGGACTGAGACTAGATGAGAAATGCAGGGAGAGGACTGAGACTGGGGCTGCATCTACCCTATGAGATACAATTGAATTGATTAATATCGATTTTGTAACTCTGGAATTTATTAATTCAGTTTTGACTCCTCACGTCCCCACATGCTCCTCACAAAATCGACTTATTGCTGCCACACTCAACTGGCAAATATTGACTGTTGCAGCAGTGTATTGTGGGAACCTATCCCACAGCTCCCTCATCCCCGTAGCATTCTGGGTATGTTTGCTAGTCTTTGACATCATCTTCGCATGTTGCATTGTCCTTGTACCCCTCCTATGTTAAGGAAACTTTCTTTTTTCCAGTCGGAAGGAAGGAAAAATAGGACATTAACAAAGGGGGTAAAGTTAACAGAAATCTTTCTTCAGTAACAGAATTATCTGTGTGATAGATATGGCCTATGATTGTAGAATGCCCATTTATTTGGTTTTCAATATGGGTAGCTTTGTTTTCATTCTCTTTGTAAACCAAAAGATCTCAAGGAACTTGGTACTTTGCTATTTATTTTGCTTATCTGCTATTCTGTTTATATAGCAAATGTCAGTAATTTGAGATGTGAGGTTTCTGTGTATGTTGTAGTTATGAAACCATAAGAGAAACATCATAATGACTAATAGTTGTTGTGATATTCTTCATTGTTGCCTTGGTGAGCTAATTATTAAACCTATGCAGCTAAACTAGGTCACATCTGACCAAATCTGGTGATGAAAATCTGCTCTTTGACACTGGAGTATATTCAGAATCGCTCCAATGAAATACAGAATTTAATTATTGTCTTTAACATTTGGAATTGATCAGGACTAGAAGAGTCAATTGGCTTTTCAGCTGAGACTGAATTTTTTAGATCTTCAGCAACTTCAAAGTAGTTTAAGTTTAAATTGTAATAACATAATTGTTACAGGCTTTAGACGTCTACAGGAAAATTAATTGGTAATGTCAGATGAGTTTTAAATATCACCAGAAAAATTTCCTTTTGTTTTTATTTTCTGGTGCATGTTGATTAGAAGAGATAGGGATTCAGATATTTCCTGACCAGCCGTATATTCGTTATATGGGTTTGAAAATCTCTTCTTAGAATCATAGAATCCTAGGGCTGGAAGGGACCTTGGGAGGTCATCTAGTCCAGTCCCCTGCTTCAAGCAGGATCAACCCCAACAAAGTCATCCCAGCCAGGACCTTGTTAAGCCGGTACTTAAAAACCTCAAGGGATGGAGAATCCACCACCTCTCTTGGTAACACATTCCAAGTGCTTCACCACCCTCCTGGTGAAGTAGTTTTTCCTAATACCCAACCTACACCTCTCCCTCTTTAACTTCAGACCATTGCTCCTTGTTCTGTCATCTGACACCACTGAGAACAGTCTCTCACCATCTTCTTTAGAGCTCCCCTTCAGGAAGTGGAAGGATGCTATTAAATCACCCCTCCGTCTTCTGTTCTGTAAACTAAATAAACCCAAATCCCTCAGCCTCTCCTCATGGGTCATACGCTCCAGCCCCTTAATCATTTTTGTTGCCCTCTGCTGATCCTGCTCCGGCACATCCACGTCCTTTTTATACTGAGGGGCCCAAAACTGGACGCAATATTCCAGATGTGGCCTCACCAGTCCCAAATAGAGGGAAACAACCACTTCTCTAGATCTGCATGAAATGCTCCTCCTAATGCACCCCAATATGCCATTAGCCTCCTTGGCTACAAGGGCACACTGTTTACTTATATCCAGCCTTTCATCCACCCTAACCCCTAGATTCCTTTCTGCTGTACTCCTGCTTAGCCAGTCGGTTCCCAGCCTATAACAATACTTGGGATTCTTCCATCCCAAGTGCAGGACTCTACAATTCTCCTTGTTGAACCGCATCAGATTTCTTTTGGTCCAATCCTCCAATTCATCCAGGTCACTCTGGATCCTACCCTCCAGCGTATCTACCTCTCCCCGTAGCTTCGTGTCATCTGCAAACTTGCTGAGGGTGCAATCCAATCCCTCATCCATGTCATTAATAAAGAGCCTTGCAGCGCTCCACTTGAAAACGCCTGACATCCAGATGTTGAGCCATTAACCACTACCCGACCGTCAAGCCAGCCTTCTATCCATCTTATAGTCCATGGATCCAATCCATACTTCCTTAACTTATGGGCAAGAATGTTGTGGGAGACTGGATCAAAAACTTTGCTGAAGTCAAGGTGTATCACATCCACTGACTTCCCCATATCCACAGAGCCTGTTACCTCATCACAGAAGCTAATCAGTTTGGTAAGGCAGGACTTGTGGATAGGGGAGAAGCGGTCGATGTGGTATACCTAGACTTTAGTAAAGCATTTGATACGGTCTCACATGATATTCTTATAAAAAAAAAAAAAACTAGGCAAATACAATTTAGATGAGGCTACTATAAGGTGGGTGCATAACTGGCTGGATAACCATACCCAGAGAGTAGTTCTTAATGGTTCTCAATCCTGCTGGAGAAGTATAACAAGTGGGGTTCCGCAGGGGTCTGTGTTAACACTGGTTGTGTTCAATGTCTTCATCAATGATTTAGATATTGGCATAGAAAATTCGCTTATTAAGTTTGCAGATGATACCAAGTTGGGAGGGGTTGCAACTGCTTTGGAGGATAGGTCATAATTCAAAATGATCTGGATAAACTGGAGAAATGGTCTGAGGTAAACAGGATGAAGTTTAATAAGGACAAATGCAAAGTGCTCCACTTAGGAAGGAACAGTCAGTTTCACACATACAGAATGGGGAAAGACTGTCTAGGAACGACTACAGCAGAAAGGGATCTAGGGATTATAGTGGACCACAAGCTAAATATGAGTCAACAGTGTGATGCTGTTGCAAAAAAAGCAAACATGATTCTGGGATGCATTAACAGGTGTGTTCTGAACAAGACACACGAAGTCATTCTTCCGCTCTACTCTGCGCTGGTTAGGCCTCAGCTGGAGTATTGTGTCCAGTTCTGGGCACCGCAGTTCAAAAAAGATGTGGAGAAACTAGAGAGGATCCAGAAAAGAGCAACAAGAATGATTAAAGGTCTAGGGAATGTGACCTATGAAGAAAGGCTGACAGAATTGGGCTTGTTTAGTTTGGAAAAGAGAAGATTGAGGGGAGACGTGATAGCGGTTTTCAGGTATCTAAAAGGGAGTCATAAGGAGGAAGGAGAAAACTTGCTCTTCTTGGCCTCTGAGGATAGAACAAGAGGCAATGGACTTAAACTGCAGCAAGGGAGGTTTAGGTTGGACATTAGGAAAAAGTTCCTAACTGTCAGGGCGGTCAAACAGTGGAATAAATTGCCAAGGGAGGATGTGGAATCTCCGTCGCTGGAGATATTTATGAACAGGTTAGATAGATGTCTATCAGGGATGGTTTAAATAGTACTTGGTCCTGCCATTGGGGCAGGGGGCTGGACTCGATGGCCTTTGAAGTCCCTTCCAGTCCTAGTGTTCTATGATTCTATGACTTTCCCGTGGTGAATCCATGTTGGCTACTTTTGATCACTTTCCCTTCTTCCACGTGCTCCAAAATGGATTCCTTGAGGATCCCTTTCATTATTTTCCCAGGGACAGAGGTAAGGCTGACCAGTCTATAGTTCCCTGGATTGTCCTTCTTTCCATTTTTAAAGATGAACACTACATTTGCCTTTTTCCTGTCATCTGGGATCTGTCTCAACCTCCAAGAGTCTTTGAAAATAATGGCCAAAGGCTCAGCACTGACTTCTGCCAGTTCCCTCAGTACCCTTAAAAAGCAGTCAAGTAGCACTTTAAAGACTAGCAAAGTAGTTTATTAGGTGAGCTTTCGTGGGACAGACCCACTTCTTCAGACCATGTCCAGACCAGAACAGACTCAATATTTAAGACACAGAGAACCAAAAACAGTAAGCAAGGAGGACAAATCAGAAAAAGATACTCAAGGTGAGCAAATCAGAGAGTGGAGGGGTGGGGGGGGAGATCAAGAATTAGATTGAGTTAGGTATGCAGACAAGCCCCTATAGTGACTCAGAAAGTTCACATCGCGATTTAAACCATATGTTAATGTTCCGAATTTGAATATAAATGTCAGTTCATCCACTTCCCTTTCTACAAAGGAGCGATAATTTCTTTTCAGTAACACACATACTTTGAGGTCATTGACAGAATGCCCCATTCCATTAAAATGTTGACTGACTTGTTTGTGGATCTGGAGTGTTTTGATGTCTGTTTTGTGCCCGTTGACCCTTTGTCTAAGGGAGTTAGAAGTCTGTCCAATATACAAAGCATCTGGGCATTGTTGGCACATGATGGCATATATGATGTTAGTAGAGGAGCATGAGAAAGTGCCCGTGATTCTGTGAGTAACCTGGTTAGGTCCAGTGATGGTATTTCCAGAGAAGATATGTGGACAAAGCTGGCATCGGTCTTTGTTGCAGGGAAAGGTTCCAGGACTGGTGTTCCTGGGGTATAGCCTGTGGCTGTTAGTAAGGATCCTCATGAGGTTGGGAGGTTGTCTGTAGGAAAGAACAGGCATGTCACCCAGGGCCTTCTGGAGTGTAGCATCCTGATTAAGAATAGGTTGTAGGTCTTTAATAATTCGTTGCAGTGGTCTGAGTTGGGGGCTGTAAGTGATGACCAGTGGTGTTCTGTTCTTGGCTTTTTTGGGCTGATCTTGGAGTAGCTGGTTTCTGGGTATGCATCTGGCCCTGTCGATTTGTTTTTTTACTTCTCCTGGTGGGTAATTCAGGTTTATGAATATTTGGTAAAGTTCTTGTAGTTTTTGGTCTCTGTCAGTTGGATCAGAGCAAATGCGATTATACCTAAGAGCTTGACTGTAAACAATGGATCTAGTCACGTGTGCAGGATGGAAACTAGAAGGGTGTAGATAAGTATAGCAATCAGTAGGTTTTTGGTACAGTGTGGTACTGATCAGGCCATCCTTGATTAGTACTGTAGTGTCCAGGAAATGTATCTCTTGCATGTTGTAATCGAGGCATAAGTTGATGGTGGGGTGTAGATTGTTAAAGTCTCTGTGGAATTCTTCTAGAGCCTCTGCACCATGGGTCCAAATCATAAAGATGTCATCAATGTATCTTAAGTAGAAGAGTGGTAATAGGGGACGAGAGCTGAGGAATCGTTCCAGGTCAGCAATAAATATATTAGCATATTGTGGGGCCATGCGGGTGCCCATAGCAGTTCCACTAATCTGGAGGTATAAATTGTCCCCAAAATGGAAATGATTGTGTGTGAGAACAAAGTAACAGAGGTCAGACACCAGATTGGCTGTGGTGGCATCAGGGATGGTGTTCCTGATTGCTTGTAATCTGTCTTTATGTGGAATATTAGTGTAGAGAACCTCTACATCCATTGTGGCAAGGTTGGCGTTATCAGGAACTTTTCCGATGTTTTGTAATTTCCTCAGGAAGTTGGTGGTATCTCGGATATAGCTGGGAGCGTTGGTGGCATAGGGTTTGAGGAGGGAATCCACGTAACTGGATAGTCCGGTGGTAAGGGTGCCAATACCTGAAATGATAGGGTGTCCAGGGTTTCCAGGTTTGTGGATTTTGGGAAGTAAATAGAGTAATCCAGGCTGCGGCTCAGATGGTGTGTCTGAGTTAATGAGGTCCCAAGTAGCAGCAGGGCGTTCCTTCAGTAGTTGTTGTAATTTCCTTTGGAATTCCAAAGTGGGATCAGCGGAGAGAGGTCTGTAAAATGTGGTGTTGGAGAGTTGTCTGGCTGCCTCCTGTTCATAGTCTGACTTATTCAGGATGACAAAGAGGGATGGTTTGTTCCTGTGCCTTCAGTAAGACTTCTTTAAAATACTGCCAGTTCTCTTGAACTCTTTTCCCCTTCATTTTCATTTCCCAAGAGATCCTGCTCAACAGTTCTCTCAGGGAGATGAAGTCTGCTCTTTTGAAATCAAGGGTCTGTATGTTACTGCTCACCCTTCTTCCTTTCGTCCGGATCCTGAAATCTACTATCTCATGGTCACTGCAGCCCAGGTTTCCACTCCCTTCTATTTCTCCTACTAGTTCTTCTTTGTTTGTGAGCAGCAGGTCAAGTTGTGCAAGGCCTCTGGTTGGTTCCTTCAGCACTTGTACCAAGAAGTTATACCCAAGATTCTCCAAAAACTTCCTGGATTGTCTGTGTGCTGCTGTATTGGTCTCCCAACAAATGTCTGGATGATTAAAGTCTCCAATGAGAACAGGGTGTGTGATTTGGAAGCTTCATTTAGCTGCCTGAAGAAATCCTCATCTACCTCATCTCCCTGATCTGGCGCTCTATATCAGACACCAACTACAACATCACCTCTGTTACTCCCGCCTCTAAGCTTAACCCAAAGACACTCAACTGGATTTTCTCCCTCCTTATACTGGAGCTCTGCGCAATCATACTGCTCCCTCACATAGAGCGCAACTCCTCCTCCTTTCTCCCCGTCTGTCCTTCCTAAACAGTTTATAACCTTTCACGACTGTGCTCCAGTTATGCAAATCACCCCACCAAGTCTCCGTTATTCCAACCACCTCATATTTCTTTGACTGTGCCAGGGCCTCTAATTCTTCCTGTTTGTTCCCCAGGCTTCTGGCATTTGTGTATAAGCACCTTAGAGAAGTGGCTGTTTGGCCCACTTTCTCCTCTTCACCCAGGAAACCTACTTGATCGTTCCCTCCTCCTTACCCACTTACCTCAGGGCTTGTGTCACCATCCCCTGACGAACCTAGTTTAAAGCCCTCCTCACTAGGTTTGCAAGCCTGCTCGCAAAGATGCTCTTTCCTCTCTTCATGAGGTGGATCCCATAACTTCCTAGCATCTAGTTACCTAGTCCAGCCCCCCACTTGAAGCAGAATAAATCCCATCTAAGTCATCTGACCCATGACTTTGTCAAGCCAGGACTTAAAAACATCTAGGGATGAAGAATCCACCACCTCTCTAGGCAATGCATTCCAGTGCTTCACCACCCTCCTGATGAAGTAGTTTTTCCTAATATCCAACCCACTTTTCTTCTTCTGTAACTTCAGACCATTGCTCCTTGTTCTGCCACCTATCTAAGCAAGATACCAGAGGTTCTTTTCGCCATTGATTTGATAATTTGTGATTAAACTCTTGTCTCTCTGGGCCATCAAAGCACTTTGAATTTTTCTCATTGGCATTCTATAAAAAACCAGGCCCTTTAATTTTAGCAAGAAGATGAAGCAATACATAAATGTAGCATTACTTACCCAAGAAAACAGTTATCTTGGAAATATCCTGTGAAATTGCATCTTATGCTGGTCATATGAACTCATGAATCCTATTTGAAATATGATACCAAGAGCAATTGTTGACCTGATGATATGTAGGTTTACCTGTTGCACCATGTCATAGTCTTGTACTCTGACTCTCCTCTCTGGGACACCATTGCTCAATGCCCAGCCAGATATACCATCCTTTGTCTTCAGGGCCGTGAGGCCTTCTGGCCAAAGGCAATATAAATCGTCCTGGAGTTTGGGGCATTGTGACCAAGCCAACAGAATCAATACAAAACATGCCAGCAGTCAGGGCAGTGCAGCCTAGCTGCCAGAGTGAATACAAAACATCCCTGTGGTTGGGGCAGTGCAGCCTAGTGGCCAGAATCAGTCACAGTGGCACCCCTTTCTCTTTTTAGCTTCACCCTAGGGACTTAATGGCAGGGAAGATGGCCCACCATGGGTCCGTGGGAATTCAACCACAACACGCCAACTGAGTCAGGTTAGAGGTACCATTCCCTTGTCTCCTCTGGGTTCCTTTCTATCCTGTGTCCAGAAGCTGACATCTGCAGGCTGCTGTGGTTACTAGGTTCCTCCGCAAAGACCTTCTGGGTTTCCCTGGGTTCTGGGCTCCAGGGGCCAGCAGGGCTTTCAAACTAAGGTACCAGAGGTTCTTCACCAGGAGTCTCTGTCTCAGATCCTTCCTCTACAGCCCTCCCTGCCTCACTGAGCTGGGTTACTGACTTTTATATTTGTTCTCCAGCTGGAACACGCCTAGAAGGACCTTGCGGGGGCATGGCCTCCTCAGCCCAAAGAGCGGGATTAACCTGTTGTGGGGCTTGTGTGCCATGTGACACACTGAATACTTAATATACAGAGCAACCCCATTTTATTGCTGTCTTCTTCTGTAATTAGTTTTCAAAGATGGTTCATTGGAGAGGTGATTCACATGTTGGAGGGAGTTTTCTTCTGATTCTTCCAATAGAGTAACATTCTATTTTTTTAAATGTAAAAGAGAATCCTTAAAATGAAGAAGAATATTTAGGTTGCAGTTGTTATTGGAAAAATTAAGAACACATCGACCCATAACTGTATCAGGAAGAGTGACTATTAGTCAAACCCTATTTTCTGGTCAAATAAAATATAGCATGCTTTCACCAGCACTCAACCATTCTGCTTTAGAATCTGTAATGTTGAACTTTTTTCTCTTTCCCTCCCTTACAACTGCCTCTCCTCTGCTGGTTTTTCAAATGAACCAAAACATTTCTTTATTCGACTCCTCAGATCAGTTTTTCTTTGTGTACTGTTGAACCACCCACAAACAAATGAGCAAACAAAAACTCTGGAAACAGAAAATGGCTGCAGGGGGATTAACCAATGTTATTTGCAATGGAAAAAAAAGTCTCCAAACCATTGTGCATTTGAAGGTTAACTGAAAAAAAATATTGAGAGGAAGGGCTACAAATAAGGAAGAGAAATGTGTAGTACAAGTATGGATCTGTAGGAGAAGAGGTGTTACAAATCTTCAGAGGTGAGATTTATGGGCTAATATATATCTTGCCTGGGCTCTCAAGAGTATATTAATTAATCCAGATGATTCCTGATCTTCTCCATGATGGAGAACTGAGGAGATCTGATTCTATTAGTTTAAGGGGAGAGGGATTGGTCTTGCAGTGGTATGGGGCTTGTTTTAAATCATTCTTCATGACGGCTGATTTTCAAAGGCACTGGAAAATCTCAAATATCGTGCTAGAGCAGGATAATTTTGTTCCAGGACCATAGTATGTCTAGTAGATATGCCACAGTTGGGTGACACCAGCACCATTTTGCAATTTGTTAATTTATTTGAGTAGAGTATTTGTGCAGTCTAATAAGATCTAGTTACAATTTTGTTGAGCAGTAGCAGCGGTGAAGATGCTAATATAACTTTGTGCCAAATATTAAACAGATTTCCATCCTTAAGGGTATAATTGAGTTTCATCGTATATTTATCTAGATAGCAGTAAGTCAAAGGTAAACCATGATAGTACAATAACAGAGAGGTAGCCATGTTAGTCTGTACTACAGCAAAACGAAGCAGCAGAAATGTAGCACTTTAAGGACTAACAAAATGATTTATTCGGTGATGAGCTTTTGCGGGACAGACCCACTTCATCAGATCAATTTCATTTCCAATACAGGCTGACATTTACAAGTACAGAGGACCAAAAAAAATATTGTAATTAAAAACTAACAAATCAAATAGGGTTGAAGGAAGGGGGTGAGAGGTGGGGGGATGTTAATTGTCCTGCCTGAGATAATTACGAGCATCAAAGGAGGAAAAGCAGTCCTTGTAACGCCTGAGGTAGTTGATGCCTCTGTTCATCCCCCAAATCATTTTGTTAGTCTTTAAAGTGCTACCTTTCTGCTGCTTTGTTTCATGATAATACAGGCTGAACCTCTATAGTCCAGCACCGTCAGTACCTGCCTGGTGCTGAATGAGAGAATATGCCAGATCACAGGAGATCAGTATTGTCTGGCAGCGTTACCAACACTTCCACTGCTTGCTGGGCTCTTAGAAGATATTTGGGTAAATTAGAGCTCAATAACAGCATGGAACACTGAGAGCCAGGTCTGGTGCCTGTAAACAAACTTTATAGGACCATGGGAAACTTGTGCAACGTTCACCCCCAATCCCCCCCGATAAGTGGTTGTCTGGCTAACCAAAATTATGCTGGATTATTGTGTGCCAGACGAGAGAGGTTCAGCCTATAGTAACTATGGTATATGGCTGGCCCCAAACAGAAACTGTCTTCTAAAGCAGTGGTGTTCAAAACCAATTGAAGCTATCACCACATGCCCCCCTCCATCTGCCAGGCACTGCCCCCCCGCCAGCTGCCCTACCCCCTTCAGCCCCCAGTGACTCACCAGAGCCACTGCTGGAGCCACCTGAGCCCCGAGAGCCACCTGTGCCCCAAGCCACGCCACCCATGCCCCAGAGAGCCGCACCGCACTGCCCGAGCTCCAAGAGCTGCACTGCCCGAGCCCTGAGAGCCACCTGTGCCCCGAGCTGTGCTGCCCAAGCCCTGACAGCTGCCCAGACGCAGACAGCCGAGTCACCCAGCCCTGAGCCCTCCAGCAGCCTGAGCGAGCCGCAGGAAGAGCCACCTCCTCCGCTGCCACCAGGCTTGTCCCACCAAGTGGTGGGGCACGTATGCAGAGGGGTGGAAAGCGCTCCACGTGTGCGGCTGTAAGGAGCTGCATTTGCCACATCACGTTGTCCAGTTTGCCACGTGGTGAACAGACAGCATATTGGACAGCATAGTTCTAACGGGATGGAGATGTGACTTTTGACTGAGGCTCTTTGTGTGGTATTTTGTAAGATAGGAGAAGTGAGTCAGCATCGGTTTGGAAACTTAGGGGATGCACATGAGGTTGTTTCATAGACTGTTTCCCAAAACTAAGGAAATACTTTCAATTTCCAAGAAAAAGTATACTGCCATTCCAAAATGGGATGTTGAGCAATGAGTGGAGAGCATTTCAGTGTGCTACAAAATATTTTTGTGCTTAGCTCAAGGAGAGTTTAAGATGAGAGACTGTATTGGAGGTAGGTAATAAAATAAAATAAAGTAAGATTAAACCAAACAAGGGAATAGTTATTCATAGGTTGCAAGCTGTCTTTCCATGTTCCTCTTCTGTAAAAAGACATAATGACTAATATCTAGTAGATTCAAACAACCTCCATTTATTGATGACTTTTCAATGATCTTGTATTTGTGCCTTGACAATTAACTTCATCTAGTCTGGTAGCTGTAGATGTATTTTCAGTCCTGGTTTGCTTGAGCAGAAGAGTGGATATGAGTTAATATAAAATTCTGAAGTTGAAATGTGACCCATAAATGGCATATATATATAGTGACTTGCTAGGAACTGAGTTGTCTAGATTTTTAAAAAATATGAGTAGACTGAAGGTTTGTTTAGCTCTTAATCCATCCCAGACTTAGGCAAAAGGGTATGAATTTGGAATCTATATTTCTTGGATTGGAATCCTATGTTCTCACATAAGTCCTTAAAAGGGATCTCAGATTTTGAATTTTATGTTTTATGAAGAATATATGAACACTCAGAGAAAGAAATTACCTGAATTTCTTGGAAAAATATGTTTGCCAAGGAGAAGGTTTGTTTTACAACTTGAGCCTGGAAAACCCATTAAGGACACAGAGGCCGTGTCTACACTAGCCAAAAACTTCAAAATGGCCATGCAAATGGCCATTTCAAAGTTTACTAATGAAGCGCTGAAATACATATTCAGTGCCTCATTAGCATGCTGGCGGCCACAGCACTTCGAAATTGACGCGGCTCGCCGCTGCGCAGCTCATCCAGATGGGTCTCCTTTTCGAAAGGACCCCGGCTGCTTTGAAGTCCCCTTATTCCTATGAGCAGATGGGAATAAGGGGGCTTCAAAGTAGCTGGGGTCATTTCGAAAAGGAGCCTCGTCTGGACAAGCTGTGCGGCGGCGAGGCACGTCGATTTCGAAGTGCCACGGCTGCCCGCAAGCTAATGAGGCGCTGACTATGTATTTCAGCACTTCATTAGTAAACTTCGAAATGGCCATTTGCATGGCCATTTCAAAGTTTTTGGCTAGTGTAGATGTAGCCAGAAAGTGTTAAATATATTTCACATGAGTATGCATCTCATCAGTCAAACTGAGAGGAAGCAATCCCAAAACAGATAATGGATTAAGAAGACAAATTTGAAATTCAAAAAGGAAAGAAACAGGGATTATGAAAGAATTTGTCCACCTTAGTAATCACTCAAAAGGATATCGAAAAATCTTGGGAGTATTATCTTGTTAAAGAACAGGTCTGGCAGTATGACATTGAGATTCCATTCCCAGCTGCTCTACTTATTCGGTGTGTGACCTTGGGCAACTAGCTTAGTTTTTCCCATTGTGAAAGAGGATAATATTTTTGACACAGGGCTGTTAGGCCTAATGTCTATAGAATTCTTTGAGATTCTGAGATGGAAGGTGCTGCAAGTGTGCAAAATATTACTAGTCACTGGAACTGCATTAGAAATACTTCATTTTATAGGGCGAAATTAAAGCTAGGATGGAAAGCCTTATTGCTAACCATGGTCGGGTTTTGGGCAGAGGAAGATTGACACAGCTGCAAGAATCCTGTTCACAAGGACTATGTCTACACAAGAGGCTTTTCCTGGCAAAACTGGGCCTTTGTCAAAAAAAAAAAAAATCCATTGAGCATCTACATGCAAAATGTGCTTTGTTGACAGTTTGTCGACAAAACTTGCATATCTGTTGGCAGTGTTATACCTCTTCCTGTTCAGGTATAATGCCTCTCTGGACAGTGTTATGTTGACAGAATAGCCATGTAGAAACTCTGGGGACCTTTTGTCAACAGACAGGGCTTCCAGTTCACCTGGTAGACCTGTTTGCAGAGCTTTCAGTTAGCTGATCAGTTGAGAGAGGGCCAGGCAATCTGGCTGCTCTCTGTCAAGAGAGTGGATTGTTCTTTTGATCTGCTTTTATGTGTAGACACTCTCAGTCAACAGAAGTTTTGCTGGGAAATCTCTTCCTACAGTGACTTCTGATGATGGAGGCTTCTCGTGTCGTCGTAGCCAAGATGATACGTGTGTTTGAGCAGAACATAGGTGTTCGAGGTAGGGAAGTTTAGACTGGAGATGCTGTTGGTCTGCCTATCAAATACTGTTCTGACATGGGTTTACTGAGCTATGTAGGTACCGTCCTGGAGATCATTTCTGAGATAAAGATTTCACCTGATATAAAGGCAGCTATTTAAAGTAAGAATTCATGAGGTTAGGGAAACAGCATTAGCTATGCATTTTATCATTTATTTATTTGAAAATTCTCTTTGATCTGCTTGTTCTCATTTATAACCGCTTGCATCCTACTGTTTTGCTAAATAAAAACTATTCTGTTCATAATCAAGTCCAGTGTAAATTGTAATTAACTGGTAGGGAGTTTACCACTGTGCATATCTCCCTTTAATTGATAAAAGGGGCATACTTAATGAGTCTCCCGTGTAAATGGTTTGTACAGAGACAAGTTAATCTGGGAGGGTTGATCCCTTCTGGGGGTTGATTTCCTGGGTACTCTTCCCTAGAACTGCATCTGCCCTGGGCTGTAATTAAGCAGTGTTTGCATTGGTGTGCAGGATAGTGGTAATCCCAACTCTGTGCCTGGCCTGGGAGCAACCAGAGGATCTGGTTCAGCAGGACAGGGTTATTGTGAGTCCAGGAGAACAAGAAAGTGGGTGTTAGGGGCATGATCAACACACCAGGGAACGTCCCAAATGTCCAGGAAACATCCCATACCCTGTCACAGTATGTATGTCTAACCTGCTTAGCCCTAAGTGCCCCTAATCAGGGAGAGGCCTGGCTGTTACAGGCTTTATTGGAGGTGGCAAATAATATATCAATAGGGAAATGGTAGTATTTGAGCTTAACTGTATGTTGTCTGGTATATTTGTGAAATTCCATCATTACTAGTTCAGAACTGAAACATAAGATTAATCACCATTGCATAGAGGTGATTTGGAAAGAGGTTCATCCTTGAAAGGCTTCAGTGTAAACTCTGAGGGATATTTGAAGCAACTCTATTTGGGAAGTGACTTTAAGATGGCTTGTTTTGTTTTTGTTTTAAAGTGTGTTTTGGGAGGACATTGGAGTGATTGGTGGGAGTTTTGGGTTATTTTTCAGGCAAATGGAGTGTTTTAGATGTGCTCTTGCTGGGTTGCTGTTTGGGTCTTGTTTAAACTGGCGCTTTGAATTGTATGGTGTCAAACAACCATTTTCAATCATGTTTCTTCCTAATGTAATTTTAGCATCTCCACTGTCCAGAACTGGGCAGAACAGACATTGGGCTAACCTTGTTACAACCACACATATCCCAACAGTGTTTGTAAACTATGTGTCGTGGGACTTTTAGGAAGTTCCTCAACTCACATAGGCTGCGTCTACACTGGCCCCTCTCTTTCAAAAGGGGTGTTAATGAGGGAGTTTGGAAGATGCTAATGAAGTGCTGACATGAATATGCAGCACCTCATCAGCATAACGTCAGCCGTGCATGATGCGAAAGTGCTGCTTTTGTAACACATGCCGTCCACGTAGATGGGAGCCTTTTGAAAGGACCCCCTGACTTCGAAAGCCCCTTCTTCCTATTTGGTTTGAAAAGGAGGGGCCAGTGTAGATGCAGCCATAGTGATTCCCTGGTGTGACTGTTGGACAAGAAAAGTCAAACTCTTTTAAAGGAAGCATTGGTTCAGAGCAACCTGGTTTTTTCTCTGAAGCCCTGTGGACTAGCATATCCTATCTTTCCAATAGGGAAATACCATAGGAGATACTCCTAGTGACCCTTTGAAACATACTTTGATTTGTTCACTGCTCAACAGAAATCTCAAAACCGACATAGACTGAAAAAAATCACTGCCAGCTTTAATGAATACTTGGTAGATATAGGTAAAATGTAGATTAAATGTGTTTACTAAAGTTGGTCAAATGTTGAGGATTCATACTTAATGTTAATATTGCACACTAGTTGAATTGGTATCTTTGGAACTGATAAGTATATCCTCACATTATTAAATGGCTGCATAAATTAATAGTGTGTGATGAGATGTGTGGAAACAAAACTTATTAGAGATAATGAGAGAAACTCAACATCCGTGAAAGCAAGTGCAATTTCAGTGACTTGAATGGGTCTGTAACCTCTTAGATCAGGTCAGAAATGAGCCCAACTTTTCTCAGTAGGAAGTTCACACACACACACACACACACACACACACACACACACACACACACACACACACACACACACACACACACACACACACACACACAGAGCCTTTCTTTTCT